>NC_064626.1:481138807-481763807 GCF_023864275.1 Schistocerca cancellata | reverse complement strand
GGCCAGCTTTGCGATGAAGTGTGCCTTAATTTGTTCGGTAGTAAGCCTCACAGCAGAGCCTGGAGCTACGAGGATGGTTTAATGAGTCTGCGTTACCTCCGCAGATTAGCTGAAAAGCTCTATAATCACCGACAGTTACTTCACATACAGCACACTAGAAGCGCTCGCACAACTGACCTTCCCCGCAGCTGGGCGCCTCCTCGGATATTGTTTTCGTGGGCGTCGGCAACGGGACCACTGGGGCAGCGGCAGGCGCGCCTGGCCCGTGCTCCGCCTCGGCGCAGTGCAGAAAGCCGACCTTGGCCGTGGGCAGCCGCGTCGCACACCTGTTGATGGCTCAGTGGGACACAGGCGGGCCCGCCAGCTGCGGCTAATGGTTCTGGTCGTTGAACTTCTCCGGTCCGAGGTTAAGCCGGCGTTACTGCAACAACGCGGTTTCACTCTGGAATGCATGTGACCTTTCGCAGAAGAGGTACATTTTCTAACTGTCGCTCTTACATCCGCTTGGGTCGACCTCCGCTGCCACGGTCGTTTAAATCGCTGTCATGCAGAGGGACGCGAAAAAGTTCCGACAGTTCTTGGTATCGAGCTGGTTGTGACACGGGCAATTTGCGAATTCTGGATTAACCGCTAGCAGCAACGCACATTCTTTCCAGTAGATTGTATGGTAGCATTCGACAGCACAATCTCTTGTCAGTCGCTGGATAGCGGGCTGTCAGTATCAGAGAGGCTGTAAGAGAGAAAGTCATTTGTCCCTCTCTTTGTATTTTTTTTTTCTCCTCGGAATGTCCGCCCCAGTAGCTGAGTGGTCAGCGTGACGGATTGCCGTCCTCCGGGCCCGGGTTCGATTCCCGGCTGGGTCGGAGATTTTCTCCGCTCAGGGACTGGGTGTTGTGTTGTGTTCATCATCATTTCATCCCCATCCGGCGTGCAGGTCGCCCAATGTGGCGCCGAATGTAATAAGACCTGCGCCAAGGCGGCCGGACCTGCCCCGCGAGGGGCCTCCCGGCCAATGACGCCAAACGCTCATCATCATCATCCTCGGAATATTTTTTTCAGTAGCAACATAGCCTTTCCGTTCATCAGTGCACATGCAATGTGGAAGTCGTAAGTTCAGTGGAGTAATAAAATGTTTAAAATTTCTTTACAACTGAAAATTGATGCTTATATGTAACCGAATATGAAACAGCGATACATGGAGACCTTCGATTCTATTTCGTATCGAGCTAGCTGTTACAGTGCCGCGACCTACTCCGTGTCACGTGCAGTTTCTTATTATGAAGTTTCCTTGTCAAGCCAACACGAGAAATCACAAAATGAAGTCAAACAGATGCTGCGAAGCGGCAAAGGTAGTAATTTGCACAAAGGAAGCAGAGATTTCCATAATACTGATAACAAAATACATGAAGAAGAGAACAACACTGAATAATACAGAAATATGTTTGGTTTGGTTTGTAGGGACGGTACTAAGAAATTTTTGATCAATGCTTAACACGCTGCACCATTGATAACAATGTATCCCACTCACTGCAACAACATGCCCCATTGTGGGGTAAACTGTTAGAGTGTGCAAGACACGAAATAATATCAAGTCACTGATGTTCCTCATATCTGAGAGTTAGGAAAGGAATTTTTGGGTAGGAAATTTATGTTACATTACAAGGTATTTTGTATTTAAACAGCTATAAAACCTTCTTGTACCGAACTTATTGAAAAAATTGGAACACCTGTCCGGATCTCCCTTAGTTTTATCTCGATAGTGATACTTTTTTACTCGATACTTGCATTTGATGTTGTTCCTCACATCAGTACTTTATGGCAACTGTCTCATCGAATGGTCCTAGCAGACATTATTAAATTTTTGTTATTAACCCAAAAAAATGTTCAAATGTGTGTGAAATCTTATGGGACTTAACTGCTAAGGTCATCAGTCCCTAAGCTTACACACTACTTAATCTAAATTATCCTAAGGACAAACACACACAACCATGCCCGAGGGAGGACTCGAACCTCCGCCGGGACCATCCGCATATTAACCCAAAACTTTGACCGCATGGCACAGTTCCATCATGTCCAACAATTGAACGCGTGAGCGCCGATAGGTCAACAAAAGATGCAGTGAGCGTACAGAAACATCTGCAACTCTTTGTACACCTTGTCAACGTTTTGTTTGCATTTTTCTCACTCGGATCCCCTTCCTTTTCACTATTCGACTTGCTCGTTTGTTTTTGTATTCTTGTATTAAAACAGTTTAAGTGCAGCAAATACTCCATCTGCAGTCAGAAAGACGCCTACCAGAGGCGAAACTTGGCAGTATTTTAATAATGAAGTGAGGTGCAAAATCTGTTTCAAAAATTTGAAATCTTCGGTAAATACTTCAAACATGGAAAATTATTCAAGAAAACACCGCAAAACAAAGATCAAATTATTTGCTGAACAGTACAGTAAGATAGTTAAATGGTTCAAATAGCTCTGAGCACTATGGGACTCAACTTCTGAGGTCATTAGTCACCTAGAACTTAGAACTAGTTAAACATAACTAACCTAAGGACATCACACACATCCATGCCCGAGGCAGGATTCGAACCAGCGACCGTAGCGGTCTCGCGGTTCCAGACTGCAGCGCCTAGAACCGTACGGCCACTTCGGCCGGCTAAGATAGTTAACAGAACATTGTTAGTATAAATACATGACGAAACAGATGCACCAAGCGCGTAAAGCAAAAAATGTAGTTTTGACATAGTTCAGTTTTTAAAATTACAGTATTAAAAAGCTATCATAGGAAGTCGAGAAAAGGAATCCAGAATGATCAAAGTATGATTGTTCTTGCACAAAAACCAACTGAGAACAATATAAGCAGTAAATCAAATCAGTTTGTTAAGAAGGATAAACGCTAGTGTTTATCATGTATGTCGAAGAAGCAAGAAAGGGACTGGAAGAAAGGTGTACAACAGGAGTAAATGTAGAAGGGGAAGCTGATGCAAATGCTAACCTTCGCAGCCTTCAGTGTATTTTTGGGAGAAACTAAGACCTTACAACTGTTGAACGAAATAAAAAGGAGCCTTAACGTAAAATTCGAGTTAAAAATGAAGAAAGAATCACGAATTCGTCGAAGAGCCGGGGAAAAGGAATAGTTACTTGTTAAACATCGAAAACGGAGAAACACGACAGAAGTCGATGTTTCCGCTAGGGGTGGGGGGGGGGGGGGGGCGCTCAATTGCGCGGTTATCAGCGCCCGTACATAGTCCCAATTTTTTTTCACAGTCAAATCTAAGCTACTGTCACGAATTATGATGATGAAATGATGAAAACAACACAAACACCCAGTCCCCGGGCAGAGAAAATCCCCAACCCAGCCGGAAATCGAACCCGTGACCCCGTGATCCAGAGTCAGCAACGCTCGCCACTAGACCACGAGCTGCGGACACAACTGAAGTGAATGGCTTCTATTGTTTTGAAAGTAAGACTGTAAATCATCAGATGTATAGCACCACAGAGAAATGTATCTTTCTTTGGAAATTTTGGAAATTTGGGGTAAGTTCCTAAGGGACCAAACTACTAAGGCCATCGGTCGTTAGGCTTACACACTACTTAATCTAACTTAAACTAACCTACGCTAAGGACAACACAGACACCCATGCCCCAGGGAGTACTCTAACCTCCGACGGGGGAGCCGCGAACCGTGGCAAGGCGTCCAAGACCGCACGGCTATCTTCGTTTCAATAACAAAACTTCACTGGCGCTTAACATCGAAAGGGAAGAGAAGTTTCCTGAAATGACATATGAACCATATAAAACCCCACATTTCCTTAATAGCGTCTGGTCTTCTTCAGTGATCTGACCAAAATTATGTCCTGGAGTTTTATTGGGCGTATGGTGAAGTACTTACCGTGCAAGTAGGTGTAAATTGCTGGAAACCGAACTGTCGTGATGCTGACTTGTCTGAAGCGTGGAGACAACTGTGTTGAAATGAACGGGACTGAAAGGCTTTCTTTGGTCTCACTGAGTGTAGGTTACGGCCACGGGAACTCCCCGTACAAATGTAGCAGTGCAGTTCAAATCTCGTCTGGTCATGCTCCGATTTCTCGTAGTTTCCCTAAATAACTTCAAACAAATGTCAGGACAATACATTAAGGAGGGCAAAGCCTTCCTCTCGCCGTAAGAAAATGAGATAGTTATCTGTCTCCAAAAACTTGGATATCGACTAGGCGCCAAACACGAAACCTCCACCCAAATCTCTCTTGAAAGTTAGAAAGTTGTCAAGAGCTATGCTGCTATATTAATATAGAGATTTAGATGAATTGGAAAGCTACAACGAACATACTCTCTGGCGACCAACATAGTTTTAGGTTAGGTTAGGTTAGCATTTACTGCAGATTTGCTGACGTTGCCGCATACTCTAGTTACGCCAACAGGCACGAATCAGTAATTGTTATGCAGCAAAGTGAAGACCTTAGGGGCGTTTCACCACGGTGTGAAAGTATTACTTCCGCTTCTCCTTGCGGGAACGGTATTAACCTTCATTTTTAAAGTTCATGACAGTCCTTTTCGACTGCGTGAACATACATCTTTTCTCAATCTGTTTCTTCTTATTATAGTCCGCACCTCGTGGTCGTGGTCGTGCGGTAGCGTTCTCGCTTCCCACGCCCGGGTTCCCGGGTTCGATTCCCGGCGGGGTCAGGGATTTTCTCTGCCTCGTGATGACTGGGTGTTGTGTGATGTCCTTAGGTTAGTTAGGTTTAAGTAATTCTAAGTTCTAGGGGACTGATGACCGTAGATGTTAACTCCCATAGTGCTCAGAGCCATTTGAACCATTTTTTTTTTTCTTATTATGAACCCATTGTATTACACTGGAAGCATTCTCGCTGTTTTTCTTTTTCCGTCTCACAAAAATCAACAAGGAAACCTGAAACAAAGGAGGAAAAGTACGAAGGTTAGACTCCGTATAATCGACGTTGTTAGTAGTGACGTAACAGTAGCTTTATAGGACAATGATAGACCGTGGCATATTCAAAGGAACTGCGCCAGTATTTGACTAAAGTATTTCAGTGAAACAACATACAACGTACATCTCTATGGCTGGACGGGAGTTCTAATCCTGCTCCTTTCGAATTTGTTTACCTATTTATGTAATTTACCTGTTTCTTCCTGGAAACCAGCCGTCACGTGTGCCTAAAGCAGGATGTACAGTTCATACAATACATTACAAATACTCTTCATTATCGTATTATTTTTAAGGTCTTAACTCCAACAATACAATAATAAAGATATAAATTAATGCGGTGTCGGCCGCTATCCGGTCAGTCCCAGTTTCAAATACGCACGCTGCCGGTTACCCCGCCGTGTTTCCCAAAGCTGCCACCACTTCACGAAGGAGCTGCCAAGAATGATTATGCCGCTGCCGATAGGATGCAAGTATCCCCATCTCCGGAACTCCAGGCCGGGTGTACTTGAGTTCGAACGTTCATGCACTGACGTCATTTTGTGTGTTTGCCTGTTGAATAACATTTACAGACTTTCACGGTGGCCAGGGCTCGACATCTTCTGAATAGTCATTGTATAGAAGAGTGACAGACTCACAAATTTTTTGTACCAATGTCTATTTCTACATTCAGATCTACTGTTCGCAACTGACGCTGCAACTAAAGCAAAACGTTTATGTATTACTTTTGTTGGCCGGCGGGAGTGGCCGAGTGGTTCTAGGCGCTTCAGTCTGGAACCGCACGACCGCTACGGTCGCAGGTTCGAATCCTGTCTCGGGCATGGATGTGTGTGATGTCCTTAGGTTAGTTACGTTTAAGTAGTTCTAAGTTTTAGGGGACTGATGACCTCAGATGTGAAGTCCCATAGTGCTCAGAGCCATTTTTGTTATTTGATATTAGATGTAAAATAAATTAACATCTGAATTCTCTGTTCATGAACGGCACCTGTTCCTCGCTCCTGTCTCCATTAAAGAACCACACTTCCTGCAAGGAAGACATAACAATTTATGGAATATGATTTAACAATAAATATACATAAAATCATTATTAATAGGAATAATATGAAACGAAAATAAGTAATGAAACAAGAACACAAAAATGAATATATTGCTTTTCTTCTAATTTGCGTTTCTCTGAGTGCCCCTCGGCTTGTGGCTTCCTCTTCCAGTTTTGCCCGCAAGGAGCGGGAAGACGACCTACACTTTCAGCCACCTGCGCGTATCCTGGAAATATCGTGGTTATGCAGACAATCTGTTTTCTACGCTATCAACATCTCATCGCTTAGTGTGTGGCGCGGCGGGCTGGAGCCATCACAACTGCGTCCCGGTTTCATACATAATGCCCTTGATTCTACCCACGTAATATTATACATTTAATATTCAATTTGTAATTAATCAACCATTAATTGAGAGACTATTCGTTGTAGACGAACATACAAAGCTGTTACTAGCTGCTCATGTATTTACATTTATCTAAATCTACATCTGTATGATTACTCTGGAATTCACATTTAAACAGTTGGCAGAGGGTTCACAGAACCACTTTCAGACTATTCCTCGTCCGTTCCACCCTCGAATAGCATGTGGGAACATGAGCACCAAAATCTTATCATGCGAGCTCTGATTTCCCTTATTTTATTACGGTTGCCATTTCTCTATACGTTGTGATAGTCAAAAAATATTCTGACATTCGGAGTAGAAAGTTGATGACAGAATTTTCGCGAAAAGATCTCACCGCAACGATGAACACCATCGTTTTAATGTTTGATATCGCAAGTCACTTATGATATCCGTGACACTTTCTCCCATACTTTGCGGTAATGCAAAACGAACTGATCTTCTTCGAAGCTTTTCGATGTTCTTTCTCATTCGCATCTGGTAAAGATCCCACACTACCCAACAATACTCCATAAGACGACGGACAAGCGCAGTTCTGCGAATAAAAACCTGCCTTTGGTTCGCCTTCCCCCCAACATTTCGCATGTGATGATTCCAATGTATACTATTCGTAACTGTAATCCCTAAGTATTGAGCTGAATCGACAATCTTTGAATTTGTGTGATCTATTGGCAACTGAAACATAACAAATCGTTTTTGTACGTTTGGAAGACCTCACACTATGTATTGTTTAGGATCAATTGCCACTTTCAGGATGATGCAGATACCTTGTCTAAATGATTTTGCAGTTCTTTTCTTCGTCTTCTGATGACTTCAGTAGACGATAGACAACGGATTCAGCTATTGAGCTACAAAAGACTAAGAGGGCTGCTCACAATATCTCCCTTATCCCCTCCCCTCACCCCCCGCCCCACACCCTGCACAGCCACAGAGACAAGTGATTCTTCAACGGATCGAAGATCCACACGTATAAATCAACAAATCAACTTCAAACCCTACAGTAATTTACAACTGAATTCAAAATGGTTCAAATGGCTCTGAGCACTATGGGACTTAACATCAGAGGTCGTCAGTCCCCTAGAACTTAGAACTACTTAAACCTAAGTATCCTAAGGACAGCACACACATCCATGCCCGAGGCAGGATTCGAACCTGCGACCGTAGCAGTCGCGCGGTTCCGGACTGAAGCACCTAGAACCTCTCGGCCACTGCGGCCGGCTACAACTGAATTAATATGTTGTGGAAAAGTAAACGAGAAGAAGATTAGAAATGCTTTGAAATTATGTTTAAAGCTTGTTGGAAGTTGTTAAATACTGTTAATCTAACACTGGATGAATACAGTCTGGTTTATTTGCGCTCCGTTTTAAGAAAAGCTAGTTTTTCACGCATCTCAATGTTTATGGCCTCATATCTCATGAGCTATGAGTCGTAAAATTATACAATATTACAGGTGATTTCAATGGTATATGTCGATACTGCCTGCGAAATGTGTTTCGAATAGATTTAGTAATAAAGAAGTACTAAATTAAAACCTT
Source organism: Schistocerca cancellata (assembly GCF_023864275.1). Taxonomy (NCBI): domain Eukaryota; kingdom Metazoa; phylum Arthropoda; class Insecta; order Orthoptera; family Acrididae; genus Schistocerca; species Schistocerca cancellata. The sequence continues at coordinate 481,755,893 of NC_064626.1, read as the reverse complement.
ATGTCTGATGCTGAAGTTTTTCTGTATGAACAGCGAAAATACGGTTACGAGATTATTTTCTCACTTGTCTGATCTTTTCTGCCCACGTTCAGTTCCTAATCTATTACATATGGATACATTTCTATACGTCTCCAGAATGAAATTTTCACTCTGCAGCGGAGTGTGCGCTGATTTTTAAACTTCCTGGCAGATTTAAACTGTGTGCCGGACCGAGATTCGAACTCGGGACCTTTGCCTTTCGCGGGCAAGTGCTCTACTAACTCATTTTTGTTCTATATTGTTCGTTGAATTTGTTCGTGGCGGACGTCCGATGACACTCGTTCAGGTTGCTTGTTGATCGGTTTATTCAGTTTTTTTTTATTACAGAGGGTAGTTAAACCCTCTGACCGAACGCGCTGACCAACTGAGCTACCCAAGCACGACGCACGACCCGTCCTCACTATTTCACTTCCACCAGTACCTCGTCTCCTACCTTCAAACTTCACAGAAGATCTCCTACGAAACTATTCTATACGTCTTTCTTGCATTTCAAAATGGTTCAAATGGCTCTGAGCACTATGGGACTCAACATCTATGGTCATCAGTCCCCTAGAACTTAGAACTACTTAAACCTAACTAACCTAAGGGCAGCACACAACACCCAGCCATCACGAGGCAGAGAAAAATCCCTGACCCCGCCGGGAATCGAACCCGGGAACCCGGGCGCGGGAAGCGTGAACGCTACCGCACGACCACGAGATGCGGGCCTTTCTTGCATTTGCAGCGCCTGATTCGCACCTGGTGGCCAAAAGTGGAACTAGTTCTATTCCAGGGAAAATCTCTGTGACTATCTACACTTTAGTTATAACCACCCAATAGGTACATTAAGAACAGCACAGGGCCTGTAACACTTTCTTAGGGTGGGTACTCCATGTATCACCTCGATTTCACTGGGTGGTTTCCCGTCATTTACTACGAACTATGAGTTTTCTGCCGGAAAATCACGTATCGAGTCGCACCGACTCATTTTGGGTGCGCGATACAAGAGGATGGGGGATACGGCTGGCTCAGCGACTACTCGGATCCGCGGTCCCGCCGCTAACGCCCAAGGCTGAGTCAGCCGCAGCGCCCCAGCTAGCGGGCGACGGCGTTTTCGCTGCTCGTGATGCGCATGCGGGCGCTGCTTTCTCCGGGCCCGTGAGAAATGTGAGGGCCCAGCTTCACTTTCCCGGCGGGATATGAGTCCGCGGAAGACGGCAGCAGGTCAGGGAGAGCAACTGAGCAACTGGACACCCGCTTCGCGTTGGGTAACCGCCTCCCGCCCCGTTACGTCTTCCACGAAGTACTTGTGCCACTACACCAAGATTACTCACAGAAGAAACTAAGTACTTACAAGGGAACCTCCCCATCGTACCTCCCTCAGATTTAGTCATAAGTTGGCACAGTGGATAGGCCTTGAAAAACTGAACACAGATCAATCAAGGAAACAGGAAGAAGTTGTGTGGAACTATGAAAAAATAAGCAAAATATACAAACTGAGTAGTCCATGCGCAAGATAGGCAACATCAAGGATAGTGTGAGCTCAGGAGCGCCGTGATCTCGTGGTTAGCGTGAGCAGCAGCGGAACGAGAGGTCCTTGGTTCAAGCCTTCCCTCGAGTGCAAAGTTTACTTTCTTTATTTTCGTAAAGTTATGATCTGTCCGTTCATTGACGTCTCTGTTCACTGTAATAAGTTTAGTGTCTGTGTTTTGCGACCGCACCGCAAAACCGTGCGATTAGTAAACGAAAGGACGTGCCTCTCCAATGGGAACCGAAAAAATTTGATCGCAAGGACATAGGTCAACCGATTCCTCCACGGGAAAATACGTCTGATATATTCTATACGACACTGGTGACGGCATGTGCGTCACATGACAGGAATATGTTGTCGACCCACCTAACTTGTACACTTGGCGAATGGGTAAAAAGATTCTTCTACCTTGCCCGATTTAGGTTTTCTTGTGGATGTGATAATCACTCCCAAAAAAGTGCTGAAAACATAAGAGTTTGTCACATAAACTGCAACAAATGAATGCAACAGTTTCACAGTCGCACGGTTTTCCCTGTGCTCTGTCAAAACATATGATTTAACGTTTTCAAATTTTTCCGTGTGTAGACCGTCAAATCCTGCATATGTCCAAGCAAATCTGAACATGTCCTGGAATTTTGGAGAGCGAAGTTGATTATGTGTGAGTGCCTGAACTTTGATAATTCTCTGAAAATAAAAAATTAAACTTTTCAGTCGAGGGAAGACTTGAACTAAGGACCTCTCGTCCCGCTGCTGCTCACGCTAACCACGGGACCACGGCGCTCCGGAGCTCATACACTCCTTGATGTGACCTATCTTGCACATGGACTACTCAGTTTGTCTATTTTGCTTATTTTTTTCATAGTTCCACACAACTTATTCCTATTTTCTCGATTGATCTGTGTTCAGTTTTTCAAGGCCTATCCACTGTGTCAACTTATAACTAAATCTGAGGGGGGTGCGATGGGGAGGTTCCCTTCTTAGCTTCCCCAGCATTCCAAATCGTAACAGTTTCATCGTATCGTCTCTCCGCAGTTGGGTTTTCATGTAATGCTTCATTTACACCTACAGCTAGACAAAATTGATTGATGATTATAGTTGGTAATACCCACCTGCCTTTCTACGAGGCGTGTTTTTTTTAAGTAAGTACCGCTTTGATATTTAAAAAAGACGTGCAAAGATATCTCAATAATTTTATTTTTACGTGAAAGCCTGTACCTTAATCTACTTTTCTACATAATTTCCGTCAATATTGAGGCACTTGTCACAACGTTGTACCAGTTTTTGAATGCAGTCCTCATGGAAGTCTGCCGCCTGACTTGTTAACCACTGCATCACCACTGTTTTGACTTCGTCATCGTCTTGAAGACGCTGACCGCCCATGTGTTTCTTCAAGTGCAGGAACAGATGGTAGTCACTGGGCGCAAGATCGGGGCTCTACGGAGGATGATCTAGAGTTTCGCATCGAAAATATGTCATGAAATCTTTGGTCTGATTCGCCACATGCGGACGGGCATTGTCTTGCAGCAAAACGATGCCCTTGCTCAACTTCCATGGACTGTTGCTTTGATTCTGAAGTGACGTAGGCCACTCATGTTTCATCACCTGTAACAATTTGGCTTAAGAAATCATCACCGTCGTTGTGGTACCGCTCAAGAAAAGTCAATGCACTGTCTAAACGTGTGGTTTTGTGCACATCCGTCAACATTTTCAGTACCCAACGTGCGCACAATTTTCGGTAATTCAAGTGCTCGGTCACAATGCCATGCAAAACACTACGAGAAACATTAGGAAAGTCATCCCGCAAGGAGGAAATCGTAAAGCGTCTGTTTTCTCTCACCTTATTGTCCACTTCCTGCACCAAACTTTCATTAACGACCGAAGGACGCTTACTCCGTTGTTCATCATGCACATTTGTGCGGCCATCTTTAAATGCTCTCACCAACTTTCTTACCATTCCATCACTCATAATGATTTCTCCGTAAACTGCACAGATCTCACGATGAATATCGATAGCTTTTAGGCCTTTAGCACTAAGAAATCTTATAACAGCCCGTACTCCACAGTCGGCGGGACTCACGATTATCGGAGGCATCTTAAACACTCAGTACACAACGTAAACAAGGAAAAATCAGACTGTAATAGCGTCAGTGCGTAGATTAAGGTAGAGGTTTCATGTAAAAATAAAATTATTGAAATATCTTAGCACGTCTTTTTTTCAATTTCAAAAAGGTACTTACTTAAAAAACACGCCTCGTATTTCCACTCAATTTTATACGACAAGATTTCAGTAAGAATGTCACACGATTAAATGAATAATCTCTAAATAAATCGAATAACAATAAAAATTAATAAAGCAAATAATACTTCCAGGCTTTTGAACGGATAGCGCAGTCGGTAAGACCAATACCTGCAAAGGGCATGATCCCCGTTCTTAGTCACAATCTCGCTCCTCACAGTTTTAATTCCCTAGGAAGTTTCAAAACAGTTCACGCTCTGCAGAAAAATGCAAGATTCATTCTTAATTCTGAAACGGAGAAAAATTAAGTGTCAGAGAAATCAAGAATGGAATTCCACAACGTTCAGTGTTGTGTCTATTCTAATTCCTTCTATATCTAAATGACCCCCCAGAGACAGTAACAGCAGAAATCGGATATAAAGTTTTCGAAAAAAATAATAAGTTGTTATTTGTAAATGAACTCTCCCTTAGTTTCAGAAAAATGGTTATCTGTAAATGAATTCTCCCTTAGTTTCAGAAAGACACCGTTTTTTTTTTGTACAAATACAATAACATAGTACATGAAGAGGAGTCCGTGAACGGAGTAGAATAAAAGAAGAAATAAGTTATTAAAACCTCAAACTGCTAAATTCAACATATCTTGATCCCCAAATAGTTGCTAGTTTTTGGTAACAAATAAATCATCGTTTTAATATCACTATAATACACTCATTAATGTCTTGTGATTCAGTTTTATGTGGTAATTCATCACTTTAGATTATCCCGAACTGAAAATAATATTCGCTAGTGAAATTCCTTGTAAATATTTCATAGCAGTTCGAAAGAAACAGTTCCGTCTGCAGTTACAAGATAGAAGAAAACATTGATTACTCATAATTAAGGCTTTCATTGATCAGTGTCTGAGAAAAACATTTAATACGGAGACACAAGGATCTTAAATCATTTCCCCTATGACTGTAAAAAATCTGACAGACAGCAATACAAATTTTAATTCTAAACTCAAATAACTTCTTGTGGACAAATTAGTTTATTCAATAGATGAATATATAATTCTTGTAGTATTTGTAGCAGAGTAAACAAAAATGCTCACTTTGTTGTTAAATTTGTGTTCACTTGTAACAAGACCGATGACAAAACCCACCTAATAATATTCATTTCTCTCCTAAAATGTCGGCATATGGCTCATATATAAATGGCCTACATACTTATGCGTTCCAGTTTCGATACAAATCATGCAAATAATCTAGGCAGCATGGAACTAAGCAATAACAGACTGTATAAGATTGGAATTTAAATTAGTAAAACGAGCTGGAATTGCGTACTATAGTGACAATGGCCTATTACTATTCATTATTCCAAGATTCGCCTAGGCTAACTTGGGAAAGTCAGAATCAAGATGGCTGAACGAGATAACAATCCCGAGTTAACACTACAGAAACAAATTTACTGGATCATATTAAGTTTAGGTGGCTTTAATAACAACAATCACTGTTATTTAGCCTTAAGGTATACCTTCAACTCTATAAGGAGAATATTCGGTTTGTCACGCACCGTTTTCAGCTCTTTCGGAAGCCTGCTTAAAATTCATATTAAATTGTACCCCACAATTACCTGCGATAGAAACTGGGACTTACACCCCACATAAATACTACTTCTCCATCTGGTTTTCAATGACTGGATGAAGGTGTTCCTTTAAACACGTGAATGTAATAAACAACAAATGTCATTACTGAGAATAAGTAGTGCAATCTCGTAAAAGATTCGTAAGTTTATTGAAGAGCGATTTTAGACGAAGCTTAAACGTATCACCTTCAGTTTCTGCACGAGATCACTGTGTCTTCTGTGATTCCTTCCCATCTACTCTCGCCACTAGAAATCTGATGTCCTCATTCATCATGCCGCCGCTTTATGACGTCACTACAATTTTGATACCAACATCCATATCTTCCTTTACAGTCCTGTTTTTCGTATTCCAACTTTTGCAGTTTTTCTAACACGGAATTTTTCTGGTTAACGTTGCTTCCAGTGACTAGTTAACTGCTGTACGCTTCAGTACTTGTGCCACTAACCTTTATCATCTTCTGATAACCAATTTTCAATCACTACTTTCCTAGCCTTTTCTTTCTGCGTCGTACGTCATCAATCCACTACGTTTTAAACTCATCTCAAACATATCCCTGTTTTAACGTTCTCACATCATCCAAGTCTTCCTTCACGTCATGACCATCAAGGAAGTTTATATGTGCAAGCACGCTTTTAGAAAGTAATTATGAATGGGGGACTGCGATCTGCCAAAACACAATGTTTGTTTCTAGCCCAAACGCTTTTACCACTGTCGTAGGCCGGCCGGGGTGGCCAACCGGTTCTAGGCGCTTCAGTCCGGAACCGCGCGACTGCTACGGTCGCAGGTTCGAATTCTGCCTCTGGCATAAATGTGTGATGTTCTTAAGATAGTTAGGTTTAAGTAGTTCTAAGTTCTAGGAGACTGATGACCTCCAATGTTAAGTCCCATAGTGCTCAGAGCCATTTGAACCATTTGAACCACTGTCGTAGCACCGTAAAAGAGCATGTCTTCAAGTCTTCTAAAAATGTATTGTGTAAAATGTATGATCGTGGAACAGCTTTTCATTAACGCGAGAGCCTTACGGAAGTCTCCAAGAAACTCTCTTCTGCAATAACTTACTTCAGTATCCATAATTCTGGCGTTCGTGCGATGATTGACAAGAGAGAAAGTATAACGAACTTCCGCACTGGAACAATAACGGAAGACCGAAATTAGTATTGCGGTCCTCTCTCTGTTACCGAGCGAGGTGACACAGTGGTTAGCGAACTAGTAGCGCATTCGGAAAGACGGCAGTTCAGATCCGCGTCCAGCCATTCGGATTTAGGTCTTCCGTGATTTCCCTAAATCGCTGCAGACAAATGCCCGGATGGTTCTTTGGAACATTCAGAGCTTGTGCTCCACTTCTAATGATCTCGGCCGGCCGTGGTGGCCGAGCGGTTCTAGGCGTTTCAGTACGGAACTGCGCGACTGCTACGGTCGCAGGTTTGAATCCTGCTTCGAGCATGGATGTGTGTGTGATGTCCTTAGGTCAGTTAGGTTTAAGTAGTTCTAAGTTCTAGGGGACTGATGACCTCAGATGTTAAGTCCCATAGTGCTCAGAGCCATTTGCCTAATGATCTCGATGTCGACGAGACATTAGTCTTTCTTAACATTCCTCATAACACGTAGCCATTGATACTATCACAGCCTTGTGATTACCGAAGCCCTCCTCTGTGTTTCTGATTCAGAAACTTCAGGTGTGCTTGTTTCTAGGGCGCCTAAGACGATACTCTCCCGAGTTGGTCACCTATCTATTCGAAGTAATTTTCGGGTAAGATATTCAGCACGTTTCACACGAAACTTGTCTGACACTAGTTTGGATTACATGACTGTCCTACACTCTCCGATTTTACATTGCCAGTCGCATAATATTTACTTGCAAGTTTTGGTATTGTATATCTAGATTTTTATATATGACTAGATTAATACACACACACACATATACACGAAATTTAAAATTACGAATGAAAATGAATCGATAATGCATAATTGGGACATCCACCATCAGCCCACGAGAGATGTGGGATCATCACTAATATGGGTCATTCTTTCCAAGTCCGACACAGCCCTGGGTACGTTAACAATTTTGATAAACCAAAAGTCTACTGCGATTGTTTAAAATACTCAGGCATTCCAGACGTATGCTGGAACGTATACAGGAGATTCAGCTGCCCCTACCAATAGTTTCTATGCGACTTCGAAAACTACATGCGAGATTTTCATAGTCTCTCGCTCACTATTCTAAACCCGTTAGTCCTACAGAAAAAATGAACAGAGCCCTTTTGTAGGATACGTTTTCCCTGGAGGCTACAGTTTTCGATTTATTCAAGAAAAACGCGTTTGGAGGTCACTTTTGTACATTTTTCTTGATAAATTCGAGAACTATCTCACTATAAAATTTAATTGCATTACATTTTCTATAAAGACCTCCTGTTCATTTTTTCTGCAGGTCTGTGTATAGCAAGTAAGAAAATATGAAAACTCCACGTTTTTTGAAGGCATTGCAGGTTCCATAAAACCACAGATGGCGCAGCTGAATCACCATGAATTACGTAGAGCTTATAAATTCAACGTCTTATTAGACTCACATAATTGCACAAGGGGGCACGTCTACAGACAATAAACAAACCGTTGTAGCAGCGGTAGTAGCAGTTTTACAAGGACGTTGGTCATGTCGCTGTACTTCAATTTAAGGACAGAAAATAATTGTTATAATACAGGCATTTACAACTCCAGTATGACAGGGACAGGACGTGAGGTTGGTCATGGGCTGATAGTAAGATCTAGACTGCCATTTGTCTGAAGTGATTCAGGAAAACCATAGAAAGCTTAAATCAGGATATCAGTATGAGGATTAGAACGTTTGTCCTCTCGAATACAAAGCCACGCAACACAACGTCAACCGATCTATCCTTGGGGTACAATAGTGTTTTGTGTATACATACTTGCAAAGAAGTTACTCAAAATATGTAAAAAGATAGTACTATACTGTTCACCTATTTCTGATCATCAATGCTGCACGCACTGCACCATTTTTTGTGCTGCAGCTTCCCATTTGTTGATCTGTAAACCTATGATAGCATTACTCCACAATGAGCGTTGTTGACCCCAGGAAAAGGATAAAATGTGTTTTAGGTTTTCCTGGGATTTGATGATTTTGAAATGTTCTCGAACAGATGACGCCTACCAACTGAATACTTTAGAACATTTCAAACTGCTGAAATTTTTTTGAAAGGACAGATGTGTTTTATTATTATAACTGTGTAAGCTTGCATGGCTAGTGCCCGTGCGAATAAATCTCTTTTGGGCATTGAGTGGCAAATTTTGAAACTAAAAAGAACAATTGAAAGCTACAGTTTCTAACCTCTTTGCAATGTTCCTCTACAGCGACGGCTTAGTCGGTCTGAAGAGAATCCCTACAAAGATGGTTCATAAACTAAATTGTCTTTTCATAGTGAAGTCAGAATGCTTAGTGTTTAGAACCGTTCTCTGCAGAGCAGACTGGCTTTCAGCAGTGTGAACCGTTTGCAGCAGAGATATCGGACAACGAACTATGAAATATCGATATATCAGAATCAGATACGCCACAGTTTTAATCAATGTTTACAAGCCGAGACATCGGTAACATCTATATTTTGTGACGATGTAATCGGAAAATATATTATTTCGTCATCATCATCTATCTCATAAAGGAGAAAACTCAATTCGCCTTTCTTTTTAATATTGGAATATTTACAGCATGAGAAAGGTACCTACACTTTTTCCGTTGAAGTTCTTAAAGAATTTTAACTGTTTTCAGTGTGTGTTTTGGTTAACCCTCTCTCTCTCGAAAGTAAGGTACGTAGAAAAGTTTCAGATATAATTCTCGAAAGGTGGAAGGTAAAAAACAAAAAGAGTAACTCTAGACATCTAAACATTTATCTAGAATTATCAGTACATTTACAGATGGACCCCCCTAGAGAGTTACGAAGTAATCCGGTCACATTCTGGAGGGAAATATCGCAATTTAGTTTCAGTCTGTATCAGGTAACTAGGAAATAATTATCAGCTGAAGGGGGTTCAGTTCCAGCAGAAAAACTGTTTTCAAAAGCTGTTGAAATGATTTCTGCTCAAAAAATTAGATTATAATGTATCATTTAATATGGTTTCCCTTAATTTTTTTATTAATTCATGAAACTGATTCCTCACAATTTTAAATAAAACGTGCAATCTTGAATTATAATCTGAATTGTAAACCTAAATATTCGGCACTGACCTTCCGAAAAAACGACATTTTTATTTGATTAACCATCGATATTGATATTTAGTGCTGACACATTCAATTATATCGAACACCGCTAACTCCATCGATATTAACGCCCAGTAACAGCGAGATTTTTGTGTGTTGTTGCAGGCAGCCACCTTGGACCGCGCTGCTGCTATCGGTGGTGGCAGCGTGCAGCGCGGCGCATGCGCAGTTCCTGGGGGAGGAGTGCGCCCTGCTGCTGGACGGGCCGGGGCGCACCAGCGCCTTCGACTACGCCCTCAACGCCCTGCGCGGCTCCTTGTGAGTAGAGGTCGCTCTGCCACTGGCACCACGCATATTGCAGTCTATCTGAAACCATTCTGCAGTTTCTCGTTTGAAATTTCCCGCTTTTGGGGTTTACTGTCACTCACATTGTTCTTCTTGAAGATTTGATACTACACAACTGGCCATTAAAATTGCTACACCAAGAAGAAACGCAGATGATAAACGGATATTCATTTGACAAATATATTATACTAGAACTGACATGTGATTACGTTTTCATGCAGTTTCGGTGGATAGATCCTGAGAAATCAATACCCAGAACAACCACCTCTGGCCGTAATTACGGCCTTGATAGGCCTGGGCATTGAGTCAAACAGAACTTGGATGGCTTGTACAGGTACAGCTGCCCATGCAGCTTCAACACGATACCACAGTTCATCAAGAGTAGTGACTGACGCATTGTGACGAGCCAGTTGCTCGGCCACCATTGACCAGACGGTTTCAATTGGTGAGAGATCTGGAGAATGTACTGGTCAGGGCAGCATGGAACATTTTCTGTATCCAGAAAGGCCCGTACAGGACCTGCAACATGCGGTCGTGCATTATCCTGATGAAATGTGGGGTTTCGCAGGGACGAATGAGGGTAGAGCCACGGGTCGTAACACTTTTCAAATGTAACGTCCACTGTCCAAAGTGCCGTCAATGCGAACAAGAGGTGACGGAGACGTGTAACCAATGGCACCCCATCCATCGCGCCGGGCGATACGCCAGTATGGCGATGACGAATGCACGCTTCCAATGTACGTTCACCGCAATGTCGCCAAACACGGATGCGACCATCATGATGTTGTAAACAGAACCTGGATTCATCCGAAAAAATTACGTTTTGCCATTCGTGCATCCAGGTTCGTCGTTGAGTACACCATCGCAGGAGCTCCCGTCTGTGATGCAGCGTCAAGGGTAACCGCAGCCATGGTCTCCGAACTGATAGTCCATGCTGCTGCAAACGTCGTCGAACTGTTCGTGCAGATGGTTGTTGTCTTGCAAACGTGCCCACCTGTTGACTCAGGGATCGAGACGCGGCTGCACTATCCGTTAAAAAAATTCAAATGGCTCTGAGCACTATGGGACTCAACATCTATGGTCATCGGTCCCCTAGAACTTAGAACTACTTAAACCTAACTAACCTAAGGACAGCACACAACACCCAGCCATCACGAGGCAGAGAAAATCCCTGACCCCGCCGGGAATCGAACCCGGGAACTCGGGCGTGGGAAGCGAGAATGCTACCGCACGACCACGAGATGCGGGCACACGATCCGTTAGTCATGCGGATAAGATGCCTGTCATCTCGACTGCTAGTGATACGAGGCCGTTGGGATCCAGCACGGCATTCCGTGTTACCCTCCTGAATCCATCGGTTCCATATTGTGCTAATAGTCATTGGATTTCGGCCAACGCGAGCACCAATGTCGCGATACGATAAACCGCAGTCGCGATAGGCTACAATCCGACCTTTATCAAAGTCGGAAACGTGATGGTACGCATTTCTCCTCTTTACACGAGGCATCACAACAACTTTTCACCAGGCAACGCCGATCAACTGCTGTTTGTGTATGAGAAATCGGTTGGAAACTATCCTCATGTCAGCACATTGTAGGTGTCGCCACCGGCGCTAACCTTGTGTGAATGCTCTGAAAAGCTAATCATTTGCATATCACAGCATCGTCTTCCCGTCGGTTAAATTCCGCGTCTGTAGCACGTCATCTTCGTGGTGTAGCAATTTTAATGGCCAGCAGTGTATGTCACCTGAGCAAAAAATGCCATCTGGGACTGGGTGACATTGCAACCATTCTAAAGCTGCCCATACCGACTGCTGGTGATGTACCTGTGAAGTGGAAAAGCAGTAGGACATCCGTGGGTAAATCAAGACCAGACAGACCTCTCGTGCTGACACACGGGAACCGTAGAGCATTGCGGAGGGTGGTTGTAGAACGTGGCATGAAGTTAGCGGAAGAAAATCACGTTAAAAAGTGTTAATACAGTCAAGCTAGCGCAATAATGTGCGCAGGTAGTTCAAGAGAGTGCAGTACGACGGTCGGGCAGTTCCTCATAAGCCACACTTTTCTGTACTCAGTGCGACGCCAATGGGCAGTGAATGACCGGAAAAGAGTGGGTAGGCGTGATAAATCACATTGTACCTTGTGGCAACAACATAGAAGGGTTTGGGTTCAGCGAATGCGTAGGAGACCGTTACCCACTATTGAGGGGGCAGTGTAACAGTATTGTTTTTCGTGGTTAGGATGTGGCCCCCTCATTGCACTTAAGGAAAGTGCGAAAGGATAGGAGCATTTTTTTACGGAATTGGGTACTTCGTACAGTAGAGGAACTGTATGGAGACGAGGATTGTTTCAGCATGACATTGCACCCTCTCACAATGTAGCATACTTGAGTTAATAGTTTGTTGAAATAGACTGACCTGTCCAGAGTCTGACCTGAACGCTATGGAACATCTCTGGGATAAGTTAGAATATCGACTTCACTCCAGATTCCAGCGACCAACATCACATCCTTATGTGGTTTCGGTTCTTCAGGAAGAATGGGCTGCCATTCCTCCACAAACATGCAGTTATCTCACTGAACGTGTCCCCAGCAGAGTTCAGACCTTGGTAAAAGTGAAGAGTGGACACAACTCATATTAATATCCACTAATATCCGAATACTTTTGATCAGATAGCGTGTTCTTCAGTATATTGACTTAGTTTTAATGGATTCCTTGTTTTCAAGGACTCACAGCAAAGATTTTGTGTTCGCTGAGTCAAAAGATTCCTCTTAATCTAGTAATACCAGGCATACTCATTGTTGTGTTATACGAGGCCAAATCAGAAAGCCTTTTACCTATTTTTTAAGGTGCATACAGGTAATTACAAATATACATCCAGTTCTATGTACCTTACACTATTTTTCCGCATAGTCCCCTCAACGGTTATCGCATTTGTCCCATGGCAGTACTAAAAGTGAGAAGTAGAATGCGAGCTGACCATGGACTGCTGTCTTGGCGTCATCGTTACTTGTCAATCGCTGTCCTGCCAGGAACTTCTTAAACGGTCCGAAAACGTAGAAATCACTAGGCGCGAGCTCTGGACTGTACGGTGGGTGGCCAGAATCTTCCAGTAAAGTGCGCGGAGCTTTTCGGCAATTCTGATTGCCACATGTGGTCTCGCATAGTCGTGGAGCGGAATCACGTTGTCCACATGAGAAACCTTCGGCACCTTCGCTTGACGGCAGCGCTCAGACCTGACAGTGTGGAACAATAACTGTCGGCATTGATCGTTGTGTCTTGTGGCATGAAATCCAGCAGGAACGGTCCACGGCTATACCAGAAGGTCTTTAACATCACTTTCACAACAGATGGCACTGAACGGATTTTTTTTGTCGCAGGCGAACCCGGATGTTTCCAGACCATTCTCTGCTGCTTGGATTCCGGTGTGAATTGCAGTTTCCATGTTTTATCGCCAGTAACAATGCGATCCTGGAAACCTTCTCCCTCCTTGGAGTACCGTTCTAGATGATCCAGTGAAGACATAATTCGCTTGCCTTTCATGATGTCATCCAACTGCTTAGGTACCCAACGACATGAAACCTTCTGGTACCCTAAGGAACCGTGAACGATGTCCCACACGATATTCCAGGCTCCCGGGAAATGGCCATGATGTGAACATGCCGATCTGCTTTTACCAATGCATCCATGCGGGAAATGGTTTCGTCAGTCAGAGACGAACGCGGCCTCCCCGACAACTTATTGACGTGCAAGGTTCAAAAAATGGCTCTGAGCACTATGGGACTTAACATTTATGGTCATCAGTCCCCTAGAACTTAGAACTACTTAAACCTAACTAATGTAAGGACGTCACACAACACCCAGTCATCACGCGGCAGAGAATATCTCTGACCCCTCCGGGGTCGACCACGAGCTGCGGACTTGGCGTGCAAGACTGCACCGCCTGTGTCGAACTCACAATACAACCACCTCACAGTTCTGAAAGCGAGACTGTTTCCTCCACATGTGGGCTGCATTTCCCTGTAGATCTCAATGGGCGTTCGTCCTTTGCTCCATAGAAAACGAATCACACACTTCGTTGCTGTAACGCCGTGGACGTTTGAAGCACAACCGCCAACTGCCATCTTTAACAACTGACGGCAGCGCCGTGCGCCGGAGCTACCGGCAGATGAGGCCCGCGCGAACCAAGAAATGTCCAACGCTGGGAATGGATATGCTTGCTTCACATTTACAGACGTAATTTGGCTAAACATTTGCCCTCGTAATTCGTTCGGGAACAGGAAACGGCCCATTCCGCTACATACGTTTAAAAAGTGACCTCATTTCCCTGACTGATTGAAATCTAATTTTTTTTCTATGCGGACGATATTAGCGAATATCCTGTACATTACGGGAGGATGAGAGCTTGAAAATCCGAAGTGCATTAAACGGCTACTTACAATGCGTATATCACGAAGATCCCAGTCATCACAGCCCAATTGAATAAGCACGATGACATCGAAAATGGCACTCGTCATGCAAGACGCGGCGCCAGCAAGTATAGAGGGCAGACGGCGCTGCCAAAGCTGTTGGGGCGGTGTAGGCGGGGACGACGGTAGCGTCCACTTTCGCGCCTGCGGAAGGCGCTTCCAGGTATGCGCGCCAGCAGCCAGGGTCTGCGCCGCGCCTCCCCCGCCAGCGGTCGGTGAAGGCAGACAGTAAAACGTCAGGCGGCGCTGGCTGGCACTCCGCCAGTTCCGTGCTGCTTTCACCCACTACACCACATTTTGGAACAGGCGCCGGTCACACGTACCTGCCATACGAGTCTCTATCTGGGACTCCAGCCTGTGCGATTTCGATTTGAATCTGAAGACATGGAAGACGACCATACGAGATTTTCAAGGCACATAACCACCTAACAGGATGATTCAGTGCACGATGATTCAACTGCACCTAACATTGTCGGTTTATGCAACCGGCAATGTAAAAGCTGCCCTTCATAAACACCGCGCGAGGTTTTCGCATTGTCTCGCTCGCTATGCGGAAATTGTTAATACCGGATGATCAAAAAGTCAGTATAAATTTGAAAACTGAATAAATCACGGAATAATGTGGACAGAGAGGTACAAATTGACACACATGCCCCCATCTCGTGGTCGTGCGGTAGCGTTCTCGCTTCTCACGCCCGGGTTTGGTTCAAATGGTTCAAATGGCTCTGAGCACTATGGGACTCAACTACTGAGGTCATCAGTCCCCTAGAACTTAGAACTAATTAAACCTAACTAACCTAAGGACATCACAGACAGCCATGCCCGAGGCAGGATTCGAACCTGCGACCGTAGCGGTCTTGCGGTTCCAGACTGCAGCGCCTTTAACCGCACGGCCACTTCGGCCGGCCTCACGCCCGGGTTCCCGGGTTCGATTCCCGGCGGGGTCAGGGATTTTCTCTGCCTCGTGATGGCTGGGTGTTGTGTGCTGTCCTTAGGTTAGTTAGGTTTAAGTAGTTCTAAGTTCTAGGGGACTGATGACCATCGATGTTAAGTCCCATAGTGCTCAGAGCCATTTGAACCATTTTTTTTTTTTTTGGCACACATGCTTGGAATGACATGGGGTTTTATTAGAACCGAAAAAATACAAAAGTTCAAGTAATGTCCGACAGATGGCGCTTCATCTGATCAGAATAGCAATAATTAGCATAACAAAGTAAGACAAATCAAAGATGATGTTCTTTATAGGAAATGCTCAATATGTCCACGATCATTCCTCAACAATAGCTGTAGTCGAGGAATAATGTTGTGAACAGCACTGCAAAGCATGTCCGGAGTTATGGTGAGGCATTGGCGTCGGATGTTGTCTTTCAGCATCCCTAGAGATGCCGGTCGATCACGATACACTTGCGACTTCAGGTAACCCCAAAGCCAATAATCGCACGGACTGAGCTCTGGGGACCTGGAAGGCCAAGCATGACGAAAGTGGCGGCTGAGCACACGATCATCACCAAACGATGTGCGCAAGAGATCTTTCACGCGTCTAGCAATATGAGGAGGTTCCAATAAAACCTCGTGCCATTCCACGCATGTGTGTCAATTTTTACCTCTCTATCTACATTAACTCGTGGTTTATTACGTTTTCAAATTTATACTGACTTTTTGATCACCCGGTACTACAGAAAGAGTAAACAGGATCTTTTTTGTACGAAATTTAATGTACTTAAATTTTTGTACTGGGATACGTTTTAAATAGGGGCCACAGTTTTCGAGTTTCTTCGCGCGTCGAAAACTTCAGAACTGCCAAAAAATTTAGATTTTGTGTTTATTACTCTTTGTCGAATTATATTTCCTGCTTTCTCATCCACATCAAACTCTCCCAACAATCCTTCAAAAAACTTTTAGCAGCACGTATGTATCACACAAAGCATGGGCATATAGCACAAAGAAATGTTTGTGACGAATAATCAGTCGAATATGACAACGAATGAGCGTTTGAGGCAAGTTAAAACTGTGCCTGACCTGGACTCTTGCCCGAATTTCTGTGTTTTTCACTCAATGCGCTGTCGATTGTGTAACCAGAGGACGGCCAAGACCGACCTTGCTTCTCACCAAACCTTCCAAACCCCACTGAAGCTCTCGCAGTACTGTAGGACTAGAATGCACAGGAGAGAAGATGTTGGACGACGTTCGATTTCACCACAGTCTCAGGAATCTTACTGAAACAACACAGTTCTTTTGCTCTTTAGAGGAATATTCACTAAGGAAGATATTTTAGGTAATATCAAATCTTTTTATTACCTCTTGTAACCGCGTAATTTGCCTATCAAAATTTCTAGAGTTGTCTGTTCAAAAAAATGGCTCTGAGCACTATGGGACTTAACATCTATGGTCATCAGTCCCCTAGAACTTAGAACTATTTAAACCTAACTAGCCTAAGGACATCACATAACACCCAGTCATCACGAGGCAGAGAAAATCCCTGACCCCGCCGGTAATCGAACCCGGGAACCCGGGCGCGGGAAGCGAGAACGCTACCGCACGACCACGAGCTGCGGACAGAGTTGTCTGTATCTTCTACAGCACACCCAACATAAGTGCAGATGTTCTAGGTAAGCAGTTGGCATCGCACGCTCTCAAACTCGTTTCCAGATGTAGATAACAATTCAGAAAGCGGTACGGACGGTCCACTCACAACATCCTGCTCCGTGTTCTGCTTAGGGCTTTCAGACCGGTCACTGACATGCCGCACGCAGTCAAGGAGGAAATTAATGTGTACTCCAGTTGCCACAGAAGAGAAAGTGTAATCAGGATGACTAAGTGACATATGTGGTAACTCCTAAAACATAAACTGTGTTGCCTAATGGGAGACAGTCTTGACACGAAAGAACGATGGAAGAGCGAGATGTTAGTTGTTAATTTCTCTCTGATGCCAGTATCATTAGTCACTTGGTACCGGCTTAGTTGGTTAAGCTGGGAGCCGGCCGTGGAGTAGTGTAAAGGAATCGTCCTTCCCTTTGCTAGAAAATATTTAGGGAAACCACAGAATACACTGGTCCACATCCATAGCTTAGTGATCAGCTCGTCTCACTGCCATATAGATGATCTGGGTTCAAATCCCAGAAAGGACAGGGATTATCCGTTGATGCGAGGACTGTAAAGGGATACATTCAGCTTCGTGGATGCCAGTTGAGGAATTAGTGGCTCAAAGGTCTAGCTACTCAACGACGACCGGAAGAGCGATGTGATGAGCCGTACCGCATCCGAATGACGCCAAATGGCAGAGGACGGATACTGAGTGGTCACGTGGGCCTGACCGCAGAGTTACGAATTAGTTATAGAATACACTGCTGGCCATTAAAATTTAGAAATTAAAGAAATTTTACTTATTGTGTTTTGTAGGTGATTTGGAAGCAAACTTTAGTACGCAGAGCTGCAATCTGTGGCATCATAGACAGTTCTTACCCGGATAGGCATCCACTCAAACCTACAGACAGGTGCGTCATTCCATGTTGTTTCAACTCAATGCTAGATTTCATCAATCTTATTGACTGGAGAGTGCTAGTGTGCTAGTCTTACGGAGTGAGAGACTGGATAACGTGCTGGCCATAGCAACCGTCGATCACATTCTGTATCCAGGTAGGCCAGGACAGCATTGTCAAGGTGTGGTCTTGTATTATCTTGTCGAAAAACAGCGTTACAGAGACCACGAAGATAGTGCACAGCCACCGTCCTTGTTGTTGTTGTTGTTGTTGTTGTTGTTGTTGTGGTCTTCAGTCCAGGGACTGGTTTGATGAAGCTCTCCATGCTACTCTATCATATGCAATCTTCTTCATCTCCGAGTAACTACTGCAACCTACATCTTTCTGAATCTGTTTAGTGCATTCGTGCCTTGGTCTCCCTCGGTGATTTTTCCCCTCCGCGCTTCCCTCCAATACTAAATTGATGATCCCTTGATGCGTCAGAACGTGTCCTACCAGACGATCCCTTCTTCTAGCCAAGTTGTGCCAAAAATTCCTCTTCTCCCCAATTCTATTCAGTACCTCCTCATTAGTTATGTGATCTACCCATCTAATCTTCAGCATTCTTCTGTAGCACCACATTTCGAAAGCTTCTATTCTCTTCTTGTCTAAACTATTTACCGTCCATGTTTCACTTCGATACATGGCTACACTCCATACAAATACTTTCAGAAAATGCTTCCTGACACTTAAATCTATACTCGATGTTAACAAACTTCTCTTCTTCAGAAACGCTTTCTTGCCATTGCCAGTCTACATTTTATATCCTCTCTACATCGACCATCATCAGTTATTTTGCTCCCCAAATAGCAGAACTCGTTTACTGCTGCAAGTGTCTCTTTTCATAATCTAATTCCATCAGCATCACCTGATTTAATTCCACTACATTCCATTATCGTCGTTTTGCTTTTGTTGATGTTCATCTTATATCCTCTCAGGACACTGTCCATTCCGTTCAACTGCTCTTGCAGGTCCTTTGCTGTCTCTGACGGAATTACAATGTCATCGAAAAACCTCAAAGTTTTTATTTCTTCTCCATGTATTCCTACTCCAAATTTTTCTTTTGTTTTCTTTACTGCTTGTTCAATATACAGTTTGAATAACATCGGAGATAGGCTACAACCCTGTCTCACTCCCTTCTCAACTACTGTTTCCCTTTCGTGCTCCTCGACTCTTATAACTGCCATCTGACTCCATGAATCCTTCAGGGCTGTCTATATATCCGTAACAATACGAGGGGTTGGAGATTTCTTCCAAACAGCACGTTGCAAGGCATGCCACATATGCTCAATAATGTTCATATCTGGGGAATCTGGTGGCCAGCGGAAGTGTTTAAGCTCGGAAGAGTGAGTGTTCTTGGAGCCACTCTGTAGCAATCCTTGACGTATGGGATGTCGCATTGTCCTGCTGGAATTTCTCAAGTCCGTCGGAAAGCACAATGGACATGAATGGATGCAGGTGAACAGACAGGACACGAGTGGGCCTTCGGCTCCGAAAGCCCATATCGATGATGTTTCGTTAAATAGTTGGCACGCTGAATTTGTTGATGGTCCACCATTGAAATCTGCAGCAATTTGCGTAAAGGTTGCGCTTCTGTCACGTTGAACGTCGTCGTTTGTCCCGTTCTTGGAGGATCTTTTTCCGGCTGCAGCCACGTCGGAGATTTCATTTTCTACGGGATTCCTGATATTCACGGTACCCCCGTGAAATGGTCGCACGGGAAAATCCCCACTTCGTCATCATCTCGGGGATGCTGTGCCGCATCGTGCCGACTATAACACCGTGATCAAAGTCAGTGAGCTCAGCTCTTGATAACCAACCATTGTAGTAGCAGTAACCGATCTAAAAACTGCGTCAGACGCTTGGAACTTATATAGGCATTGCCGACCGCAGTGCCGTATTCTGGCTGTTTACATATATTTGTATTTAAATACGCATGCCTATACCAGTTTCATTTGCGCTTCAGTGTATTTTCCCATACAGATGCAATTCGAGCTTGTGCACCATATATAATGACCCAGTCGTTGATGGGACGTTGAACCCTTTCGCCGTTGTATGTTCCGGTGCTGAAAATTATAATAAACTGCTGAATGAATAAGCTCCTTCTCGTTCACCAACGGAAATATACACCGCCAATGATTGGTCAAAAATCGGCGTCAAGTAGTCTAGTAGTATTATTCGAGCGCTGTTTCCACGCCCGAACGCAAGCAGTTGGAAGTTGACGGAAACGTCAGTTCTTATCTTACAGTACCACCCGGAATTTCACCAAGAAAGATTTTATTCTTTTGGACACCGGCGGAGGAAGACTACATTCATGTATCACTGTGTTATCAAACCGAAAAGATGTAAAAAAATCGCGAACGACTTTGTGGAAACCCGCACATGGAACATGGGTAGCGTATAGGTTTTATAATCCATAAAGAAAAGATAAAGCTTTCTCTTCGTAAGCGCTTAACGATAGTACAGGAGCACTTACCAATTACCAACTTGCAATACCGTTACCTTAACAAAACCTGAGATTTATTTAGAAGCGAGAATCTCACAAACACGCAGATACCGCCGCACGTGCACGTTGTCACATGACCGAGTGAGGGTGCAGCCAGAAAGCAGGCCAGCGCGCCGCAACTGTTTAGCGGTCCAGGTTCGGGCTCGGGTTCACGCCGTGACTGTATGTGGAACGGGTTTCGGGGCTACGGGGTGTCTCTGCGGTCGACCTCTGGCTCTTAGCGTGGAAACCGGCCTTCACCTGGGCAAGACTTAACCTCTGGCCAACATTTCGGCCTCATGTACTAAAGCGGTTCCTCGCATACGCCGCGATCTACACTCCTGGAAATTGAAATAAAAACACCGTGAATTCATTGTCCCAGGAAGGGGAAACTTTATTGACACATTCCTGGGGTCAGATACATCACATGATCACACTGACAGATCCACAGGCACATAGACACAGGCAACAGAGCATGCACAATGTCGGCACTAGTACAGTGTATATCCACCTTTCTCAGCAATGCAGGCTGCTATTCTCCCATGGAGACGATCGTAGAGATGCTGGATGTAGTCCTGTGGAACGGCTTGCCATGCCATTTCCACCTGGCGCCTCAGTTGGACCAGCGTTCGTGCTGGACGTGCAGACCGCGTAAGACGACGCTTCATCCAACCCAAACATGCTCAATGGGGGACAGATCCGGAGATCTTGCTGGCCAGGGTAGTTGACTTACACCTTCTAGAGCACGTTGGGTGGCACGGGATACATGCGGACGTGCATTGTCCTGTTGGAACAGCAAGTTCCCTTGCCGGTCTAGGAATGGTAGAACGATGGGTTCGATGACGGTTTGGATGTACCGTGCACTATTCAGTGTCCCCTCGACGATCACCAGTGGTGTACGGCCAGTGTAGGAGATCGCTCCCCACACCATTATGCCGGGTGTTGGCCCTGTGTGCCTCGGTCGTATGCAGTCCTGATTGTGGCGCTCACCTGCACGGCGCCAAACACGCATACGACCATCATTGGCACCAAGGCAGAAGCGACTCTCATCGCTGAAGACGACACGTCTCCATTCGTCCCTCCATTCACGCCTGTCGCGACACCACTGGAGGCGGGCTGCACGATGTTGGGGCGTGAGCGGAAGACGGCCTAACGGTGTGCGGGACCGTAGCCCAGCTTCATGGAGACGGTTGCGAATGGTCCTCGCCGATACCCCAGGAGCAACAGTGTCCCTAATTTGCTGGGAAGTGGCGGTGCGGTCCCCTACGGCACTGCGTAGGATCCTACGGTCTTGGCGTGCATCCGTGCGTCGCTGCGGTCCGGTCCCAGGTCGACGGGCACGTGCACCTTCCGCCGACCACTGGCGACAACATCGATGTACTGTGGAGACCTCACGCCCCACGTGTTGAGCAATTCGGCGGTACGTCCACCCGGCCTCCCGCATGCCCACTATACGCCCTCGCTCAAAGTCCGTCAACTGCACATACGGTTCACGTCCACGCTGTCGCGGCATGCTACCAGTGTTAAAGATTGCGATGGAGCTCCGTATGCCACGGCAAACTGGCTGACACTGACGGCGGCGGTGCACAAATGCTGCGCAGCTAGCGCCATTCGACGGCCAACACCGCGGTTCCTGGTGTGTCCGCTGTGCCGTGCGTGTGATCATTGCTTGTACAGCCCTCTCGCAGTGTCCGGAGCAAGTATGGTGGGTCTGACACACCGGTGTCAATGTGTTCTTTTTTCCATTTCCAGGGGTGTAATTTCTTCTATATTCCTTTGGCTGTCGAAAGCGGCTACGCCGCGCTGTCTAGGGCGCTTTGCCACGGTTCGCGCGACTCCCCCGTCGGAGGTTCGAGTCCTCCTTCGGGCATGGGTGTGTGCGTTGTTCTCAGCGTAAGATAGTTTAAGTTAGATTAAGTAGTGCGTAAGCATAGAGACCTATGACCTCAGCAGTTTGGTCCCACATGAACTTACCACTAATTTCCAATTTGGCTGTCGAACATACTTCGCCACCTTTGGGAAACAGTTAATCACAGCGACAAGGTTCCCGAGATAAAAGTGAAATAGTTAGGGAAAAAGCAACTTCTGTGGTTACCTTTCCGATGCCGGTAAATTCAATTTCATAATCAGTTATCCACCGAACCTGCAACTTGTACAGAAATCAGACTCCAGATAGAGTTTCAAACATTAATATGAAAGGGAAGCAGTAGTTGAAAAGGAAGTGAGAGAGGGTTGTAGAGGCTCTCTATGTTATTTAATGGGTATAACAAGCAAGCAGTAAAAGAAATCAAGGAGAAATCTGGAAAGAGAACCGAAGTTCAGGGAGAGGAAATAGAGTAGTTTACCGTGACACTGTAAACCAGTCAAAGATGGGAAAATATTTGAGTGAGCAGTGGAAAGTGTCTTGAAAAGAGGTTACAACATGAATATCAAAAAAAGTAAAACAAGGGTAGCGGAATGTAATCAGATTACATGATAATAGAATTACATTAGGAAATGAGGAACTCAAAGTAGTTGATGAGTTTCGATTTTTGGACAGAAATTTCAATGACGAAAACCAAAGTAGAGAAGATATAAAATGCAAAATAACAGTAGCAGGAAAAGCATTACTAAAAATGAGAAGTTTCTCAACAACGAAAATAATCTTAAATGTTAGGAAGTCATTTCTGATGCTATTTTTCTCGATTGCAGCCTTGTACAGAAGTGAAACGTGGACGATAAAAAGCACGAAGAGAACAGAAGCTTTTAAAATATGATACTACAGAAGATTGCTGAGTATTAGATGGGCAGATTGAATAACTAATGAAGAGATACTGAATCGAATTTGTGAATAAAAGAAATTTGTGGAACAGCTTGTTGAAATAGGAGGTCGGATGATGAGAAATATACTGAAGTATCAAGATATGGTCAATTTGGTAAGGGGTGGAAGCTTAGGGGAGGGGGGGGGGGGACGAAAATCATGAGGGAGACCAAGGCTTGAGTAAAGTAATCAGGTTCAAACGTGTGCAGGTTACAGTATTTAAATGCCCAAGGAGGGCAGTCTACATACAGAAACGATCAAATTATGTTTGTAATTTCGTTTCTTTATTTTAAATTAATTATGATTGGATCCGACAATTCGACTACACCAGTCAATATAGCAAGTCTCACTTAAGAAGTATATTTTTTTGTTTGTCAATGATGTAAGGGCGGAGCTCACAATATATATTCTCGAGTTATGGTTTGTTCTTCTGCTGACTTTGCCGTGCTCTTATGAATACTGCTCTGCTCACCGCCACCAGCCGCAATCGCGGGTGTAACATGGTACTTTCTTATTATCGTAGCTTTTATTTTAGATGTTTTTTGGCCGTACTACCATCTCTTTGTACAGAAATCCCTCTGAATATGTATCACTACTGTATTGCATTACGGCCCGTAGGTCTAAATTATAGGTCGAAACATCTATTGCTATAGAGTGCGTTTTACTGAATCTTAAAATATCTCTAGTCACTTAGTCCGTAGTAAAACAAAAAAAAAGGTTTTCTGGAATTCCCTAGGAATTCATAGAACACATTCTTCCTCAGCTCTGTGTGTACTGCATGTATATCTATGTTGTGCGGATGACTGACATTTCACTAAAATCCCTCTGGCTATATGCCGTCTGCGCCTTGAGAAAGGCCGCTAAAATACGACCGATACGTTGATTTTAGTACTTTATGCATTACACGTGTGCGACAGTACACCCAGGATAATTTTAATGAAGCTGACTGCAGCTGTAAAGGCCTACTTTACGATATGACTGCCCTGGAGATGTGCTCCAGTGAGGTGTTGTGCTCCTGTGTATGCTGACCATTGCAATCCTAAAAGTATAACATTTAACTAAATTTTACTTATTGCGCGTGTACAATATAGTAGGATGAATACGTAATTAAATTAGTTAGTAGTTTGGGAGTGTGGAGGACGTAAAATTTAGTACACAGAGCTGCCGCCTACAAAGTAGAATTTGTTCTAGAAACAGACCTGATAGGAATCAAACAAAACAGAACAATAAAATAGTTACTTTACGTACGGGTCCACAAGCTTAATGTATCGTCTAAATCATGAAACCATTTTAACCACCATAGGCTATCAGTTTTATTTATTTAAAGCAGCATACAGAAAAATTACGTTTCTGGCCAGATTCGGTCTTAGCCATTTCCAAATGTATTGTATTGATCATCTGTACGTCACATCTAAAAATAAAAAAAATATGTGTGACATATACGTCATCAATAGAAGTACATTTTAAAATGGTCTAAGGCCGAAAATGACCAGTAATATATTTCTTGTGCCTGGTGTTTTAAAGTTATAAAACTGACAGTCTATGGCGGTTAAAATGGTTCAGTCATTTAGTTAATAATAAAACACAGAAATGTGAAATTCCAGAGCGAAAATATCACCGAAAAAATAATATTAAACATGCAAAGACAATGCTCGGATATCCAACTGAATGAGGTTTCCTGCTGGCGTGATACTTCCGTATTCGATTCGCAGTGAAGAGCCTGACCACTGTATATGTGCAAGAAATATCTTCTTGATATCTTAGCAACACTATTAACATATGACGATAGCGACGAGCTACTTCATTGAAATATTGTACCAGCAAGACTATCAGAACTGGCTGCATATCCGTTAACTTGTTTCGTACCTACAATGCAAAGAAAACATGGGGATAAACGACGGTAGTTTGATCGTATGTGAATTTACACCAGCGGCCAGTGTCTCCATACTACGAACGGAATAATCTGTCACATTCCCAAACATCATGAGACACTATCGGGAGATTCGAAATTTAACCCAGAACACTAAAGCACAGTCTAGTGATCTGGAGAACAGTACACTACCGCATCACTTTCCTTTTTTCATCAAATGCTGGGATCTAAATTTCTTTCAGACAGAATGGTGCTGCAGCAGCATAGATACGCGACGTCGACTACGCTACAGTGATAGGGGGCGTAGAGCTTCAAATATCGAACTTACATTCTCCTAAAGCGGGTTTCATTTCCCGTCCCGTCATACAGCTAAAGTCTTTCGCTGTTTTTCTTATATTAGGGGACAATTCTTTTCAAAAGAGCACGGCCAGTAGTCCTGTCCGAGCTTGCGCTCTGGCTTTAAAAACATTGTCATAGCGCATTAAAATACCCGCCCAGATAGCCGTGTGCGTTAAACTGCCGCTTCCGGGGTAGGGAGATAAGCCAGCTTCGGGTCGGTTCACCCGGCGAATTAACTATGAGAGTCGGTGTGCTGGCTAGTCTGGATATGGCTGACAGGCGATTCCCCGCAACTAGGTGAATACTGGGCTGGTACCCAAGTCCTGCCTCAGTTACACGATTCGCAAACATTTCGAGAAGCGTCCGCACACTTTGACATGGGTAACACCACATGCAGACACTTATGGTTCACAGATGCCCTCACGGGTGGTAACAGGATGGCGACAAGAAGGGCATCCTGCCACCCCTTAAAATAAATTAATCATCCCAAATCCTTTAATAACCACTCAGACCCTGCATAGATTCGAGACAAAGGCAGAATATCAAAATCTAATCTTCCGTCCTTTCGTCAAAGGTATCGGACAAACCAGTATGATGCTTACTCGACCTTATGTCCACAGAGATAAAATGTTAAGATGTTGATCCCAGAAGCAGGACTCATCTGAAAACACGACGTCGTCCGCCTCCTGCGTCATGTGTTGCCATTGGTCGCACCACTGTCGATAAAATGTCCTGTAACTTGGAAGGCGCAGTTCAGTGAAGAGTCCGGTATCGAGTGTAGTGTGTTCTGAGAGAGAAGCTATTGAAATCAAATTAGCCTATAATAAAGAAGGATCTCGCGAAGCTGAAGAAAGGGAGATTGATTTTAGGAAGACATTCGGTATAGTTCCGCACTGCCATCTACAGAACAAAGTGAGAGGTTACCAAATATCTGGCCAGATTTATGATTCTACTCAGAATTATCTTCCAGGTGTAGCTCTACGGGACACAATCTACAAATGTAATGAATATTCAGGAATACTTGAGTATAGTGTGGTAGTGCCGTTACTGTTTTCAGCATACGTTATTGATCTAATGGACTGGCCCTGAACATAAATAAATGTAGCGTATTATGTATAAAAAAGTGAGGAAATTCAGTATCTTTCGATTACGCTATTGAAGAATCACTGCAAATAGTAACTAACGTAAAATGTCTAAGGGTAACCATCCGGGGCGACCTCAAGTGGGACGACCAATAAAATGAATAGTAGAAAAATCAGATGCCAGTCTCAGATTCATTGAAAGAAGCTTAGGGAAATGTAATCCATCCATTAGTGAAGTGACCAACAACACACTTGTTATATCGATTCTTGAGTATTACTCATCAGTATTGGACCCTTTTGACACTGGATTAAAAGAAGAGTTAGAGAATATCCAACGAACAACGGCACGTTTCATTACGGAATCAATTAGTAAGAGCGGGATCTTTACGGAGATGATCAACAAATTGCAGTAGAAGACGCTATAAGAGGGTCGTTATGTATACGGAGTTTCCTGTTGGAACTCAGAGAGCGAATGTTCCAAGAAAAGTCGGGTAACACATTAATTCCTCACACATACATCTCGCGAAACGATAACGAGGAGAGAATTAGAGCGTATACGCGTTTCTCCGTGCCATTAGCGGTTGGAATAGGGAAAAGGGGGGTGGGGGGGAGGGTAATAATGGTACCAGTCACTGCGAAGTGTAGTTATAGACATAGAGGCACAGGGTCTTAACGTCCCTACATTGACGGCGAGACCGTTAGAGAAGGGATACGAGCGTAGGCAGGTGAAGGATGGTACGAGGGGTCATTCAGTATGTAATGCAACACGGACACATTCTAGGTAACGAACGGATCACAATGTGAGACCTAGCTGCACAGCTGCACGTCTCTGTTGGTGGTGCTGACACTCAAGGGTGTGTCTCAGCTGGGTTCCTTCCCACCTAACAGAAGACCATGAAGAGTAACGAAGGCCCATCTGTGTGGAATTGCTTGTGCGTTACGAGGTTGACCGTGACTTTTTTTTCCAACAATGTCAAAGACGGTCAAACATGGTTTCATCACTTCGATCCGGAAAGTAGTCCATGGAGTGGCGCCAGACCACCTCTCCTCCGAAGCAAAAGTTCAAAGCCGCACCCTCAGCCGATGAATTCATTGCGATGGTCTTCTGGAACTCTGAAGAGATTATTCTATTTGAGGTCCTCCTTCATGGTGCAACAATCAACTCTGAAGTGTTCTGTGCTGCCTTCAGGAAACTGGAGTAACGACTTAAGCGTGTTCATTGCCACTTAAATGTGAAGGAACGTCTCCTTCTCCATGACAACACAAGACCTCACGTTAGTCTGCGCACGGGACAGGAGCTCACAAAGCTACAGCCCGGATCTCGCGAATGGTACCATGCGGGCATACAGGCCTTCCCAGTAAGTTGGCGAAGTCCGTCGCATCGAGGGAGATTACGTTGAAAAATGTGCTTTCAGAGAGAAATGTTTTGCATTGTTTAATGAGCGCCCCCTCCTTCATTGATGTCAGGAAAAGAAATCATTTACTTACGTTAGTATTGCATTCCTCATCTTAATGTCTGTTTTACTTCTCTGTTCGATTTATAGCCTTATCGGCGCATTTAAACTGACTCTGGGCTGCGCTGTCCAGCGCTGGAGTGCGCGCTACGCAACATTAAAGTATCGTAAAAGACAAACAACAGAAAGTCAAATAACCTGTATACGTGATTCGTAAAAACGATGACAAGCCGCTGACTATATGACTTTAATTTCCATTTAGTACAATTTGTAAGAAGAATGAAATAATAGACGGTATTTATTCATTGTTGGCGCTTCATTTAAGAAAAAAATGCACATACCTTCAACGCACAACTCTTTTCACAACGTCAGGACAATGTTTGACACTAGTAGATTTCTTTTGGCCGGGAATGCCCTCATTCCTTGTGCTGGTGTGCCTTTAAGTCCTCCTTGCTTCGTTTGTCATTTGTTATTTTTCTTCCAAGCTAGCAGAATTCCTTCGCTTGATCATGATCACCAATATCACCTATCTCATTTCTGCTGTTCGAAAGTTCTTTCGTCTTTCTTCCGTTTACTGTCTTCCCATATTCTGCAGGCATTAAACTGTTCACTGTGTTCAACAGGTCCTCTAGTTCTTCCTCGTTTTCACCGAGAATAGCCATGTCCTCTACGTATGTTATCGCTGATATACTTCCCGTCTGAATTTTAATCCCACTCTTGGCCCTTTTCTTTTAATTTCCTCATTGTTTCTTCGACATATAGCTTGAAAAGTATTGGCAAAATCAATCCGAGCACTTAGTTCTTACTCTTCAATTTTTTATTTTATCTTTTGGTTTTAAAGTATAACTCTTTAAATACAGATATATGATTTTCAGTCAGCGTAATTGCCTACGTCATGCGATTTTAGAAGCAGAGCGTAATTGGCCGGAATTGTAGGAATGAAACCAGGCGTTGCGACAACGATAGTTAGACTGCATAAACACTTACAAGTGTAATATAGTACTGAACTAGGACAGATGTATAAAACTGGAAATTACTGTTCACAGTAGCCACAGTTCGCTATGTACCAGCTTTCCATCATCAATTGTTATCATTATCGTGCACACCCTAGTTCATGTAACAAATTAGGTGTACGTTGTTTGCTTGCTTCTCCCATGATGATTTAGTTTCCAGCAGGATTAGTGTACTTCAGTTAATTGTTGACTGAAGCTGCGGCATTCAGAATAAAGCTCAAAACATGCTACTGCGTACGTTTACCTCTTTGTATTTTTTTTCAAGTGTTGTGAGTTTTCGAGATATTACATATGTATTGTATTCGTCTATCAGACAGAAAACAATCTGAGACACATACGATGAATACATGTCGAACGCATCAAAGCCACTGCAGTAAAAGACTTTAGTGTTAACATATACTTTTTAAAAAATGTACGATAATTTGTATTACCTGTAACTATATATCTCGGCTGACTGGTTGCTCCCTCTGTTCCAGCGGCTACAACGGTCAACAGACGTGCGTCACATACGACGCCGTCAATCAGGCGTACCTGCAGGCCAGGAAGCGCATCAGTAAGTACCAGTTCAGTGCTGGCTGTTCCATGTTTCACTTTTACGTGTACAGCTACAACTACGTTACAGTGTAACGCCAAATTCCAACTGTACTTTTCATTAGATTGTAACTATAATCGCCTATATGTCAAAATAGTGCTGCGAAAATAAGTATGAAGAACAGGCAACAAGAAATTTGTGATTGCTGTTGACATCACTCTGGATACTTTGTGAAGCATGACCACGTGGGAAAGCATGAGTTTTAGTCACTTGTTTTATTAGTTGTGTATTGTCCAGCATTATATAAGCTAATAAATCCAAGCATAGATAGCCAAAATAAATAATCAGTGAAACTAATTATTTAAATAAAAACCGGTTTTTAATGTACCACGGTTTCAAATCGAACTACAAACTATAAAATACTTTCTCCTAGCCCCAAACAAATTCCTAACTCTATACAAATAATTCTGAAAATTTGTGAGTGTGAATTTTGAAAAACTATGAAAAAATTTATAAGCTTTAAAATGAAAACCTTGGGACGCATGCAACAGATAACAGTAGCGATGTGAACTATTCGTCACACGCTTCCATTACTAAATCCTCTGCCGTATATGTTACAGTGGAGATGGTGTAAGAAGGACCCTGACAGCTCGTAGCAGTGTTACCAGTTTTCAACCGCGAAGTGCTGACGACTGCAGGAGGAAACAATAGCCTTCTACATCTACATCACATGACTACTCTGCAATTCACATTTAAGTGCTTGGCAGAGGGTTCGTCGAACCACAATCATACTATCTCTCTACCATTCCACTCCCGAACAGCGCGCGGGAAAAACGAACACCTAAACCTTTCTGTTCGAGCTCTGATTTCTCTTATTTTATTTTGATGATCATTCCTACCTATGTAGGTTGGGCTCAACAAAAAATTTTCGCATTCGGAAGAGAAAGTTGGTGACTGAAATTTCGTAAATAGATCTCGCCGCGACGAAAAACGTCTTTGCTGTAATGACTTCCATCCCAATTCGCGTATCATATTTGCCACACTCTCTCCCCTACTACGTGATAATACAAAACGAGCTGCCCTTTTGTGCACCCTTTCGATGTCCTCCGTCAATCCCACCTGGTAAGGATCCCACACCGCGCAGCAATATTCTAACAGAGGACGAACGAGTGTAGTGTAAGCTGTCTCTTTAGTGGACTTGTTGCATCTTCTAAGTGTCCTGCCAATGAAACGCAACCTTTGGCTCGCCTTCCCCACAATATTATATATGTGGTCTTTCCAACTGAAGCTGTTCGTAATTTTAACACCCAGGTACTTAGTTGAATTGACAGCCTTGAGAATTGTACTATTTATCGAGTAATCGAATTCCAACGGATTTCTTTTGGAACTCATGTGGATCACCTCACACTTTTCGTTATTTAGCGTCAACTGCCACCTGCCACACCATACAGCAATCTTTTCTAAATCGCTTTGCAACTGATACTGGTCTTCGGATGACCTTACTAGACGGTAAATTACAGCATCATCTGCGAACAACCTAAGAGAACTGCTCAGATTGTCACCCAGGTCATTTATATAGATCAGGAGCAGCAGAGGTCCCAGGACGCTTCCCTGGCGAACACCTGATATCACTTCAGTTTTACTCGATGATTTGCCGTCTATTACTACGAACTGCAACCTTCCTGACAGGAAATCACGAATCCAGTCGCACAACTGAGACGATACCCCATAGGCCCGCAGCTTGATTAGAAGTCGCTTGTGAGGGACGGTGTCAAAAGCTTTCCGGAAATCTAGAAATACGGAATCAACTTGAGATCCCCTGTCGATAGCGGCCATTACTTCGTGCGAATAAAGAGCTAGCTGCGTTGCACAACAACGATGTTTTCTGAAACCATGCTGATTACGTATCAATAGATCGTTCCCTTCGAGGTGATTCATAATGTTTGAATACAGTACATGCTCCAAAACCCTGCTGCAAACCGACGTCAATGATATAGGTCTGTAGTTAGATGGATTACTCCTACTACCCTTCTTAAACACTGCAGACACTACAGACCTGCGACAACACTGAGTCATTGCCATAGAGACGTTTATAAAATGGCGTTACTCTACTGGTTGTGGTAGCCCGCGACGCTGCCTTGCCCAACGTTTACGTTTTAATTGTCTTATATATATATATATATATATATATATATATATATATATATATATATATATATATATATCAGTTTTCTTATTTATGCCTTTCTCTTCTTCAAAAGTTCTGACGCATCCTCGGTACCAGAAGTGGGACAACTGTTCTATTAATGTGTTACTCATGATTGTCTTGTTTTCCCTGTGAAGTATTTTCCTAGAAAACGTCAGTGTTTCTATTTTTGTTATTGATATCTTCAGGTTATAATTTAGGCTTATATTGTTTAATGTATGTACCGCTACATATAATTTATCTTCACTATCCTGTATGGTTCAAAAATGAGATTTTCACTCTGCAGCGGAGTTGCGCTGATATGAAACTTCCTGGCAGAGAGGTTCTGTAAAGTTTGGAAGGTAGGAGAGGAGGTACTGGCAGAAGTAAAGCTGTAAGGACGGGTCGTGAGTCGTGCTTGGGTAACTCAATTGGTAGAGCACCTGCCCGCGAAAGGCAAAGGTCCCGAGTTCGAGTCTCAGTCCGGCACACAGTTTTAATCTGCCAGGAAGTATCATCCTGTATGGTTACCTAGTCGTCGGCAAAAAGCATCGTACTTAGAAATTTATCTGTCCCAACGGTCGGGAGAGAGGTGTGCTAACCACATGCCCCTCCATACCGCATCCCGTGGTGCCATTGGCCGAGGATGACACGGCGGCCGTCGGGCGCGAATGGCTCGTCTGAAGCCAGAACGCAGAGCTTTACCTTACTTCGCCAATAAATTATTCTATACCCCTTACCCTTGAGTGTTCCTCCAATTTCGAATCGTTTTCTAGTATTACTGGTACACATTTAAAGGAAGTGTTAGTATCCACAAGTTTCTCAGTGCCCTTGTAATCGAAAACCATAGCGATCTTTCTCTTAGATATTTCAGTATCTTGAATTTACCCACAGTTAAAAAGAGTCGACATATATTACGAAAAAAAACAAAAATACTGTCTACGTCGTTGTTTACGATAGCGAAGGTACTTTCTTTTTAACGACAGCGTCTTTAACGACAGCATCCTCACCGAACAATGTGGTATGCTGCTGGTCCAACTGTAAGTGATAAATGGAATTTGAAATCGGAAATTTGTGGTAAGGTCTCATGGGACCAAACTTCTGAGGTCATCGGTCCATAAGCTTACGCACTACTTAATCTAACTTAAACTAACTTACACTAAGGAACAGTAATCAGTCTTGCCTCACTCAGCACTTGAATGGACCGAGGGGCTACTGGACTACCTGGAACAGCAAGAAGATGCTCCCCTTTCTGACAAGTTGGTGGTGCGATATGTAGACGACAAGCTACCTCACTGAGACAAAAACCAATTCAAGACTACTGTGTTTCAACGTAGTGTAATTTAACGTGAAATTGGATTCTACTATATTCTTTGCAAGCACTGTATTTTCACAGATACTACAATGATTAAAGAAAATTTACTATAAACATTAGTTAAGAGATATTAGATTATCCGCGGTTTTCAAGTCCCCAGTTGGCGCACCTAATCGCGAGTTTATTGTATTTGCAAGATATCGTGTGTATAGCTCTGCAGCCGTGTTCACAAGAGTGGTTTTTGTTAAACCCGTGCTTACGATTTGGAAGAGGCTCCTACATTTTTCATACTTCTAAAGTACCCAGTCTGGCAGACAGCAGCACACGCATATGAAACACGTTCTCTAGTCGACTACATGAACATAATTTATTTTTAAATTCTTATATCTTTTATTGTTTAGCACTCAGTCCTTTAATGTACGCGATAGATTTCTGCCTGAAAGAGCATCAAACACTTGACCGTTAATGGCATGCGTGTGTTGTCGATCGTCGAATGACGTTCTCAGTAGTAAGCAGTTGCTAATCGACAGTCCCAATATGGTGTTCCATTTCCCTTTCCTTGATTGCTGTTGGTACATAAAAGGCGGTATTGATTCCATTAGTCTCTCAATAAGGTATAATGTAAGGCTGTCGTATCGTTGTTTCGATTACGCATGACCCACAGCATGGCACTTCCCGCTACACTAAATCGCTAGTGCCACACAAAGTACTACTTATTTACCACATGTAAAGGCATTTCTGTGGTTACTTTCGCTTTGGAAACAGTTGCATGATCCATCAAATAGCAAGAGCTGTTGGCTTTGTGCAACACCTCACAATTTTATATGTATACATTTATTTACCTAAGATTAAGATGATATTCCTTTTTCGGAAAATTTTCTCTTGGTCAAAGGACCAAGTAGAGTTATGCAACAACTGTAGTAAAAATAGATGGCAACACAGATTAGCAGAAATTTACAATGGTTTGTTAATAAATGTTCTGCAACACTTAACTGGAGTGTGAAGATGGTACGTTGTAATATAGATCAATCTTAACTTGCGCTAATCTACCTCTAGTCCTAAATTCAGTGAAAGACGACTAACATTCCTTCTGTAATTCAAGTTCGGCTGTTCTTGGCGGCGACTGTAGATGAATTCCGAGAGTTGGGTTGGGTTTATTTGGTGAAAGAGACCAAACACTGAGACATCAGTCTCGTCGGATTAGGGAAGGGCGAGGAAGAAAGTCGGCCGTGCCCTTTCAAAGGAACCATCCCGGCATTTGCGTGAAGTGATTTAGGGAATTCACGGAAAACCTAAATCAGGACGGCCGGACGCGGGATTGAACCGTCGTCCTCCCGAATGCGAGTCCAGTGTGCTAACCACTGCGCCACCTCGCTCGGTGAATTCTGAGACAATCGCTGAGAAACTCTGCTCAGGTACTGACTAACTACAGTGCTCCAACACAACTGATAAATTACTTTATCGAAACCCTGTAATTGTAAATTTGAAATGTGGCTGGAAGAAGCCTACAACCTTTCCTCTGTAACTGTGCAAAAGCGTGGCGACTGCGACGCCACCTTCGGGCTCAGCGATGCTTCAAACATCAAGGTGTAGGCACATGCGAGATAAAGA
The DNA here is from genome assembly GCF_023864275.1 of Schistocerca cancellata. Classification (NCBI taxonomy): domain Eukaryota; kingdom Metazoa; phylum Arthropoda; class Insecta; order Orthoptera; family Acrididae; genus Schistocerca; species Schistocerca cancellata. Next base: position 481,721,261 of record NC_064626.1, on the reverse strand, counting down.
CTGCCAGTTCAGAAGTTTACGTGAGGAATAAGGTGGGTTAATTATATGACATTGGTACCAAATTTCACCATAGTTCTGCCCAACGCTACCGAGGACGTTTAACACGATGGAAAGGCCGTCACATCTCACTCCTTATTTTGCCGCCTTTATGATGGAGGTCTAAACCGTGACACTCAGCGTTGGTTCGAATCCTGCCTCGGGCATGGATGTGTGTGATATCTTTAGGTTAGTTAGGTTTAAGTAGTTCTAAGTTCTAGGGGACTGATGAACTCAGCTGTTAAGTCCCATAGTGCTCAGAGCCATTTGAACCATTTTGAACTCAGCGTTGGGATCATGCCGAGGAAAATATTTCAGATACACCGCCGCTTAGAATCGATACGAAAGGGCCTCAGGGGATAGCATACATTGGGTGTCAATAGGTCTCAATGAAACCACTTCTCGTGGGGCGTTGATTCCCACACATTTTGCTGTCGAGGACGACAGTTCATAGTGCGATATGAACAGTACGACTTTCTTAACAAACCTTGACACGGACGCCTCAACCCTTCTCTAAAAACATCGTGAGCCTGCAACACCGCTGAACGTTATCTGAACACTGTGGAGTGGAATGCGACCGCGATCTTTGCTCTGGTACACACCGTGGAACCACTATTGACCATTCAAAAGCAGTAAAGGGTGTTTATACTTTTTCAGCCCTGTCGCATGATCACGAGGGACGGAATACCAACATTTGCGTGAAATAAACGGCAAAGGGTCTCCCGCTACCGCCCACGCACCTTTGCTGAGCACGTTAAAAGTGTACCTGTCAGAAACCTCGACACCCATTCAGCCTCGCGGCTGCTCTAGCGCTTTAGGTGGGGTTTGTCTGCCCTCAATGGTGAATTTGTATCGAAGTCTGACGGCTACATTTTTAATGTGCCCAACGAAGGTCAGACCAAGGGCATTGCCGAACTGAGGATTCTTAGATGGACCGTTAGCCATTTTATTCGCGCACATTTTAATGTTGCATATCCCGCGTGATCACGTCACAGGAGGACGCAAATAGGAGGACAGAAATACCGTAAGCATCCTGTGCTCCGTCGGATCGCGTTCTAATTTCGTCGAATGATTTTGAACGGTCCCTAGCAGTTCCACCCTGTACACCAGAGCAAAAACCGCTGCCGCACTACACCCTAAAGGTGTCAGATCACGTTCAGTAGTGTACAGGTACATCCTCACGATGTCAGAGTAGGGTTGACACGACCAGGGGGTGGCAGCAGCGCCGATCGTTTTCAAGAAAGTCGTCCCGTTGTCTTTTTTGACCGTTAAATTTGTGGGAGTGAACGTCCCAAAGCAAGGGATAGTCTCATTGACGTCCTTTATGTCACCATGTCGATTCTGAGTGGTGGCTACCCATAAGCAAAACCGCGTGATTTCAGCGGTGGGTGTCGCGGTTCTGCCTTCCACTGCAAAGGCGTCGAAAGAATGGATTACATGCGGGCAAGATGGAGTATGTCGACCTTCGCACGGTGACGTTGGGCACAGTAGTGGTGAAATTTGGTGCCAATGTGACGTAATTAACCCGCCTTACACCTCACGTGAACTTCTGGGTTGTGGCCTTTTTTCCGCATGTGTCGACTCCTTGCTGTCTGGAGCGTCGTGGAGCCCGATGCTCAAGTCGCTGGGCGCCACGCCTTTGCACCGTTCCAGAGGAAAGATGTAGTCATCTTTTACTCAAATTTCAATTACAAGGTTTCTAAAAGGTGATGCTTTACTTTTGTTGTGCAATGTACCAGCTGGGGAGACTCGTTTGTCTGCTTATATCCACATTTCTCGGATGGATGCCCACTTGGGAGCTATTTGTGTGACACTAGACGGATGCATCACACACCCCTTGGTAAGTGCACCCTCTATGGGAGCTTAACCGTAATTAACTTGCGCCTGAGTCGTACGTGGCTCGGCGCTCTTCTATTTAAGCTTCCTGCACGCTCTGGAAGACACAGCAAAAACTTTAGAAAATTCCTACAGAAAGAGAGTACAAGTCTGTGGGGTATCCACAAAGGCGTGAATCTAACAATGGAAGGAACAAGGTTGATGCACATGAGAATCTTGGTTCGAATCTGTAGTTACGTATTACGCCAGTTCCCTTAAACGAGTAAAGCAATTACCAGAATTGTTTCTTGGAAAAAGCCATAGCAGAGTCCTTCCCCAGCTGAGCTGCTCAGTCTCTATGGATGTCGGTGTTGACTTTAAAACGTTTACTTTCTTCCTTCGAAAGATATAATAGAGGGGTGAAGTTTTTAGCAGGAGAAAGATTAAATTGCGTAAACAATACTATCGAAAGATGTTCGTTGTATTAGACAGTCCGAAAAAGTACTTTCTTTCTTTGAAAGGGGAGGGGGGCGGAATTCCTAACACCTGCTGTCATCTTGTTCATTCTTCCACTTAACGTTCTCCAGTTGTTCCCTTCCTCCCCGATTCTACCAAGAATCTCCTCATTTCTTACTTTCTCAATACATTTAATTTTCAGCAACCTTCTGTAACACCACTTCCCAAAAGTTATTATTCTCTCTTTTTCCGAATTTCAAACAGTCCATTATTAAGTTTCATAAAATGGTCTGTTCAGTACGAACATTCTAAGAAATTTCTTTTTGAATTCAGGCCTTTTTTTAGTAGTACACGGTTAACGCTAGTCTCCGTCTCACATCTTCCTGACTTCGTCTGGGCCGCATTATTTTATTTTCGAAGCAGCAGAATTACTTCACTCCGTTTACTACATGCGTTCGACTTTGATACCAAGTTTGTGGCTAATCTCATTATTAAAACATTAGCACATGGTAAGAAGATGTATAGGACGGCATTACTCCAGAACAATCTACTTTCCGTTTAGCTCTTCTCACAGACTCTTACATACAGAGCGTACTGGTAAGCAAGACCTTACACTCAATACAACGTAAGCCGAAATCATTTAATACGACATTGCAATGCCTGTGTTATTCTGATTACGATGCAAATTTTCTTTGGACACGCGTGCATGTCTGAAAAAACAGGCACTGCGGCGACTACAGCCGTTATGAAATACATTAAATGCATTCGCAATTGCGAATAAGGACAACCATCCGCTATAGAATAAAATGACGACACTGAAAATTTGTGTTGAACCGGGACTCGAACCCAGATTTCCCGCTTATCGCCAGCGGTCGCCCTACTATTTGGCTATCCGTTCACCACTGATAGCCAAACCCAAACTTCCATATGTCGTCAAGCATGTGCCTACGACCTGTACTCGTACATCCATTATGTATATTTTCGTACAGGTAAGACGTTGTACTTTGAAGTCGCTTGGCCGATATCGTCAGATAATTATGATACTGCACTGCCTGTATTACTCTGATTACATGCATGCATATCCAAAGGAACCTGTTATCGTAATCAGAGTAACGCAGGCACTGCAATATCGTATGTATCTGCCGATACCGGGCAAGCGACTTACAAGTACAACGTCTGACCTGTACGGGAATATAAATAATTGATGTACGAGTACAGGCCGTAGACTCATGGTCGACGACATATGGAAGGTTGGCTTGGCCGTGAGTCGTGAACGGATAGCCAAATTGTAAGGCGACCGCTCGCGATAAGTGGGGTCGGTGCAAATTTGCACTACCGTCATTCCATTCTACAGCCGATGGTTGTCCTTATTAGCAACTGCGAATGTATTTAATGTAAAATCATTTAATTCCGTAGAGAAAATTTAGCAATGAAAGTCGTACTTCACAAGAGAAATGAATGAAAGAATCGTATATTGAATCTATACATTTGCAACAAAGACCATCTAGCACTTACACTCTGTGAAGCGTTGCAGAAGTTTCCAATGTACACTATTTGTTCAAATGTATCCAATAGCCCTTATGCAATAGCGAACTGACCGCTAGCTGTCACGAAGGCGAACTCCACGTAAAAAGAGGCGGGGAGTGAGGTTCCAGTAGAGAAGTGGGAACAGAGAACGGGTCAGCCAGGAGAGCTCGGCGACTACCAACGTGGCCTCGTCATTGGATGACACCTAACTGGTAAACCCATCGGAGACATTTCGACCCTTCTGAAGCTGCCCAAGTCGACTGTAGATGACGTCATTGTGAAGCGTAATCGCGAAGAAACAACCACAGGCAAACCAAGAGCAGGCAGACGTCATGCACTGACGGACAGAGGCAGTCGAGCATCGCGGAGGGTGAATGTAAAACACCGCTTTAAATCAGCGGAAGCAATGACTCGTGAGTAGCAAAGTGCTACCAGCAATCGAGCTAGCACAATGACTGTGAGTAGGGAGTCAAGAGGAATGGAGTACAATGGTCGAACAGCTCCCCGTAAGCCACACAGTTATGAAGTCACTGCTGAGCGACGCTTGAAATGGTGTAACTAGTGACGCCACTGGACTGTGGATGACTGAAAACGAGTGATTTGCAGTAATGAATCACGCTATACCCTGAGTCAGTTCGCTGGAACGGTTTCAGTTTGGCTAATGCCTGCAGAACGTTATCTGCCACTATGTAAGGCGCTAGCAATGGAGTACGGAGGAGGCGGTGATACGATATGCGGGTGTTTCTCAAGGTTGTGGTATGGTAACCTTATTGCACTTAAGAAAACGCTAGATGCGGGAAGATAACTGCGTACTATATCTCCATGACATTGCATCGTATCATAAGGTAGTATCTTTAAGACTATAGTTTGTGGACAGTAACATTTCTGAAATTGGCTGGCCTGCCCATTGTCCCGTCCTGAACCCGATGAAACACGTGTGAGGTGAGTGGAACGTCAACATCGCTCCAGACCCCAGCGTCCAACATCACTCACTACCTTCTCTGGCATGGGCTCTTAAGGGAGTATGGGCTGCAATTCCTCCACAGACTTTCAGACACCTCACTGGAAGTGCCCCAGCTGTGTTCAAATCGACATAAAGGCGAGGGTTGGACACACCCTATATTAACGTCCACTAACAGGCGTCCGGATACTTCTGATCGGATAGTGTATTCTTCCCCCATCCGACTATTCAGTTTACTCCACATTAATTGAATAGCCATATGGGAGTGGTATTCGCTTTAGCCACACGCCAAATAACAAGCTAGAAGTGCTGGAATCAGTTACCATGTACATCCCCTGCTATACCGTGGCCTATAGACGCCTGCGTTTCACCTTGCAATGCTAAATAACTGAACGTCACACGCGCGGTATGGAAAAGACTTCCGCCGTACGATTGCTCATTCCCTTTATAAGCTTCTCTAAGAATCAAAAAGATTTTTTTCAATTTCTTGGCTTTCAGACCATGCCCATTCAGCCATTTTATTAGTGGAATATCAACTTTTTTGTGTATATAGACAAACAACGAGTGAAAATTTGTACTAAGGCTGGGAATCGAACCCGGAACTCCTGCTTACTTTTTTTAAATTAAATCTACCCGTACTTGCCACTGCCACTTCAACTCTACCACCAAAAAAACAATGAATTAGCCCTCTTCAGTCGTTGCCCTAGCTATTCCCAACAATTCTGCCTTTCTCCCAAGGGACGCGTTCCACGGGTCTATAATTTGCTTTTATATTTTTGTAATTACGTGATTATAATTAATAAAAGTGCACAAATTAAAATGCTATAAAACAAAATGTTACAATAAAAATGTGAGTCAAAGTATAAAGTAAAGTAGCTTTGTATATTGCCTGCTATACTTCAGCATAAAGAGGCTTTCTTCAAGAAATTGTGCAAGTGGAGTTCTCTTGTGCACCGCCACTAGCGTTTTCTATGTCCATCAGTACCGTCTAAAATATCTACAACAAACTCGTGCTGCATTGCTAATGCCTCCTGGAATCAACTAATAGCTATCCTTTGTCACTGCTTGCAATTCAGGTCATGATGCGCCGTACGTTACACTGAGCCTGACACTTCCCACGCAAATAGCGAGGAGGGGGCTTAAGAAAACGCTGCGTAAATAGTTTGCTAAGAGCGTACGGTACTTCGGTGTGCGTGGAAGAGCTGTATGAGAGTTTTGCAAGTACCGTCAGTAATCAAGCTCCACTTTCACCCCTTCGCCGAAGATGTAATCGATTGTCATTCCCTTGAACCAAATAAAGGCATGATATTTGGCGAGGGGAATGTAATAGTCATCTGGACACAGAAGGGACCGAGGCTCAATCACGTCATGTGGAACACGTAGGTAACAAGCCAAGGTCTTCTGTGTCAGTCACTAAAAGACGGACGACACTTACTAGGCAAGTGCGTTAGCCACTAAGCCACCTTGGCAAGGTGGTGCACTACCCTGGCACGCCTCCCTCCTCGATCCAAATTCTCACTGCCGCCCCAGTCTACTTTAAATTCCCCCTTACACACGAACAGAATTGCCGAGGTTCTCCATGTTCTGGAATAGCAGCTCAGCATCGAACGTAAACGGGAGATCCAGCCTGAAACCCAGGTGCACATACATACACAGATAACATCGGTGATAACCTCGTTGTTGAGCGCCCGTAAGCACCAAACCAAACAAATGAAATGACACAATTTCAGAGACTTTACTGGTCCCAAATAGATATGATTTTTGTATATAGAGTGAAGCGGCGAGTTAAAATTTGTACCAAGACCGGGTACCGTACCCGCGTCTGCTGCTTACTAGCCAGGTGCGTTAGCCACGAAGTCACCCTGGCACAGCAGCGCACACAACTGCGCGGGTTATCCTGGCTCGCCTCCCTCATCGATACACACATAAAATCGTATCTGTATGAGACCAGTAAAGTCTCTGAAATTGTGCCATTTCATTTCTGTAGGTATCTGCGCCTGCATTTCAGGCTGGATCCCCTTTTACTTTCAATGCTGAGGTGCATTTCAGAACATCGAAAGCCTCGAAAACTATATTCGTGTGTAAGGGAGAATTTAAAGTAGACTGGTAGACTGGGGGGCCAGTGAGAATTTGGATCGAGGAGGGAGCCTAGCTGGGTAATCCGTGAAGTTGTGTGCGCCGTCGCGCCAAGGTAGCTTAGTGGCTAATGCATTTGCCTAGTAATCACGAGACCCGAGTTAGATTCCCAGCCTTGGTACAAATTTTCACTGGCCGCTTGTCTATAAACATAGAATCATAGCTGTATGAGATCATGGCTCTGAGGACTATGGGACTTAACTACTGTGGTCATCAGTCCCCTAGAACTTAGAACTACTTAAACCTAACTAACCTAAGGACATCACACACATCCATGCCCGAGGCAGGATTCGAACCTGCGACCGTAGCAGTCGCGCGGTTCCGGACTGCGCGCCTAGAACCGCTAGACCACCGCGGCCGGCTGTATGAGGTCAGTAAAGTCTCTGAAATTGTGTCATTTCATTTGTCAACGATTCGAACGTAAGACAAAGCAAAACCCAGAATCGAGAGGAGAAAATCTCCAAGCCTTCGGGAATCGAACCCGCGCACCCTCGAGTAGAAATCAGCAGAGCTGATAGCACAGTTAATGGGGCGGAGATATCAAAAAGTTTGCAAGCCATGGCCCCGAAATGAGAGGCGCTTCCATTGCGTACAGTCGTGCAGGATTCTAGATGTAATTTCTTAATTTCGTCCGTCTCAGTTGCGTTGTGTGGTTTGAGAATGGGAGTGTGAGGCGGAAACCGGAAACCATTGCATTAGAATTTTATATTAGAGGAACTGAGACGAAAAAAAAAAGAAAATCAAATTTCCTCAGTTCTAGAGATATCTCTGGTTAAATGGCAGTGTTATGAAATTTCCCAGCTTTAAATGATTAAATGATTAAAAGGAAAGTAGGGTGTTCGCAAAAAAAGCATAGATCAATATTTCTCTCCGCACTTGCCTCCAACGTTAACGCTAGACAGGGATACTGGACTGTCGGAGAAAGACGTACGGCCTATGGAGTACCACGTCTGATCACGTGACCTGGCGCTTGGGGCTCGGCTTTCGTGACCTCCTCACTCACTCTCTCTCTCTCTCTTTCTCTCACCCTCTCGCCTGCGGCCGGCACGGAATGTAACCGGCGTGTTGATCAGCGTGCAGCTGTTTCCCGCGCTCGCCGACACATGTAGTGTACGAGCAACGAATGACAAACTGCCGCCGAGCACATCTGTACTGTTTCACGCGTGCTGTAATCCGCGGCGGAGTGGCTTTGAGATTTCGTCACCACTCGTCGTTTGCAGATACGGGCGTCTTCAGCGCATGTAACGCTTCTTACTTTCAGATAAATTTCGCTTTTCCTTGTAATCCTCTTTCGCATTAACCCGTTTGACATACTCTCAATCATCCTGGATCCACCATTGCATTATTTCTGTGATCAGATGCCCCTTGCTATCTGTACACCTCATTGACCAGAAAAGTAATCATAAACACATATCCGCCCACTGTCTGCGAATAGTGTAACACCTGTCACATGGGTTTCAGCACTTATGCTGCTGTCCAGGAAGCAGCTAAAATTGTGTTTGTGTGTGTGTGTGTGTGTGTGTGTGTGTGTGTGTGTGTTCATTACTTAAAACTTCCTGGCTGAGAGGCAGTGGTCGATCTGTAAAACTTCTTCTTCCTGCCGTTTCATTGCCAACTGCGGGCAACATCTTCCGAGGTGAGTCAACTGCCGGAGGTCCCGTTTATATAGGGCGCATAGAGAGTACCACCATACGTCACGTGGGGCCGACTGTAATTCTATCTCTGATTAACGTCGTTATTCTCGATTGAAGGTAATCGATTGTCACATCGTTGGTACGAAGTCTTGTCTAACTTTAAGCTTTCCTCTTTTCTATTAAAATTATTGTGGTGTTTCTGAATCTCTATTGCTTCCCTATACATACGTGCATAATAATAATACGATGTCCTGGCTAGCACGCTCGTGTCATTAATTTTTATTTCATGGTCACCGTCTTTAAAAAAATGTTGTCGGTATGTCCCAGTCAACAGTTCCTTTTGTGTTCGGTTAAGCGGGTATTGACACTTCTTTTCGTTGTGCCAATATAAACCTTCCCACAGCTACATGGAATTTTATACACCCCAGGAGTTGCTAAGGGGTGTCGAGCGTCTTTCACTGATCTTAAACACTCATTAACCTTCTTTGTGGGTCTAAAGATTGTTTCAATTTGAAACTTGGCCAGACCTTTCCCAATACGGACCGTAATACTGCGAATAAATGGAAGAAAAATTTTTCCAGCTGACAGTTGTTGTTGCTGAATGGTGTCAGACACTTTTCTTCTGGGATGAAGTGCTCGATCTATCTCCTTGTCGGCGTGTCCATTTTTCTCGAAAGCTGTTCGCAAATGAGACTACTGTGCTAGCCAGGACATTGCATTATTATGCACGAATGTGTAGGAAAGCTATAGAGATTCAGAAGCACCACAATAATTTTAACAGAAAAGTTAGACAAGATATGGCGGTTGACTTTGCACCAACGATGAGACAGTCGATTACCTTCAATCGAGAATAATGACATTCGTCAGAGATAGACTTACAATCAGCCCCACGTGACGTAAGGTGGTGCCCTCTATGCGCTCTATATGAAAGGGACCTCCACGGCCTGGCAGCCAATCTTTGGCTCACCTCGGAAGATGTTGCCCGCAGTTGGCAACGAAACGTCAGGACGAATAAGTTTTACGTTTTACAGATCGACATCGGCCACTCAGCCCGGAAGTTTTAACTAATGAAGAAGCCGGCCGTGAAAGCCTACACGTTATGAATAGTTATTGATAGTCATTTTCTAATTCCAGGGGCAAATGGAAGACGGAAGTATGAAACAATCATGTAAATACATGCATTACACCGTCTGAAGATGAGCTTTACGCCGTAGCCTATCAAGACTAAACAGTCTCTGCACACACTATAGCAAGGGACCGCGAAATTATTCGTTGATTCTAACTACACAGTGTTTTCCGAATTCGGCTACAGCCATTTCGCATAAATCAAATTATGTATGTCGCCACTCTCTATGTTAGCTTCGTATGTCAGTGCTGCAATTGCTTTCTGCGTCATGTTCACAGATTCTGGTACTTACAAACAGTCACCAAACACATTTCACTTTCTTCTAACTTCTGAGTTCTGTAGCTTGTAACAGCTTCCAGTAACAGCTTCCAGTGTTGTTACACACACGAGGGTTGAATGAAAAGTAATGCCTTCACTTTCGTTAACTAGGTTTGGATGGGAATATTTTAATAAATCAAACGCAGAAATAATCCTTCGAATGTGATCTTTAATTACCAATATTCACTTTTCCACATAGTCACCAGCCAATTGGATACATTTCTGCCAACGATGAACGAGTTTTCTGAAGCGGTCAGGGAAGAAGTCGACACTGTGTTTCTGCAACCAGAATCTCACAGTTCTCTCAACGTCTTCATCGGAAGCATAATGATGTCCCCGCAGATCATCTTTCATTATTGGGAACAGATGGAAGTCAAACGGTGCTAAATCTGGACTGTATGGGGGATGCCGTCGGTGGTGAGATTCAGTTCTGAAGTTCAGGGGTACCCATCGTGCACAGATCTTCCGATAGCCAAGCGAAGCAATAATGTGACCCACACGTTCTTGTGAAACGCCGATTGTGCTTGCAGTTTCTCTCTGAGTGATAAGACGATCGTCCTGAATCAATCTGTCAACATTTTGCTTGTAAAACTCGGTGGTTGGTGTCACAGGACGTCCAACTCTTTGTTTGTCACGCAGGTCAGATGGTCCCACCTCAACATCTTTAAACGTACTCGCCCAATGACGCACAGTACTCACATCAACACAATCACCATAAACTGCTTCATTCTCTGGTGAATCTCCTTTGGGGTGACACTTTCTTCTGTCAAGAATTCAGTGACTGGACGTTGCTTAAATCGCATTGACCGACCGTCTGAGCAGGGTTCCATACTTTACACTGTAACAACACAACCGTTCAATACTAAGGCTTCCCGCCAACTGGAGCTGTAGAGAAGAGGCTACGGAACAAGCCAGTACCAGCCGCATATCACTGCCGCCAACTGTTGAAGAGTTACGAAGGTGGAGGCATTACTCTTCAGTCAACCCTCGTAATTTCCACTGAACATGTATCCGCAGCTGCGACATATTGTTTAAATGACTCAAAACCGCCTGCATCCATAATTTTTTCTTTATTTGTTGTACTGTTCTACAGTTTCGGTCTTATTCCATTTTCAAGTATCCTGATAAACGGAAGCAACAGGAATTCAGTGAATTAACAGTCGGTTAAAAGTTAAACACAGAAACAAAGGAAATCTTGAAATTTGTATGGGTTACTAAAAGTTTACTAAAAACGTCAGTGAGGCTACATTATGCCTTACTAAAATTCACCTTAAAATATAACGCCCTCTTGTGATTTATATTCTTTCCTGTGAATACATCTTTTAATTACATTGTTTAAAATATTATGAAATTCTCTTTATTTAAAAAGACGGGATTTGAATATATAGACAGGTAATGTTAGTGTTTTCTAATTTGTTTGAAACTATTTTTCTTTCTTTTTTTATACATTTCATTATTGTTAACCTTGTGTGGCAATAAGAATGACTTTTAGACAGGTAATGTTAGCGGTTTCTAATTTGTTTGAAACTATTTTTCTTTGTTTTGTATACATGTCATTATTATTAATCTTGTGTTGCAATAAGAATGACTTTTAGACAGTACTTGTGACTAACGCTATGTATGAAGGGAGGAAGTGACGATACACAAGAACTTATAGGGTTCTTCTTATGCTTACTTTAAGCGGTGTGTGTGTGTGTGTGTGTGTGTGTGTGTGTGTGTGTGTGTGTGTGTGTGTGTGTAAGAGACAAAAACTTAATATAGCTAGTAATTGTTTTCTTTCGAATATAGTCACTGCCGAATTTCCGAATCGCGTGACTGTTTAGCATTTACATTATGTTGTTCCAGATGTGGCACATCCAAAGGCACATATCTGGAAGGCTGAGGAGGTGGCGACGGTGGGCGAGTTGCTGCTTGATGTCTCCATCAATTTAGCAAAGACGTGAGTACTTATTAGTCGACCACAATATTACTGCATGGCTCGTGTGTTTGTCTGCAAACAGGAATCCCATCATAATTTGCTCTGTTGTCCTAACGAGCAACAACTGGCTCGTGAAGTTATTCGCGCTTTCACAACGTATACGGTAGCCAGAAAAATGGATACAGTGTTTGCTTACTGTAAGGTCAACACGTGTTTCCGATTGCTGTCACGTGAGACCAAGTAAAATAATATTTTAGTTGGGTAGTACTGGACGTTGTTTTGCCTCCATTGGGTTATTAAGTGTTTATTCATTTAAGACATTCTATTCTGCCACTGACCTGCCATTATATTCCTGGTAATCGTAAGTAATGTGTCATACATTTGTCATGAATGCAGTATACTGTTATTCTTGAATTCAGACAAGTAAGTATGACCTGAAATTACCTTCCATTGACCGAAAACAGCAGCACTTTAGTGACCAGGTACAAAATTATTCAAGTCTTCGCAGGTGGCAATTAAAACTGGATCCCAGTACCTAAAACTGTGACAAACAAAAGAGTAACGACCTATCTTGCATTTCTGAATACACGTTTATTGCCTTCCTTGCAAAGTATTGATAATCACTCATTCCCCGAAGAAATTGGTCGTTATAAGAGAACTCGAAGACCATTATACTGCCTTTAATTTTTCTCTTTAAGGGCGATGTCTATGGACACAGTTTAAAGGTTCGATATTTCGTTACAAACCCTGTACTATAACCAAGGAACTAATTTATCATTTGCCGGCATCAAATACGTTTGGACTTGGAAAGGAAGACTACTGCTGTGGATGTTCCTCAAAATCATATTCCACTTCAGCTCAGGCGACGTCTCATCGATAGTAGATCGCTCATTACTTTTTGACATCAACTAGGCAAGAAAAGTATAGGATATAATTGTAAGAAATGAATAACAAGAAGAGATAGAAACACAGATTTTTTGGTGCCACTTTCTAGGACGTCAGTTCTGTAGAATTGGGAAGGTTATAACCCAAAAACTTTGGGGAACTGTGGGGAGGACATCTGGTATGTAATTGAATCAACAAATAGTGGATATATCACGGGGAGCTGTGAAGAAGAATTCGATGGACAGGTATCGAATTTAGAAAACAGTGACTATCGACGATCACGCTGAATTCCTTAAATTTTTTCATAATTTCATTAAAGTGCCCTTAGTTCGAGAAGAAATTATTCTCTAGTTATTGCTGCAAAACCACGTGCTGAGGTTTAAAAGTAATATCGTGTGGTTACAGACTTAACAGATACGTAGTAATTGATTTCTGTTCCTTTTGTTTCGACAAAGATCTGTACCTAACGTGGACCATTTTTATGTTCAGGTATTAACGATTCTCTGCTGAAAGCTGCCTGAAAGCCGCTCATGCAGAGGCCAGTGAAACCCAGGCGCTTGTTAGAAACAAAAAAGAGGTCGCAGTCAAGGCTGCTTCATTTTTATTACCTTCACTGATAGCCGCGGTAATAACCTGGACCCTGCATAACTGCACCACTTTCTCTGGAAAGACTGTTTCGTGAAAGCCTCCTCTCTTTTCTCCTTTCTATAACGTTTATGATTCAACACGTTCACCGCGTGAAAAAAAATTAACAAAATGCAAAATACAAGTCGACAATGAAAGAAACAGACAAAATTACAAGGTACCGCAACCGAGATAACTAGACTACTCGAGCGATTGTGGTACACGTGAAACTGGATTATTACCCTTCCGTCTTATTTTGGTTTACTATAGTGAAGGGACTATTTTTAAGAGATGCACTGGCAGAAAATTATGGGGTTTAAGTATTAATAATGCACACCTAAATCCTATGTTCAGCCAAAAATATCAGAGAAAGTCATTATCACCCATAGTGCATCAGATAAAAAACGTAAAACTTAGGGGAAAGAGCTTTATACGTATCCCTTCTGAAAACGGATGAATATAATAAAAGAAGATATAATATGCTTAGTTAATGATACTTTCAAAGAACACTTAACTGCCCTTGAAACTACTTTTCAGAAAACACAATGTCTGAACACACATGTAAGTCGAAACTATGACATGCACATAGCAAAAATTGTCTGTATTAGAATACATTTTTTTCTGTAGGAGATGGATTAGATTGGTTTGGATAAATGATAATTTTTGCACTTTTTGTTGGATAGATCCACACTACGAACGTTCTCAGAGATGTCATTAGACAAGAAGACATAATACATATGTACAAGAAAAGAGATGTAGTTAATTTCCTCCCACTGGTTAAACAGCCCTCATGGACAACATCTGAAACATATTTTCTTTAAGAGGTAATAACAAACTTGTCGCAAAACATGTAAATGTACAGTACACTGAGGTGTATATGATACATAATTCTTAGGCTATTACAGCCACGCATCATCAAACAGAAAATCAATTTACAACATTTGTTTATAACAGGGGGTCGATTGTAAACATGATGGATGGAAAAAGTAAGTAAACTGTTTATTATTTCTAGTGTTATGACCATAACTGTTAACACATTTATCCCACAGTGGACCACAACGCTCAATGACCTTATGCAAAAATATATTCGGTTGATTCACTAAGAAATTAGTCAGCTGAGTAGGAGCTGGTCCCCAGTACGTCCTTTAGGTCCTTCGAAATTTTTTGCGGTTGCTACCAATCTGCATAAAATAGTCTCCGTTCAATTGTCACGTCAAATCTGGCCAAAATCTCGAGCTTTCCACGAGATCCTCATGAGGAACAACTTGTTGTCGTGACTGCTGTTGTGGTAACCGTTTACAGTCGATAGACGGCTTGTGATTGATCCGGAATACGTCATCCTTACGTCACACTGCCAGATATTGTGTCCATCCTTGCACTGTTGGTGCCAGCACACTCGTAGGAACGTAAACAATCTAGCGCATTTCTCTGTGTCTTCTCAGCGTCGAGAATTGACTTCCACGCAGTGTTAACAAAATAACACGGCAACCAGATATGCGAAAACATTATGAAAATCTGTTTAACAGCTTGCTTATCCATCTTTTGAACGAAATACATCACTGATTCTGCGTGTCAGGGATCCTACAATTTGCTGGTAGGCTTGTGGAGGTTCTTGGCAAGAGACGTCTACGCACAGGTTATGTAAATCTCGTAAGTAACAGGCCGTTGGTTTGTGTACGTGGTGATGGCGTCCGATAGCGACCCTGATGGGTTCTGTAGGATTTACATCAGGCGAATTTGGTCATCGAGACATCAACGTGAATCCACTATAATGCTCCTCAAACCATTGTAGCGCGGTTCTGGCTCCGAGACACAGACAATTAAACCGCTGAAAGATGACATCGCCTTCGGGGAAGACATGAAGCATCAACGGAAGCAGGTCGTTCGCAGCTGTCAGCGTGTCTTCGATTACTACCACAGGCCTCATGAAAACGCAGGAGAATGTCTCCCGTAGCATAATACTGCTCCCACCAGTTGCGTCCGTGGCGCGCTGCACCTTTCGAGCCACAGTTAACCTCGATGACGGCATTTGTGGAGACGACCTAGTGTAGCAAAAATGTGGGTCACCCGAAGAGTCGACAAGTTACCACTGATCGATGTCGAATTCCGATGGCCCCGTGCCCGCTGCAGTAGTATTTGACGATGTCGTTGGCTCAACATGTGAACACGTAGGGATGTTTTGCTGCAAAGCTCCATGTTTAAAAAAGTGCGCTGAACGGTGTGCTCCGAAACACTTTTGCGTGCATCTGCATTGTACTCTTTCGGCACAGATGCCACAGATCATCATATATCCTACTTTACATAGGAGGCAAACCTCCAAACCCCACTCTCTGTGAAGAGTCGCGGACGGCCAACCATTTAGCGCCTAGTCATAGTTTTACTGTCCTACTGCCTCTTTCCGTGGGTGACCCCGAGAGTAGCACGTGAACATTGGAACAGCCTCGCCATTTTCGAGATACTCGTTCACAGGTCTGCGTAATAATAATCTGCCCTTTGTCAAATTCGTCTATCTTAATGGATTTCCCCACGTGCAACCCATATATTCACTACGGCAATGTCCCATCTGTGTCTGCTCCGCTTGCATACTATTGTTAGCGCGCCAAGTGCCTCCAACGCCAGCATGCGGCATCCAACGTTTCGGTGGGCAGTGGCGATAATGTTTCGGCTGACCAGTGTTGTGTGTGTTTGTGTCTGTGTGTGTGTGTGTGTGTCTGTGTGTGTGTGTGTGTGTGTGTGTGTGTGTGATGACAGCCTACGTAGTGTTTTATTTATCTCGCCTGCAATCGCCTTTCTGTGATTTTACAGAGTGTGTGTGTGTGTGTGTGTGTGTGTGTGTGTGTGTGTGTGTGTGTGTGTTTGTGTATGTATGTGAAGTTCAGAACTCTGATACTAATCCACCAAACAATTAAATCTACATCTTTATCTATATGATTAATCAGCAATTGAGAATTAAGTGCCTGGCAGAGGATTCATCATACCACCTGCATGCTATTTGTCTACCGTTCCATTCTCGAACAACGCTCGGAAGAAACGACTACACATATCTTTCCGTGAAAGCTTTGATTTCTCTTATTTTATTTTGATGATAATTACTCCTTATGTAGGTGGGCGCCCACTGTATACCTGCACACTCTGAGGAGAAAATTGGAGATTGAAATATCATGAGAAGATGAGAAGATCATGCCGCAACGAAAAACGCCTCTTTTTTAATGATTGCCACCGTATCATATCCTTAGCACTCCCTCCCCTAATTCGCGATAATGCAAAATCAACTGGCCCTCTTTGAATTTTTCGATGTCTTCCGTCAATACTATCTGATGCGGATCCTACACCGAGCAGCATTACTCCAGAAGAATGCGGACAAGCGTCTGATTAGTAGACCTGTTGCATTTTCCAAGTGTTCTACCAATAAATCGCAGTCTTCGATTTGCTCTCTCCGCTACATTATCTACGTGATCGTTGCAATCTTGTCTAAATCATTTTGCAATTAGCTTTGATCATCTGATGACTTTATAAGACGGTAAATCAGATTATATCTCCAAACTATCTACAGGGATGCTCAGATTGTCTCCTAAATCGTTTACTCGTATGTAGATAAGGAACAGCAGCGCCCTATAACAATTGTTTGGAGAACGCCAGGTATTACTTCTGTTTTGCTTGATGACTTTTCATCATTTACTATGAACTGTGATCATTCTGACAGGAGACCACGAATCCAGTCGCACAACTGGGGTGATACTCCATTGGCACCCAGTTAGATTAGAAGTCGCTTCTGAGGAAGGGTGTCAAAAGCCTTCCCGAAATTTAATAGTTTGGAATCAGTTAGACAGTCCCTGGCAATAGCACTTGTAACACGCCCGGGAGGAAAGGGAGTAGATATGCAGTACTAATAAAAGCTAGGCTTTAGCACTCGAGACTGTAAAACACCCCCTAGACACAGGAACGAGGCTGATATTTAACGGCCGTGTGCCTAAGCCCGCGTACCTGGTCCTTCCCGCGACGGTTAATCTGCTGCTCTCTGCACTGCCTGCCATGATGTGTCCTGTAATAACTATTGTCTAGCAGGGAGAGGAGTCATTCACACCAACAATACCAAGTTGATCTGGTAGAATTCACTGTATTCTGTTAAACACTCGCACACGGTGGGGCTGCCCTGTTCACGATTAACATTATTCTACAATGGACGTGATCAGTAATTGTACTCCAAGTACGTGTCCGTTGTGAAGTATAAGGTTGCTGTCTAAATGATGGCATCCAATGCAAAAACACAGTGCATAGAATACAAAATAATCATTGTTCAACGGATGTTTCGTCAGTCGATGATTGGCACAGTCCTTTCAACAGTACTAAAAAATTCAATAGCTTATAACACGAGCGTGGGAGTTACCGAATCGCGATTCCGATGCTCCATAAAATTTCTGGTACGATATACGAACGAGAAGATACCTGCACTAGTGATATTCAGTCAGTCAAAACGATTTGTGTTTCTTTCACTTAGAACTTGCAATTAGGATCATACCAGTTGACATTATTTTTTCGTAACGGTCGCGACGCGGTTGATTGTTGTTCTCCCGACACGACACACGAAACCGAGAAGCATCACCTTTTGGATAAACATTGATACTGCGTCGTGAACACTGAAATAAAACGCAAGACTTCTGTCGCAAACATTTTCAATTACTTCTGCATAACTATGTGCTGCATCCACGGCATCAACACAATACTCCGCCCACGCTCCACGAAAGCTACGCCACGGCTCTCCACTCTTGCTCTGCGCTAGGCAGAGAGGCGACTATCGGATAGTCAACCATATAATTCTATGCTTGCACACTCATTACGTTGTGAGAAAATAGAGATCTAGTAGTGTTTCACAAGGACGATGTTTTCTGAATTCGTGTTGACTATTCGTCAATAAATCGCTTCTTCGAGATAATTCATAACGTCCGACCACATTACATGTTCCAAAATCCAATTGCAAATCGACATTAGCGCTATGGGATTACTCCAGTTTCTATCTTAGGTGGGCCTATTGGTGTGACTTGTGCAAATTTCCAGTCTTTAGGTACGGGTCTTTTGACGTACGAGTCATTGTATATGATTGCTAAGGATGCATCTATTATATCACCATACTTTGGAAGGAATCTCACTGATATCCATTTTGAACGGAAAGCCTTGTCTTCATTAAGTAATTTAAGCTGCTTCGCTACACCAGAGATATTTGCTTCTTAGTTACTCATGTTAGCAGTAGTTCTTGATTCACATCCTGGAGTATTTACTTCTTCTTAGATGCAACCCTCTAACGTTACAGAGAAAGTCGAGTTTGAAGTTTTCCGAATGTCGTTAATACCGTAAAGGAAATTCGAGTTTTGGCGGGCTGCGTGGCTCCGTGGTAGAATGCTCATCGACCACGCGGGCAGCCCGGGTTCGCTTCTATGATGTGGTAATTTTTTGAAGAAAGGTGCATGTTTCAAGAGCACTTCCGTGAAGCGTATAATACATAAGGATGTAAAAAATTATTTGTAAATTTTGTAATCCAAACAACCTTTATTAACATTCTTTTATAAAACATTGATAATTAAGAATTTATACTTGCAATGAAAACTGAATTTTTTGGGAGATATGTAATTAGAGATAGGAAGACGTCCATTTTTCATAAAAATGACGTTTAGAAATGTGTTAATAGCACATGTTCTGTGAATTTTATATTTAAATGATGTAGGTATTCGAACTAAACTGAGAAAAACGAAATAGTACTGACCTAAATTGTGACTCGAATCAATCACTATTAGTCTCGACCGCTACTTTTTTTCCCCATCTTTGTGCATCTTGCGCTTCACCGATATGCTCATAGGACATGCACCTTTGTTTAACAATGTGCATCATCCGCGCATCGAACCTAGCATTCCTACGTGGCAGGCGAGCACTCTGCCATAGAACTACGCTGCCTCTGAAAAAGATAACAGGTGTCTCTTTGGATTATTAAAGACGCTCGGAAAAACTCAAAGTCGATTTTCACGAGAATTTTTGAGGGATGCGTTGCTTTGGATGGCTGGTATTTGCTCTCTGAACTTGATGAATTATAAATATAAAAAAAATTACAAAAATTCTATACATGTGTGGCCTTCTAGTAAGATTAATTGTAGCCGCTGTGACGGTTGAAGTTGTTCTTGCAGATTCTAATTTCTGCTGCTTATCTAATAACATAATCCCAGTATGTAGAAGCGTAGGACAACATTTTAATTACATCAAAAAACTTCTGATTTTATTTGTGATATGCGGACGCAAACATCGATCAATCACGACTCCTCTATGGACTGTAAGTACCTTCTAAGACAACAAAACGACGCACCGCAAAGGGTTTATACGAATTTGTCATAAACTGATATTCGTACAGATATCGACGGTAAATGCAATGTTGTAAACTTTGACAGCCAATGGGCGAATGTGTGACGTTACAGCGCAGTTTCAACGCGCAGCTGGCAATGATAGTAAACAGGGGCATGGCGATACCAGGGCTTAGCGTTTGCGGATTTGATTCCATGTACGCAGATGACAGTCACTATGCCTCGCAGAGAGGTGCGTCAACAGAATACGCAGATGTCAGCATTTGAGAAAGGACGTGTAGTTGCTCTCAGTTGGGTATCGGGGGTCGAGAATAATCGGTGAGTCGCTCGACATTTGAATAGAAAAGCACTCCGCCTTCAGGCCACAAGTGGCCCATCGGGACCATCCGACCGCCGTGTCATCCTCAGATGAGGATGCGGATAGGAGGGGCGTGTGGTCAGCACACCGCTCTCCCGGTCGTTATGACGGTTTTCTTCGACCGGAGCCGCTACTATTCGGTCGAGTAGCTCCTCAATTGGCATCACGAGGCTGAGTGCACCCCGAAAAATGGCAGCAGTGTATGGCGGCCCGGATGATCACCTATCCAAGTGCCGGCCACGCCCTACAGCTCTTAACTTCGGTGATCTGACGGGAACCGGTGTATCCATTGCGCCAAGGCCGTTGCACATTTGAACAGAAGAGATGCCATTATTCGACGATGTTGGCAGGAACGTGTGAACCATGGCCGAAGGAAGCGCCAAGAAGGAAGTGGTCGACCTAGAGAGACGACAGGACGTAAGGGCGAACACTGGTCTGAGACGGATTCAGCGTCCTGGATTCGTCATTATCATCGATCCGACGTGCAACTGGTGCTCCAGTACGACAAGGATCATTAACAGGTGACTCATCGAAAGGAGGTTGAGCTCACGGTGCCACTTCCGCCGCCTACCATTGACTTCTGTACACCAACAAGCCTGTTTGCAGTGGTGTCGGGCACATTCGGCCTGGAATGAAAAGAGTTCAGTGATGATTCCCGCTTAGAAATGAACCCCGATGACCTGGAAACACGTTTCTGGACAGGTCCGGTCAGTGGTGGGATACCAACGGGACTGTTACCCGCAATAAGGCCTGGCAATCAGGTCTGGAGTGTTGTTTCATTTCATATCAGGACCCCTTTTCTAGTCATCCACGGCCACTTACAGCACAGTGGTACGTCGCCAGTGTTCTGATTTATTGTCCTTCATGCCACGCCATCCTGGACTTACATTTCAGAAAGATAATGCCCAGCCGGACACAACGAGAATTTCTACTGCTTATCTTCGTGCTTGCCAAACCCTATCTTTGCCGGCAAAATTGCCGAATCTCTCTCCAGTGGAGAGCGTTTGGTGCATTATGGGCAGAGCTCTTCAACTTCGGGGTTTTCACGTTCTAATGCGGCAGTTGGATATAGCTCGACACGATACCCCTCAGGAGGGGGGAGGGGGGATTGGGTTGGGTTGTTTTGGTGAAGGATACCAGACAAAAAAATGGTTCAAATGGCTCTGAGCACTATGGGACTTAACATCTATGGTCATCAGTCCCCTAGAACTTAGAACTACTTAAACCTAACTAACCTAAGGACGTCACACGCATCCATGCCCGAGGCAGGATTCGAACCTGCGACCGTAGCGGTCACGCGGTTCCAGACTGAAGCGCCTAGAACCGCACGGCCACACCCGCCGGCTGAGACTAGACAGCGAGGTCATCGGTCTCATCGGATTAGGGAAGGACGGGGAAGGAAGTCGGCCGTGCCCTTTCAAAGGAATCATCCCGGCATTTGCCTGGAGCGATTTAGGGAAATCACGGAAAACCTAAATCAGGATGGCCGGACGCGGGATTGAACCGTCGTCCTCCCGAATGCGAGTCCAGTGTCTAACTACTGCGCCACCTCGCTCGGTTTCTCAGGAGGACATCCAACAATTCTATGAAACAATGCCAAGCCGAATAACTGCTTGCGTAGTGGCAGAAGTGCACCAACGCGTTAGCGAATTGCTTGACTTTTTAAGCTTTTTCTCTTGGATAAATCGTCAAATGTCTCTGAAATTGTAATCATTTCTTTTTCTGTACAAGTACGTAACATCTAGTGATTTCCGTCCCATTCGGACAGTTCCTTCGTGGTGGGTCTTTTCTTCCCTTAGCATGTAGTTATTACAACAGCAGATTGGACAGCCAATTCTTCCTAACGAAGCCGATGAGGGAACTTAATCTCATAGAAAATGGAAGCTGTATCCAGATTCGACGCTACAACCAAGCCGAGATTGTTATGTACAAAAATGTCGTTGCAAGAAACTGAGATCAAACTGTTAGCAAGTTCTTTAATAAAGGATACTTGAGCCGAAACGGCAGTGCAATTTATAGTTGTCTCTGAAACAACTAGGAAAAATATGAGTTATAAAATCACAGTTTCACACTTGAACAGTCTATTCTGTTGAATGGGGTTCTTGGTATGATAATCATCATTCTGTGCCTCTCGCGCTGCATCATGTAATGGTTTGTATCTTCTTTTTTCAATTCCACCGACACTAAGATTGTTCGTTGACGAAACGCTCCTTTCGCCTCTTGTACACTTTATTGAGAGTGCTTGCATGGCTCGAATGAACCGATTCAGAGAATCTGCGTGCACTGAAGCTAGAGAGGTAGGAATCGATCTGGTTTCCTAATACACACACACACATACACACACACACACACACACACACAGACAAACGCATACACATACACAGACAGACACCTGGGAAAGTGCCGCTGGCAGCCAGGCAGGACGGCAGCGAAAGCCGACAGCGAATAAGCATGTAAGACGTCGCTCAGAGGCCGCAGGCCATCCGGGAAAGCCCGGAGAAGGCGCTGCTGCTGGCTGCGGCACAGTCGCTGTGCGGGCGGAGGAATGTGTAGAAGGCGTCCGGTGTGTCCCCTTGCCGCTGCATAGTGACTAACGGAACTTTGCCTCTCTACTTGCCGACGATTCTCCCACATTTTTTCCCGACTGACAGTCAAGCTACGCGTCAAATCATCCAAACACAATAATTCTCTCATCTCGTTCTTCGTGATATTTTATGAAACTAAATTCTAAAATATAAATAAATAAATAAAAACCTCGCACCACGAAGGAATTATCCGAATGGGGCGAAAATCGATAAATGTGATGTCCATGTACAGACATACAAATGATTACAATTTCAGAAAATTTGGACAATTTATTCAAGACAAACAGCTTTACAAATCGAGCAAGTAAATAACACCTTGCTCCACCTCTGGCCTTATGCAAGCAGTTATTAGGCTTGGCATTGACTGACAGAGTTGTCGTATGTCCTTCTGAGCTACCTCGCTGGTCAAGGTAGGATTTGGCAAGCACGAAGACAAGCAGCAGAAACTCTACCCATATGCGGGCAGGCATTATCTTGCTGAAATGTAAGCTCAGAATCCCTTGCCATGAAGGACAACAAAACGAGTAGTAGAACATAGTCAACATACCGATGCGCCGCAAGAATGCATCGGATGACAACCGAGTGGGTTCTGCTATGAAAACAAATGGTACCCCAGGCCACCACTCCTGGTCGTCGGACCCACAGCTGCCCAGGGCGTTTCCAGACCCTCTTCGGTAGTCAGAGGGGCTCGGTTCGAAGCTGGACTCGACACTGAAGAAAATTCATTTTCAGTCAATGAGGTTCCAGACCGGAGACGTCTCTGGAGACGCCCCAGACAGCGGTGGGATACCAATCTGATTGACGCCCGCCATATGAGCCAACAACCTGCAGTGATGGTCAGGGGCGCCATTTAATTTCATAGCAAGACCCCTCTTTGGTTGTCATCCGCAGCACACTTACCGCAGAGCGGTACGTGGACGATACTCTGTGCTCCGTTTTGTTACACTTCATGGCAAGCCATCCTCGGATGTTTTGTCTTAGAGTTTGCAATTACTAATGGCAGTGAACCTGAACGCTTCTTAAAAGGCAACAAACATAATATTAAACTGCAACGACCATCCTTTTTTTTTTTTTTCAAAGGCCGTTCGGTGGGAATTTCTAGGACAAACGGTGTGTATGGTCGAAAATTAAATTCCTTCGCCTTGTTGCTATGGCGAGTAAAGAGTTGAACGTGTTCCACATTCTATGCTGTATCCGCTAAATCCTGTGATAACTCACCTGACAACCACACACGAAAGCGTACGGGTTTAAAAAAGTGATGTTGGGTTAGAAAATGGCTGACTGTGAGTGGTTCTTTCAAGTGAAAGCAAACTGGTGCGTGGTAGCCACTTAACAGATGACGGTGACGTGGCGCAACACGTACACAAAATTATTTCCTCATGATGACACGGACGAGAGGTTATTTCCTGGCAACGACATGGACGAGAGCTTACTTCCTCGCGACTAGATGGACGAGAGGAGCTCGCCCAAGTCGTGTGGAGAGGTTAAATCCCCGTTTCCTCGCTACCACGGAAAGACGAACAGTGTTTGTAAAAAAAATGATAGAACGTTCGTCTGAAAGGATAGAACAATTAAAAGTCGTGGGAAGTACCGTTGTAGCATTGGCAGCAGCATCAGCAGCCTCATTCGCCGAAATGTCGACCTATCCACAAACCTATACGAACGACACGTTGGTGGGACTATCAGCGAGAGGGTGAAGGCACTCATGGATCCGTTGTACTAAAAGATGGTGGAACATCGCAAGAGACTCTGCAGAGCACTAACGGAATCAGAGCGTGCGACAGATTTACAGATGTGCCACTTTGACGTTCAAGATGGCCTGATTACAGGCTAATTTCACTCCATTAAAAATCGAGCACTAGTCTAATAGATGAATTTAAAAACCTCTTCACCGACAACAGAGGATTATACCGTGTAATAGTGATCCTTAGTGCCGCCAATGTAACTGAAGGTGCTATCCCCTCCAACATATGATGCTCCAGAAATCTCGAGTGAATGACAGAAGCCGGGCCGGCCGAGGTGTCCGAGCGGTTCTAGGCACTTCAGTCCAGAGCCGCGCGACTGCTACGGTCGCAGGTTCGAATCCTGCCTCTGGCATGGATGTGTGTGATGTCAGGTTAGTTAGGTTTAAGTAGTTCTAAGCTCAAGGGGACTGATGACCTCACATGTTGAGTCCCATAGTGCTCAGAGCCATTTGAACCATTTGAACAGAAGCCGGAACACAGTTCTTCGCATGCGATGAAGTTCAAGATTGGCATGGACCTCCACAGGAAGCCAACAGGAATGACTTTCACTCCTCGGGAATGTAGCAGGTAACACGAGGTGAAGCTTTCGAAATAGAACATGAAAAAGGACTGTGGAAGGCAACAAGCGAACAGATCTTGTCTCGTATTGGCAATCAGGGACTTTCTCACACAAAATATCATTTTTTTTCAGAGACAGCTCTGGTCTATCATCGTTGTCACAAGGTAGAACTCTCAACATCACTTTCCCAGTTTCTGTAAGTGTTCAAAGTATGATGATCATTCTAAGATCATAAACGGTCCCCTTCCTCCATCTGATCCCATTATCCCATTTCAGTAATCACTACATTATACTCGCTTCCTCATCCATTTGAAACACTTAAAATGTGCGATCTTCTTCAGCTTCAGATGGATTAGTCGCCCCAGTTCGACCTATTGTACTCGTATATAATTCATACTTCCCTCCGTCACTCTCCGCAGCTCAGTAACCAAATGAATTGTCGTATTTGTTGCCACTGTCTTCAAGAAAGACCATTCACCCTACAATAAGTCACCCTTGCCGACTGATCCATTTTCGGCCCGATCTACACTCCCTCATGAATTGGTCCATTTCCATTTAAACCCGCTGGACACCGTAGTTTAATCTACCCAAACTCACCCTTTTCTACCGCCTTAATCGATACCACCAAATCTGTACTCCATCCGGACTCACCTTCTCCCTCACCACTGGAGATAGTCCTTTAGTTGAAACAGCATTTCATCCACAAGCGACTTCATCGATTTCACCACTCTCACGATGCGATCGGCAATGATCTAAATTAAATCACCAAATATTTAGCATTCTATGTCTTATTTATCGTTTAAATAATTAGAAATTAAATATTTGAGCAATAAATTTACGAAAATTTATGCTATTTCTTTTTTTAAAGTGTGATGTGGCTGAAATACGAGAATAAAGATTTCAGTCCACCTTTGTCGTGAATGGCGAGAGACTAAAAAAGACACACAAGTTCATAAATGTTACGTGCCAGATTGGTTAACATAGACGTTTTCTGGGTGTAGGGCTAAGCTACTTGATGGAGAAAACACACATTTCGGTCACAGTTGCAGTGGCTTACTCGGGCTCTACTAATAAAGAAATTTCAGTTTTATCCAATCCGTGGTAGTTATTTTACAATATGACGCAGCTCTACAATAATAAAACTTTAATGTTCGTGTATGTCGGTTCAGGTCATGTTAGTTCAGCAGTTATGATACTAATATATCCCTAGATGCTATCAAACCACTACGGTCTTGTCTAACAGCTTCCTCTTTTCCACCTGACCTTTTAGTAAAAACAAACTTCATCGCATTTCCTAAGAAAGCTACATGGACTTAAGAAAGTATTGATTTGATCTGAAGATGTGTTTATCTTCTGTACTGGCAATGTTATCCTCAGCTCGTAAACAACGCAAAAAATTTTGAAAACGCCTTTATTTTGCAAGTCTTCTTTCTCTACGGCACTAGTTCACTATAACTGATGGTTCCAAGACAAAAGACAACTCTCGTTATCGGCCTCGGTATCTGTTATCCGTATGTAATGTCCATTTCTTGTCAAATAATTTTACTTCAGCTATAAAGGACTAATTGTTACTTCATTCTTGAGCGTACTCCTAAAGCGGTTGGTTTTAGGGCCAATGAAAGTAGTCTTTATCCGTCTCAATTTTTCGCCGTTAATCTTACCATATATATGTTTTTCTAGGAAAACGTGTGTCATTTTAGTATTCGCCTTCATTTTTTGTTACGGTGAGTTCAGTAAATTTGTTTGTTCACTTACAAATTATACTCTTAATTGCTGCAGCATAACTTTTTCCTTCTCTACCGTAACTGTTATCGGACCTCGTCACTGCTAAGTAGTTGTAAGTAAAGCTTTCTAAAGCCAATATCGCATAAATATTTCTTTATTTGCAAACAATCGATACCGACAGGCTTTGATGTTTAGTAGTCGTCTTCAAAAATTTATCTTATAAAGTGTGTTCATTTTGAGTTCGATCTCACACCAAGTTGCCAAGTTGTCATGTAGATAAAATGTAGCACAGTATATAAATATTTACCTAAAAGCACCTTGTGCACATGGCCATGTCCATACAAGTAGCGCTCAAAGATGACTGTTACGTCATAAACAAAGTACACAATACCGTGCTTTTTATTGTGTACTGTGCTTTTATGACGCGATAATCATCTGTGAGCGTACATATATGGACATTATCATGTGCACAAGGTGCTTTTTGATTTTAAAGTTCTATTTATGACATATATTTATACAATGTGCTATATTTTATCTACATGACAACTTGGCGTCTGATCGAACTCAAAATGAACACATTTTATAATACACATTTTTGTAGACTTAAAGATGACAGAAAAGTCTGTCGAAACCTGTTGTTTGAAAATAAAGAAATCTTTATGCGATCTGGGCTTTAGAAAATTTTTACCATGTAAAACAGATCTCTCATTATAATTCCTCAGTATGAGAAAATTCAGTGTTTCTAAGTAGACCTATGTAATGTTTAATAATACCTTCTTTGTAAACTTAACGTGCCCGATTAAAGTAGTCCTGAAGAACGAAACAAAATTACGTATGAAGCTATAGTTCCGACTGAGAATGGCGATGATGAAATAAACTGCACTTCAAATTTCAAGTAATGTTCTCTTTTGATCGAAATTTCTTGTGGAATCACTTTGAACAACATGCTAAACTGTGAAGCAACAAGCCAGGTTGCAAAAGTACTGTATAATTACAATAACAACACACTATAATCAGTCAATATGTTTGGTTTAGTATGTCTAACTGAAACGAGCAACGTACAACACTCAGTTAAACATGAAGTGGGCTAAAGTGGCCGAATGTTTAAAAATTACTACTGCTACAAAGCGTGTAACACATCCCACTCATATACCACAACTAATTATAGATGGCAGAATATGGAGCATTAATTACAGTCTTCATACAGTTATCCACGTAAAATAACCTTAGCCAATTAACAAGAAATAGGGAGAATGAAAGACCAAATAGACTCTATGTTTTGGTTATTGAGGGAACCAACATCCGGTTTAGCGACACAGGAAACGTCTTTAATAAAGGCATAAAACAATACTTTAAAAAATACTTAATAGAGAACACTATACACTCACTAAAATGACAGTTTTCTAGCTAAACTCGGTGCAAATGAACACGTAATATCGTAGCCTAAGACAAACAAAATTATTGACCACCTTATAATTGAACCAGATACATCAGAAAGTAGGGTGTAGCACCCCATTTCATCTTGACGATGGCGGCAACACGATGTGAAATTCACGAGATATCCATTTTTTCCGTTCTGGCGTGTGACCTCCCACACTTCACCGACAACCCATGGATATGGGTTGGAACGGGGTCCAACATGCGCACACTTCCTTCAATAGTGTCTACCCAGATGTGCTCAAAAGGATGCGATCGGATGGTCTTGTGTCCACACGTACGTGAACTGATCTTCGAAACACTGTGACATATTTGCGGAGTTATGGTGTGGTGCATTGACTTGATGGAGGTAAAGACGCATGGACATGATCCATTAGATGATTCTGTGTCGTGTGTAAATGAAGGACGCTTGAGAACATACCAGGACGCTTATTTCGTTTTATAATACCTGCACCACCAGTCTGGATGATGCCCAGTAGTCAATCAAAATTAACTGTCTCTTCGACGTACTTATCTACAACTACATCTACGTGATTACTCTGCTATTCAGAATAAAGTGTCTGGCAGAGGGTACAATGAACTACCTCCATGCTGTCTCTTTACCATTCTACTCTCGAACGGCACGCGGGAAAAACGAGCACTTAAATTTTTCTGTGCGAACCCAGATTTCTCTTATTTTATCGTGATGATCATTTCTCCCTATGTAGGTGGGTGCCAACAGAATGTTTTCGCAATCGGAGGAGAAAACCGGTGATTGAAATTTCTTGAGAAGATCCCGTCGCAACGAAAATCGCCTTTGTTTTAATGATTGCCACTCCAATTCACGTATCATCTCTGTGACCTTATCTCCCCTATTTCGCGATAATACAAAACGAGCTGCCCTTCTTTGTACTTTTTCGATATCATGCGGATCCCACACCGCACAGCAGTACTCCATAATAGGGCGGACAAGGGTAGTGTAAGCAGTCTCTTTGGTAGACCTGTTGCACCTTTTAAGTGTTCTGCCAATGAATCGCGGTCTTTGGTTTACTCTACCGTTAATATTATCTATGTGATCGTTCCAATTTAGGTTATTTGTAAGTGTAATCCCGAAGTATTTAGTTGAATTTACAGACCTCAGATTTGGGTGACTTATCGCATAATCGAAATTTAGCTGATTTCTTTTAGCACTCATGTGAATAACTTCGCACTTTTCTTTATTTAGGGTCAATTGCCACTTTTCGCGCCATACTGATATCTAAATCATTTTGCAAGTCGTTTTGATCATCTGATGACTTTACAAGACGGTAAATGACAGCATCATCTGCAAACAATCTAAGTCGGCTACTCAGATTGCCTCCTATGTCGTTAATATAGATCAGGAACAATAGAGGGCCTATAACACTTCCTTGGGGGAACGCCGGATATTACTCCTGTTTTACTCGATGACTTTCCGTCTATTACTACGAACTGTGACCTTTCTGACAGGAAATCACGAATCCAGTCTCACAACTGAGGCGATACTCCGTAGACCGCAGTTTGATTAGAAGACGCTAGTGAGGAACGGTCATACTGGACCCTCAGCGAGTACCAAACTGTACTGCATTTCATAGGACCGGGAGACCTCCTCCGGTGATTCAAGTGTAACCCGTGTCATATACCTTTTGTTGCCAAGGCTGCTGACTCTTTAAACATCACTTCCCGCGTTCACTGTAGCTGTCTTTACGATACTGCAGTGCGTGTGTTGTTCAGAAACACGATGCAACGTTCCTTCGTACACGCATACATGTCCGAAGGAAGAGGCTCTGCGGCAACTACAGTCGTTATGAAATACATGAAATGAATTCGCAGTTGCGAATATTGACAAGCACCAGCTGTATAATGGAGTGGCGACGATGAATATTTGTGCAGGACCGGTACTCATACCCGTATTTCCCGCTTATCGTTAGCGGTCGCCTTGCCATCAGGCTATCCGAGCATGATTCACGGCCAGACCTATAATTCCATACATCGTCAACCACGCGTCTACAACCTGCAGTACTGTACGAGGGAACACACATGATGATTGTATGAGAGCAGATTGTGGACACATTGTTGACGAGATATGGAACTTTGGGTATGGCCGCGAGTCTTGCTCGGATAGCCTGATGGCAAGGCGACCGCTTGCGATAAGCGAGAAACCAGGTTTCGAGTCCCAGCCCGACACTAATTTCCATTGTCGCCATTACATTACTCCACTTATGGTTGTCCATATTCGCAACTGCGAATGCGTTTCGTGTAACTGTCTTTACTGTCCTTCTGCAATTTCCGCCTATGTGCCGTTGCCAAATATCTACAAAGACATAATGCAACGACAAAAAAAGAACGTCAAAAAATGTTGTGTAAAAACGAGGCGAGGAGTTTCCAGTCGAGAAGAGTAGAGCGGAATGGATCTGTCAGGATAACTCCGTGGCTTAGAACGCGAACTAATCCTCGGATGTCACCTGATAAATCCGTCAGGGACATTTCAAGCAGCCCAAGTCGAATGTTGGTGATGCAAACGTGAAGTGTAAATGCGAAGGAAGAATCACAGATAAACCAAGACCAAGCAGACCTCGTGTGCTGGCGGACTGGGATTATCGAGCACTGCAGCGGGTAATTGTTAAAATCGCACGAGATTAGCTGAAGAGAACAGTCGAGAGTTTCAAAGTGCTATAAGCAGTCCAGATAGAACGACGACTGTGCGAAAGAAGTGAAAAATAACGCCGTGCAAAGGTCGAGCAGCTCTTCATAAGCCACACATTTCTGCAGCCAATTCTAAGTGACACTTGAGATGGTGTAAAATGCATCGCTGTTGGACAGTGTATAACTGGAAACGAGTGATATGGAATGACGAATCATGGTATATCCTCTGGAAATTCTGTGGAAATTTGGGCTTGGCAAATGCCTGCAGAGCGTTACCTGTCTTCAACTGTGAAGTGCAGAGGAATAATGTTACGGTACGCGGATGTTTTCTTGGTTAGGTTGTGGTCCCATTATTGCTCTTAAGAAACAGCTAAACGCGAAATATTTTTGTATGAAATGATAATTAATCGACACCCTAGATGCAAACAGGCGATGATATACATCACTGGGGACATGTTGTAAATGTGTGCCCGGACAGGGACTCGAACCCGGGACCTTCTGCTTACATGGAAGAATCTCTATCCATCTGAGCGACCGAGGGCACAGAGGATAGTGCGGCTGCAGGGACCCTTGCACCCTCCCCGTGAGACCTACATTCCCAACATGTCCACATCACTACTGAAAGCAGGAGAACCCGGTTTCGAGTCCCGGTCGGGGCACACATTTTCAGCAACTCCCCAATGATGTATATCAACGCCTGTTTCCAGCTAGGGTGTCGATTTAATCATCATTTCATTCTAGAGAAGCTGCACGGTCATCAATTGTATCTGTTCTTTAGGGAACAGATACTGCATTCATACACTAGTGGCCATTAAAATTGCTATACCAAGAAGAAATGCAGATAATATACGGGTATTCATTGGACAAATATATTACACTAGAACTGAAATGTGATTACATTTTCACGTAATTTGGGTGCATAGATCCTGAGAAATCAGAACCCAGAACAACCACCTCTGGCCGTAATAACGGCCTTGATACGCCTGGGCATTGAGTCAAACAGAGCTTGGATGGCGTGTACAGGTACAACTGCCCATGCAGCTTCAACATGATACCACAGTTCATCAAGAATAGTGACTGGCGTATTGTGACGAGCCAGTTGCTCGGCCACCATTGACCAGACGTTTTCAACTGGTGAGAGATCTGGAGAATGTGCTGGCCAGGGCAGCAGTCGACCATTTTCTGTATCCAGAAAGGCCCGTACAGGACCTGCAACATGCGGTCGTGCATTATCCTGATGAAATGTAATGTTTCGCAGGGATCGAATGAGGGGTAGAGCCACGGGTCGTAACACAACTGAAATGTAACGTCCACTGTTCAAAGTGCCGTCAATGCGAACAAGAGGTGGCCGAGACGCGTAACCAATGGCACCCCATACCATCACCCCGGGTGATACGCCAGTATGGCGATGACGAATACACGCTTCCAATGTGCGTTCACCGTGATGTCGCCAAACACGGATGCGACCATCATGATGCTGTAAACAGAACCTGAATTCATCCGAAAAAGGACGTTTTGCCATTCGTGTACCCAGGTTCGTCGATGAGTACACCATCGCAGGCGCTCCTGTCCGTGATGCAGCGTCAGGGGTAACCGCAGCCATGGTCTCCGAGCTGATAATCCACGCTGCTGCAAACGTCGTCGAACTGTTCGTGCAGATGGTTGTTGTCTTGCAAACGTCCCTATCTATTGACTCAGGGATCGAGTCGTGGCTGTACGATCCGTTACAGCCATGCGTATAAGATGCCTGTCATCTCGACTGCTAGTGATACGAGGCCGTTGGGATCCAGCACGGCATTCCGTATTACCCTCTTGAACCCACCGATTCCATATTCTGCCAACAGTCATTGGATCTCTACCAACGCGAGCAGCAATGTCGCGATACGATAAACCGCAATCGTGATAGGCTACAATCCGACCTTATTAAAGTCGGAAACGTGATGGCACGCATTTCTCCTCCTTACACGAGGCACCACAACAACGTTTCACCAAGCAACTCCGTTCAACTGCTGTTTGTGTATGAGAAATCGGTTGGAAACTTTCCTCGTGTCAGCACGTAGTAGGTGTGAATGCTCTGAAACGCTAATCATTTGCATATCACAGCATCTTCTTCTTGTCGGTTAAATTTCGCGTCTGTAGCACGTCATCTTCGTAGTGTAGCAATTTTAGTGGCCAGTAGAGTATATAACATTTTTGTATCTTTGTAGATGTTTGGCAATGGCGTACAGGCTAAAATTGTAATACCACAATACAAATACAGCCAAAAGCGAAAACTGATGCAATTTTAAGAATCTGTAGAGGCATTACAAGAAGTTAGTGGCTTCTGACTGTGTTTGCCTGGAACAGCACTCCGTGCCTCCTTGCGAGGGAAATGGGCCGCCTCCTGTCCAGCTACCCACAATGTGGCACCAGTCTACTCTGCTATATCTCACTTCTTGCCCGTACTGGGTTCTAATGTCAAAACAATAGCCTTGACAAGATCTGACCGCTTTTCAGTCACGTGACATGTTTGACTATGTTACTCCCTGAGGGACCTGAACTACGCTCTCCAACACAACAATTATCTCTAATTCAGGTGCTCGTCTGTGCATAAAACATTAAGAATTTTTTTTAGTGATAAGTGCTGTGCTTTATATTGCATGAACAGATAGTTATCCAACTTCATCAACTTAGTGACTGAAGCCACATGTACGAATTTATGTGCAGATACGGTCTGAGCTACGAAGAGATCGAGAAGGGTCTGCCACTGATCGACACATCCAAGACGCTGATCCGCGAGGTGTGTCCACCATTCCTGTCCAACGTGGAGTGCAGGCCCGGCAAGTACCGCCGCTTCGACGGTCTCTGTACCAACTTGCAGCATCCAACCTGGGGTGCCATCATGACTCCTTTCAGCAGGTAAGTCTGAACATACTGTGATACTCCAGCAAAAGGTACTCGTGGAACATATTATGAAAATTGAAGGAGAATTGGGTAGAAAGGGAAGGAAATGGACTCTCGATATCAAATGCATCACGAATTCGTGCGGCATCAACGGAGACGATTGAAAATATATCCTTGTCCTTGTCCTCCATGCTGGCTACTTGGACACTCTCGCAGGAAGTCGGACGTAATTGTGCATGCTCACTGAATGTGATGGATCTATTGCACATCGAGGCCATTTAGTTATATGAATGCGTGGGTTCTGTTCTTTCGGAGATGTCCGTTGGTGTTAGGTTGGAGTGTGGGTCGGGTGAGAGGCGTGCCGAGATAGTCCGCGCAGTTGTGATAAACGCTGTGTTCGGGCGGTGCAGTGGGTAACGCGGCTGTCTAGTAAGCAGGAGATCCCTGGTTCGAATCTCGGTGCGGCACACGCTCTTGACTCGTCGGCGCTGATGCTGCACGAAGTCCTGGTGCAGCTGACATCAACAGTCCCTTCCCTTTCTTCCCCCTCCCCATTCAATTTACATAACGTGTATCCCACTTGCAGATTCCGCATGGTGTCTGTTCTTTCGGACATTAAGCATGAAAGATATTATGCAATATGTAAACATAAGCTTCAATCCATTACAATATTATTCCTAGAAAGATGTGCGATAAGTCGATAACATACTAGGCAGCTCTTTTCCAAGAGTGGACAGAACATTATTAATAAAGCTCACTTCAGAGTATTGAATATTATCAATGACTGTCTTCTGAAACGATTGATGGTAGATAATCGTAAATAATCGGCACTACTTCACAGGTGCGTGACGTGACAGTTTTACTGATGAACTCATTCATTTTTGCTGTTGCTCGACCTATATCCAGCAGTGGATAGATCGTGGGAGATGCTGATTTACTTTAAATAAGGTTTATGTGGTCTCTAATCGCGTACCAGCTGCAGATTTTAATGGAACATGCTTTGGTACGATCTCCGTTTTGCTTACTGAGGGCAGATAGCTGTCTTTTGTAGGAAAGAGTTTCATTAGTTTCACTAAAAGCTCAGGAATATTTGTTATCGTATATTTTCATATTAATTTCAGCGAGTGGTGTTTGAACCTTGTAACGGTAACACCGACCACCTTAAACGGCAATCGATGCTAATGTTAAACCTCTGCGAGGAATTTTTGAGGAAGTTGTGACCGTGAGAAAACCTAATGGGAACAGAACAATCAGACTGGGATTCGTTTCCAAAACACTCCAGCAGAGTGTCACCAACAGTAAACAGATGGATCAGGAACAGACGTTCTCCCACCACAAAAGCAAGTTGTAGTATTATGTATTAATATCGGTCGCCACCCTAATTAGACATTCTTGTGTCAACCAAATTAATAAAGCAGAAGGCAGTGCTAAGGCTGACCTAACCTTTCTTGACACACACACTAATCTCTTCCTTTATATCTGTTCACACTACAACACAGTAACCTAACCTTGCAGATAAATGTACTATTAACTGGGAAGTTAGACAAACAAACGATCAATGAGACAGCAAACAGTAACATATGCCTCTCAACAATACGTACCTTGAACGAACTAAATGCAGCATCTTATAGAACCAGTCACCAACACACATGAAACTAACAACAGTACTAAACATGGAAGAGCATGAAATGATTCTTACTTAAATCATGGGATCTATTAATGATCACACTCTATTACAGCATTGATTAGTACAGGGTCTGTATGCACGTGCATTAACCAGCTAGCAATAGAATAGCTAACACAGTAAATATTTCTTTCTTAAGCTCAGTTTGAAGGGATTAAACAGAATGCAAATGTAAATGCACTGGCTCTTAGGGAGCCTTTGCTTTGCTTTATTTACTAACTTTCATGGATTGAAGAACCATGCTGATTAACAAAACAAGTATGTATGAGAAATGGTAAGTATTCTCATCAATAATTATTAATTAAGTAAATCACAACAAATTATAACTCTTTAAATAACAAATGTGCTTTGATAAGCAGTCCTTTCACGTACTCAAAATATAGTTGGCTGTGCAAATGCCAACACAACATTAAAATCAAGTTCAAACACTTTCTCATTAAATGAACACTGATAAGACTTCGTAATTCTTATCAATGAGCATAATGCAACAATTAATAATCCTTTTCACCTCAGATCAATATTATTGTTCTTTTAAGTAACAACTTTACTATTTTCAGACAGCTTTTCAAGTAAGGCAAATTATTTAAGAAAATGCCTGCAGATTGGTTTAAAAATGCGCTGGAAGTGGAGTATTTCTCAAACTATTAAACTGAACTTTAAACACTATAACACCACCCATTAGAAAGCAATCACAACTATTTTTACAGCTGCCGAATAAGTCTTTTCATAATAAATTAGGACAACCGGAATTAAATTCACTAGGACAGGATTTCTGTCCAGGTTTGCGATTTGAGAAAATTGTGGGTGTAAGATAGAATTTGTTAGCAACACCACTATTATTATCAAAATCAATCAGATTTCACGAAGACCTGGTCCATTTACAGAGTGCCAAACATAAACAATGTAGTGGAACTCTGGTGCCACTGGAGGCGTAATTTGCAGTGGCTGTTAACATGGAGGCGATGCAGTAATGGCAGTACTGTTGGCCTCACTCTGTTACAGATCTTCTTGGCTTTGGAATTATATTTTTGCAGGGCCAGAAACCATACCATGATAAAATTATCACCAAATTCAGCATTCGAGGCCCATAAATACTGCTCTTAAGCTCCTCTGGCCTCAAAACTCCAAGAATATGAGCCAGGTTAACAACAGCACTGCTCAGACCAGGCTCCTCACCAGTCACAAAGGACGAGTTGCCACTTGCGCGCCAGCCACACCTTTTCCACTCCACCAGGCTACTTCCGTAGCTGCAGGCCTTCCTCACATCTTTTACAGTCAACC
This sequence comes from Schistocerca cancellata, assembly GCF_023864275.1. NCBI lineage: Eukaryota > Metazoa > Arthropoda > Insecta > Orthoptera > Acrididae > Schistocerca > Schistocerca cancellata. Next base: position 481,684,581 of record NC_064626.1, on the reverse strand, counting down.
CTACGTTCCCTAACTATGGACCAAGTAATTTACAGTATATTATATAACAATCATTCCAGTAGTTATTTGAATCCACAAGCACAGATTAAACAACATCGTCCAAGAAATTCACATAACTGAAATATGTGTACATAGTCAAAGAATTTCCATGACAGACACAATACTCTACATAAGCAGTACTTCAAATTGACATAGAAATACAGATACAAAATAGGTCGAAAATAGGTGTTACAACCTGAGTTCTTCCTTTGTTCATATCAATACCGACCATCTTCCACCAGCACAAGTGTTTCTTTGATTGAAATTTTTTCCTAATTTATTCAAAAGTAATGTTTTCTTCAGTTTGTGACCATAACGATGCTGATATAAATTAATTTTTTGCAGCATAAGAAAACTGACGAGTTTGTGTGATGGGCCTTGTCTAAAAGTAAAGTTGAGTTTGCTACTGCTTAGTCTTCGTGTGTATTTACGTGAATTTCCTCGCAATATTTCAAGCTGTTACTCTGGGTATGGCACAGGAACCTTTGTGCAGCCAAACCACTGTGTAGAAAAAGTGAAAATATTGTGAGCACGGACTTCGCCACTGAATGGTACAAACGATTCTACGCAGAATGAATACCAATTGTTACAACATTTTTCCAATATAATGTTAATAGCAGAATTTATTAATTTTGGTTGGAAGAGTCTGAAATCGACGTCAGTTACTCTATAGTTAAGCGTGTATGGTGATGGAAAATGGACTGTCTCTTCTAGTCACTATGGTGCGTGTCATTGTTCTAATGCCAGTGCAGTATTATTCTCCTCTTTGTGCGATCACCCAGTTTTCATGTCCTTATCTCTGAAGTCATTCACAATGGTTTCCCCCAGATATTTTATTTAAGCATGGTCGTCATGCAAGTAAATGAGTGTAAAATTTTACCGTTGGTGTGATATCAGTTGATGTGTTTCAAGTGAGTTGTTGATCATTAAAATAAATCACCAGTTTTAATCAGAATAGCTTTCCCTTGCCGTACACTCCCACATCTTATAGTCGTTTCCCCGAAAGATATAGAAATAAAGTCCTATTAGATTCAAAATAACGTTTAATAGGATTTCAAGTGTAATGGGCGTTTATGTGACGTGCACTACATCTCCCTGTGGTCGAACCGTATCATACGGACTTGCCTGTTGCGCATTAAAATATCAAGATTTTGATTAATGTAAATCGTCTTGAATGGTAGACTTTGCGCACGCGGTGGACAAGAGTGAGGCCAAAATTACGTAAATTACTTGCTGCCCCCCTTCGTTACTCTAGGGCAAGTACCATAGTCCAAGTCTATATGCAGACAGTGTAACTACTCAGGCCTAATAATTGGCAGATTTCAGGGATTAATTACCCCTTAAGGCGACGTCAGAATTAAACAAAGGTAGTACCCTTAGACTGCAAAGTTTAAACCAAATCCCAGATAGTTAACATCTAAACAAATTAGTAGAAATCTTGCAGATATATATGAGGATACCGAACGCATAATTCAATCTGTAAAAGGATATGAAAATGTAATAATCGTACGCGACTGGAACGCTGTAGTAGGGGAAGGAACAGAAGACAAGTGACGGCAGCGTATGGGCTTGATAGCGAGCGAGAAATACTACTTTTGTTCAGCCATAAACTGTGCTACCTTGGAAGCAAACTAACAAGTGCGAAGCAAGGAGTACTTAAAAAGCAAACGCCATATTCCTGGCCAAAAGTATCAAACATGAGCATTAATTTAGATACGAAATTGTGAAAATATATGTTTGGAGTACAGAATTATATGGAAGTTAATCATGTGGACTGTGGCAAAACCGAAAAAAAAAAGAATCGAAGCGTTTAATGCATAGTGCTTCAGAAGAACGTTGAGAATTTGATAGAGTCTACAGATCTGAAATGAGATGCAAACGGAGAGAAGACGTACATGTCGGAAACATTGTTAGGAAGAAGCGACAGGACGATAGCACATTTGTTAAGACATCAGCGAGTAACTGTCATGGTAGTGGAGCTAGCTGTAGAGGATGAAAATTGCAGAAGACAGAGATTGGAATATAATCAACAAATAATTGAGGACGCTGCGTGCAAGTGCTACTCTGAGATCAAGCGATTGGCATAGAAGAGGAATTCGTGGCTGACCAGTCGTATCATTGATGGCCCAAAACAAATTTACAACATTGACGTTGATGGTACTATATATTTCGAAGTATCCACCCATAGCAATAAGAATCCATGCCCTGAGAAACGTGTAGTGACGTCGGCGTTTTTGTATTTTAACTAATTTATATGCTGAGGCAGCAGCACTCTCAAACGGTTATTGAACCGAATCATGATTCACGTCACTTACTTTTAAATTAACTAATTATTTTTTGATGTTTTGTTCTATGACGGAGAAATGGTTTACTGACGCAAATGGCTAAATACACTCCTGGAAATGGAAAAAAGAACACATTGACACCGGTGTGTCAGACCCACCATACTTGCTCCGGACACTGCGAGAGGGCTGTACAAGCAATGATCACACGCACGGCACAGCGGACACACCAGGAACCGCGGTGCTGGCCGTCGAATGGCGCTAGCTGCGCAGCATTTGTGCACCGCCGCCTTCAGTGTCAGCCAGTTTGCCGTGGCATACGGAGCTCCATCGCATTCTTTAACACTGGTAGCATGCCGCGACAGCGTGGACGTGAACCGTATGTGCAGTTGACGGACTTTGAGCGAGGGCGTATAGTGGGCATGCGGGAGGCCGGGTGGACGTACCGCCGAATTGCTCAACACGTGGGGCGTGAGGTCTCCACAGTACATCGATGTTGTCGCCAGTGGTCGGCGGAAGGTGCACGTGCCCGTCGACCTGGGACCGGACCGCAGCGACGCACGGATGCACGCCAAGACCGTAGGATCCTACGCAGTGCCGTAGGGGACCGCACCGCCACTTCCCAGCAAATTAGGGACACTGTTGCTCCTGGGGTATCGGCGAGGACCATTCGCAACCGTCTCCATGAAGCTGGGCTACGGTCCCGCACACCGTTAGGCCGTCTTCCGCTCACGCCCCAACATCGTGCAGCCCGCCTCCAGTGGTGTCGCGACAGGCGTGAATGGAGGGACGAATGGAGACGTGTCGTCTTCAGCGATGAGAGTCGCTTCTGCCTTGGTGCCAATGATGGTCGTATGCGTGTTTAGCGCCGTGCAGGTGAGCGCCACAATCAGGACTGCATACGACCGAGGCACACAGGGCCAACACCCGGCATCATGGTGTGGGGAGCGATCTCCTACACTGGCCGTACACCACTGGTGATCGTCGAGGAGACACTGAATAGTGCACGGTACATCCAAACCGTCATCGAACCCATCGTTCTACCATTCCTAGACCGGCAAGGGAACTTGCTGTTCCAACAGGACAATGCACGTCCGCATGTATCCCGTGCCACCCAACGTGCTCTAGAAGGTGTAAGTCAACTACCCTGGCCAGCAAGATCTCCGGATCTGTCCACCATTGAGCATGTTTGGGACTGGATGAAGCGTCGTCTCACGCGGTCTGCACGTCCAGCACGAACGCTGGTCCAACTGAGGCGCCAGGTGGAAATCGCATGGCAAGCCGTTCCACAGGACTACATCCAGCATCTCTACGATCGTCTCCATGGGAGAATAGCAGCCTGCATTGCTGCGAAAGGTAGATATACACTGTACTAGTGCCGACATTGTGCATGCTCTGTTGCCTGTGTCTATGTGCCTGTGGTTCTGTCAGTGTGTTCATGTGATGTATCTGACCCCAGGAATGTGTCAATAAAGTTTCCCCTTCCTGGGACAATGAATTCACGGTGTTCTTATTTCAATTTCCAGGAGTGTATACTGCTGTGTTCTCCGCCTCAGAATATCGGTAAAAGTCTTCCCTGCGAAAGTAATCTGTGCTATTGTATCTCTTACATTTCGGTACATTACTGTGAATGCACGCAAATCTTGCTGCAGCTGTTGCGGTTGTACATTGCATCTGTAGCAGAATGTACGAGATTCAATATGTTCGTAAAGCGTGTTATTGAAATAACCTATCACATATCCTAAATCAAACCCACCATCAAATGCAGCTACTTCTAAATTGAGTCGAGCCCGATAACTATAGCTCCACAACCCGCAACGTGGCGCATCGCGTATCCGCGAGAAATTACGATGCCACACTGAAGGACAGGATCACAAAGAGCTCAACATGTCGCAATATATGAAGACGCAAACGCCGCAGTAACAATCTTTTCAATAAACCTAGACAAAATCAGTGACATTAATTCCTCGGGATCAAGCTGGCTGTTTACTTCCCAGTGATGCGCTGCTGGTTGCTACGAGCTCTGTGTGGACAAGTATTGACGACCATAAAAATCCGGATATGTGAGAGTAGGGATCGCACATTGACGGCTCCGTAAAAACTTAATTATGTATGTAGACAGTTCATCCATAACAGGAGCCGACAACCTCTACGATTTTTGCCAGTTATCGATACCGGCAAAATATCGGTCCCAAGAATTACAAGCCATCCGAGAATGACTAAAAAGAAATTTCTTTGGTTGATATAATCAATTTTCAAAATTTTCAGATTTTTCCTTTATTTTTATTGTGAAACCTTGCTTTTTGAAACTTCGTGGTTTTAGGTCAACTATAGATTTTGACGAGTGAGCGAACAGTCTGTGGGTATAAGTGTAGATTTTTTCATTGATAACAGAGACTGGGGACGATGTACTGAATAACATTACATCAGTATTTACGTCATTTGCTGACTAGTAACTATAGCTATTACAAGTGATATGTTTTGAGGTCGGTTAGTACCTACAGTATATGTGACAAGAACAATCCATTAACGCTAATTTTTCCCTGGGCAGCAGGTCAGGTGTTGAAGTACAGACGGTGGACGCAAAACGGTTAGTCTATACTGACAAGCGTAGCCCACTTAGCGGTTTAGTCACGGCCGTGCAGAAAATGTCAGATCGTACAGTTTGTGACGTGTTTGTGGAAAGACTGTTGATGTAGAGAAAAAACAACCAACACTCTGGTATGATCACATATTAACGTATCACATATGAAAATATTTGCACTTATTCCCGTTACACACCACTTTTACCTTAGCAAATGTTCCCTTTATCAGCAGTTGCCTGTTCACATGCCATAAGCGTCTATCCTATCGCTCTTCTTCCGACAGACTACTCCTTTCGAAACTTTGGCTATAGTTCATTTACACGTTGCCCTCAGGCTCCCTAAGCTACTTCTTCCTGATCAACACCAGTTCAGCAAACAGTACGGCTATCGTTAATCTTCCATCCGTCCGATAACAATGTGCATTAAATGTATTCTACTTCGGAAACCATTCGGAATAGAACATTTGTCCATATGAAGTTTCTTACTTCAGATGATCATTTCTGTCATATCCCCGAATATTGACCATACCTCCTGGGACACCTTGTATAAATCAAGAGAAAGCATAGAAGTATCAGTTTATGCTGCGATTGGATATCATCTGATACTTCTTGCATAGCTAGCAGCAGCTAGTCACTGACTAGGTTTTTCTTAATACGGTGACTACTTTCAAACAATTAAATCTTCTTCTTTGTCGTTCTTATGTATTCATTCCTTACTCAATCAAAGCGGGTCGGTATCTTTCTCTGCCCTAACTCGTCCATTCCGACAGCCTGAATTCCCCCGCTCCCTTTTGTCTCTCGTATAGTGACCAAGACTATGACCCGCATCCCACATGTCAGAATGTTTTCAACCACAGCACATTGCACTGCCACCTTTTTTTCGTCTTTATATGTGCCGACTTCAAAAGATAACATTTAGTGATCAAATAGCTCCTATCGCTTGACTTATCCTGTAGAATATGTCCACTTCACACCGGCCACTCTTAGCGATCAGTGAACCTAGAAATTTCAAAACTTACACATTTATTACCCGGCCAAAATCTAAATCTAAATCCTAACCTCGTCATCTTCCAACAACAAAATATTCTGTTTTATCCATATTAACTGTTACCACCGACAGTTTATAAGATTCCATCAACTTTCTCATTTGATGTATGACATCATCCTCATCCAGAGACGTAAATACTTGATCGTTGGCATAGCGTGATTAATGTGATTTGTAGGGTATCGATGTAGGTTAGATGTAGATGTTTTGGTTTAAATGTCTTTAAAGCTGCCAGGTAAGTCGAAAACCTATTCCCTTCTTTTATATCCCTACTCTGCCCAGGACATACTCGCCTTTCTTGTGCTATGATAGGAGCATTTTCTCATTCTCGTTAGCAATTTTTACTCTACCGTAATTCTAACATTAAACCACCACAGCTTGGAAAGCAATGTAGATTTTTGTTAATTCGGGAGATGACTGATTACGTATAGGTTCTTTTATTCTGTATCGAACCGTATTGCCTTTATAGTGGCAACGGATAAAACTTTCACAAAACAACAGGATGACCATTAATTAAACGTATTTGTCTACCTTCTTACAAAATTTGAACAGATCTCCACAAGTCTCATACATAGAAAAGACGGGTGTAAAAAACTCACAAAAACGGGTAAAGATGGCTGAATAAAAAAAAATCGTTTTCATTTTACCCACTTATCTCTCTTCGTGCAAGGCTTGAATCGATTCGTATAAGTTTAGAGTTTACACTGATGAGTCTTTTTGGAATGAAAAACGTCACTGATTCTGTGTATCAGGGTCTGACAGTTCATTGCTAGGTTCGTGGACGTCTGTGGTGTTAGACGTCTACGCACAGGTCATGCAAATTGGGGAAAAAACGGGCCGCTGGATTGTGTACGCCGTGATGCCACCCGATAGCGACCGGAATGCGTTCCATACGCATCCCCCCCCCCCCCCCCCCCCCCATGAACCATGGACCTTGCCGTTGGTGGGGAGGCTTGCGTGCCTCAGCGATACAGATAGCCGTACCGTAGGTACAACCACAACGGAGGGGTATCTGTTGAGAGGCCAGACAAACATGTGGTTCCTGAAGAGGGGCAGCAGCCTTTTCAGTAGTTGCAGGGGCAACAGTCTGGATGATTGACTGATCTGGCCTTGTAACAATAACCAAAACGGCCATGCTGTGCTGGTACTGCGAACGGCTGAAAGCAAGGGGAAACTACGGCCGTAATTTTTCCCGAGGGCATGCAGCTTTACTGTATGATTAAATGATGATGGCGTCTTCTTGGGTAAAATATTCCGGAGGTAAAATAGTCCCCCATTCGGATCTCCGGGCGGGGACTACTCAAGAGGATGTCGTAATCAGGAGAAAGAAAACTGGCGTTCTACGGATCGGCGCGTGGAATGTCAGATCCCTTAATCGGGCAGGTAGGTTAGAAAATTTAAAAAGGGAAATGGATAGGTTAAAATTAGATATAGTGGGAATTAGTGAAGTTCGGTGGCAGGAGGAACAAGACTTCTGGTCAGGTGACTACAGGGTTATAAACACAAAGTCAAATAGGGGTAATGCAGGAGTAGGTTTAATAATGAATAGGAAAATAGGAATGGGGGTAAGCTACTACAAACAGCATAGTGAACGCATTATTGTGGCCAAGATAGATACGAAGCCCACACCTACTACAGTAGTACAAGTTTATATGCCAACTAGCTCTGCAGATGACGAAGAAATTGAAGAAATGTATGATGAAATAAAAGAAATTATTCAGGTAGTGAAGGGAGACGAAAATTTAATAGTCATGGGTGACTGGAATTCGTCAGTAGGAAAAGGGAGAGAAGGAAACATAGTAGGTGAATATGGATTGGGGGGAAGGAATGAAAGAGGAAGCCGCCTTGTAGAATTTTGCACAGAGCATAACTTAATCATAGCCAACACTTGGTTCAAGAATCATAAAAGAAGGTTGTATACCTGGAAGAATCCTGGAGATACTAGAAGGTATCAGATAGATTATATAATGGTAAGACAGCGATTTAGGAACCAGGTTTTAAATTGTAAGACATTTCCAGGGGCAGATGTGGACTCTGACCACAATCTATTGGTTGTGACCTGTAGATTAAAACTGAAGAAACTGCAAAAAGGAGGGAATTTAAGGAGATGGGACCTGGATAAACTGAAAGAACCAGAGTTTGTACAGAGTTTCAGGGAGAGCATTAGGGAACAATTGACAGGAATGGGGGAAAGGAATACAGTAGAAGAAGAATGGGTAGCTTTGAAGGATGAAGTAGTGAAGGCAGCAGAGGATCAAGTAGGTAAAAAGACGAGGGCTAGTAGAAATCCTTGGGTAACAGAAGAAATATTGAATTTAATTGATGAAAGGAGAAAATATAAAAATGCAGTAAATGAAGCAGGCAAAAAGGAATACAAACGTCTCAAAAATGAGATTGACAGGAAGTGCAGAATGGCTAAGCAGGGATGGCTAGAGGACAAATGTAAGGATGTAGAGGCTTATCTCACTAGGGGTAAGATAGATACTGCCTACAGGAAAATTAAAGAGACCTTTGGAGATAAGAGAACCACTTGTATAAACATCAAGAGCTCAGATGGAAACCCAGTTCTAAGCAAAGAAGGGAAAGCAGAAAGGTGGAAGCAGTATATAGAGGGTCTATACAAGGGCGATGTACTTGAGGACAATATTATGGAAATGGAAGAGGATGTAGATGAAGATGAAATGGGAGATACGATACTGCGTGAAGAGTTTGACAGAGCACTGAAAGACCTGAGTCGAAACAAGGCCCCGGAGTAGACAAAATTCCATTGGAACTACTGACGGCCTTGGGAGAGCCAGTCCTGACAAAACTCTACCATCTGGTGAGCAAGATGTATGAAACAGGCGAAATACCCTCAGACTTCAAGAATAATATAATCATTCCAATCCCAAAGAAAGCAGGTGTTGACAGATGTGAAAATTACCGAACAATCAGTTTAATAAGCCACAGCTGCAAAATACTAACACGAATTCTTTACAGACGAATGGAAAAACTAGTAGAAGCCGACCTCGGGGAAGATCAGTTTGGATTCCGTAGAAATACTGGAACACGTGAGGCAATACTGACCTTACGACTTATCTTAGAAGAAAGATTACGGAAAGGCAAACCTACGTTTCTAGCATTTGTAGACTTAGAGAAAGCTTTTGACAATGTTGACTGGAATACTCTCTTTCAAATTCTAAATGTAGACTGGCAATGGCAAGGAAAGCGTTTCTGAAGAAGAGAAATTTGTTAACATCGAGTATAGATTTAAGTGTCAGGAAGTCATTTCTGAAAGTATTTGTATGGAGTGTAGCCATGTATGGAAGTGAAACATGGACGATAAATAGTTTGGACAAGAAGAGAATAGAAGCTTTTGAAATGTGGTGCTACAGAAGAATGCTGAAGATTAGATGGGTAGATCACATAACTAATGAGGAAGTATTGAATAGGATTGGGGAGAAGAGAAGTTTGTGGCACAACTTGACCAGAAGAAGGGATCGGTTGGTAGGACATGTTCTGAGGCATCAAGGGATCACCAATTTAGTATTGGAAGGCAGTGTGGAGGGTAAAAATCGTAGGGGGAGACCAAGAGATGAATACACTAAGCAGATTCAGAAGGATGTAGGTTGCAGTAGGTACTGGGAGATGAAGAAGCTTGCACAGGATAGAGTAGCATGGAGAGCTGCATCAAACCAGTCTCAGGACTGAAGACAACAACAACAACAACGATTTGCATCAGGTGAATTTGGTCGCGAGATATCGACGTGCTCCCCAAATTACTGTAGCACGGTTCTGGCTCCGAGACACAAACAATTAAACTGCTGAAAGATGGCATGGCCTTCAGGGAAGACATCAAGCATGAAGGGAAGCAGGTGGTTCGCTGCTGTGTCTTTGGTTACTACTACAGGTTCCATGCAAGCTCAGGAGAATGTCTCCACAGCATAACAGTGTTCCCACCAGCCTGCGTCCGTGGCGCGCTGCAGGTATCGAGCCACAGTTCACCGCGATGACGACGTTTGTGGAGACGACCATCATCGACCTAGCGTAGCAAAACTGTGATCCACCCGAAGATTCGACACGTTTACAGTGACTGACTGTCGAATCCCGACGGTCCCGTGCCCACTGTAGTCATAATTGGAGATGTCGTTGAGTCAACATATGAACACGTGGCGGTGGTTTGCTGAGAAGCTCCATGTTTAACAATGAATGATGAACTGTGTGCTCAGAAACGCTTGGCGTGTAGCAGCAATGTGCTCCTTCGGCAGAGATGCCACAGATCACCACCTATCCTACTTTACATAGCAGACAAGCCTCCGAACCCCACGTTCTTTGAAGAGTCGTTGACGTCCAACCATCTAGCGCCGGATGGTCCTTTTACTGTCCTTCCACCTCCTTCCGTTGATCCTCACGAGAGTAGCACATGAACGTTCGACCAGCTTCGCCCTTTTCGGGATATTCGTTCACAGGCTCTGCGTAATAATAATCTGCCGTTTGTCGACGTCGCTTATCTCAACGGAATTCCCCCAGGATCTGGAAGAGCAGTTGAACAGAAAGGACAGTGTCTCGAAAGGGGGTATAAGATCAAGATCAACAAAAGCAAAACGAAGATAACGGAATGTAGTCGAATTAAATCAGATGATGCTCAGGGAATTAGATTAGGAAATGAGACACTTAAAGTAGTAGATGAGTTTTGCTATGTGGGTAGCAAAACAACTGATCATGGTCGAAGTAGAAAGAATATAAAATGTAGATTGGCTTTGGCAAGGAAAGCGTTTCTGAAGAAGAGAAATTTGTCAACTTCGAATATAGACTTAAGTGTCAGGGAGTCTTTTCTGAAAGTATTTGTATGGAGTGTAGCAGTGTATGGCAGTGAAACATGGACGACAAATAGTTTAGATAAGAAGAGAATAGAAGCTTTTGAAATGTCGTGCTACAGAAGAATGCTCAAGATATCGTCGCTATTGGCCATCGAATTTGGCGCCTCCACGCATGCGCACTTCCTGCCTAAGACTGGCATAAATAGGGGGCTCTAGTCATGCCTTAGCAGTGTGTTCGTCCCACCTGAAGATGTCGGTCAGTTGCGCTGATGAAATATCGTCGAGTTTTCACTATGACATCCGACGTCTCGCCCGAGAACTATGTATACAGTTATATATCTTTCTTGTTTTCCATCAGGAAATAATAGTTTAATTTTCTGCTTACAAATTTCGTAGTGCTGCTCTTCATGTTTTCTTGTTCCGGTTTGTAGCTCTTTTTTCGCTGACTGCCACTTGAAATCTAATTTGTATAGCGTTAGGAAATAATCTACTTCATGCAATGCATCCCATTCTGTTGCCAACTGCTGAATGTCATCGCCAACTGCGGAACGTGCGGCCTTCGCAGGTTGGTGGGACCGCTGTACGCTGACGGCATGACGGCGCCCCGCATCAGTGTGTCGGGCAACCAGCTGCCTCTGCCGCGGATCGTGTCCCGGACGATGCACCCCGACGAGGGCTACCACGACCACGCGGGCACTGTCATGGTCATCGCCTGGGGGCAGTTCATGGACCACGACTACACACTCACCGCCACGCCGCTTGGTAAGTGGTTTACACATATTACCGCTTCACTGATTAGATTTCCTCTCGCACCATTAGGAAGCAGGTGTTTCCGCTTCTGACGGTATTACTCTCACTGAACTTGAAAACAGAGAGAGAGAGAGAGCACACACTTGCCGAGAACCACATAGTGTCCCAGTGGCAAGGTTTTAATTATCTCTGCAAAGTGTCCAGTAGATTGAGGGCATCACGTCAGTGTTGATGATAACAGGCCTATTTGATTAGGTCACAAGCTGTGCTACGGCCATATACCTACTTGAGAACAACACACCAAGTGCTACCACCGACAGGCATCACACGACGACCTTTTATTCCCATCTCGATCCATAATTCGGCCCACACAACACTACACACGAACATTCCAGGTAAATTAAAAATATGTGCCGGACTGGTACTCGAACGTAGGACACGTGAAAATACCTTTTGTTTCAATAAAGTGTCACTACTGGTATTAGATGCTGATATGAAAATGAAGAAGGAGATCCTGAAAGTGACCGTTCGGAGCATAACATTACATGGAAACCCGGAGAAGGAGGCTCTGAAATCGTTTTAAATATGATACTATCGTACGGCGTTAAAAACTAGGTAGCCGGGTAAAGAATGTAAGAAATAATAAATGAAAAGCACCAGTTTGCTTTTGTTCTACAACAAACAAAAGCAAACTGGTGCTTTTCATTTATTATTATAATGTTGTTCTACCAATAACCGACGGAAGATTCTGTTAATATGAATGTAAGAAATGTTCTAAAAATAAGAAGCGAAATAAACCTAGGGAAGCTGCTTACCAGAGGAAGGGACAGGTTAGTGAGGTGCTTGAAGGAGAAGTATAGCGCAAAAGTACACTAACTGATCAAAAATATCCGAACACAGCTATGTTATGAACAATTTACCACTAGATGTCACAAGAGGCGCATCCGCCAAGGTTTGGGTTTGGCTGATGGCTGTTCAGTATTACCTGCCATCATATGTAGTCCCAGCACTGAAGTACGGAGGAGATGGTGGTATGGTATGGTGGTGCTTCTCGTGATTATGGTGTCGTCCCCTTATTGTGCTTAAGAAACCGCTACATGCAGAAAGAGCTGAGCATATTTTACACGACTGTGTATTGCGTAGCAGAGGAACAGTTCGGAGACGATTGTTCGTGCCAACATGACAATGTAGCCCGTCGTAAAAGCAATGGTTTGTGGACAGTAACTTCCCTGAAATAGACTGACCTGCCCAGATCCCACCATGAACCTCGTGCAACGCCTTTGGGGTTAGAACGTCGACCCCCAGAGTCTAATCACTATCTTCTCTGGTTTCAGCTCTCGAGAAAGAATGGGCTATCATCCCTCCAAAGATAGTTAGACGTCGTACTGAAAATGTAAAAGATGGTCACAACTCATTTTAATGTCAATCGGTATCCGGATACTTCTGGGCAGATAGTATGGTTGACTGTAAAATTACGGAGGATATTGAACGTCCCGGCGGGGTCAGGGATTTTCTCTGCCTCGTGATGACTGGGTGTTGTGTGATGTCCTTAGGTTAGTTAGTTCTAAGTTCTAGGGGACTGATTACCATAGATGTTAAGTTCCATAGTGCTCAGAGCCATTTGAACCATTTTGATTTGATATTGAACGTAGTGGCAACAGAGATGAAAAGTGTAGCGTTGTATAAGACACAATGGAGGTCACCATTCAACCAGCCAATAGAGTAATTGCAAAAAAATATCGAACACCATCTCCTTTCCCTGTCACTGAACGTGTGTTCCATGCATCTCAGTTAATAGTTCATTGCATCAAATTGTCAATTCACTACACCTTTATTTTGTCTTTTCACAAAATGTTTCACTTAGGAAATGGGCTCACAGTAAGCAAGAGATGTGAGGGTGTTGTCCTCTTTGTGTATGTATTCCTTTCACATGAACCACAGGCTGAATCGGTTACACTGTATCTGTAAAAAAAAACGCATCGCGAGCGCCCGCATCGACGATTGTATCATTCAGGCAATCCTGCTGAGCACTATCACTGCCTTTAACCACGCTGAAACATCTGCAACAGGTAGAAACATGTATTTTCACTGTATAACCTTCAAAAATTGCAGCTTCTTGATCAGATAAAAATTTCTTCTTCTGTATTCTTACAGTGACATGTTTTAGCGATTTCCCGAAAACACAACAGTACTTGTGTTGATTCTCCTCACCATCTTTCTCTCTTCTTCTCCTTCTCTTCCTTCATTGCCACCTTTCCAACCTTTCACTCTCTCCTCATCTTTCTTTATTTCTATATCTTCCAGTATTTACATTCAGACAGTGTGCCGGAGAACTCGCTGCTGTGCATTATTCAGCGGAGTGGCGTCTGTATGCGTGCTAAATACAAGAGTTTTTTGTTCCCTCGGTCCCGTCAAAGGAGCACGTGGTTAAGAACATACGGGATACGAAACGTCAGTTTCACGTTTTATTGGCGCTTGTAAGAGGGGAGACTATGGTTTGGGTGCGCGTAACAAACACTTTTGAGGTAGCGGTAGTTACGAATTTTATTACAGAAAAGCGTTAACAGAGCGGAACTTGCACGATCATACCAATTATTTACGATGTGTCCCTACTGTTGTAAGGGTTCTCTGCCATTAAAGCTCGTTATTTCAGTAACAGATAACGGTAGCTGAAGAGTTTTTACAGACGTCTACGACACTTTCATTGACATTCGAACAAAATAGCGCTAAAGAGGTTACCTCGCTGGCGTGGGAGTTCCTTTCACCGCCGTACTAACAGCAGGGCCTCCGCACGGCTTTTTTAATGTACTTTACCGCTGTAGCTGACGATGCTGTTTCCGGATATGAGGTTTTGCTCTGATTCTACTTCCTTTCACCAAAGATGTTCTTATTTCTCAAGACATTATAGCTCACAAAATATTTTGTTCTGTCGTATCGGTTGAATACTTGGCAGTTACGGATCATCCTAATGACTTCAAAGAAGAACAAAGCAGCTGAATTTGAAGGTCACAGGACTTTGAGCATTCTAACACTTAGAACATATTAACAAGACTGAAACACAGACGCATTAAGAACAAAACTGCAGCCAGGTTAGTTGAAGCCTTCGCATTACAGCTCAGAAAAACTCAGAGTCAACAGAAAAGTTTACGTAACTCTCGTGGACTTCAGGAAAACATTTGGCAGTGACAGCCGGAACAAACTAATGGTAATTCTAAAAATCATTAAACTAGACTAGGAATAAATAAAGAATTATACAAAGAGCAAACAGCAATCCTAAAGGTGAGAAATGTACAAAGAGAAGCTAGAATTCTTAAAGGTGTTAGACAAGTTTGCAGCGTCTTCTCCCCATTCAGCATCTACAAAGAACATACAATAAATTAGTACAAGTACCAGAATAAATGTAAAAACAAAAAGTCGAAATAAACTAAAAAGAGACAGTAGTACGCTTGTGCTGAATCAGAAGAAGTAAACGTCAAAATCAGAGTAAATAAAATAAAAGAAACAAGATTATACAGATATTTAGGAAGTAAGGAACACGAACAATAAGCGAAAATAAAATCTCTTCAAGGATTTGAAGTATGGTACTGCTGGTGGCTATTAAAATGGATAGATAAAACCACCATCCAAGGAGTCTTGCAAGGAAGTGACAAAAAAAGGTCACTTAAGGAGAACAACAGCGCGAAGACGATACGAGTTTACTGAGAAAATACACTCATGCTTATAAATTAAGGATAATTGCAGAATGTGGTGCCACACAACGTGGCACTACTCAAAACTGGCGCTAATAGCATAGGCACATAGGGAACACACATGACACAGATCTGTAAGTGCACGGTATTGATGATAAGTTGAGAAAACCGTCCCGAAACACATGTGCTTCAAAACGCCACTGTTTCCTGCGCATGTACCGCGACATCAATATGGGATATGATCACCATGTGCGGCCTGTGTACGTGTGTACACAGGCCGCACAACGGGTTGACATACTCGGGGGGCGGATCAGGTGGTCGAGCAGCTGCTTGGATATAGCCTCCCATTCTTGCACCAGTGCCTGTCGGAGATCCTGGAGTGTCCTAGGGGTGTTAAGAAGTGCAGTGATACGTCGACCGAGAGCATCCCAGACGTGCTCGATGGGGTTTAGGTCTGGAGAACAGGCAGGCCTCTCTATACGCCTGATATCTTCTGTTTCAAGGTACTCCTCCACGGTGGCAGCTCGGTGGGGCCGTGCGCTATCATCCATCAGGAGTAAGTTGGGACTCACTGCACCCCTGAAAAGGCGGACATACTGGTGCAAAATGACGTCCCGATACACTTGACCTGTTACAGTTCCTCTGTCAAAGACATGCAGGGGTGTACGTGCACCAATCATAATCTCACCCCACACCATCAAACCACGACCTCAATACAGGTCCCTTTCAAGGGTTGGTATCTGATTCCTGGTTCACGCCAGACGAAAAACCGGCGAGAATCACTGTTCAGACTATACCTGAACTCGCTCGTGAACGTAACCTGGGACCACTGTTCCAATGACCATGTACTGTGTTCTTGACAGCAGGCTTTATGGACTCGCCTGTGGCCAGGGGTAGGTGGAATACACTTTGCAGGTCTCCGGACGAATAAACCCTGTCTGTTCAGTCGTCTGCAGACTGTGTGTCTGGAGACGACTGTTCAGTGGCGCGGTAAGGTCCCGAGAAAGGCTACCTGCAGTACTCCGTGGCCGTCTGCGGGCACTGATGGTGAGATATCGATCTTCTTGTGGTGTTGTACACTGTGGACGTCCGGTACTGTAGCGCCTGGACACGTTTCCTATCTTTTATAATCGTTGCCATAATCTTGTGATCACACTATGTGGCACACGGAGGGCCCGTGCTACGACCTGCTGTGTTTGACCAGCCTCCAGTCGCCCTAGTATTCTACCCCTCAAACGTCGTCAGTATGTGTTCTCTGAGTCATTTTTAACACACAGTCGCCATTAGCACTTCTGAAAACGTCTGCACACTTACTCGCTGCACAGTACTCTGACATGCACCAACACACGTCTGCATATGTGGATTGCTGCTAGGGCCATCGTGCGACGACCGCAGGCCAAATGCACCGCATGATCATACCCCGAGGTGATTTCAACCCGCAAACCTCTCACCAGAGCGTTGTTTCACCATGTATCAGCATTATCCTTAATTTATGAGTATGAGTGTAGTACGACACAGCCAGTTCGTTTTAAGTGTCCTACATGGAACATAACAAGGAAAGTTAGCCCGAGGGAGATCGCGACTATTTTAAAAACAAGTTACAAATACTGCAGGAGTTTCTGACTATGAAGAATTGAAGACGTTAGCTTCTAAGAGATCCAGATGGACAGCTGCCAACTAATCGAAGGATTGATGATGAAACAGACGGATTTACAGACTCTCTGTAATCAGACAAATTTTATTAAAAAAAACTTTGTTTGAAAATTTAATCCAAATGAATTCCCAACATTATCCTTCCACCTTCAAAAATGGTTCAAATGGCTCTGAGCACTATGGGACTAAACATCTGTGGTCAGCAGTCCCCTAGAACTTAGAACTACTTAAACCTAACTAACCTAAGGACATCACACACATCCATGCCCGAGGCAGGATTCGAACCTGCGACCGTAGCGGTCACGCGGCTCCAGACTGACGCGCCTAGAACCGCACGGCCACACCGGCCGGCTCTTCCGCCTTCCCCCCTCTCTTTCCCCAGAAGAGTAGCAACACCATTATTAAGAACAGACCTTTTCTTAAGAGGTTTGTAAGAGGTGTTACACTCCCGTAAAACCTTGAATCACTCACATAGTCGTGCTCTTTTTTATGTACGACAGACAAGAAATACGCTGTCCAGTCATATCAATGTTATCGCCTGTCGAAAGCCCGAATGACCACCATATGCAGCGCGGACGCTGCGGGACGTGCAGGAAGAGATCAGTGATGGAGGGTCTCGAAGGTACCGAAAGTAATGTGGAGCCACGCCGACTCCAGTCGAATGGACAGCTGCGTAAGGCTTCTCGGTTGAGGATCCGTGGCGCGAACAGTCTGATCGAGTGGTCCCACAGATTCTTGGCTCGGTTTAAATTCGGAACCTCGCACGTACAGTGTCAGCTGTTGTGGTACGTTGCATTGTTCTGCTAGTAGATGCCGTAATGCCGAATAAAAACAAACTGCATAAAGGGGTGGACATGGTCTACAAGGATAGATACATACTTGTTTAGATCCAATATGCTTCCAGAATAACGATATCACCCAACGAATGGCACAAAAAACATTCCACAGACCATAATGCACACTCCTTGCTTCCTTTCAGACGCTTCACGCTGTACATGCCGATGGATCATAAAGCGTGAGTCATCTGTAAAGACCATCTGTCGCCATTCAGTGGACGTCCAATTGCAGTATTGCCGTGCAAATTCTAGCTTTCGTCACCGATGAACAGCAGTCGGCATGGGTGCATGAACCAAGCGCTTGCTGCCGAGGCCCACAGGCAACAGTCGTTGAAGAGATACTGCTGGTAGCCCCTTGGTTCATCTGGGCGGTCAGTTGCTCAACATCCGCACGTCTATTCGCCCGTATACATCTCCGAAGCTTCGGCGCCGGTTTTGGATAGCGACATTTTGCTCTGCACTGTATACCTTACCAGCAGCTGCACGCGAACAGTTTAGAAACTTAGCCCTTTCGGAAATGCTTCCAACCTTGCCCCGAAAGCTAATGAGCACGCCCTTTTGGATGTCAGATAAGTCGCTTCGTTTCCACATTACGACAACGACTGCACTGTTTTCCCGCGTCTCCCGACACGTTTTATGTACCCTTCCCTGCTAGTGCTGCCACCCGCCATCTGTATGTAGTTATTGCACGCTTTTGTCGAATGTAAGTGGTGATCGTATAATTGATGCGTATTAAAATGGAAAGACCTTATTGATAGTATATTACGACAGTGTTTACTCCTCGGTTATGGTATTGCTACGACACTGAACCAAATACGTTCCTGGACAACGAGAAGACATAAGTCAAGCAATGATCATAATAGTATCTCTGGCGTATGAAATACGAGATCACTGCAGTTCCTCCCTGTTGTCAATTCTGTTACATGTTCCACAGAAAGAAATCACTTAAAATTCGTTTCCAGTGTTTCTTGTTTCTCTCGCCTGCTCTGAGCTAAAGAATTCTCAGAACGAATTTCCGACGGTATCATTATTTCTATCTGTTGTTAAACAGGACTCTCGCTGTCTCTGAACTCATGAAAGATTGTGGCCTTAGAAAATTTCATAAACTGAACTCGACATCAATATTTAAAACCTTTTCACTTATGTCATCAAGCATTTCAAGTGGGTGCCTTTATGTTCTAGCTGAAAATTCCTTGAGCTGGAACACCATTAAAAAATGAGCCATCCTATTGTGCATCGTAACCCTTTCAGCGTTTTATTTACTTCTAGACTGTTCAGAAGTCTTGCGCCTGGTGAAATTAACCTTTGAATAGGACTCAGCTTGAGCTGGTAGAAACCTAAAATTTCCTCAGTTTGGTCAAAAAATGACGTCAAATTTTCTACCCGATATTATCTACCAGGTATACCCATACCTACCGATATAACAGGTATTTTGGATACTGAAATGAAATAATAAAGAAACAGTAATTAAATAATAACATTTGAATATTCCAAAGTTAAACGTGTCTCGCACTTAATACTCAGTAGTCATGTACAAAGCGCAAAAAAACTACTTTCCGACCTTCAAGGCATTATCAATTGCATGAAACAGATTAGTTTATTGTAGCCACTAATAGTTTTTATCTAGGGACTTAAATGTCAAAGAAGAAGATAGGAGGTGTTTCATCTATTCTTGGGGCAGTAAATTTTATTAACACAGCAATTAATAAGTGATCAGGAAGAATAACTCCAGATCAAACACCATTATTTATTTTTAGGTTTACTCCAATAACTGTAATAGTTAATTGGAGTTTTAATCATGTATTGTTTACAGCTAGACCTGTAAATAGCGAGTATCACTGAAGTGAAGTAAGAACGTGAGTGGCTACGTTTTTCGTTACTGGTATACTGCTACAAGAATAATAATTCAAAATTTTTACCTTAAACCTTCGACAAGGAAGCGCATTTGTTGAGAAGCGACTGTAGACTTCATCAAAGATTTCTGGAGTTTGGCTGATAAATTTAACAGAACAACATCACAATATATTTAATGGTTTCTCGAGAAGTAATAGCAGTTCGCTTCAGCAGAACGACAGGAAATTGAAAGATTATGGATAATACGTATAATGTAGTGTCACCCACATTAATCTTGGTCGGCGTTTTCACCTCTCCTTGACAGTATTCATATTCACTGATGAAATGTTATCAGAGAAGTTTTCGTCACAATCTGAGATATTGTGATGCCAACAGCAACAACAACGAGAAAAAAAATACTGTTTTTTCTCATTAATACAGACGTGATTGGGTCATAAAATAGTTCAATATTCAGTCACAAAAATCTTTGATATTTGGGAATTTTGGAAATTTGTGGTAAGATCCTGTGGGACCAGACTGCTGAGGTCATCGGTCCCAAGCTTACACTCTTTAATCTACCTTTAACTTACGCTAAGGACAATACACACACCCATGCCCGAGGGAGGACTCGAACCACCGGCGGGGGGGGGGGGGGGGGGCGAACCGTGGCAAGGCGCCTTTGACTACGCGGCTACCCGGCGCCGCCTAATTGCAGAAAAATGTATTACGTAGCAAAAAAAACTTCAAATATCTATCGTAATAGCATTACCTCTGCAGAAATCGTTCGGCAGCCGAACAGTTCAAGATGGTGATATCCTGGGTAACGATGTTCCATAGACGAATTTTTAATTAAAAACTCATACTATGTACAGCTAAAAACAACTAAGTTTTAATCACTCCAGCAGTACTGAAGACTAATACGAGATTCAGTTACAATGTTTTAATTATCAGCTCAAAAAATAAAGGTACTCAATTAATTTCTTTGTTTGTTTGCGGTACATGTCCACAGTCTTAGCTCACAATGAAATCCATCGCCACGCAACCGTGGCACACTGCTAGAGCAAACAAAGCAAAAAGGCGCAGCCAGGGGTATAGTTAAGTATCGTGCAGTACTTCATTTTCGACATTTGTTGAGGAACAACGCTGCAAAAATTCATGCTGAGCTGCTGGAAGTGTGCGGCATAACCTAGCGGTTAGGTGACAGCCAAACAAGGATGAATGACTAACAGGGGGTCCGTGCATACTTGTCATCATGTTTTGTCCAAGTAAGTGGTAGAAAATTTTAAATTTTTATTAAACTTCATCAACGTTGCCATGCCAGAGACAGAGTCGGAAGCAGGAAGCGAGCCAGTATGTTGTGAGTGGGTCAGGCCCTCGACACGTTACGATACGCTCTTCTGAGTGAGAATATGCATTTATCAGGTAGAAGACTCAACAGAAACCAGAGGAAGCGAAACAGTCATATCCATTATCTCATAAGACATGGTGCAAGAAACTACTATCTTTTGCACCAGAACACATAGTAAGGAACGGACGCGGCAGTTAAGAGCGTGTTAGGTCAATATAGCAGAGTTAGAACACATGTAGACATTACGAACTGAGCCTCACGTCATAGCTTCACGCTTACCCCTATAAATACTCCAGTGTTCCAGCCCTCGAGATGAGTTGATCATTGGGATTGATGGCATTCACAGTAATAGCTCTCGATTCCATGATTGAAACACTGTAGTGAATATATGACGTAGATGCTCCAGCACAGTCTATGTACTCAAGATGATGATCTTCACCTGGTCAACTGCATGCTGCTTGTTGCCCACCATCTGTTGATGGAGAAGCTAACTTTCTTCTGACAACACCATGTAGCAGGGTTAATGGGGTACTGCCAGCACTGAATTTCAGCGCATGAGCCAGCAACATGGTTTCTTGGGTTCAATGTTCCTGTTCAACACTCAAGGTACTGCAGGTGCTTAAACCTACCAGATGGTAGGGAGGAGGTCAACTGACCACATGACTACCAAAACAGGTACTTCACAGATGGATCGTCAAAGGTCATCATAGAATTCAGAGTGCGACTGAGGACACTCCAGGCAGCCAATACGACATCACTCCGTACTGGGAAACGGCCGCCCCTGCTCGCCAGAAACTCGCAGTGGCTCCAGGGTCGCTAATATACTATCCTGGGCTTGTAGCTGCTGAGCTGACTGGGCATATATCAGCTAGAAATCAACGCACAGCTGAATGAGCAAAAGCCTAGGCTGGTGCTAGGATGGTGCGGAAGAACGACGACTTGTAGGATTCATCGTAAAAACAGAGTAATCAGTAATTTTCTCATTTTGCACACATTATAAACGCCGCATTTTTACAATTCCATGTTTGTTCTAAAGATTCTATGGAAAGCAAACATAGTCTATATTCATTGCACAGTTTTGGCAGCAGAGCGCGTATCATGTGCTGGTGATGTACAATGGAGTGTATTTTAATGCAGTTTTCTCGTGATGTGATTTCTTTTTCTTTCGTCAAGAGCAGTATTTAAGGTTTTTGATCGAATTCCTTATCTGATCGTATCAACAGACATCGCATAATTGCACCAACGAAATGCATCTGGTTGGATCACTTTAATACTGCACGATGGCAATCGTCCTTCACCTCGAAAACTCTCGTCGTATAGTTGCAGATCCGATTAACAGAATAAATTTGTTCTCCTTCACGTAAGTCTTCATCACATCAGACCAAAAAGTTTTATGTGACGGTGTTGTAAGTTTCCCAGATTTTGAAGAAGTAATGACGATATTTCTATATTTTTCCACGTACTCACCCACCGTTTCTTGAATCCGCAAGAGCCAGTACTCTCTTGCAGGCAAACGTATACTCTTCGTCATAATTTTCCAGAGAGGGCTACAGCATACTGCGCTGTATACGATTGGGTTACTTTGTTCATCTTCCGTTTATTTCCGGTGTAAGTGACGTAAAAGGTAAAAAATAAAAGAAGTTTCCGCCTAGGGACTCTGACTCACGCTGCATTGAATCCGTTCTGTAGTCTATTCACTGCGCCAACGGCTGGATGAAGAATTACGCTAACTTAAGTAGATCATGCCTCGACCGACGCCACCAAAATGCTGTTTTTTCTACACCCTTGGCCATCTGGAACTCCCACTTCTGTCACTTTCATTTCTGGCCAAGCCTCTGCTTGTATCACCAATGTGGACGAGATCGATAACGACGAGTAGGCGCGGTCTCGTTGTAAAAGGGAAGTGGCAGAACATGTTTCTGTTTAGAACGAGGAATCACTAGAGAAGTGGAGATTCTGATACTCAAAGACCGACATATTATACTGTGGAAAAAGTGGAAATGGTCACGGATCAGTTTTCAGCAATTGGACAGTGGCAAACGTCGCCGCCCCTTGGGTTCCGCAACTTTTCGCACACACTCAAATTGCGAGCCGAGTCGGAGCAGCAGGTGAAATGTTGGAACTGTATCAGGCCAATGCAAATGACTTCTTTATACAGCTAACCCCCATGGAGAAGTCCTAAGAGCATCAGTATGATTCCGAGACAAAGGACTGAACCAAGGAATGGAACTATTTTAATTTCCCATCGCCGGAAAATGTGAAGACGAACAATTATCGGCCAATATGACGGTGTATGTTAGTTTAATTCCTTTTTTATTTATTTGTAGAGACTAGTTTGATCCAGTGCTAACATATTATGCTTCTAAAAGGGAAACTGTCACAGAAACGTACTACACAAATTTCGACAAGAAATTAAATAAACAGCTATGGACAAGATAAGTGCTTTATTGTTAGTGGAGAAGTGAGCGCCACATCGCTTTTAGGCAATGTGTTTCCCGACTAGTTAACGGGAGACTGTCAGGACGAAGCATTGCGTGAAGCTGTCTAAGAAGGTGGTTTTGCTCCAAGTCACAGTTCCACGTTATTCTGCCCAGGACTTATTCTTCCTCACGACCCGTACTATTCTTCATGACACTCCGTGACTTCTTCCTCTTTCCTTGGACGAAGAAACCATTGCGTGGCACGTATTTCCGGAATGACGATGAGGTGATTTTCGGAGTAGAACGTTTCCTGAATCGCCAAATATGCAGACTTCCACAACCACGGGCTGCGCCGAGTCACCCATCTTTGGTAACAATGTGTCACACTGCGGAGGATTAACTCTATCGCTAAGTTTCTCAGTCATAGTTTGATTAATCAAAACTCTGTGATTAACTCTTGTATTCAGATTGGCTGGAGTCGAGATTGCGGGTTGTTTCGCAGCAGAGCTGTCATCTACCCGAACGTCGGTTTCAACACCTCAGTTCTTACGACAGGTCGTATTGCAGGCGGTATGCCCTCTTTCCCTCAGGCCTTTTGCTCTCAAGTCTCATTGCAGCGATGTAAATACATTTATCAGTACTGTGCCAACCATTATATACTGCCGTGATGAAGGACTCAGTGCATCAGTATCATTTCAAAATCTTTCCGTTTTATCTATGAATGATGGATGAGTGGCAGGAACGACAATCAGTAAGTCTCTGTGTAATCCCAAATTCCTCTAATAATACTGTCAATATAACCACATGAGGTGTGTATCGAAGGCATAGGTCCTTAAGGGAAAGTCAAACGAAAACGTCACAGATGGTAAAAAAAAAAAAGAGTAAACTGCTAATTATTTCGCCGGCCGCGGTGGTCTAGCGGTTCTGGCGCTGCAGTCCGGAACCGCGGGACTGCTACGGTCGCAGGTTCGAATCCTACCTCGGGCATGGGTGTGTGTGATGTCCTTAGGTTAGTTAGGTTTAAGTAGTTCTAAGTTCTAGGGGACTTATGACCTAAGTTGTTGAGTCCCATAGTGCTCGGAGCCATTTGAATTTTTTTTGCTAGTTATTTCAAAAGTAATAGCCCTAATAGTGACCACATTTACCCCACAATGCGACAAGACGGACAGTGTCTTCATTGACAAGTGTTCTGTTGGTTATGTAACCATTATTCTGCCCAGGTGTGCATCTCCTGGTCCGACGCAAGTCGACGACCACGAATGTGTTTCTTCACTGCTCCAAAACTGTGGAAATGGCTTGGGGAGATATCGGGACGGTATCGTGAATGTGATTTCTATTGTTTTGGAGCCACAAAGAAATACATTCGTGGCCATAGTTTTGCTGGGTACAGTCATGGTTCCATAGGCAACCGCGTACATTTTTCTATGAAGGCATTGGCCATTTTGTCGCAGAGTGGATAAATGTATTAACACTTATGGTTTTACTTTTGAAATAAGAAACACTTTACTTACTTTTTTCCGATTTGTCTCGTTTTCATTTGACTGCCCCTAATAATAAGGTTACACAACGGCCTTGCCGCAGTGGATACACCGGTTCCCGTGAGATCACCGAAGTTAAGCGCAGTTGGGCGTCGCCGGCACTTGGGTGGGTGACCATCCTGCCGCCATGCGCTGTTGCCATTTTTCGGGGTGCACTCAACCTCGTGATGCCAATTGAGGAGCTACTCGACCGAATAGTAGCGGCTCCGGTCAAAGAAAACCATCTTAACGACCGGGAGAGCGGTGTGCTGACCAGACGCCCCTCCTATCCGCATCCTCCCCTGAGGATGACACGGTGATCTGATGGTCCCGATGGGCCACTTGTGGCCTGAAGACTGAGAGCTTTAATAATAAGGTTGCTTGACTGTTGTTGGAAAGTACGATTTCGAAATTTTAAGAGTAAGCCATTCAGCGACGCACTGTAAAATGGGTTAGAGAATCTTTGGTTTTGACCGTGAGTCATTTCTGTTGTAGACCCCATTAACCGCAACGAGCCAGAGGAGTGCTGCCACCGGCCGCCGCACCTGCGCAACCCCTACTGCCTGGACATCCTCATTCCAGAAGACGACTACTTCTACAGCCTGTTCAACGTCCGCTGCCAGGACTTCGTCAGGGGTTTCCCCGGGGCGAGGCCCGGCTGCAGACTCGGTAAGCCGAAAAGCTCCATCGGCAACTGAAGAAAGCAAACTACTGACTGCCTACATTCGTCGGTGCTCGTCCTAATCCCATTTTTCTGGTTTCGTTACTTCTTTATCGTGCTGTATCTTCAGTTTAAGGATCTCTTTAACCGTGTCTTTTGTACATTGTTGTGCACTAAATTAAATGTCTTATGGTCAACTGTTACCTGAGTCTCTGATCCTTGAGATATACTGTGCAGAAATATGCTGTCAGTCCTCGATTATTCCTTACTCTCAGAAACTAATGTAATAATATTATACATAAGGGAGTCTGAGGTTCTGTAGAATCTCATGAGAACGTGGAACTTAAGTGGTTACTGCACTCTTGCTTCCAGGCTCCAGGGTGCCGTTCAACACATTAACTGGCGTGCTCGATGGCAACACGGTATACGGAGTCACAGAGAAGTTTGCCAGGTAAGTGAGTAGACTCTCTTGGTAGCATAGATTTTGGACGTGACAGCACAGTAGGTATTGTCGTCATAGTTAACTGTGGAATTACTAAATTTCGAGAATTAGTAACACGTTAAAAGACGAAGGTAAAACCGGGCCACTCAGTAATTATGACAATCTCACATTTACTTGAATTATATAGTAAGCTGTAGTTTTAATATTCCAACAAGGCTGATGCCAAATTTACGTTCAATTTCTCTTGCTTTTCTTCCCAAAAGAAAATAAAGTACGATTTTTTCCTCCTTAGCATTTTCGTTTGAGAAATATGGAATGCAGACTGGAAGCGAAGCGCTAATATTATCTCATTACCTCAGTTTTCAGATTGTCCATGAATCACTAGTTTCCATAAAATGTCCTGTGCCAGACGCATATTCACATTGCTCCTTCAAATGAAGGTCTGTATTTGATCCTGGCAGACTACTTTTGGCCAGAGTTCTCTATGCCGGTGTTAAAAACTAAACTACGCCCGAAAAGGCCATGAACGCCCAACGGTACCGACCGTCAGCCGTGTCATCCTCAGCCCACAGGCGTCACTGGATGCCGATATGGAGGGACATTTGGTCAGCACACCGCTCTCCCGGCCAAGTGTCACTTTACGCTCCTTCTCTATCTAGTAGCTCCTCAGTTTGCCTCACAAGGGCTGAGTGCACCCCACTTACCAACAACGATAGACAGACTGGACGCTCACCTATTCAAGTGTTAGCCGAGACCCACAGCCCTTAATTTCGGTGATGTGACGAGAACCAGTGTTACCACTGCGGCAAGGCCGTTGGCATATGCCAGCGTTAGGATCATTACATAGGTACTAAATACATTCTAAGACAAGGAAAAAAACGTCGCACCATGAAGGAGTTATCCAAATGGGACGGAAATCGGGACGACCCAGACAGGCCTTCAGCCTGGAATCTCACTGACTGGAGTAGAATTCCCTTCACTGATGAGTCCCGCCTCGAAATTACCCCGATCACCAGCGATGACGTGTCTGGAGATGTCCCGGACAGCGGTTGGATACCAGCCTGACTGTCGCCAGCCACATAGCGCGACACTCAGGAGTCATGATCTGAGGGAACATTTGTTTTCGTAGCAGTATCCCTGTGGTTGTCATCCGCGGCACTCTTACAGCACAGTTTTTTTTTCCCCTTGTAGGCAAGCCTCCTGGGCTCACATTTCAGCACGATAATGCCCGCCCCACATGGCGAGAGTTCCTATTGCTTCATTTCGTGCTTCCCAAACCCTGCCTTGGGCAGCAGGAAGGTCACCGATCTCACCACAATTGCGAACGTTAGGAACATTATGGAAGTCATGCCAACTGAACAGAATATGGTACGATATCCGTCAAGAAGACATTCAAGAACTCTATCAATGCCAAACCGAATACCCGCTTGCGTAACGGCCAGAGTTGATTTATTGACTTGTCAGTTTCTGAAACTGTAATCATTTGTTTGTGTCTGTACATTCACATGACATCTACCGATTTCTGTTCTATTCGGGTAAGTCCCTCGTGGTGTGCCATTTTCTTTTCTTTTTTCCTCAGAGTGTATGACCTAGTTAATTATGCTATTTGATTCTAATTTAGTATGGAATCCAACAATGCGTATCTAACAGTCTTTTGGCAGTTTCCTCGGGACGACTTTATTAACAAACGAATCTTGCCCTCCCACATCTAGGTCTTCCAACCGACGTCCCTACCACTGATTTGGCGTGTTCCTTCCTTTTCATATCTCTTTGTAGTGTTACCTGAAAGCATTCAAACGACGTGACAGACTCTAGTTGGCAAATATATTATTAATTATTACAGTTAATAATCTCGTTTACGTGTTCAGATTTAGACGTGGTCCGGTATGACTTACAGGCACCTACGCGCCGGCTACGGCGGTCTGCTGCGCATGAACCCGGTGTTCAACGAGTTCGGCCTCAAGGACCTGCTGCCACTCAAGCTGGATATCCCGGATGAGGGCTGCACGCGGCCCAACAGGTCCATGTACTGCTTCGAGG
Organism: Schistocerca cancellata; assembly: GCF_023864275.1. Classification (NCBI taxonomy): domain Eukaryota; kingdom Metazoa; phylum Arthropoda; class Insecta; order Orthoptera; family Acrididae; genus Schistocerca; species Schistocerca cancellata. Next base: position 481,656,643 of record NC_064626.1, on the reverse strand, counting down.
GAGGTCAGTATGCTGCCGGAAAACCTACTGTCAGATTAAAACTGTATGTCGGGCTTCGCCTACAACGTGGGTTCTTGTCTTTCTCGGGCAATGCTCGTATCAGCTTAACTATCCCACACCCACTACTTTACTTCTGCTCTTCTGCTTCTTCTCACCTACATCAGTACAATGTAGGCAGCCACAGCCATTGGAATTCGTGGTAATTTGAACGTGGATAAATCCGCAAACACCTGTTAATTCATGACTTATTCACGAGCGGTTTCGCTGCGTTAAAGCAACCTCTTCAGATGGGTTTACATAGAAAGGAAAGCATTCTTGTAACCTATATATTTAAAAAATTAACTATGGATAGCCAGTAAAATAAACCCAAATAAATAGTAATTAAAGTAGTGTCACTTGGATTAGCACACGGAGACGCCCCAACAGAACCCAACCCCATAAAGGGAGGGAGTGGTCAACGAATAATAACCGGCAGAGCACTGGGGCGAGTAGTGCGGGGGATAAGGCACTATGGCAAAAATAACCGTAGTATATGTAATAAATAGGACTGAAATGTAATATAAGAAGCATAAAATAAGACACTATCAATAGAGCAGTTGTCTGGGTAACGCAACCCATTAACTAGACCCGTTAGTACGAAGATAAAAATCCTCAGGAGGAAAAAGTTATGCAAGAGTAAAAATCGGGAAGCAAGAAGTTAATTAAGCCGGCGAGCCAATACGTGCAGACTGAATGCAGATGGACAAAAATAATTAAAAAAACCTTGTAAAATTATAAAACTTATTTGAGACAACCTACCAATAACTAGTCAGAACCGAGGGTGAACATCAGAAACAGGAGGCCCCATTTATAACGGCAAACCTAGGTATTCAGAAGCAATGCTTTCCTTTCTATGTAGAAAAACGTGCAAATGCTGCTTTAGCGAAGTGAAAGCTGTCATGAATAAAGAATCAATTAACAGATGACTGTAGTCTTGTTGAAGTTCTCCTCACCTAGTTTCCAAAAGTGACATGAGCTCTCCGGCATATCTTCCTCGGCTATCAGTCCCGGAAGAAGGGATAGCCACAGCCTGGGGATAGTTTACAGAGTGGATCTCTCGCTCTAAGCCGTGAATAGTTGAACAATGAAGAGTTTGTTTAGTTATTTCTTTTAACAGACGCATGACGCTGTTTTGCTCTGAGTGAGCACTTCAATACCGTATCGTCTCATTATAATTCTGTATTATTAATGGCGGAGTAGCCAGACCGGAGAAAGCAAGAATGGTAAGTGAAAGGCAAGGCTGCAAGGGAAAGACTCAGACCTTTTTAAAAAAAATTGTAAGAGCAGTTGCTCATTCGGTAACAGTAATTCCCATGAAATACAAGAATCTGTGTTCGAATCACGGTCCAGCACACAGTTTTAATCAGCCAATATGTTTCAAAACAGTTCATACTCCGCCGTAGAGCGAAAGAAAATAGCACAAAGTTAACATTCTTTGTTATTATCTTGTATGTGCCCTAAGCTGTATGTGCGCTAAGTTGTATGTGCCTTAATACCTCATTCCGACTCTTATTCATTCGAAAAAAAATACTTTTGGATCCAAAATCATAGAGCAATCCTTTTTGTTACTTCATTCCTGGTGGTATATTATACTCACCAGTGATTCTTCCCTTTTAGCTCTAAAAACTGTGTATGTTCTGTCTTTCCGAAGTTAAAAGTAATCCTTTTACGTAATCATTTTTAATAACTTTCGTTGTAACTTCTTGTACGGATTTTTCTCTTGATTTATTATTAATACCTTCACCATTGGCAAAAAAGAACTCGTTTTTCTCGCAGTTCAGATTACAATCAGATCACCTGTAGGCAAAGAAGAGAGTGTAGAAGACTCAGCGTGATCCTTGCAGAACATTTCTGTATTCTCATCGGAATATGAATCGGCCTGCCTCCAAAAATTACTTGGAATGGTTAGTCTAACTTTCTGCATTCTTCCTCTTAAGTAACATACGAGCGCATGTGGGCAGCGCTCATATTCTGGAGAAGTTACAATCACGCGGCGGAGGTTCGAGTCCTCCCTCGGGCATGGGTGTGTGTGTTTGTCCTTAGGATAATTTAGGTTAAGTAGTGTGTAAGCTTAGGGACTGATGACCTTAGCAGTTAAGTCCCATAAGATTTCACACACATTGGAACATTTGAAGTAGTTTTGGGTGAATGACGGAGTGATTTCTTCAATTCCTAATTATTCCACATAACTGTCCGAACTGGAGCTGCGTCTCTAACGACCTCATTGTCGACGGTACTTTAAAAACTTCCTTCTTACGTAGTAAACTAATTGTGCACTGTAACAGTAACTCTGTAAAAGTCGGCTTTCTAACATTTCAACGTTTTTCAATCAAACGCCCTTCCTGAGTAGTACGAAGATCCCATATAACGAAACATCTTTTTAATTGCAGTACTAATCATACTAGAGTAGCGTCGTGGAAGGAAGGACGAATTGGTAAAAAAAATGGCAACAGGGCTTCCAAAACTGAATTCCAGCAAGTCTTTAGTGAGGTTCCTATCATGTTCCCATATGCGAATAAATTAAATGTTTTCTCCAACCCATTCATCCCCCGCATGTGCAACACCGTTCATCTCCAGGGAAAGAGCCCAGGAAGGTCCAGATTATCACGTCTTAAAACATTGGTGCGAATTACGGATCCGTGAATGTTTCAAGCATAATTAATTGCAGTCTTGAAAAATCCTACACTATACGGAAGTCATTCAAAAGTTTGCCCGTATAGTCCGTGTAAAACTTGGCCAAATTTTCAATACTTTGGAAGCGCTTTCTAGTTTCATAAATGACGTTGGAAAACATAATTTTATCACATCACAGTGTCTCTTTGATTCCCACTGAGTTATTTAAATAATATTCATACAACAAAATGCTGTATTTTCTGAAATATGTAGGGCATTTGTCCAGCGAGATTGAAATATTCTGTTGTTAAATCCCTCTATAAGAAAGGTGACAGGAGCGATACCGATAACAATCGACCCATCTCACTACTGACATAATTTTCCAAATTTTTTTTTGGAAGGTGATGTAATCTAGTGTAATATTTTACCTGAGTAACAATGATATCTTTAGTAAATCGGTTTGGATTTTCTCAACCGAGAATGGGATTTATCCATACATTCACCAAGTTTTACAAGCATTAAATGACGAATTAACACCGGTTGGTATTTTCTGTGATCTGTCTAAGGCATGTGGCTGTGAAAGTCACATGAAGCAGTAAATACTGGCGCCCAGGTTGCTCCCGTGTTCCTTGATTTCCGGAAGGTGTTCGATACACCTCCGCCCCCGCCGTCTCTATAAAACTATAGCGAAATATAGCAAAACCTGCCGAGGATGGAGGTTTTGGGCAGGGATTGGGAGTTGACTCTCGGCATAAACAGATGTAACGCATTGCTCGTAAATAGGCAGAGAGGCCCATTCTTGTAAGATTACACGATTGTAGAACAATCGCTGTAAGCAGTCACGGTCATAAAGTATCAAGTAATATGGTACTGACCGATTTAAAGTGAAACGGCCACATAAAATTTGTCGTGGATAAGGTATGCCGGGCTGGAATTGACTGGAAAAGTCCTCACGAAGTGTAATCCATCCACAAAGAATGTAGCTTACGAAACCCGTGCTTGAATATTGCTCGTCAGTTTGGGGTCCATATTTGATAAGACTGACGGAAATAGAGACAATCCAAAGAAGAGCAGAGCGTTTCGTTACAGCTTCATTTAGCAAGCGCGAAAGCATCATCGGAGATACTAGCCAACTCCAGTGGCCAATAGTGCGATCGAGGTGTTCTGCAGCAGGGTGTGGTTTACTCATTAAAACACCGAAAGCGTACGTTCGTAGAAAAGTCAAACAATATATAGCGTTTCTCACGCATATCTCGCCAAAAGTCTATGAATGTAAAATCATGGTATTTAGAGCTCACACAGAAGCTTACCAACAATTTTTCTTCCTGCGAACAATTTGCGACTGGAACAGGAAAAGGGGAAAGGAGTTACAGAGGTGCACAAAGTACCCTCTGCCAAACGCCGTAAGCTGGCTTGTGGAATGCAGATGTAGATTCTCCCAGATAAAGTGAGATTTTACGGGACTGATGGTAGAGCCTACCAGTGGATTATGCCACACCTAGCGAAAAGAATGCAGACAGTTCTATTTAAAAATTCAACAAATGTAAGAAGGGGAGATTTTTTTGACTGGGGAAAAATCACTAATGGGATTCGACAAGGTACAATCTTAGGTCCACTATTGTTTCTCGTGTACGTAGACGACCGTCCACCTAATAAACAACAAGCATAATTACTTCTTTTTGCAGATGACAATAGTATTGCAATCAATGGAAACATACTTACAGCAACAGAAGAAATAAAAAATGTAACGCATGATGAGGAAATCATAACTAGGGCAGAAACATCGAAAATTTTTTGTGTCCATATTGACGAGAATTGAAATTGGAGAAAACTACATTTTCATACTCTCCAATGAACTCAGTTCAGTTCCATTTAAGGACTGTTTTCACATATGTCAACAACTACAAAAAAAAATTTCCAAGAAACATTTTATTGAATTACTTGAATAGTATACCCATACATTGCTGATATCTTACACAATTATATTTCACAAATAAACTCTAGATTTATAATACAATGGTGGAAAAACATTTCTATGAGTTTCCAGTTACAAATATAAAAATAGGTAAAAACTATTAATTTTTCCTAAAACTGAACATCTAAAGATTGATTATTTTGTAGCATTAATGTTGAAGCTTATTTTATCCTGCTGAACAAATACTAATTTAACAAATTGGTTCATTAAGGTACTGTAGTTCACTATTTTCATTGTCATGTTCATCGCAACGCTCTAGGGCCTTCCCATAGAACTCTGTCATCTTCTGTTGATGTAACAAAACATCCCTTTAGTTTCTTTACATTGTCAGGTTTTTTTGCTTTCACATGGTTTCTGTTACAGCTGATTGATCAATGTCTTTGAAGCTGTGTTGGTTTTCTTCACTTCGACAATGATCAGAGAGTAAACTCTTTCTTGTAGACATTGAGATTACAAAAATTTCAGTTATAAATGTAACATTAAACACACAAACAAGAAATTTTCATAAAATCCGTGTACTGCAATGGATTCATCTCATTTATAAGTAAAACTTATTTTTTCAAAATTTGTGTAGTTGAGTTTGTGAAAATGGTTCTCATTTCCACTTCAATTATTGCACATCTTGGGGAGTGACAAATTAGTAAGTTCACATATTTTGACAATTTGCAGTCAGTAATATCATATGAAATCATGATCCGGGGTAACTCATCTTTAAGAAAGAAAGTATTCGTTGCTCAAAAACCTGCTGTAAGAGCAACATGTGGTGCCCACCCATGATCATCTTATAGACCTCTGTTTAAGGAGCTAACCATTTTGACTATTGCAATTAACCCACACAGTTCAAAAGTAGCAGTGATATACATTATAACAATAACAGCAGAAAAATAATATTCATTGTTCCACACTAAGGTAGTTTGTAGCACAAAAAGGGTTGCACAGCGCTGTCACCAAAATTTTTGATCACTTACCCAGAGATGTAGAATGTCCGACAAATAGAAAATTTAAATTTGGACACAAACTGAAATGGTTTCACCTTGTCAACTTCTTACCTCTCGTAGAAAAAGTTCTATTTATGTAAGATGTAAAAGTGATTAATAATTCACAACTGCAATAAAAAAATTTGAAAATGGTCAGCATGTAATCATATTTACTTAACCATGTGAAATATGAATGCAAATGACTCGATCCACATTATTACGGTTAAATGTGCAAGTGATCCATGGCACATGAAACTAATGAAATAACATTGTGCCATTGCACAAAAAAATGATTTTATCTGTCTTGAAGTCTGTTCACATCTCTTACTGGTGAAATTGACATGAAATCGTTTATCACCTTTATCTAATGTGCTGCGTTTCTCAAATTGTAATATTATTGACTGAAAAATAGAATTTTAATTATGTGTTTTGTGGAGGTGACCGTAGGTAATTATAAAATTACTTGTATTATTTAATGTATTGCATCAGTATAATTAAAGAACATAAATATTTTTAAGATGACAGTTCATATGTGAATAGCTGTCGAAAACAACCCTGGAGTATATTACTTTCTTATAAATTTTTGAAAATGTAGTAAATTATCAGACCTCTACATAATAACATTCTTAAAAAGAATCAAACACCTCTATCACCTGTAAGTCAACCAAAGTTGCTGAATTAGGGATCTTCATTTTACCAACCTCAATTTTCCATTGATGTGGGATTGAGTAGATAAGGGATTCAGTATGGCTGACAGAATGTCATACTTTCAATAAATTGCCAAACACTTTTTGTAGTGCGAACACGATCTCTTGCTCATCATTTGCTCTGTGGGTACGCAGATTCAGTTGTTATTAATTCAATAACCGCAGACCATATAAAATGATGGGATAAGCCTATGAAGTTTATAGGCTACTTGAAAAATCAACACTGTTAGAAAACAGTATATTAGCAGCTAGAGATGTTACAAATTTGTCAGTCGACAGTATACGATTGTTATTGGTATTGGAACGTCATATTGACGTTTGTTACAAAAATTCTGTTTTACATGTTTACGAAAGAAACAAAGACATAGTTTTTTAGTTGCATGTTCCGCAAAATTGATTAAGCAACGAACTCTAATAAAGCAGATCAGTAAATAAGTAAAACTTGGATGTGAAATCTTTGATTGCGTTTTTGTTTAGAAACCAATCATGCGCCTGTGTTGCAGGTGAGATTCGAGTGAACGAGCAGCTGGTGCTGGCGTGTATGCACACGCTGATGGCGCGAGAGCACAACCGCCTCGCCAACGGACTAGCCCAGGTCAACCCCCACTGGGACGACGAGACCCTCTTCCAGGTCAGGGGCCGTCGCGCTCTACATACGGCGCAGAACATTCCGCTGGCGCCCATTCACTGTCAAGTGGATGATTTATTTACTTTCTTTTTCTACTGTATTCTCGCTGTTCTTGTGCTGACACGAATTTTTCGCTGACTCAGCCCGCTTTGTAAGGTGAAATTTTACATTGTCGCTTGGAGCATGAGTTGTAATTCATTCAAATATGTTTTTAATAACATTGTCTTGATCACAATAAAAATAATTCCTAGCAGTCATCATAAGAACTGCATCCGGCGCGTAATTCATTCAAATATGTTTTTAATAAAATTGCCTTGATCGCACTAAAAATAACGCCTAATTGCATCCGGCGCGTTACAGGTTACGAATCACAGCCGAGATGTGTACATCTCGCCCACGTAATACGATAACTGCTTAACGGTCGAAAGAGGTGAGCATAAACCTACATATACATGACTACTCTGAAAATCCCACTAATGTGTTTAGCGGAAGGTTTCATAGAACCATTTCCAGGCTATTTCTCGACCCTTCCACTCTCGAATAGCATGCGGAAAAAATGAACACCTAAATTTTTCCTTTAGAGTTCTACCAGAAGTTGCTCTGGAATAATGCTCAGTTGTGGATTTTCCTCCGACAGAATTGTTTGTTTTAGAATTCTGATTTCTTAGTACGCTGGTGATTTCTCCCTATGTATGTGGGTGTCAGTTATATATACTCTCCCGTTGGAAGGAGAACTTTGGTGATACAAATTTCATGAAAGGATTTCGCTGTAATGAAAAACCCCTTTGTTTTATCGACTGTCAGTCCGATTCGCTTATCATATCCGTGGCACTCTCTCCCCTATTTAGCCATAAGAAAAACGAGCTATCCCTTTTGAGCTTTTCGATGCCCTCCGTCAGTCCTATCTGGTAAGGACCCAATACCGCGCAAGGACGTTCTAGAACACGGCTTTAGTAAAATTATTGCATCTTTTAAGTTTTCTGTCAATAAAACCCATTCTTTGGTTCATATCCATCACAATATTTTTTTATGTGATGGTTGAAATTTAAGTTGTTCATAACTGTAATTATTAGGTATTTAGTTGCATCTGCAACCTTCAAATTTGTGTGATTTTACATGCCACTGACAGGTGTCCAGGTACGTTCGATCAGGTAGTCCGCACTGCCAGTATCGACTTACCGGAGTGGAAGTTAAAAGCACTGACAGTTCAAACATTGAGGGTTGCCTAATACGCGATGCAATGATACATGTTAGACATAACAAAAAGTGACCAGAAAATACAGAAATAGATAAGCGAAAATACAGGAGCTGATGTTATCACAGAATTACAAACGCCGGAAGGCTCGGTACATAGCGAGATAAAATAGTGGGAGATGGACTGAGAGGAATGTGCATTGGGCTACTCGTGATAAGAAGAGACCTAGAGAATAAGCTAGTGAAAGATGAACTGACTACCAAAAAGAAAAAAAAAAAGGAAAACTTGTATGCGAAAAGCTGAAGATCGTAATTTAAAGAGAATACTGTAGGAGGTCTAAATCCAATAGTGAATAACAAATGACTGCGGCTACTGATGATGATGATGATGGTGGTGGTGGTGGTGGTGGTGGTGGTGGTGGTGGTGAGGAGAAGGAAGAGGCGGAGAAAAGCTAGTCATCGCGATTCTAGGCCGCTAAAATTTGTTAACCTGTCTACATTATGTCTGTGTTTTAAAGTCGGCCCCTATCTCAATCGTCATTTCGTGCCGCTTCCATCAATATAGCACTCTGCTGGCTTGCATTATAGTTTCGTTGCAGCGCTTGATGCGATTTAACCCCACGTTTGTCCTCAACAGCGCCACTGTAGGAGTCTGGATTGTTCACACATAACACATTTTTTGTCGTTATCGTATTGAGAAGTGATGTTTTATGTCAGCCAATATTTTGTTGCCTAGCATAGACACAGTATTCGATGGGAATAAACCTGCACCCAAACAGACATTTTGAATACTTAGCAGAGTAGCATCATAGAGTGCATGCAGCAATCCAACAAATACTCTCGTCAAAAAATGCACACTCACAAGCAGCAGCTCTTAAATAACTTAGCTACAGTACCGCGATCTGGACTAAGTCTAAAGCGAGGCCTGAAACATAGATAATACCGAAATAGACAATTCCGCAAACGACGAAGAATGAAATGCAAACCCCATTACGAAACGTTACGTAGATATATGAAGCGGCGCCGAAATACATCCATGTTTGCATAGCAAAATAAAAACTACAAATATTGCTTGTGTGGCGACACTCTAGCTTTTATGCTCCACGGGAGTTAAGGCCCCGGCCACCTTCCGAATGAGAGGTACGTATCCATAGATTTGCTGCGATCTGGAGGACGAAAGTGTTTGAAAGTTCTTAAGAGCTAGTTAGTTAAAACTACTGGTTTCCGGACAGGAGACTAGAAACAAGTTGTAGTACACAGCACGCTGTCTTGTTCGACGAAAGACATACACTGAGGTGGAGCGATATGGACATATACAGATGGCGATTTTCGCGTACACAAGGTATAAAACGGCAGTGCATTGACGGAACTGTCATTTGTACTCAGGTGATTCATATGAAAAAGTGTACGACGTGATTATAGCCGCAAGACGGGAATTATCGAATTATCGGGAATTTGAACGCGGAATGGTAGTTGGAGCTAGACACTTGGGACATCTCATTTCGAAAATTGTTAGGGGATTCAATATTCCGAGATCCACAGTGTCGAGAGTGTGCCGAGAACACCAAATTTCAGGCATTGGCTCTCACCAGGGACACCACAGTGGCTGACGGCCTTCAGTTAACAGGCGAGAGCAGCAGCGTCTGTGTAGAGTTGTCAGTGCTAACGAACAAGCAACACAACGTGAAATAATTGCAGAAATCAATGTGTGACCTACGACGAACGTACCCGTTATGAGAGTATGGCTAAATTGGCGTTAATGGCCTATGGCAGCAGACGACCGACCAGAGAGCCTTTGCTAACAGAACGACATCGTGTGCAGCACATCTTCTGGGTTCGTGGCAATATCAGTTGGACCCTAGACGACTGGAAGACCGTGACCTGGTCAGATGACTCCCGATTTCACTTGGTAAGAACTGATTGTGCGGTCCGAGTGTGGTGCAGACTCCACGAAGCCATGGGCACAAGCTGTCAACAAGGCACTATGCAAGCTGCTGCTGGCTCCATAATGGTATTGGCTGTGTTTACATGGAATGGGTTGTGACCTCATATCCAACTGAACCGATCATTGACTGTAAATGTTTATATTCTGCTACTTGGAAACCATTTGCAGCCATTCAGAACGTCATGTTCCCAAACAACGACAGAATTTGTATGGATGACAATGCATCATGTCATTGTTTACTATTGGTTTGAAGAGCATTCTGGAGAGATCGAGCGAACCGACGATAAGGAACAAAGACGGGGAAATACACTGACGTAAGCAGCTTTGTCAAAGGTAAGGAGCAGATTGTTATGGTCCAGCGCCTTGGAACGAGCATATCGGAAACAGCGAAACTGGTAGGCTGTTCACGTGCCACCATTGTAAGCATCTATGGAGGATGGTGCAAGGTCGGTGAAACCACGAGCAGACGAGGTGTGGGACGTCCTCGTCTCGCCACGGAACGTGGAGTTCGGAGGCACGACGGGCGGCAGTCAGTGTGAGTTATGACAACACGTTACAATGGTAGTGTAAACACATGTTTCGGAACACACCGTGCAGTCTACGGTGTTGAACATGGGGATCTGCAGCAGACGGTCCCTACGTGTTCTAATACAGACATTGTCAATTATGATTGCAGAGGGCACATGTTCATCGAGACTGGACCGTGGATCAATAGGATCGTGTGGCTCAGGCGGATGAACCACGTTTCTTGCTACATCAGGTCGATGGTCTGGCCTGATATGCAGTCATCTATGTTAACGGCTGTTCAAAACATGCACTGCAGCACGGACCCAGGCCAATAGGGGCAGTATTATTCTATGGGGGACGTTAACCTGGGCTTCCATGTGACCTGTGGTAGTAATCAAAGGCACCATGAGGACAGAGGACTACATGAACATTACTGTGGGCCACTTGCTTGCCTTCATGTTTGGTATCTTCCCCTATGGTAATGGTATCTTCCATCTGGATAACGATATGTGTCACAAAGCCAGAACCGTGTTACAGGGTTTGAGCATGATGGTGAACTTACGTTGATGTCTTTTACTTTTTCTTGTTCTGTCGACCCAGGATTAGGCTATATGCCCTGTTCCGGCCTCGCCATCTCCCTCGGCCTCCTCACACTCCTTCTTCCAATAGCATTGTATCCTGTCGCTTGCACACAGATTCTCTGAAGTGACATATTCGATAAATGCTCTTTTCGATCCTGCTTTTGTTGTATTACTTTTCAGTTAGCTGCTGTAGCCTCAGTTCATTCCTTATTTCTTCATTTCTTATTTTGTCTTCTCATGTACTGCCTTTCACTGATCTAAGGTACTTCATTTCTGTCGTCTTTTGATCATACTGTCCAATTTTCTGCTCGACATATTCCTGTGGATAGTGCTGTGAATTTATAAAATTTCACCTAGGCTTCTTTTCTCCTCTTACACTTTAATGTGCTTCATTCAGTGCCACATATACAGGGTGAGTCAGGAGGAAAGATACATGCTTTGAGACGCGATAGCATTAGTGATTCTGAACCAAAAATCTTCATATGGGGATATGCCCTATTGCGAATGTTTTCCGAGATAGAACACGTTTAATATCACTTTTGTACGTTTTTCTTTATTACTGGAAAACCGCACACCCCAACGAAAACGTGTCTCAGTACACAACTAAATTAAATTATATTTGCTACAAAAAAAGGTCCTATTTATTTTTTGTCTAGGACTAACAGTTTGCGCGGAGAGATCGCGAGAATATTGAAAATCTCACGCGACGCGCGTGCGCTGTAGTTTAGGTACTTTTTGTAGGCCAGTTTGAGGTAGTTTTCCGACTTCATAGACCATAAGCGTCCTGTATCAAAATTTTCGTCTCAACTTCCTCTACATTACTGTGTTACATTGTAAACAATGACAATGAATAATACCGAAAATAAATAGACATGTACATTAAAAGTGTTCTATCTTGGAAACCATTCGGAATATTGCATATGTCCACATCAAGTTTTTTGTTCACAATCATTAATGTTGTCACCCGTCAAAACACGTATCTTTCCTCCTGACTCACCCTGTATAAGTGCTAATTTTCTTATTTGTGTCTTTCTCTTCTCAAAACGTTATGTCGTATCCTAGACATTCGAAACGGAATACTTGCTTTGTTATTACGTTACTGATTGTTATCTTAGTCCTTCCATGGTTTTCGTAAAAAAGAAGCCTTTTTTACGTATCTTCAGGTTACAGTTTAGGCTTATTCTATTTAGTATATGTACTGCTACTTACAATTTCTCTCCATTATCTTGCATGATTACTGGTCGTGCTTTCTCAAAGTCGATAAACGTTAGATCTGTTTGTAAATTAAATTCTCGGCCTTTTATGAGTGACTTATTTTAGAATGAAAACATTGTTGCTACCGGATCTTCCTTTATGGATGCCTCCTTGGTGCTCTAATAAAACTGAGTCAGAGATGTTTCGAAGCCTTTCATTAACTACACTGCTGTAGAGTTTACAATAATCACCCATAAGACAGATTCCCCAATAAGTAGTTGCCTTACTTTGTTTCCTTTTTTAAACAGTGAAACCACTTTAGCACATCTTCATCCGTCTGACGTTTCACCTGAACGTTAACACATTTTATAGAGACGGAGCATACTGAATCCTAGAAATGTCCACTACGTCTTAACAGTTGTGAGATAATGCAATCTGATCCACCTGCTTTTCCATTTTTTCCTTCAATACCTGTATTGGTTCTATCAAATCTGTTAGAGTCGTCCCTTTTTCTGCTTTTCCTTCTATTGCCTCTTCTGCATCCTGATTAAACCATAAATTCTTACAGTGATTTATCCAGTCTTGTGAAGAATGACATTTACAGTTGCAATATCTTTGCCTCTTCTTTGTAGATGCACATAAGCTTATATGCTATTTCCTCTCTACCGTGAATGTCATTTTTGACTTTGCTTATAAGTCTACCCCATGAAAATCTATGTGGCTGTCTATTTTTTGGTTTCATTTCTGATTTAATTATATCTTTCTTTAGCTTCTTCAGTCTGTTTCTGCAGGAACTCTCTACATGTTCTATTTCTTTTCTTTTCTACGGCTTCTCTTATCTCTTCGTTTCAGAATTTATTTTTCCATTCGTTTTGGATTTTTCAGGTAGTACTTTTTTAGCGAACTGTATTATGTTATTTTTAATAGTTTTTCATTCTTGATTTAGATATTCCCTTGATGATGTCTGCTGGACTAGCTTAGCTAACCTGCACTGATGTAGATTCCTTAAACTCTCTTTTTTTTTAAGCACATGCACGTTCAAGATTTTGTTTGGGTTTCTTTCATTCTTCCCTTGTTCTGTTTTTTCCATCTTTGGATATTTGATTCAGCAAGATAGTGGTCCGTACTCACTTCCTGCCCCAATAATTTCCATGTCTATTACCCATAAGCTAGACTTCTATTTGCTATTATATAATCAATTAGAGATCTGTGGTCTCATGCAGACATGTATATTTATGTAGACCTTTCTTTTTTAAAAACAGCGTGATCGTTATATTTAGTTCATTAAAGCGAGCAGACTATCTCTATTTTCAATCTCACTGAGATGATCTTTTCGAGTACTAGCGCATATTACCGAATGTTACCTTCTCATTTTCTATCTAGTAATACTGCCTCTTCCTTACAAACTATTTCCTCAGGTCTTCCTCCACTCTATAGCATACAGTAATCTTCTAGATACTTAGCAGCTTTCAAGATATTTTTCCGTAATAGCTGCTATACTGATATTACAATCTTTCAGTATTTTGATCGGTCTTACTTGTCCTCAGACCCTGAACGTTCCATGTGGCAACATTGAGTATGTCTTTAATCCATAATTCTTAACCTTTTCCTTGGATGTCTATAATTTCCGGTTTTTGTCCGAGGCTTGCTCTGAGGTTTGTAAGAATGATGATTTTTACATAGATTACTTGTAAACTAATGGCCGAAGGAGAGAGGACATAAATCGTAAAGAGGCAATGGCATGGCAAGAAAAAGGTTTCTGGGAAAGAGAAATTTGTTTACATCGGATATAAATTTGTTAGGGAATCTTTTCTGAAAGCATTTGTCTGGGGTGTAGCCTTGAACGGAAGTGAAACGTGGACGATAAGCAGTTCAGACGAGAAAAGAACAGAAGGCTTTGAAATGTGGTGCTACAAAAGAATATTGAAAATTAGATGGATAGATGACGGGACTAAAGAGGTACTAAATAAAACTGAGGAGAAAAGAAATTTGTGGCACAACTTGTCTATCAGTTGATAGAACGCATTATGAGGCATCAAGAAGTCATCACTTTAGCGTTGGAGGGAAATGTGTGGAGGAAAATTTTGCAGAAGGAGGTCAAGAGACGGATACGGTAAGCAGGTTCAAAGGGATATGGGTTCCATTAGTTATTCGGAGATGAAGAGGCTTGCTCAGGATAGAATAGCGCGGAGAGATGTATGAAACTAGTTTTCGGACTGAAAACCACAACAGCTACAGCTTACCGGTCTTATCGCATAGTCCCCAACTTGAAGGGCGAAGCTTTGTCTTACCAGTTTGCCTTCCTAGGAAGACTGGCTTCGCTACACTTGTGGAAGCTTCGCTCCTTCGTGAAAGATCAGACTACAGTATGAAAATGTAGGACACCCTCGAGCCTCGCAAGCTACTACTTTGGGAATGAAGACGTAAGAGTTGGCCAAGAGAGGCTAACAGGAAAGAAAACTGAGGATGTCTGACACAAGTAAAAAGAGGTAGTTATTCGGAGATGAAGAGGCTTGCTCAAGATAGAATAGCGTGGAGAGATGTAACAAACCAGTCTTCAGACAGAAAACCACAACAGTTACAGCTTACCGGCCGTATAGCATAATCCCCAACTTGAAGAGCCAATGTGGCTGGCACTCACGTACTCCCAAGAAGGGAGCCCCACAGGTCAAGGAGCACAGCTCCCGCCAGCGTAGCCCTGTCGATCACTGAGACACACAGGTCTGCTCACCCTAGGTAACGTGAATTAACTCAACATTCACTCTGCAATCCTCGCTCTTCCTCGCGTCAAATTCCCAGTGCCATCCACTTTAAACTCGTGGCACTTCAGTAGGAAAATTCGATGAGACTTTTAAACGAATGGTTAACAGAATTTTGACCGCTTTAAATGTATGCGATTTCGGGGAAAACCGATTTCTTCCACATTTAACTCAAACCAGCACTCATAAAATATCAAAAAATGTAGTATTCATTTTAAGGCTGTTAATTCGGGAAACAATTACAATTTTAATTAAATATAGGTGAAATTTGTTTGCTTAATACATTCCTTTCGTTGTCTTGCACTTGTGTAAAGAAGATGTTTATAGTTTTTTAAAATGAAATATTGATTTTCCTATGGACATGAGACCATTTTTTATTTTGCAAATATAGTTTTCAAACGTTGAATTATAAATTTTAAATTCCAACAGTGCTCGAAAATGATTGTTTAAAGAGGTACAAGGTTGCTACATAGGATCACTGTCTCAGGCGTTTGTGAATAGAGTACTCTACTGAAACTTTGGGAGCCTCCCTGACCTCGCATTCAGGTTTACCATTAACATTACTTTCATATCGTTCCAGGAAGCACGTCGTATCGTCATAGCTGAGATCCAGCACATCACATACAACGAATTCCTGCCCATCATCCTTGGCAAGGAGGTCATGGAGAAATTCGGACTTCTCTCGCAGAAAGAGGTTTGTGAAGGATACTATTTTGTTCTATAATTGTAATATAACCACTTCTTCCTTTCTCTTTTTCTTTCTTTCTCTAGTCTTGGGAATTACGTGTCAACAGCCGAGTCAAAACATTAAGCCCGTTGGCTCATACCTTGCGCTATCACCCAATGTAGCACCAACAACAACTAATCAACGAAGTGGGTATGACCTAATAAAGTGCTACGACGTATCAAATATTTCTAAAGCTATAATGCCCACAATTTAGCTGAGAACATGGAGGATGAGTTGCAGAGGCACTGGGAGTAAATACGAAGATCGATTTCAACCTACAGTCGCCCTACTGGATTCAAGTGTAGTGAATCAGGGGTGCGAACTACGTGGTGCTTGTGGTAGTAACCTAACAAACGTTGTCAGACCTTTTTAGTCACATGGTTATCAGATTGCCTAGCTAGAGGATTTCGCTGTTTCCTCCCTGACGAAGTATCGTAAACCCGTTCTATGATAGAAAATGGGGGACTCTTCTGTGGAAATCTAATTTCCTTGTAAACAGAGGATATAAAAACTGACATACACGGTTTTGATGTTCCACAATAATATCTATTTCATATTTTGTTGTGAACCGGCTTTCGGTTTTCTAGGCCATCGTCAGACAACTCAAGACAGAAGAGACAGTCCACACATCAGCTAGAGCCTCTAGCTGTACATTTAAAGATTATGCATCTTTACGAAAAACAGGAAATTGGAATGCTTCAATTTTACATAGGTATAAAACAATAAATATAATGTAGTGATGTACCAAGTGGTTTAGACTCTAAAGATATGGAGATAAATCCGTAAATCCAACATTTGACTGTCCTAAACGTATTGAACTACACAATCCATAAAGATATTATTTAAGATATCTAAACACAAACTGGTAATGAAACATGCACGAAGAAGGTATGTACCAATAAACCTTATACAGGATGTCCCACATAAAACCGGTACGCCTTACGTCCGAGATAAAAGTAACGATGAACTAACTAAAAAGAATAGATAATAGTAACATTAATAAACATGCAGTTACCTGTTTATAACAGATGCTGGATGTGGTGGCAATGGGCATTCAGACATCGCTGACTTCGTGTGATGACATTACCGCCAACACGCTGTGTTTCTGCAGACGTGACGTTGTTGATTTCTCTAGCAACGTTCGGTTTAAGATCGTCTATTATGCGAGGATAGTCGGCGTACCCTTTGCTTTTTAGTGTCCCCCATAAATAAAACTCACACAAAGTTAAGTCTGGGGGCCTTGAGGGCCAGAGGCATCGGCTGACAAGTCTGACTTCAGGGAACACTTTGCTGAGGAGGGCCAGACTTTGGTTAGCTGTGTTGGCGAATGCTCCATCTTGTTGGAATATAGCATGCAGATTCTCTGCATCTGTTAATTGTGCACAGAAAGGGTCAAAGTTCTCTAGATATCTAGCACTGTTTAACGTGTAATTGAAGAATATGGGGCTAATAATGCGCATTCCGGACAACACCCACCAAACCCCCATCTTCTCTTAGTGGAGAGGCTCTTCAAGCGGAATTATGGGATGTCCTGCGACCAGTATCTGCAATTCTGGGAGTTTTCACAACCTGATAAATGAAACCAGGCTTCAGCTGATATGAAGTAAAGCAAGGGGTCCGAATAACCGTTGGCAGTTGATGCTAACAGCCAGTTACAATAATGAACTCTTTTTTCATGATCTTCTAATTTCAGCTCTTGCGTCACACTCACGCGACAGACTTTTAATTTCATATCTTTCAGCACCCTATGACACAATGTACGAGATACATCAATCTGTTGCGATAATATCCTTACCGTCTCGAGGGGCGTCTCGTAATATCCATGCGAGTTCCGTCCATAGTCCTCAGTGTCGGTCGCCTATTAGAGTAATTCTGAACAGATCCTACAACCCTCCATTTCTTGTACAAATTGAGAATAGTCCTGGTCGTGCGGTGTTTCCTACCAGGATACTTGAAGTAACTCCGTACTCCTTGTGGAGCCTGTCTGTATGTAACACACCACAATATCAATTCACTGTTCTAATGCAAACTGCTCAATTTCCGTGACAAATCAACAATACGAGCTTCTCAAAACAACTGTCGCAAGAACTCACAATTGCACTCAACCTTCCGATAAAGTGCAGTGTAGCCAACTTTCGAGAGACTGTTGCCACTCGTCAAGCAGTTCGACTATAGATAATTAACCAAAATGGTTCCAATGGCTCTGAGCACTATGCGACTTAACTTCTGAGGTCATCAGTCGCCTAGAACTTAGAACTAATTAAACCTAACTAACCTAAGGACACCACACACATCCATGCCCGGGGCAGGATTCGAACCTGCGACCGTAGCGGTCACGCGGTTCTAGACTGAACGCCTGGAACCGCACGGCCACACCGGCCGGCGATAATTAACCGTTACGTTAGGCGTACCGATTTTATGTGTGACCCCGTATCACATTGTACTCAATGATTAAAGGGAAATGGGTACAAAGGGCAATAAAGTACACAATGAGTACTGGCATGGATTACTATCGTATATGGACAAAAATCCTGGGGTGGTGAATGTGATGAGTAGGGGATGAGAGGATAAGAAGGGAAGGGCGGCGGGTTACAGAGGGAGGGAAGGAGACGATGCATTGTGGTTAGTGGGAAACAGTAACTTCCTCCACCCCCTACGACCCCTCCCATTCCACCACATTCACCAACCTCTGGATTTTTGTCCATATGTCGTAGTAGTCTGTAACAGTACTTACTTTGTGTACTATTTTGCTCTTAATATCGAAAACGTATAGCTACGTTTATGTACTAAACATTGACTTCTCCATACTTGACGATGTTTCCTTCACCTGGAATCCCCTTTATTTCACGGTTCGACTTACTTGTTTTTCTTTCCTTTTTTCGTCTAAAACAGTTTAAGTGCAACAATTACCGAATCAGCAGACACAACGACGTCTAACAGAAGTGCAATTGGCAATAATTTAATAAAGTGGATAACAATGAAGTGAGATGCGGAATCGGTTCCAAAAGTTTGAAGCCTTCCGGAAAGACTTCATAAATCAAAAAGCTTTTGAGAAAACTCCTCACCTCAACAGCAAGATAAAATTATTTGTTTAACAACATAATAAGAGAGTGAATAAAGCGGTGCATATTTGTTAGTAGCCGCGAGGTCTTAGTCGCCTTGTCACAGTTCGCGTGGCTCCCTCCGTCGGAGGTCTGAGTCCTCCCTCGGGCATGGGTGTGTGTGATGTCCTTAGGTTAGTTAGGTTTAAGTAGTTCTAAGTCTCGGGGACTGATGACCTCAGATTTTAAGTCCCATAGTGCTCAGAGCCATTTAAGCCTACAGATCGATGACCTCAGCAGTTTGGTCCCATAGGAACTTACCACAAATTTGTTAGTATAAATACGTGACGACATGGATAGAAGAAAGAAGCCAATTTTTAAAAAGTATACAGTTTTGAGGTAACAGGGTTTCAAAAATTACGTTATTAAAAAATGTTACTCCTCCAAGCTAACCAACGGCTACCTGGCATTTCTAGCGACATCAGTGCTCTCTGGGTGATTATTTTTAAAGCCAGGCGGTGCGTTGTCAAAGTCACGTAACAGCTTATCAGCGAAACGACTGGGTAAAATGTCGTTTTAGAACTACTGTACCGAGAAAGGATGGGAAGAGTATCTATGATCTAATGTATTTATTTTTGGACACTATTCAGCTGGTTTTCTTATATAACCTAATTCTATATTTAAAGTTCAAAACTTTTAAATTTTCTAATTTTTAAGGAAAGTAAAAACACTATTTGATTTAACGCTCGTTTTATTGTATTTAAAACTTGTAAGATTAGACTGTCTCTTTCTATTGTTGATAGCTTTTAAAAACAAAGGTGGAGTGACTGGAGCCGATAGATTATCAAGTCTTTCTCTCAGAAATAAGTATCAATACCTCAAGATGTCGATACTTTTCTTTAGATATCTTTATGTGTACGTTCCTTACGATACCGCCCATGATTTAAGTGTCGATACATTTCATATCCTTACAATCAGAAGTAACAAAGAATGAAGGTCAATCGTCCCGATGACTTAAATTTTGAAATGTAATGAGCCTATGGAAAATCGGAATCATGGTGCTTGGACAGCGACTTGAAGCCTCCTCTTCTCAAATATGAGGACAGTTGTCTGCGGCACCGTGTCAGCTCCAACAGCGACGCCAAATCTCGTAACAGTGTGATTCGACTGTGTGGGGTCTACCTCCAGCTTTTCTTTCTTCACTGCACTGTGCTTGTGTTGCAGGGCTACTGGGACGGCTACGACCCGAACGTGAACCCAGGCGTGATCGACGCGTTCGCCGGCGCCGCCTTCCGGTTCGCGCACTCGCTGCTGCCCACCGCCGTCGAGCGCTGGAGCAAGGCCCACAGGTTCATCGGTAACCACGCTCACATGCTGTTTCTGCTGCACCTGCCAAACTAACACCATTTCTTTCCTCTCACTGTACTGATTAGGATACCTAAAACCGTTTCTCATCCTAATTCTTAACATTTTAATTAACAGTGGCCATGGGACTAAATGCAGTTACTGTCCCTGTTATAAACAAACTATTTGTATTGTACTGCTACTACCTTCATTATTCATTTTGTTTCAGCTGAACGCTTTATTGTGTGTTTCGAGATTAATAAAACAAAAGTTACTTGAGTAACTAAAATTACCCATTTATAACGTACATATTATGCATAATGTAATCTTGCAAGCCTGTTGTTAGCACCTCCGTAGCCTCCAAAATACGTAGAATATAATATAACGAATGCTAAAAAGGTATTCCATGCTTTGAGAGATGGTAGTATGAACCAAATAAGAAAAAAAGTGTGGTAAATACGGGCTGTAACATGCATTCTTCAAGAGCTATGAGCACATTCATCTTAGCTACTAGGAGACACAACTCTTCTAATGCAAGTTCTCTAACATTACGAACGCCCTGCAGAATGCAGTAAACAAATGCAGACACATTCCTCTGCTATCGTTCATAGATCCAGCAAGCAGTAAACATCTGTTAGTGTTGTTACTGTAAACCAAGGGCTTTCAGCTCAAGAGCCATGCTCTGACACGTGTGGCAAACCGCTCAGACTCGCGCACACTTCCCCCACCGCCACACCACGCTGTCAGAGGGCGAGGACCAGGAGGGGGGAGAGGCTGTAACAGCGACCACACTGCATTTAAATGGCAGTGCAGTCGCACTGCATACAACTTGGTTTTATATTTCACATTTCTCAACAACATAGATGACAAACAAAACATATTTTCAGTATAATTTAATAATTTTGGCGCACTTAAGATATAAGATAATTTTTACCTGGTACAGGCTATCAGCATATGGACAGACACAGACAATTTCACAGAGTTTTGCACTCAGGCTGCCATTTAATGGTGATGTATTTAGTTTTGTAATCGAAATGGTGCAGCACTTTTGCAACCTCATTATGGAGACGTGGAAATTCTACCTGAGTAAAACGGTATAGACGTCCTGAACAGTTTTAACATAAAAAGACTTGTCATTAAATCAGGAATTGCCAAGTCAATCAGTTAAATCTACACATGCATAGGGGCGCTTTCGAACAGTCTCGGAAACAGCTCAAAAACAGATGTAAGATTGGCAGCGTCCTCAAAACTTTTAGGAAACTATCCTTGTAATTCTTACAAGGCTGGAATGGACTCTTCCAATGTCTCATTTTCCTTAACGCCGCGGTTCTCCCTTCCACAGCGATATTTTCTTTTTAAATGCGTCGACATCATATAAGAAATAAGTTGTTTCTCATCTTGCAATGTCTTACTGTGGGCAGTGTGCAATCAATTCCTCTTAAAACGTCAGATCTGCAATCCATTTCGCATGTTTTACGATTCCTGACTCGTTCCTGCACTCATTTTTCCTTCATGAATTCAACAATTGCAAGTTTTAAATTGAAATATCGTTTCAGGCATTGCCCTCCACTTAACCAACGCACTTTGCAGTAACATATAAAATCTCTATACTCTTTGTTCAGTTTCATCAAACCCCGTTGCAACTGACTGTGGAATAATACGAGTGACTTCATAAACTTTTCTGTTCACACCACCAATTTGCTTATCTGCTGCAGTTCTGTAAATTTAACAGAAAAGGCTTATTGCTGTACAGAACAATGACTTCCATAGACCGACCATTGTTATTTTTTACTCTTACATTGTAAACCAAATCTTTTTGGTTCATGGTATTGTAATGTTGTTTCATAGCAAATTGGCAATACGCATCGCTTATGTGACTGCAAAATATATGTGGTGTCACCGCCAGACACCACACTTGCTAGGTGGTAGCCTTTAACACTTGCTAGGTGGTAGCCTTTAAATCGGCCGCGGTCCGTTAGTATACGTCGGACCCGCGTGTCGCCACTATCAGTGATTGCAGACCGAGCGCCGCCACACGGCAGGTCTAGTCTAGAGAGATTCCCTAGCACTCGGCCAGTTGTACAGCCGACTTTGCTAGCGATGGTTCACTGTCTACATACGCTTTCATTTGCAGAGACGACAGTTTAGCATAGCCTTCAGCTACGTCATTTGCTACGACCTAGCAAGGCGCCATATTCAGTTCCTATAATTACTTCAAGAACGTATTATGAACAGATAATATTGTGAATCATGTACCGTCAAGAGCGACGTTCATCATTTATGGATTAAAGTTAAGTATCAAACTAATTATGTCCGCTTTATGAATTCTCATTCCTTGTCATGTTCCAGTCCTCACGTCAGTATAGTTCTTCCCTCCTCACGCCAGCCTTCGTGAGCTAAAACGCGTGCATTCGGCTTCCATTCGTAACACGGTGTTGGCTCTTCTGCTAACATAAAGATATATATTGCGAGTTCTTACCCCTCTCTTTTGCCATTCCCAATCATTTTTAAGGGCTTGTGACGATAGATCGGTAGATCGTCTCGTTTCGTCCAAACAGCCACGGGACATGTGAACTTCCTTCATACCACGAACAAATAGAAAAGGATAAACAGCGCTGAGACCACGATCCTGCCGAATGAAGAGAGTTGTGTCGATCGAAAAATGCCACACAGCAATACTAAATGAAATGTGGTGCTGTACCGTATACTCCCGGAAAGGAACGAGCAAAGCCGAGACAGGCTGATTGTGAGCCTTGTCCCGCACGAAGTCCGCACACCCGGCCTGCGTGAAGTCTGGCACGGGCAAGTGCAGCGCAATCATTTGTTCTAATCGAACCAGGCTGTGTCGTGATAGGTTTCTGAAATGTTTTTAAGCACTTCCCATATCGAATACTAGGCCTCCATTACGGTGGCAACTTCAAAGATAGAAATACAATGTGAAAGAATTTCACAAACTTACCAAACACTAACTGGTTTCATTGCAACTAATGCATGCGCTGCAGCTACCCAAAACTCTGAATACGATTTACAGTAATGCTAACATACGTTCACTACTCTCTTTATTCATGGACAATAATAGAGGAATGTGTTCTCGTGTGTTTATCACGTTCTGTCGGTTGTCCGTAATAACAAAGAGCTTGAATAGAAAACGTGTGTTTCACAGTAGCGAAGATTAATCTTAAGGTGTGCCTCGTTTTGGTCCATACTACTATCTCTCAAACTCAGGATTACATTTTTTTTTAACACCCAACATCCTGTATATCACTTCAGTTCTGAGGACTTATCAGCTAATTAATAACATAAGTATCACGATAGATGTTGAATTGCTTTTTTTAGTAATTTTTCGACACACAAATATCATATGCCACTGAATAACTGCTTAAGAGTAACATGACTTGTCTACGACGTTCGACAGAATGATTCTAAAATTAAAAACAAAAGCGTGTCAGGCCAAGACAACCGTACGTACAAGAGAACTGAAATTAACGCTGGCACGCATCGCCACCCGTGTACTCCTGCATTGTTGACACTTCAACAGTTACTTCCTACATTGTCGATACAAATTAATATGCTCACCTGTGCTACACTGTGACTAAGGACCTTAACTTACATATCTCACACTATACTGGATTCATGTAGACAATTTGGCATCAGGTAATATGTTACTTAAATTATTTAATATTCTCCCTGAATGTCAGAGGTTTGACTTACGATGTCCCGAGTTTCATTTATCATTTCCTGATGTATTGATAGAGTTCTGCAATATTTTGTAGTGGTTTCGCCGGTAAATAGTGACAAATGAAGCTTAGAACGTAGAAATCGTAACTACAACATTTGACTGACAGAAAGAAGGTTAAATAATTAATGCAACATATCAACTGATGTCACAATATCTCCATGCGTCCAGAACAGGCTTGCTCAATCAACGTCACAACGTTAATAACAACAACAGCTGACACCATAGGACGTTACGTTTTCCCCTCCCCCTTTCCCTCGCTCCGAACCAATTTCCTCACAAGAAGAGACTCCATCAAGATTATAAATTAAACGTACATTGTCTATTAACTTAGACTATTTCAGTAACTTCAGTAATCTATTGCATGCAACATAAAACACCTGATAAGCAAAACACCTTAAACGCTCTGCATGATTTTAAATTAAAACAAAATATATAACGCTACTGACAGCAATACAAGGCTAAGAAATTATTCTTAGCATTTGTATACTACATGTTGATTTATATTCGTGTACTCTACACTATTCTGTGTATTTATCACACGAGCTTCTGTTAGAGCCTTCACCTTGCAGTCTGTGAGTAGCAATCTCGGACGCTTCCTATACAACCTCCCTAAACAATATTTTGTTCTCACACAGCCCTTCTCCATTGAAATGATCCAGCGTCGAGAGCAGCTGTGACAAAATCGCTCAGTGAAATTTATCAGATTGCGTGTCCTGCTGAATTCCGTTATTCAGTTATACTTATCACATTCCAGAAAGGCTGCAGGAAGTACAAGCTACTTTGCATGTAGTTAACTAGAAAGCCTACTACTTGATACAACTGTGTTCTGGTTGAAGCTGACAGAATTTCAGGTATTGCATCTTTAAGCTGGTTGTTAAGCTCCTTTGCCACATAACCTTTTCTTGCACGACCAGTCTCTCAGGTCTTTCAGCTCACTGTAGTACAAACTGTTACTGTGAAAACATTTCACCGTATCCTGTTATGCGCGAGGTACAGCTTCATCATCTTGCACCACTCACAAATGCGGACTTGGGAATTATCGTCACCATGTTCAGTCGTACTCCTTACGCGAGGGACATTGTACTCTATGTACGAGTGTGGATTGGTAACTTTAATAAAAACATTGTTTGTAAAAACCAATTTCATTTCTAAACTTAATATGCATTGATCTCAGTACTCTTGGTCCTACAGGATTTTATCATTGCCTTGAAGGAAGATATTGGTTTGAAACTCTGAAAATTGATCATTTACAACACGGATACTAATTTGTCGAACTTTTCCAGAACTCTGGGTTTCCTTGTTCTGACTTAGTAGAAGTTGGAAGACTTGGGGTTATTAGTGTTTCTTGTCCAGCCACTGCCAACCTTGCATATCTAATACGAGTATGAGCTACAAAGTGTGCACATTGCAGTTGTGCGACACCTGATTCCACCAGATTCCAGCGTGCCACAATCCGTCTAGTGTCGCCTCATTAATGTCCAAGACTTTTTTGGCCACGGTTCTTTTCCATCTTAATATCGCATGGCTTGCTTGAATGAGTTGTTATTGTGCTGCCGTCTTACGCCAGGGACAATAAAACCGCACAAATCAAAGAAATTGACACAAGTTACTTATTTCCGTTCTTACTGAGTGTAAATGCGTACACCTTGTGTCTTACAATGTAGTTAAAGAAAAACGATTAGTGTAATTTCTGTGTGTTGTCTTTTTATTTTTAATTCATTAAATTAAAACCTTAAGGGTCTATCAGACTCAGTCGACCAGGGAGAACGGAAATGTCACGTTTCATTGTTCCATGAAGATCGTTCTGTATACGTTGAGGTCTAAAACCGGTGAAGGTTATGCAAGTAGCCATTAAGTAAGGAATGAAGTGTTGTGCTGTCAGTTCGCGTGTTTTAAAGTAAGTAACGAAGCCATTCCTGGCCCACTGCTATCAACAGTGTGTGGGGAAAAAATAACACTTAAAATTTTCCATGTAGGCATTTGTTTCTTGTATTTTATTACAATGATCATTTCTCCCTATGTAAATGGGTTTCAACCATATATTTTCTTATTTGGAGGAGAATATTGGACATAGAAATTTCGTGAAAAGATCTTGCCGCGATGAAAAACGCCTTTGTTTTAACGATTGCTATCCCAACTCGCTTATCATATACTTGATCACTCTTTCCCCTGTTACAAGTTAATACGGAAGGAACTACCCTTCTTTGACCTTATTCGATGTCTTCCGTCAGTTCTATCTGGTAAGGATCCCATACAGCATAGCAATACTCTAGCAGAGGGCAAATAATCGTAGTGTTGCATCTTCTAAGCGTTCTGCCAATACATTGCAGTCTTCGATTTGCCTTCCCCACAGCATCACCTACGTGATCGCTCCAGTTTAAGTTGTAATTCCTAGGATGTAGTTGAATTGACACCCTCTGAATTTGTCTGAGGCACCGTGTAACCGTATTTTAGCGGATTTCTTTTCGTACTCATATGGATGACCTCACACTTTTCCTTATTGAGAGATAATTGCCACTTTTCGCACCATGCCGATATCGTGTCTAAGTCATTTTGCAATTGGTTTGATCTTTTGATGACTTTACCAAACGGTAAATGGCCCGCCCGGCTAGCCGCGCGGTCCAACGCGCTGCTTCCCGAGCGGGAAGGCGTTCCGGTACCGGCACGAATCCACCCGGTGGATTAGTGTCGAGGTCCGGTGTGGCGGCCAGCCTGTGGATGGTTTTTAAGGCGGTTTTCCATCTGCCTCGGCGAATGCGGGCTGGTTCCCCTTATTCCGCCTCAGTTACACAATGTCGGCGAATGTTGCGCAAACACTGTCTCCACTTCCGCGTACACCATAATTACTCTACCACGCAAACATTTGGGTTTACACTCGTCTGGTATGTGACGTTCCCGGGTGGGGTTTGGGGGGCGGGCACTGGCGGCCGAACCGCACAAAAACCCTGAATTCTGTGTGAGGTGGGAGGACTGCTGGGGCCTGTTGTGGGGTTGTGAACCACTGAGGGCTACGGCGGGACGAAGTCTCTCCGTCGTTTCTAGGTCCCAGTTCAATACAGTACAACACAATACAAACGGCAAATGACAGAATCATCTGCAAAAAATCTAAGAGGCTGTTCAGATTGTCTCCTACAATCGTTTACGTAGATTCAGAACAGCAGAGGCCTACAACACTTCCTTGGGGAACGCTGGATATCAGTTCTGTTTAACTCGACGTTTTTCCGTCGATTACTACGCACTGTCACGTTTCTGCCAGGAAATCACGAAACCAGTAGCACAACAGAAGCGATATTCCGTAGGCACGCGATCTGATTAGAAGCCGTTCGTGAGTAACGGTGTCAAAAGCCTTCTGAAATCTAGAAATATGGAATCAATATGAGACCCGCTATTGATGGAACTCATTACTTTGAACGAATAAAGAGCTCCTGTCAGAGATCGCGAGAAGTAAGACATTTTTCGTCTGAGGAAAATTTCTTCGTTTCATCCCAACTTGCTCACATTTGCAAATAGAAAGAAAGTCATAGTCTTGTATTTGTACTACAGTATTTCCAATCTCATTCCAAGGGCTGTTACTTCCAAAAGCCCCATGTGTGAGCAGTCACATTCTCCTGATGCGAGAGCACATTTTAGGTGCTAATTTTGTTTCTTCTTAAACTCATTGTGTAAACACTACTCAAAAAGAAAGATAAAAAATGTTTTACAGTTTTTCAAGTATTCAGTAATAATTATAACCTGTGAATTTCACAAAGTAAAAACTTACGAAATATGAGTATAGCTGGGTGATTGGATTGAAGAGTTTCTAGCTAACAGACCACAGCATATCATCCTCAACCGAGACAAAATTCTGACGTAACAGTAACTTCGGGCATACCCCAAACGAGTGTTATAGGACTACTTTGTTTTAAATTTATTAATGGCTTGTTGGTCCAACCTCAGTCCATAAAAAACAACACTTTTCTCTCATATCCATTTAAAATGAACTTCAGTAACTTCAGTATCATATTTGATATGTCGTGGTGTAACAAACTCTCTCTTCCCAATGTCTTACTTGACCTTCTGTTATAAAATCGTATACGAGCTTACACAGTTTTATGTCTTCTGTTGCTATATTGGTTTTAATGTTTGTAGGCAAAACATTTCCAGAGGTCATGAGATGCTGTAATAATTTCGTTGTTTCAGCCGAAGAGAATATCTTTCTCACTGAACCATTCACAAACGAAGATGTGACCATGATAAGGACGTAGATATGCTGCCGGAATCTCCCGTGATTGAAGCGAAGTCGCTCCATTCTCAATATAAAGTTTCAGTCATATCTGCGGTTTTGGTACCAAGAAAATGATGTGAGATTAGAAACCAGTGTAGCTTTGTGTCTCCTTTCAATTTCGTAAATCTGTTCGAGATTTTCATTCCATCGGGCCCTAGTTATAGTCCTTATGTTTTGAAGAATTTCGTCGGGTAGCATTTTATAGTATTTGACTGAACTAGTGCATACGGTTTCCTGCCCCGAGTATCTAATTTTTCATTTCTTGCTATTCCGTTGTGCGCTTTCACCCATAACATGACAGTCGCCATATTTACACAGGAAACCTTCTGCACTGTATCTATAATCCGATATAGTGGCTAATTTTTGGTACTGTTAGCGACGTAGCATCAGTGCTGAGCGGAGTCTGATAAAATTACGACTGTTTCTTCTTGTACTTCTTTTGGCAATTACGTCCCTCTAAAATCTTTAGGAGCTCTACAGTGAGTATTGCTGCAACTTCCGTGACCTTGAATTTGCCTCCTCTATTAGTCTTGCCGTCTATGAATGTACTTTCTGCCACCTTCTTTTTGTTTAGACCCTTCTGTGTACATCTGTCTTGATGATGGCCATACAGCTAGGCTGTCAGCTAAAATCTTCCCATTCAGTGAATCTTCGCTGAATGGAAGGCGTGTCTTAATATTCAGGTTCACTAAGGTGTTAGAGTAGGGCGTATTGAAGCAGCTTGTATTTTGGGAAGTGGCGACGTATTCACGGAAAGACGAAGTATTGAAGTAAAATTCTAATAAGGATGGTAGTTTCATCTTAATCCAATACTTGCCTGTAAAGCATTCTGCAGCGAGATCCCTAATCTTTGCTAATAAATTGTCATTTAAGAAGTGAAGACCTATCAAGAGGAATTTGACTGTAATGTATTTCCTGCGAGGTTCTAATGGCATTTCATTTATTTCCACCAGCAAAGCATTAGTTGGTGTTAATTTGAATTATCCAGCACAGACTCTGGTAGCTTATCGAGTTTCTCTCATGTATTTTGCGTTGCTGAACAGAAATAGACGCATCCGTAATCCACATAAGGTCTTTTTAGCGCTCGTTATATAGTATGTTAATGCAGATTCTTGCATATTCTCCAGCAAACGTCTGCCACAGGCCGAAGCATGTTTATGGCACATTCACATTTCTGAATTACACGATTAATATAATGGGACCATTTTAGCTTACGATCGATGTAAAGCCCTAATACTTGGCCATTCTTCTGACCGCGAATATACAGAGTCCTAATATTATATTTCCTGTTTCGTTATGGGACCCTTATCATTTGGGTCTAATTTAAGAGATTGAGAAGGTCCAAAGAAGAAAGGAAAGATTCGTGACTGGTACAGTCATGGACAAAACGAGCGAGACCCCTCGCCTTTTCGTTATTGTGATCCGCACAGCTTTAAAGTCTGCTACACAGCATAACAGGCAAGGCGATCAAATGCTACCAACATACTATGCAGAGGTGTGAAATTGTAAAACCATCCGAACTTTGTCAGACTGTTTTCAATCATGTGTAAGACTATATAATTGCTGATTAATGTGTTAAACACAACACGTAAATATAAAATATAAATGAAAGAACAAACGCTAATTAGTATGAACTGTACTAATAAAAATGAATTTCAGTTTATCGAGATAACATAACTGTTTTAGTGAGACAAAGTACCCCAAATCCTTATGAATTAGCAATATATTATGCGCATTCGGCCGCGAAACGGTCTGTGTCAACATTCAGACCAGTCATACTGGATTCCGTTTCTGACCAACCATGAAAGTGTGCATATTTAGCAATGTGTGAAGAGTCATAACGAAATTCAGTTAAAAATCATTCAGTGCCACACTTAAGTCAATTCAGTTGTTGACAGAAGCAGAAAAAGTAGGCAGTAACGAGTATGAAATTCTACAAGAGTTTCATATTGACATCCACAGGGCACCGGTACAGAATAAAGGTAGCAATAAAACGTATTGGGGGCGCGAGAATTTCTTAAAATTCCTTTACTGATAGTCTATCTGCATCCAACGAGATTAGAACCGAAAACAAACCAGACCTCCCTTGCAGTAGCAAACACCTTTCACTATGCTAGCGAACACCCCAGGCAAACAGCCCTCTATTATTACCCCAGACATGAATAAGCCGGCAGTTACGCAATGAAAATGGCAAAATTGTCTGCAGTTTCTGTTGCATAGAGCTTTCTGGACTCAAAAACATGAATTTTCGACCTTTATGTCACCGCTTATGTGACCATGATTCGGGATGTTTATCGAAATAACAAAATACTGTTATTAGCGAGTAAATTTAGTAGGATAATTCTGCACCACCCCGGAAAATTAACGGCGACATAGCTGCCAAACGTATTCTACAATGTTTTGAATTCTCCGTTAGACTCGCCACAGCAGAAAACGTTCATTATCCTAAGTGTTTCTTAAGCTAGCAAGCATTGGGAATGCTCGCTCTTCTAAAACGCGGTGGCATTAATACTGGGATCTGAATTACCATGTGTATAGGCAAATGGATTTTATTTGCATTACTGTAAACGTGATTTTGATCGAAAGCGTAGCTACGATTAATATGCTGATGTATCGACTGCAACTAGAACATAAATAAGGAGTAGGGGCAATTATTTATGGGGCTCTCATCTTCAGTTACTGTCGTATGTATTTTCGTTGTTAGGATTTCGTCACCTAAATCGGTAAAAATGGAACACTAATAGTCTCACTTGCTTGTCCGTCTATCTGTCTACCCAACCCTTAAAACCCGTTTGCCTCGAGTACGTGTAGACATAATAACTGGAAATGTATCGCACTTCCTAGGGTATACGGTCCCTTTGTGGTGTAAAAAAGTGAGCTATGTCAACGCAATCTAAAGATACGGCCGTTTGCCCGCATCTCGTGGTCGTGCGGTAGCGTTCTCGCTTCCCACGCCCGGGTTCCCGGGTTCGATTCCCGGCGGGGTCAGGGATTTTCTCTGCCTCGTGATGGCTGGGTGTTGTGTGCTGTCCTTAGGTTAGTTAGGTTTAAGTAGTTCTAAGTTCTAGGGGACTTATGACCACAGCAGTTGAGTCCCATAGTGCTCAGAGCCAGAGATACGGCCGTTTATGTAAAGAAAATTTACGCGAAAGGTCAAAAACTGGCTCCAAGAACTATGCGACCAAACTGCTTAGGTCATCAGTCCCCTAGACCTAGAACTACTTAAACCTACCTAACCTAAGGATATCAGACACATCCATGCCCAAGGTAGGATCCAACCTGCGACTGAAGCAGTCTAATCTCGATGGAGGCAGATAGACTATCAGTAAAGGAATTTTAAGAAATTCTCGCGCCCCCAATACGTTTTATTGCTACCTTTATTCTGTACCGGTGCCCTGTGGATGTCAATATTGTAGAATTTCATACTCGTTACTGCCTACTTTTTCCGCTTCTGTCAATAATTGAATTGACATAAGTGTGGCACTGAATGATTTTTAACTGAAATTCGTTATGACTCTTCACACATTGCTAAATATGCACACTTTCATGGTTTGCCAGGAACGGTAATCCAGCATGACTGGTCTGAATATTGACACAGACCGTTTCGCGGCCGAATGCGCATAATATTTTGCTAATTCATAACGATCTGGGGTACTTTGTCTGACTAAAACAGTTACGTTATCTCGATAAGCTAAAATTCATTTTTATTAGTACAGTTCATACTAATTAGCGTTTCTTCGTTCATTTATGTCTTATATTTACGTGTTGTGTTTAACACATTAATCAGCAATTATATAGTCTTACACATGATTGGAAACAGTCTGACAAAGTTCGGATGGTGTTTCAATTCCACTACTGTGCGTAGTATGTTGGTAGCACTTGGTGGCCTTGCCTGTTATGCTGTGTAGCAGACTTTAAAGCTGTGCAGATCAGTATAACGGAAAGGCGAGGGCTCTCGCTCGTTTTGTCCACGCCTGTACATTTAGCCATCGCGAGAGCGTTACAAATCTCTTAGAAAGTTTAAAGTCTGACACACTTGCAGATAGACGGCGCGCTAAGCGGAAGGGCTCCTCACTAAATTCCGAAATCCGATCTTCGCCGTGGATGTAGAGCATACATTATTACCATCAACTTTCAAATCACGCAATGATCACCATTCAAAGATAAGGGAAATTAGAGCCCGTACTGAGGCATTCAGAGAGTCGTTTTCTCCTCGCGCGATCTGCGATTGGAACAGAGGGGGGGAATATGACTTTGGCGTGAATTGTGCCCTCCGCCACACACCGCCTGGTGGCTAGTGGAGTATATATGTAGATATGTAGATGTAGATGTTAAGCTTATGTCTTGGATATACGCACGCAGCTGATTTATGAGGTGATATGCCGAGGCAGTTATCATTCATCCGTTCAATGAACACTATCATAGCATTATCCGTCTGCTGCTGACACTCAATAAAACCATCGCTACGGGCATAAACACATAAATCATACTTGTACACAGGGGTGAAAAACTGAATGTAGGTCTGATGTAAATAGACCATTACAATTCACAAAATACACACCTCAAAAAAAGTTTTGCATCTCCCCGGTTCCCAGAACTCCTGAAGATAGGCGTTGCCCGTGGACATTGTATCACAGACACAGTCCCTTTGACTGTTGAGAGATGTCTCTAAACCCACCCAAAGATGTAAACAACCATGCATGAGGACCGCCTATTAGACGTAGGAGGTCCCGCAGCCGATCAGTTCCAGTCGTTCCACCGGGATGGAGGTACACGGCTCGTGTTGTATGTAGTTCAACCATGCCTAGACGGTCAATAGCGCAGTTCGATCGCGTCCGCATTGTTACTTTGTGCCAGAAAGGACTCTCAGCAAGGGAAGTGTCCAGGCGTCTCGGAGTGAACGAAAGCGATGTTGTTCGGACATGGACGAGATACAGAGAGACAGGAACTGTCGATGACATGCCTCGCTCAAGCCGCCCAAGGGCTACTACTGCAAGTGGATGACCTCTACCTACGGATTATGGCTCGGAGGAACACTGACAGCAACGCCACCATGTTGAATAACACTTTTCGTGCAGCTACAGGACGTCGTGTTATGACTCACACTTTGCGCAATAGGCTGCATAATAGCAACTTCACTCCCGACGTCCATGGCGAGGTCCATCTTTGCAACCACGACACCATGCAGCGCGGTACAGGTGGGCCCAACAACATGGCGAATGGACCGCTCAGGATTGGCATCACGTTCTCTTCACCGATGAGTGTCGCATATGCTTTCCACGAGACAATCGTCGGAGACGTGTTTGGAGGCAATCCGGTCAGACTGAACGCCTTAGACACACTGTCCAGCGAATGCAGCAAGGTGAGGTCCCTGTTGTTTTGGAGTGGCATTATGTACGCCGCTGGTGGTCATGGAAGGCACCGTAACAGCTGTAAGATACGTGAATGCCATCCTCCAACCATACCGGAAGCATATTGGCGAGGCATTCGTCTTCATGGACAACAATTTCCGCCGCCATCGTGCACATCTGGTGAATTACTTCCTTTTAGGATAACGACATCGCTCGACTAGAGAGGCCAGCATGTTCCCCAGACATGAACGCTTTCGAACATGCCTGGGATAGATTGAAAAGGGCTGTTTATGGAATACGTGACCCACCAACCACTCTGAGGGACCTACGCCGAATCGCCGTTGAGGAGTGGGACAATCTGGACCAACAGTGTCTTGATGAACTTGTGGATAGTGTGCGACGACGAATACAGGCATGGATTAATGCAAGAGGACGTACTACTGGGTATTAGAGGTACTGGCGTGTACAGCAATCTGGACCACCATCTCTGAAGGTCTCGCTGTATGGTGGCACAACATGCAATGTGTGATTTTCATGGCCAATAAAAAGGGCGGAAATGATGTTTATGTTGATCTCTATTCCAATTTTCTGTACAGGTTCCGGAACTCTCGGAACCGAGATGATGCAAAACTCTTTTTGATGTGTGTATGTAACTGGCCCTGTGGATAACTTCGAAAGTTCCATAACAGTTTTTGCGGATGATGCTGTTGTATACAGAGAAGTCCCTAGAAAATTTTACTGAAATGTTGGATGACCTGCAGAGGATCGACGGTTGATGCAGGGATTGGCAGTAGGGCCTCAAGGTAAACGAATGTAACGTATTGCAGAAAGACCCTTTATTGTATGATTACACAGTTGCAGAGCAATTTGTGGAAGAAGTGACATTCGTAAAATATATAGAAGCGTGAGTATCACGCAGTATAAAGTGGAGCGACCACACAAAACTAAACGCATGTATGGCAGATGCCAAACTGTGATTCATGGGAAAAATGCTCAAGAAATGTGGTCCATCATCGGGGAAGTGGCTTACAAACCACTCCTTCGACCAGTACTTGAATATTGGTGTTGAGTCTTGGAACCGTACTAGATAGGACTGACGGAGGAAACAGAGAAAGTCCAGAGAAGAGTAGCACGTCTCGTTACAAGTTCGTTTAGTAAGCGCGAAACCGTTATGGAGATACTCAGCCCACTGGCCGACGCTGCAACAGAGGCATTTTGGATCAGGGTGCGGTTTAAAGATCCGAGAACGTACGTTCCTAGA
Organism: Schistocerca cancellata; assembly: GCF_023864275.1. NCBI lineage: Eukaryota > Metazoa > Arthropoda > Insecta > Orthoptera > Acrididae > Schistocerca > Schistocerca cancellata. The sequence continues at coordinate 481,621,797 of NC_064626.1, read as the reverse complement.
ACAAGCTGACAACATATTTCTCCCCCCTACCTACATATCGCAAATAAGATTGTGAAAGCAAAATTAGAGAGGTTCAAACTCACACGCCGGACCATTCACAACTGGAACAGAAAAGAGGGAATGTGAAAATGGTACACAAAGTATCCTCCGTCACAAACCGTTAGGTGGCTGTCGGTATGTAGATGTGGATATAGGTAAAGACACAGTCACCATCGCTTTCTGCTTTTCCTTTGCTCAGTCAACTGTTTTTTAGTATGTAATTGTCGACGAATATATCGTCTACAGTGATAAAGAAGTCAGAAGGTCTTACATACGTTTCAACGACCCCAAACTTGAGTCTGAAATGGCCTTCCTGAAGCTTTTTTGGCCTTGATTGTGTTTGTTCATACGCAAAACTTCGTACAGATTATTATCTACCGGTTCATATAAGATACATATCATTAAACAGTTCTAAAATGTATATCAGTTCTGTTCTGTTCTGTCCTGTCCTGTCCTGTTCTTGTGTGCTATCGCCTGTTTTATAATAAGTAATCTCAACAAGTCGTCCATAACGTATCAGTATTACAGCACCCATACGGTCACTTTTAAATCCAAGTTCCACTTGAATAGGCTTAATTGCTAATGGAAATCTTAATTACTAGTGGAAAACTCACGAACTTCACTCGACTCATTTTATGTTTGAGCTGCAGGTCACTACCATATATGAAGCTATTTTATCTCTGTCTGATATCCTGCTCGTCCTAAGCCTTTTTTTATGGAACGTGTGACAATCAACAGCACTTATTACCAACAATCTACAGCACGTTTCTGTTTAGGGTATTGAACAAAACCGTTACAAAAATCACATTTATTCGTAGTTGTACTGTTTAGTAATATTTCGGTATTTCGTAGATATTTATTAGAGTTATCACTCGCCTTCATATAATGGCACTGCGCTTGCTTAAAACAAGAACATGAGAACAAGGTTATCATCAGGTTTTCATTGTGTTCGTCATCCGGTGTCCCACAAATAAATGCAAAACGAAGTTGTCTCCAAAAAGAAAGTGTTCTTAATTGTAGCCTGTTCAATGTACCGGTCATTTCTGTATATTCAGTTCGTCTTCCTATTCTATAACGGAAACTGAGTTTCTGTCTGCTTCCAGCGTCCAAGCGGCTGTCTGAACTGATCCGCAAGCCGTACGACCTGTACCGAGCTGGAGTGATCGACGAGTACTTCATGGGCCTCATGAACCAGGTGGCCCAGGCCGTCGACGACTCCGTCACTCAGGAGGTAAGAACAGCAGGCGCCGAAACAGCTGCTGGCTTTAATGGCTGATTTTACAGTCATACAACAGCGCTCAAGAGCTTGTTATGGGATAAGTGGTGGTAGGTAAGAACACTAGACTGCAAGATAAAGGCCTTCAAATCAGATCACGAAGCCGTTGCAGGCGGAGAAACAACGTCATAAAATCTTAAACTCGATCTCTGGCTCCTCTCCATTCCTTCCAGAAGCCACACGGGATATGCCACAATCTCATGAGTAGTAAGAGAAGACTGTCGAAGAGATGAAGGAACGACGCTCGACTGCCAACATCACTGAGACGCAGAAGACTGTTTGCTTTGATCGCTTTAACTTTGTTATGTCCCATTGTCATCCTCTGGAATAATTCTGTATGTAGTCTTAGCCCATTAAAAGACAGTCGTAACGATATGCAGTATCTGTGGCTTAATTTTGTTCAGCCTGCTCTATTCAAATGCCGAAATATAATCCCAATCTACATGTCCCCTCCTGGACTTTGTGGTTAATAACGTGATTTCATACAAACTGAACGGCAGCAGTTACTCACAAGGAACTGCTTGGGCGCGAGGTTTCAAGTTCAGTCTTTAGTAAGGCTTATTTGAATGTACAGGGTGACAATTATTGAAGTATATGGGAAAAAAACGTACATTAGTTACAAACTACGGCGTGCACACACTTTATTCAACATGTAAACGTCACTACAAATATTCGGATTTAGGTTGTGACATGTTCGATATGTCTGCTGCCCTTGGAGATGATGTGGCGCAGACGAATAGCGAAATTCTGCACGACCCACTGAAGTATCGGAACATCGATGCTGTCGATGACCTCCTGAATGGCTGTTTTCAGCTCAGCAATAGTTTTGGGTTTCCTGCTGTACACTCTGTTTTTAATACAGCCCCACAAAAAGGCGTCGCGAGTGTTCAGATTCGGAGAATATGGCGGCTAATCGAGGCCCACGTCACTGTCATCTGGGTACCCCAGAGCCAGAATGAGATCCCCATAGTGCTCCTCCAGGACATCAAACACTTTCCTGCTTCGATGGGGTCGAGCTCCATCTTGCATGAACCACATCTTGCCGAAATCAGGGTCACTTTGGATAATAGAGATGAAATAATCTTCCAAAACCTTCACGTACCGTTCGCTAGTCACCATGGCATCAAGGAATATCGCACCGATTATTCCGTGACTGGGCATTGCACACTACAGATCACCCGTTGTGGGTGAAGAGACTTCTCTATCGCGAAATGCTGATCTTCAGTCCCCCAAATGCGCCAGTTATGCTTACTGACGAACCCATCCAAATGAAAGTGGGCGTCGTCGCTAAACCAAACCATAACACGTGCATACTATTTCCCATCGTGCCCCGCGGCCAACCGACCAGCTTGAACGTTCCAACGCAGACGGTTCGGAAGATATGACGACTTTATTTCATACATTTCAATAACTGCCACCCTGTGTAAAATCAGTACGAGCAGTTCCAGCGACTGAGGTCAACTGACTTTGTCCTGTGCATCGTTTTCAGTTAATGGTGCAGTCTAAAGATGGTCTAAGCCTCCGCCGAAACCGGTCATTTTAATAAAATAACCATCGCGATCAGTATTGTTTCTCACTGATTTTACATAGATTTCAAGATCGCTGTTTCCCCAAAAATGTTACCAATAATTTTGATTTGAAAGTGTGTGTTAAAGGTTATAACAGGAAAAATATTAGGTGCTAATGACTCACCATAAGACTGAGGAGAGTGACATAAAGTGAGTGTGCGGGAGGTGTAGAGATCATCTTCCTCTGGGATGTATGTATTACTCTTCTCAAAATGGATATTCTCGACATTCAAGAAATGTTCAGAACAAACCATTAATTAACACCACGAACGCCAAATGGAAAATGGCGCATCACTGTGATCACGAAGGTTCGCAACATCAAGATCGAAGGCGAACTCTTCGGGAGTTACAAACCGAGCGAAACGTTCAGCTAGTTACCCACTCTTGAAAAATGCATATAGAATCATTTTGGTGTAACGGGATAGTGAGAACGGATGGAATGTGATGGCATGAAACCAAACGCGAAACAGTCTGTCGTGAAGCCTATCGTGAAACTGGCTACCCTTTAAGACGTAGCTACAGACAGTACAGACAGTACAGACAGTACGATAATATGTTTTATAGGCAGGGAAAAAACAGCGTCTGAATTTGCTCTGTAGTTCCAGGTGGTATGAATTGCATATGAAAGGATGAATAGTTTGCTCTAAATGAGTATAATTTTTATACGCAGACCAGGAATCAAGCAAAAGCAAGTTATTTTGACCAGCCAAAGGCATACCATAGTTATAGTTCTCTTACGCCCATTTTCCCATTCTTGCTTGCTGTGACGTAAATATTCCCTACTGCCTTCGCAAGGTCACGCACGCGAGAAAGGATCGTGGCGAGCAGAGTACCCCCAACTTCTTGCAGCACAATAAATAACTTTCCAGCCAATTTATCATCCAGATCAACATTCGGCATAATTTTATACGCATGCGTTAAGGCATAGTTGATCTTGATACATCTCTCTCGGTACCTCTAATTTCCAGGGTTCCATTCATAAGCTTTTCCCCTTCAAATCCCGATTGGTCGGAGATGAAAACCAATTCCTTACTGAACGATGGGATGCGTATGTTTATCTCTTCTACAAATTTTCGGGCTCATACTGCAGTTTGCTGTGCATCTCAAGTTGACTCTCTGTTTGAAATGTTATCGTACATCTTCCAATTCTGTAGCACTGTCTGAAGTTACGCAACCATCCACTGCTTCCTTTGAAATCACTATAACCTATTTCGTGCTCAATTTGATGCGCATAACGTAGTAAGTCACAATTGTGCACAGCCCGTAAATTGTGTACAGCGTCCTGGAAAGGCGCAAACACCAGATTTTGTAACAAGTGCGTCTTGTCCTCCCTTGAATATCCGCTATTTTTCTTATGCTCTACATGGTCATATTTCTGCGGACTTATTCGAAATCTGTTTACAATTGTTCTTTTACTATGCTGCGGATGATCTTCAATTTACGTAATTATGTGTAGTACCCGCTTCTTCGACAACGACTGTCCTTTACTAAGTTTCATTGGAGACGGGATTTACCGCTCCCTGTCTGACAAGGATGATGGACTGCATGGCTCTACACCTGTTTCAGTGTCATTGTACTTGTTATCAATGAACTCCTCATACCCATTGTCCGCACAGTCGAGCGTATACGACACCACACATTCCACCGACTCATCTTGCAGAAACACTATATTTCATCTGCCACTTATTTCTCTGTGAAATTCCTTAGGTTCATTTCTGCAGAAATATCAACTTCGGTAACTGTTGCTGCACAAATAATGCAAAGTTTCCTTCGTATATGGTTGCCATTGCTCTGCCTTGTATCAACACCACTGACAGTGTTTTGAATTACTCGTCGACTAAGCAGTTGAACTATGCTCTGCAGCCTCATACTGTGGTCACCATTGGATGCCTCTAGTTCCGCCCCCTCTTACCATTAGCAGCCAATATTGTGATTTCATGGTAGATAATACGTGAGGCGTGGAATGCTGTAAACGTCATTGGCCCTTTGCTACCTCGCACTCAAGGGACCCCCTGTTGTGAACATTGTATAGAAGAATGGCTTGCAATTCATTAACTGTTGTGCAGGAAGACGTGCAGTATCGGCAGCTTCCATTATAAATAAGTTCAAAGAGAAATTAGCCAACGACAAATTATAAGTTTTGAAATAGAACTTGAAAGAATTTCAAAGCGCACTCCTATATAGAAGTTCCGAATTATCCTATTCATTGTATGGATGTCCACCCTATTGTATGGCCGAGGGACTTCAGCTGATGATAAGTGTGAGAAAAAGTATCATCACAGCTGTATCTTGAGAATGTCCCTATTGTCTCACACGACTGGTTTTGGCGGCACATTACCGCCATCCTCAGGCCACACCACTGCCTAAAGAATATTAAAATTCCTTGGCGCATTTATTGTGGAGTCCTTGTTACTAGTACACGTGGGCTAGCTTTCCTCGGGGGTCCCTCGTCGACACCGTGTTGTCTCCAACACACATCGTTCCAGCTAACTGCACATGCACCTATCGAAAGAAACTGATTAATTAAAATGCACAAAAAATAATTTCGTCGGGTGATGGAGTCTCTGAAATACAAAATGATTTAAGTTTGTGAAGCCACGCCTGTTTAGCGCAAGATATACGCGCAAATTTTTGCAGGGAAAATTATAGGAAGTTGCTGGGATCTCTGAAAAGGTAAAGATCCTTTAATAATTTTATAGATATTCTGATAGTGATTTCTAGACCCTTCACTAATTTCATTTTCTCTGCTAACTGTTGTTTTTTTTGTTATCTATTATCTACTAACAATCAAACAGGCCGTGTATATTATAATTTGTAGCATAAAATTTTTTCCTAAACTAAACGATCTGTGACTACCCCGGAAGTCCTCGAGTTCGACCAGTCGGTACCATCTATTACTGTCTAAGCCTCCATCTACCTCTGTCTCACTATACTCGATACTACCCGCCGATATTGTATGCCGACGCTACTTGAATGCACACATTTACGTATGGATTGCTACTTCTATTCTACAGGCAATACTTTCACTGCGACGGGTAGTCATAAAGTTTGACAAATACCTGCAACAAACAAACATTAATTACGTAAATTCATTCTTGCGAGGGCTAATTAAATCTCTATGAATATACTTAATTTTTATTAATTATAATATAGGTTTCCAAGTACCACGTTTCCCGTGACATTTACAGAAGTTCGATGCTTTTAATCTCATACAATTGCTCGTAGATTACACCTGAAGAGTCTATTTTCTCTTAGGACCGGATGCTATGGCTTTCCATCTTTATCACATGCAATCACTGATGCTCTTCTTTTTGTTTGAATGAGGTGTTTCGGGTGTAAAAATTTGTTTTCAGAACTCCTTCAACTCTTTCCTATACATATATACACTGTGATCAAAAATATCCGGACTCCCTCAAAAACACACGTCTCTCATGTTAGGTGCATTGTGCTGCCACCTGCTGCCAGGTACTCTGTATCAGCAACCTCAGTAGTCATTAGACATCGTGAGAGAGCAGAATGGGGCGCTACCCGGAACTGAAGGACTTTGAACGTGGTCGGGTGATTGGGTGTCACTTGTGTCATAAGTCTGTACGCGAAATTTCCACACTTCTAAACATCCATAGGTCCACTGTTTCCGATGTGATAGTGAAGTGGAAACGTGAAGGGACACTACAGCATATAAGCGTACAGGCCGACCTCGTCTGTCGACTGACAAAGACCGCCGACACTTGAAGAGGGTCGTAATGTGTAATAGGCAGACATCTATCCATACCATCACACAAGAATTCCAAATTGCATCAGGATCCACTGCAAGTACTATGACAGTTAGGCGGGAGGTGAGAAAACTTGGATTTCTCACGCCGGTAAATGCCAAACGAGGCCTCGCTTGGTCTAAAGAGCGTAAACATTGGACGATTGAACAGTGGAAAAACGTTGTGTGGAGTGACGAATTACGGTACACAATGTGGCGATCCGATGGCAGGCTGTGGGTATGGCGAATACTCGGTGAACATCACCTGCCAGCGTGTGTAGTGCCAACAGTAGAATTCGGAGCGATGGTGTTATGATGTGGTTGAGTTTTTCATGGAAGGGGCTTGCACCCCTTGTGTTTTGCGTAGCACTATCACAGCACAAGCCTACACTGATGTTTTAGGCACCTTCTTGCTTCCCACTGTTGAAGAGCAATTCGGGGATGGCGATTGCATCTTTCAACACGATCAAGCACCCAGTTCATAATGCATGGCCTGTTTCGGACTGGTTACACGACAGTAACATCCCTGGAATGGACTGGACTGCACAGAGTCCTGACCTGAATCCTATAGAATACCTTTGGGATGTTTTGGAACGCCGACTTCGTGCCGGGCCGCACTGACCGACATCGGTATCTCTCCTCAGAGCCGCACTCTGTGAAGAATGGGCTACCATTCCCCAAGAAATCTTCCAGCACCTGATTGAACGTATGCCTGCGAGAGTGAAATTGTCATCAAGGCTAAGGGTGGGCCAACACCATACTTAATTCCAGCATTACCGATTGGTGGCGCCGCGAACTTGTAAGTCATTCTGGATACTTTTGATCACATAGTGTAGGTACTGTAGGTTAACCATTGATGTCTCATTGCCTTCACAACAGTTCCATTGCGCTTAAGATACGCTTGTGTACGAATCTTCCTAAGCAACAACTGGAATGAAGCCAACTGGTCGGAATCGCTAATCCTGTTACTAGAATAATACCACAGAAATAGTACTGCTTACACCTGAGATTTCTTTAATGATAATAAGACTGTAGTTATTGGGAAAATTTCATTCCACTAGGTTTACGGGATGTAAAACACATTTTATTTTTATAAGAAGCACTGCCCTAGTATTGATTTCAATGTCTTCTGCCAATTCTTGTAGGTGACCAACCACCTCTTCAAGAAGCCTGGAATGAGGTTCGGTCTAGATCTAGCGTCATTCAACATGCAACGTGGTCGAGACTTCGGCCTTCCGGGATACATGGAGTTCAGGTCAGTACAAGAAAACTGGCTATCAGCTGTTGACATCTGCATCAGTGTCCACACCTTTGAATGAAGCACCAGCACACTCGGTTTTCTAGATGTAGAAACCGCTTTAAAATTATGACATTCCGCTTTCCAGACCTAGAGCCTAACAATAAATATACGAGAAGACATACAAATAACTGCTGCTGTTGTTGTGGTCTTCAGTCCGAAGACTGATTTTCTGTAGCTCTCCATGATAGTTTATTCTGTGCAAGCCTTTTCTTCTCTGCTTAACTATTACAATCTAACTACTTTTGAACGGGATTACTGTATTCAAACCTTCGTCACCCTCTACTATTTTTAGCCTCCTTCCTTAGTTCCATTACCAAATTGACGATTCCTTGATGCCTCAGAATGTATCCTATCAACTGGCCTGTGACATACGTTTCTGTTTTCCTAATTTTAATTCAATAATTCCTCATTAGTTACATGTTCTACCCATATAATCTTCGGCATTCTTGTATGGTATCGCATTTCAAAAACCTCTATTCTCTTCTTATCTAACTGCTTACCATCGACTTCTGCACAAGCTCCAGACTCTAGACAAAAAAATCCGCGCGGGACAGCCTCCTGTCGGAGGTTCCAGTCCTCCCTCGGGCATGGGTGTGTGTGTTGTCCGTAGCGTAGATTAAGTAGTGTGTAAGCTTAGGAACCGATGACCTCAGCAGTTTGGTCCCATAAGAACATACCACAAATTTCCAAATTTTTCCTACATAAAAACTTCCTAATAATTAATTTATATTAGATGTTAACAAATTCCTCCTTTACAGAAATGATTTTCTTGCTACAGCAACTTCAATTTTATTTCCTCTCTGCTTCGACCATCACCAGTTACTTTGCTGCCCAAATAGTAAAACTCGTCTACTACTTTTAGTGCTTCATTTCTTAATCCAATTCCCTCAGCATCGCCTGAAAGATTTTAAAATTCAGTAAGAATATTTTACTCGGCCGCTTTTAACATGCCCAGAAAAAAATAAGTTAGTCATCAATACGTTTATCACGAGAGAATATCGTACCTTCACATTAGTAAAATAAGTTGCAAACAACATCAAAGTATTAATTACCATCAATTTTTCATCCACTGCTGAAAGAAGATTTCTTCTACATTATTCCATATCCAGCTTTACTCATACAAATATATTCTACCTGTTTCCTGTGACTCCCTCACGTCCTATCTCTTCCCTAGTACATTTATTCATCTTTCTATTCCTTCAGTTTATTCCTGCTGAGCCTCTTTCCATTAGCTGTTGGGCATCCCTTAGTTTTTTATTGCTCATTTGTTCAGTTCCATGTCTCGGTACCATCGGTGTCTCACTACCATCGGTTATAACTAGCAGCACATAGTAATTATTGTCTTTCCGCCTCAATACACTGCACATTCACTTTTGAGTTTGGCAGTCTACTCCGCAAATGGTACAACCCAGTTTTATTTCCCTGATTAAATGTTTTTGGTACAGCAACTCGTACTTTCCGTTTGCGCTAGCTAAAAAAACAATTTCAACTGATTCAATAACTTCACTGTTAAAGTTCATTTTCTTCGTTTCAAATAACTGACTTATTTGATTCCGGTCATACCGACGTTAATTTGGAGACCTACTCTTTATTTCCTCTACTGGGATAAACCATTACTTGCCGAAATTATTATGCACTCCAAGCAAACGATCTAGTATAGTATTATCCGTAAATCAAAAATGGTGATTCATTTGGTGGATATGTGTTTTTTCTTCATCCTCTTTCGACGATTAAAAAACTTCTTCACATGGAGCAGAAAATGGTGAACTGTGGTCACCGTATACAGCTTTTTAGTTTCTGAATTTTCCCTCAGTTTTAATGCAATCAAATTGATGCAGTAGATCAGGGGATATGATAAATTGAATATCTTCGATCTGAAACGCCCGGCACACCATGCTATTGTCTCATTGGTCCATCCCATTGGTTGTTTTTTTAAGCAGTTATTGTTAGTAATGTTAAGTATATCATAGTACATCATGTGCTGTCCAAAAATACTGTCTTCTTCCAATGTGGTCGAGGTAAATACAAAGGTTGGGCACCCCTGCTGTAGCAACAGTGTTGATATCGCTTAATGAAGTGAAGAATACTGGTTCAAGTTTTCGTTCTAAAGTGCTCTCAACTCAGATTTTGTTGGAATAGGCTTAAGAGTTTTCTGACAGTTATAAATACAGTTCAAAAGGTTGACATTACATGATAGTTGTTTTCTGAAACTTCCGTGTATGGACGTATTAACTTTTCGGTTATGTTTACAGGAAGTTTTGCGGATTGCCTGGTGCTGAGACATTCGAGGAGCTTTTCGGCAGCATGTCCAACGAAACCATAAGGAAATACGCCGCCATCTACCAGTAAGTCCACTTTCTCCACCTTACATGTCTGATGGGTAAATCATATATTTATCTCTGCGCAGATTTCATATGGAAAAAGAATGCTGAAAATTGGTCGGCATAGGAAGAGGGAAAATGAATGTTCAGTAATGTGGCTTTGAGGTTCTGAATAGCAGTCCGTTTGGCAGTTATATCGTATGTATGGCTGAGTACATATGCTAAACAGGGTAAAAAGAAACGATACCGACAAATTTCGAACAGCTGTAAGGGTGAAAACTGTAGACACCTGTTCTTTTCCGGAAACGCCATACAACGACGCTACATATAGATGGCTGTAGTTATCCCTATCCACCACGAACACTTTCATGTAAATGCAAATGGAAAACGGCCAACGGCTGTCACTAGATCACTCCTTCGACTGCAAGCGGGAGTTGGTACGCTCTGAAGTGATGCTATGACAGGCGCGGAGGGTTGGACGCTGTCTAGTCCTAAAGCTATTGCAAATCATCTAAATGTGAGATAAATGCTTTGAGAAGTGTTCACTGAATAATGCGACTTTTTTTTCTGGGCCAATTTCGGTTTAAAAATGCGGAGTTTGTTGTGGAACATCATGGCATATTCACACTTCAGTCCCAGAAATTTCGTGAAGTACCGGTCGGTGGTCGCCCTATACGTAGCCTTCAAAATGGCGTCTGTAAAAGAGGTGCGTTCCAAGCGGAGGGCTGTCACTGAGTTTCTTCACGCGGCAAACCACGGCATCATAGACATTCAGAGGCTCTTGCAGAATGTCTGTGGAGACCTGGCAGAGGAGAAGAGCACGGTTAGTCGTTGGACGAGGCACCTGTCATCATCGCAACTGTTCTTCCTCTTCCTCTCTTACGCCCGGATCTCGCACATTCCATTGACGTCGTGAGTCTGGGTACTATCTGCACTGTATGGGAACTGTAGAAAGCTTCACAATCCAAGATCACTAAAAAGCATTTTATTGACGACCAGTTTCGGCAGACCTATGCTGTCTGCCATTACCTGCTCTTATTCTTTTTGCATATGCACTGTGAAGTGATTTCGAACACTGATGGATAATACGCCGTAAAAATTCAGAAGCATAGGATCCTATGGTGATAGCATAGTTCTGTCGAAACCTCTCATCCAATAAAATGCTGTTTTAGCGAGCTTGGCTTGTGAAGTTTTGTTCAGTTGCCTTCCATCTGTTTGACACGCACTCCGCGGGAAGCGGTTATCGGTGACCAATAGAAACGATGCGGACATACAGGCGTTCCCAGTAAGGTGGCGTAAAACTGGCACGTTGAATGGATATTATGCTGAAAAATAGGATTATGTAGGCAAAAGAGTGGGGAATAGTATGGTGTTTTGGAATCCTGACAAAAACCAACCTGACTTCAGAAAAAAAATGTTGCATTACTTATTAAACCCCTCACGTATATTATGTGATGTAAATAAACTTATTCTGTGTGAACTCTCTGAGCTTTAATCATGAAAATAATCCAGTGCATGTTAGATTCTGGTCTGAATTACGATAAAAGTTATCAAAATGCAGTGAGCATATCCCTTGTAAAACAATGAACTATAATAGGAGAGTAATCAAACCTAAGAGATTATTTACTAAAAACCTGAACTGTAACAAAGAAAATGATATGTGAACTTACACTGCTTGAGAAAAACAAATCACCCAGAAGGCACAGACGGGTGCCAGTGCAATTTTGTATATGTGCACGCCATCGGCGGGTATGCACTTGATTAGAGATGCATTTCTTTGAGAGTGGTAGAACGGCCACCAGAGAGCATTAGAATAGCTCGTGTTTAGTGTCGTTATCAGGCCTAGTCGGGTATAACCACCAACAGTATCAGATGTTGAATGATCGATGAGAAGGACACGTGAGTAGTCGCGGAAAACAGCGTTATCAACTGATGACAGAATTTGAAAGGTGTTTCATTCTGAGCCTCCATTTGGCGGGCTCCACACAAGAGCTGATCGCCGTATTGTGCACCAAGCACATCATAACCCATTTACGTCTGTGCCTGCCATACGAGAGCATATAATAGACTGCTTATTACATATTGGTTGCGGGCTAGCAGCAGCTGGAAATGGGAAATGCCATTCCATGCGTACGCTGCCGAGAACGTCTCATGACAAATGGCTGCGTTTGGAATGGTGGCGTGACTGAAGCGTGGGTTGCCGATGAGAGGCGTCACACCGTGTTTAGCGACAAACCGCGGTTCTACACTACCGCGGATGAACATCATCGGCATGTAGAGCGGCAACTTGGTGAGAGGTCCTGGTTGGTTCAAATGGCTCTGAGCACTATGGGACTCAACTTCTGTGGTCATTAGTCCCCTAGAACTTAGAACTAGTTAAACCTAACTAACCTAAGGACATCACAAACATCCATGCCCGAGGCAGGATTCGAACCTGCGACCGTAGCGGGCTTGCGGTTCCAGACTGCAGCGTCTTTAACCGCACGGCCACTTCGGCCGGCAGAGGTCCTGGTCTTCGAATGTTTTCGAGAGGCTCAGTGGTGTTGATCCCGGCGTCATGGAGTTGGCAGACATCATGTACAATTTCAGGTCACCATCGCTAGTGAGTGAGGGAATTCTGATGGCACAGTGGTAGGTCATGAACATCACGCATCCTCATGGGTTACTTCTCATACCTCAGTATCATGGTACCAACTTTTCAGAAGGGCAATGTTCGTCCACATATGACATGTTTGTCTTTGAACTGTGGGCATGATGGTGAGATACTCCTGTGACCAGCAAGATCCCCGGGTATGTTCCTGACAGGACACGAATGCTTCATCTCAGTGCCAGTATCCAGGATATCAAAACAGTTGTAGGCCATCTTGCCTCAGAAGGGGATACAACCGAATGAGTGCGTGCATATAGGCCAGGGGGGACGCAATACGATACCTGTAAGTGGGCTCATACTTCCAAGTTATTTGTAAATTTGGCTCGAATTTTCAATCACTGAAATAATATAACGTACGAGAACGAGAATGTGTTTCCGCGCATGAGCGAAGTCATTTTGTATGAGATCTATTAGCTGCACAATACAGCCCCATGTGCTTATCAGGCAGCAACTTGAATAAATACTCAGTGGCTGCAAGGTCTTCCCGGAAAAAAAAACGCAATGTTTGCACTCTCTAGATAGACTAAAGGCCTTTCGCAGTATGCATAATAATAATGACGAAAGTTTTCATTATCAAGCCGAAAGCGTAAGGCACGATCAGCATGTCACGAGCTGGACCGATTATTCTTCCATTATACCAACGAGTAGAGTGCATATTGCCACAAAGCACTTACCTGATTTTCCGATAACGGAAGTTGACCTAACTTTCCCAGCTTGCAGATGAAATGAAGTGGGCAGTGTGTCTAATCTCAGGTCCCAAAAACAACTATAAATTAATGTAAACTATTAAGAGTATTGGTAGGTTGCCAACGCATTAACATCTTTCACTGTTCAGGCCATTGTGTCGAATTGCGCTTGCAGTCCATCAGCGTACAGACGCTCACTTCTTGCCAAAGTGGTTGCCTGGGGAAGATACTGACCACCATAGCGTCGACGGTTTGAATCATAGTTGGATGGCGTCTCTACACTGGGGTTCGTATTCGAAATTTCGTCCTCAAGGCACTCTCTACACTCCTCGAAGTTTTCGCTCGAAATAAGTTACCATGCATGGGTTCCTAGCCTCAGTTTTTCCAACTAGAAATCCTACATTCCCAAGAGTTTTGCTGAAATCACCTTATTGCACCCTTTACACCCAGTGCGGCTGATAAACGAAAAATCGTATTTAGCCATCCGGCGACAGGCTGGTCCACTTATTTTAATGAGGAGTAAGTAAAATTGTATGATGGCTGAGAGACCACAAAGGTTATGTTGAGCTGCTTCAAATGGAAACGCTTTCTTCACAGGCGCATAGGCGTACTGTTACTTCGTGAAGTGTGAATTTTGTATCTTGTCCAATGCAGGTGACTGCAGTGAGAATATCAGAGTCCAGTGTCATTTTGTTTGTGGTGATGAACATGGTAATGATGATTGCACTATGTATACGGATGTTCTTTAACATATAACCTGATAAAAAATTGAAGCAGCCAGAAGAGAAGAAATAAACGAAATGAAACTTCACTGGTTGAGAGAGTATTCGGTGCTATTACTGTGATTACAAATTCGATTTAAATTTACAAATAATTTGGCAATATGAGCCCACTTACCACAATGACATTGCACCCCGTCTGGTCTGGATGCATGCCCTGATTTAGATGGGAAGAATGTCATAAACCTCCTGAGAAAAGCTGGCCCACAACTCTTGTAACTGGTTCTTGATATCCTGAATGTTGGAACTGGTAAAGAGTTAACGTCTTATCTGGTCCCACACATTTTCTATCGGGGACAGATTGGAAGATCATACTGGGCGCAGAAGTACTTCAACATCATGTGAATGGATCAAAAATAGATGCCCCATGTGTGGACGAAGCATTAGCCTGTCGAAAAATGGCTACACGAGACTGCCATTTAAATGGTAACACATGAGAACGCAAGACATCCATGACATACCGCTACGCCGCCCCAGTTTCTTCAATGATCGACGACGTGAGGTCATACCCGATAACTCTCCACGCCAGGACGTCACGAGTACTGTAACACTGCTGTACCTCTCCAAAACATTGGAAGAATGGGACCTTTCCCCAGGTCGCCTGCATACCCGCCGACGATGGTCATCCGGGTTAGTGCAGAACCGCAATTCCTCGCCATTCACTAGCAGTCCATGCTCGCCAGTCACAGCACCACTTTAAACGCAGCCATTTCTGCTGTGATGTTAACTGTAGCCTTCGTCATGGGACGCTAATTCCATAATCCAGTTCTTACTTATTTATACTGCCGGAAAAAATCTCAACACCAAAAAAATAAGTAATGTAGAGTAATGAAATTTCAGGGATACATCTGTATAGGTAACATATTTAAGTGATTAACATTGCAAGATGGCATGTTAATGTAAGCGCGAGATAAGCCATTGCAAACGTGAAATGTTGGTACATTGATAACCGTTGCAACCGCCAGAATGGTGTGTGCAAGCATGCAAACGTGCATACATTGTGTGATACAGGTGCCGGATGTCAGTTTGTGGGATGGAGTTCCATACCTTTTACGCTTGGTCGGTCTATACAGGGACTATAATGCTGTTTGTGGATGACAATGGGGTTGTCGTCCGATCCGATGATGTCTCATATGTGCTCGATTGTAAACAGATATGGTAATCGAGTAGGACAACACAACATGTCGACACTCTGTGGAGCACGTTGGGTTACAACGGTATGTGGGCGAGCGTTATCCTTTTGGTGAACACCCCCTGGATTACTGTTCATGAATGGCAGCACAATTCGAATCACCAGACTGACGCATAAACTTGCAGTCAGAGTGCGTGGTATAATTACGAGAGTTCTCCTGCTGGCATATGAAATCGCGCCCCAGACCATAACTCCAGATGTAGGTCCAGTGTGTCTAGAAAGCAGACAGGCTCGGATTGCACGGTAAACTGCGGGTCCCCTTTCCCGCCTGGATTACTGTGGTAGGTTAGGGACACACAAGTTGTCAAAGTGGCATCCAACTAAAAAATACTCAGTTTGATAATTTATTCAAGAGAAATAGCTTCACACATTGAGCAAGTCAATAGCGCGTTGATCCACTTGTCGCCGGCCTGAGTGACCGAGCGGTTCTAGGTGCTTCAGTCTGGAACCGTGCGACCGCTACGGTCGCAGGTTCGAATCCTACCTTGGGCATGGATGTGTGTGATGTCCTTAGGTTAGTTAGGTTTAAGTAGTTCTCAGTTCTAGGGGACTGATGACCTCAAATGTTAAGTCCCATAGTGCTTAGAGCAATTTGAACCATTTGATCCAGTTGTCGCCCTTACGCAAGCAGTTATTCGGCTTGGCATTGACTGATAGAGTAGTTGGATGTCCTCCTCAGGGATATCGTCCCAAATGCTGTTCGGCTGTCACTTTAGATCGGATGAACGACCCTGCTCATAATGCTTGAAACGTTCTCAGCTGGGGAGATATTCGGCGACCTTTCTGGCTAAGGTATACAATCAATAGGAATTCTCGCCACGTGTGGATGAGCATTATCTTGCTGAAATGTAAGCCCGAGATAGCTTGCTATGAAGGGCAACAAAATGGGGCGTAGAATATCATCGACGTACCGCTGTGCTGTAGTAGTGCCGCAGGTGAGAACCAGATGTGTCCTGCTACGAAAAACATGCCACCCCAGACCACCGCTGCTGGTTGTCGGGCCGAATAGCGAGCGGCAGTCAGTTTGGTAACCCACCGCCGTCTGGGGCGTCTCCAGACACATCTTCGCTGGTCATCGGGTCTCATTTCGAAGCGAGGCTCATCGCTGAAGGCAAATCTACTCAATTCAATGAGATTCTGGGCCGAAAATGTGGAGACGCATTTTAACAGAAAGGGCATCTACAGTGGTGACGCAATGTCTGTACCTACACCGCTGTTCTGTGGACTTTTCTTATACTTTTGACCTCGCATTGAAATTGCACTCACCCTTTCCGATAGCAGTGGAGGATTACACGCTTTTCAGTCCTTTACCTTGCACCGATAATATTTTGCCGTGTCTGAGAGTGGTACTTTTGCGCCGGCAGACACCCGAGCGACGTGGATCTGTGGTCGGGCGGTCTGTCGGAGCAGCCACTGCCGGGCAGCATGGTGGGCCCCACGTTCGCCTGCATCATCGCCACGCAGTTCAGCTACTCCCGCCGAGGGGACCGCTTCTGGTACGAGCTGCCCAACCAGCCCTCCTCCTTCACGCCAGGTAAGCATGCTCTGGTTTGTGCTAAAGTGTCTGGCCCTTCCAGATCCACTCAGCGCGCAATCTTTATCCACCAATAGTGTTTATAGAATGAGATTTTCACTCTGCAGCGGAGTGTGCGCTGATATGAAACTTCCTGGCAGATTAAAACTGTGCGCTGGACCGAGACTCGAACTCGCGACCTTTACCTTTCGCGGGCAAGTGCTCTACCGACTGAGCTACCCAAGCACGTCTCACGCCCCGTCCTCACAGCTTTACTTCTGCCAGTACCTCGTCTCCTACCTTCCAAACTTTACAGAAGCCCTCCAGTTCTGCAACGTTCGCAGGAGAGCTTCTGTAAAGTTTGGAAGGTAGGAGACGAGTTACTGGCAGAAGTAAGGCTGTGAGGACGGGGCGTGAGACGTGCTTGGGTAGCTCAGTTGGTAGAGCACTTGCCCGCGAAAGGCAAAGGTCCCGAGTTCGGGTCTCGGTCCGGCACACAGTTTTAATCTGCCAGGAAGTTTCAATAGTGTTTACTCTTCAGTTCATTCGAGGCACTTAAGCATTTATTTATTTGTTGGAAACCAAATATGACGTCATTAGCGACGATGAGTTTCATCCTATGTAACAAACAGATTGCGAATAGACACATTAACAAAGTCAGAGCATTCATTATAAATCCGGGTGTCAACTGTAGGTGTTCCATACAAATGAACAGGGGTCGGCATTCATTTCTAATGTACCAGGTGCTCCACGTAAAGTGAACACCCGTAATATTTCGAAAACAGTTAAAGGGCAACAAATGTTTGCAGCAGATAATACAGAAAGACTCAAATATTCTGTGTAGTTACTTCTTTTTCTACACGTAAGCAGAAGAAACTAATCTTTAAAGCAACGTCGTAAATTTCTGTAGTGTCAATCTTAACAGGACGAGCGAAGCAATAACTTACGAAAATGTTTCCAGTAACGACTTCCGGAAAAGTTGCCGGAAAATGTGATTACTGTGAGGCCTGCTTCCATTTCCAGTTCTAACCAAACTTAGAGTTACAGGCGGCCAGTTAATGCCTAACGTTTTACTGCATTTCCCCGTTATTATTTCGAAAAACTTCACTGAAAACATTTGCATGTGTCACACTGAACTACTGATTTCACGATCAAATGCCATGTAAAATAAGCACAAAGTATCGTAGTTGCTTCCTTATATTGGCAGATAAAAGTTACGGTACACTATATGATCAAAAGTATCCGGACTCCCCCAAAAACATAAGTTTCTCATATTATTTTTATGACGCATTGTACTCCATATCAGCTATCTCAGTAGTCATTAGACATCGTGAGAGAGCAGAATGGGGCGCTCCGCGGAACTCGAGGACTTCGAACGTTGTCAGGTGATTGGGTGTCACTTGTGTCATAAGTCTGTACGTGAGATTTCCACACTCTTAAACATCCCTAGGTCCACTGTTTCCGATGTGATAGTGAAGTGGAAACGTGAAGGGACAGGCACAGCACAAAAGCGTACAGGCCGACCTCGTCTGTTGACGGATCGAGACCGCCGACAGATGAAGAGGGTAGTAATGTGTAATAGGCAGACATCTATCCAAACCGTCACACAGGAATTCCAAACTGCATCAGCATCCACTGCAAGTACTATTACAGCTAGGCGGGAGGTAAGAAAACTTCGGGCCAGCGTGTAGTTATTCTTTTCTTGTCTGCCGAAGGACAAACACCGGTTGACATCCATCGAGGAATGAAGAATTTACTATTCATGATTACCAATATCACTGAAATTTTATCCCTATTCATCGTCATTTTGTGCTTCAGTTTCTTTTTATGTCTTTCTTATCTAAATTAAAGGACTGATCCATCTTATCAAAATTCTTCTCACTGCGCTGGCATGTCATCATACAAAATTCATACAAAATTTTTAAAATACTAAACAGACCGACATTTCGGCTGCTTTTGGAAGTCTTATCCACTTTTCTGTGTTTAGTTGAAACTTAATCAACATGAGTGGCTGATGATATAGCAACTACCGTCTAGTTGCAGGACCGAAAAAGCCTTACTATTACAGTTTTACTTTGTCTATTCAGACTTGTTAGTTACTTTATTACTTCCAGTTACATTTTTCCAGGCCTAGGCTCACAGAATTTCAAATACATTACTCTTCCTTCTTGTTCTGCATTTTTTCTGGCTTTTGGTTGGGAGAGGAAAGAGGGTGGCAGGAGAATTAGGTCTATCTATGGATTTTTTATTTTTTTTGGTCACGAATAAAGCCAAGTGAAGTAAAGAAAATTAAAAGGTAATATTGATAACACCATATTACCCGTTTACAAACTCTACCTCTCCAATATTACAGTTCTTGATACTTTCAACGTTCTCATGCTACGTATCATTGTCGATTGAGGCGCAGTTAAGAAAGATAAGACTAATTATGCCAATCAATTGATAAAAGTTTGGTTCTTATTACGACAGAAGTTTGGCTGCTGTGAGAACAGTCTCTACTACTACTTCGTTGTGGGTGAAACGGCGGTGTAGTTTTCAGCGGTGTATTCTGCGAAATAAATTAACAGTAATGCATCTTTGTTGAATGTGGAAATAGTCATTCAAATTATTTGTAGTGTCTTTTTTAACATTAGAACTCAGCACCAAATAGAAAAAATCTAATTAGACCTACATGTTTGTTTTCCAGAGCAACTGCAAGAAATTAGAAAAATTAAGCTGTCTAGAGTGGTTTGCGATAACACAGATCTCATCGACACCATACAGATCTATCCTATGGTGCTGCCTGATCATGAGATGTAAGTATTTGTTTTAAGAATGCATGCTACCTGTTGATAACGCTTTGCGTCGTATGCATATTTTTATATTGTTTATTGTAATTTATTTTTTATTATTATTTGTATTACTTATTATTATTATTTTATTAATCTGTAGTAACACAGACGACAAAGTTTCTGGAATCACTGATTCCTTGATCACCCTGCTGTTCTTCATTCAGAAATGTACTTGCACTAACGCTTTTAGGGCCATGTGAAAGTGTCACTACACTGCTATTACTGTACGACACAGACACCAATTTCATTGTTCGCCCAATCTGTAGCCCGATATTGTTCAGTCCTCAGTGCTAACTATCCGCCCCCGGTAGCTGAGTGGTCAGCGCGACAGAATGTCAATCCTAAGGGCCCGGGTTAGATTCCCGGCTGGATCGGAGATTTTCTCCGCTCAGGGACTGGGTGTTGGGTTGTGCTAATCATCGACATTTCATCCCCATTGAAGCGCAAGTCGCCGAAGTGGCGTCAAATCGAAAGACTTGCACCCGGCGAACGGTCTACCCGACGGGAGGCCCTAGTCACACGACATTGCTAAAACTACTGCAAACATATGAAACGGCGTCGGTCGTAACTCACTGTGGTACTAATTTTGTGCAGATACTGCGAACTACATGACCATGGCATTTTGCTCTATGCGCGTTATTGTTGACATAAATAATGCGGGAGGTATAACCTTCTGGAGAAGGACACTAAGCGCCCGATATCAGCGAAGAAATTAAATTTTGTTTTATGCAACTGGTTGCTAATTATTTCATTATATCCCCCTCCCCCTTACACATTCACTATCCTATCAAAGTGTTTATTTCAGAGAGGTGAACACTGAATAATTATCCCAAAATTATAGATGCCAATTTAGACCACCTTTTCATTACTTCCCCAGAATTTTCCTTATAAATCATAGTTGTCCCTGTAAGTGATTTGATGTGACCATGCCAAACCATATTTTCTTCGTAACATTAGATGTTTGAGTTGTGTGGCTTCTTTCAGCGGCCTTCCAGTAATAATATAAATTTGTGGTGTCTGTTCTTTCGTACATGTCCGTAAGAACAGACACCACCCGTTCATGTAATTGGTTCGCCTAGATGGGCAATGGATCCACCTTCTTCACTGTGAATACACAAGTACGTCCGACCTTCTGCGAGAATCTCAGAGTAGCAAGCATGGAGGAAATGAAAGGGGACTGCGGATGAGTGGTCGACCGCAAGGCGTTTCGAGATGGTCCATTATGTTACGATTGGCGCATTGTTTCACGCACCTGTCTAGTAAACAGGAGATCTCGGTTCGAATCCCAGTGTAGCACACGTTTTCACTCGTCGCCGCTGATTCCGTGAATGTCCCGATGCAGCTGACATCAGCAACCCCTTCCCTTTCTTTTCCTTTCTCCGCCCTCGGGCTTCAAAGCACATATACCAGTAATTCTGCAATGGTACCCTGCTGTATAGTTCCTCCTACTAATCTGCATCACGTATGTTGCGTTTACGCACCTTTGTCTGAAATCCTGTGACTCCAGCGAATGCAGAAGGACCCAGAGAGTGGTGGCGATATTTAATTGCCCGACAACCAGAAGGGAGAGGGGGAAAAGGACAGAAACTTCTCGGGTCGCGAGTGTTTGTGATGTTATTTCAGTGATTACAAAATCGCTTCAAATTTTGGAAGAACTTTTCCATGAGCCTACTTACCAGTAAGACGTTGCCCTACCTTTGGCACTCATTCGGTTGGAAACAGCGTCATGAAGACGTTGTATCCTCTTCTGAGGCAAGCTGGACCACAACTGTTGTAACCGGTCCCTGATGTTCTGGATACTGGACCTGGACCAAAGCTGACGTCCGAGCCGGTCCCATATACTCGTATGTTCTATCGGCGACAGATCTGGGTACCTCGCTGGTCACAGGAGTACTTCAACATCACGCAGACAATTCACGCAGACACGTGCCATATGTTGACGAGCGTTATCCCGTTGAAAAACGGCACAACGGTATTGATGCATGGGAGGTAACTCATAGAACACACGATGTCCGTGACGTATCATTGTGTCATCAGAGCTTCCTCACTCAGTACCAGCTGTCACCTGCAGTCTTATTAGATGCTCCCCACACTATGGTCCCAGGAGTACCAAAGCATGGAACCTCTCTCCAGATACCCCTGCCGCTGTACTGGCCGACGATGGTCCTCCATGGTAGTTCAGAATGCGACGCCATCAGCGATCCATGTTTTCCCATCACGACATCACTTCAGACGCAGCCGTTTGTGTTGCAGTGTTAATGGCCGCTTAAGTATAGGACGGTAGTTTCTCTAGTCCGGCTGCTGTTACTCTGCTACCAATGGTACAGAAGACACATAATGTTACAAGGAGTCCAGCACTGGTTCTCAGATGTCAGACGTAGATAGGAACGTGCTCACCACTGCGATCCTCCCCTGTGGTGGTCATACGTGGTCGACCAGAACCTTGTGGACGAATATGGGTGCCTTCACGTTCACTCGTCCTAGAATGACAGGCCGTTGTCACATCCGAGTGCGCCACTATCTGGATATTGCGCGAATCGACCAGCCGCCCAAATGGAGACCCACAATGATCCATCTTTCTAACTCTGTCGGTTCTTGATAGCGCTGTCTTCCACGAGTACCTGGCATCTCCGTGTTCACAGTAGTCACTCAACATCTGACGCTGTTCTCACCTCTTATACACCCTACCAGGCCTGGCAACAACACTAAACACGAACAGTACTAATGCACACTGATGGGAGTTCTGCATGTCACAGAGAATTGTAGCTCTAATCGTGTACATACCTGCCGCTGGTGCGAATGTGTAGGAAGTTACATTGACATCTGACTATGTCTTCTGGGCGCTTCATTTATTGTGAGACAGTGCATCTTGATGAAGGAAAGCTGCTGTATTAGTTGGTAATGATTGATGAAATAAGGTAGATCGTATACCGTTACTGAAGTCTTCGTCAGCTAGTTATGGAATACCATTTTAACCTCGATTTATGAGCCTGGTCTTTGAGTTGGGAAACTGCGAATGTATATTGCGGCCCAAGACGGTACAGACTCTGTTCAACGGTGCTGATTTGGGGTCACGTTACTTGCGTTCACTCTCTACTACGTTTTCGGTCATCGAATTAGCCTCTATCTTGATTTCTACATTCTAAGAGGTTTGTGATAGTGATTTGCCTACTCTTTGTCAGACTGCGACATCAAAATTTATGGTAAGCTAACATTCAATGAAAAAAGTGGACTTTCGTGAAAAGTCTTTTAAATTTTCCCACTGTTACCAAAGAAGGTAATCTCTTGTATATTACAGAATCGTCAGGAAACAAGCTGTGTGCTGCTCAAATACTGGACAGTCCTTTCAAACACGAGGTGTTTATGCTTTCAAACACAAGGTTTTTTACAGCATCTCACCGATAGTCTTTTGCGATCGATAGACGAGAACAGATGGTAATTTTTTGTTGAAAAATACGTTTTTTTAAGCAGTCGTTTATGAGTTTGAGACAGCGGTAAGGTTCTGAGGAATGTACACAAAAAGCACTATACGACAGGCAGTTTCGAATAAGTTTAAAACAAGGCTTAGCCTCATTACATGTTTCACACCTAAACAGCAATGACCGTCCGACTCTGTCGAGCACGGCAGGATTGTGCTTTTATGCCGCGAAGAGCATTACTGATTTGGCCAGTCAGCTCAGCGCTGGCGGCAGCAGGACTAACGTACACCACTCTTTCGTCCTGTTCACAGAAAATAAAAACCAGGGGCGTCAAATCAGGCGAATGTACTGGACACACTACAGGTCCTACCTCACAAAACCAATGTTCCCAAATATCAGTTGCCAGATGCGCTCCTGCAGCCGCGCGGGGTACCCGTGAGGTCAGGGGCGGTATGTCACGGTTCGCGCGGCTACCCCCATCGGCAGTTCGAGCCCTCCCTCGGGCGTGTGTATGTGTGTGTGTGTGTGTGTGTGTGTGTGTGTATGTGTGTGTGTGTTTGTTTGTTTGTGTGTGTGTCTTGTCCTTAGCGTAATTTATTTTAAGTTAGATTAAGTAGTGCCTAAGCCTAGGAACCAATGACCTCTACAGTTTGCTCCCTTAGTCCTTACCATAAATATCCAATTTTTTCCACTCCAGCATCAACGCTGAAATGGGCTGAGGCTCCAGTTGAATAAGTATGATATTCAGAAACAGACATTCACGGATGGTACAGTAAAGGGTGGAAATAACAGTTGTTCAAGACGTATGCTCTGCCACACACCTAAGGTTGTTTGTGGAGTGTAGGTGTAGATGTATAATTTGTTCACGACACTCTGACCCAGGTTTCAGAGCTGTGTGGAAATCCGGCTATTCAGCGTGCCCCACGAACATTTGTGACAGCTTTCGAAGGATTGTAAAGGGTGTCTTGAGAAACAATTCGAGTATATGAGACTATGTCCGGAAACATAATCCAATGACGCTACAGAGCGTTGAAGCTACAGACGCTAGTATCTGCAACTAGGCTACCACTTCGGCAGCAAACGTGACTTTGTACGCTAACGGACAGCAGACAGAAAGTCTCGCAATGTTGTTTGTTATTCAGTGATCGCGATGATTGCCACGATAGTCAGTGGAGAAGATGTAGCTTCGTAGTAGGCAGGCCTTGTTTCCTACGAATGCGATGCTCTGTTGCCTAGATGGATAAGAGTTTTGCGCATAGATTTCCATCCGCCGTGTATTTGTCTCCTGGAACCCTGTAAAATCGCCTATGTTTTTCGGTACAGAGGAGAAAAATAAACTGCAAAAGGAAACCCGTGTCTGAGACTATCATCGACCAAGGCAACAGACCATCCCACCTGTTGTGTCCTGCACACTCGTCTCTTATAAAATGCCTAAGGGATGCTGCTTTCTCGGATAGCTATACAACAGTTCAAGCAAATCACATTAATGGTTTCTATTACAATAAAGTAGATTGACAATAGTTAACTTTGGATCGCGAGCAATTGGCGATATGCAAATAATCAATGTCCTTTGCTATATGCAATGTCCATTCAAGCAACTGTATAAATATTAATTTTAATAATGAGCAGCCTCAGTTGCATCGTTTACCTAGAATTTACCTAGGTTTCAGCCGGTATAACACAACCTTCTTCAGAATAACAGTATCTACCGTTTGTCTATTGTGGACATCGTAAAGCTAAAACTACAAATCCATAAATTATCGTCAGACTGTAAAACTTATCTCAGAGATAGGATAAGATACAACCTGATGATAATTTATGGATTTGCAGTTTTAGCTTGACGATGTCCACTATAGACAAACGGTAGATACTGTTATTCTGAAGAAGGTTGGGTTATCTCAACTGAAACCTAGCTAAATCCTAGGTAAACGCTGCAGCTGAGGCTGCTCATTATTAAAATTAAAATCCTTGCAAGCAATTAATATAAGGCACAAGTCTCAGTATAACAGTTAGGATGAAGGTTCGTCTAGTACGGGTCTACTATTGCGCGTCTTCTACTGTCCGGCAGAGGCTGGCAGCAGCGGCGCTTATATTCTCTTCGGCTAGAAGCCGTTCCTGTCGTGGTGCGATACTAGTCAGCGTGCTATTGGCTGACGTCGTCTCAGAGCCTTCTCTGCTGTTGCGGTCTTCGTCTTCGTGCCGGCGCTAGTCTTTACGCCGGGACACCACTCGTAGCAAATAAAGTCTGTCAAGCAGTAGGTAGCTCCATTTTCTCCACTGACTATCGTGGTAATCAGCTGCGATCACTAAATAACTGACAACATTGCGAGAGTTTTCGCCTATAGTCCGTCACCGTACAAAGTCATATTTAGTACTGAAGGCGTGGCCTATTGCCGGGCGCCAGCGCCTGTAACTTCAGCGTTCTATAGCGTCGTTGAACGACGTTTCTGACCACAGGTTCCTATCCTCGATTTGGTCCTCAAGACACCCTCTGCAGCCCCTCGAAGTTTGTTACGACACCCTATAAAAGAACATTTTTGGAGGGTGACTACCAACAGTTGTCCAGTAATGCATAAAATGCGTGTTTGACCATCAACTGCTCTTATTTTAAACTCAAATATTGACCGGTTTCATCCAGAGATTGTTTTCACGGATTATATCCAAAAGCCGGCAGCGGTGGCCGAGCGGTTCTAGGCGCTTCAGTCCGGAACCGCGCGACTGCTACGGTCACAGGTTCGAATCCTGCCTCGGGCATGGATGTGTGTGATGTCCTTGGGTTACTTAGGTTTAAGTAATTCTAAGTTCTAGGGGACTGATGACCTCAGATGTTGAGTCCCATAGCGCTCAGAACCATTTAATTTCTATCCAAAGACATCAAACAGTCACATGTAGCGTACAGGAAATGTTACTAATTCTTTTCGAAGGAAGTGCAGAATATACATGAATACTTACAGGTTTAAAACAGTAAGCCACAACGTCAAATCTGTCATTGTGTAAATAATCGCCATGTCTCATATCTAGAGCATGTCATGAATTCCATTATACGACACAGGACTTTTAGATAATAACAAGCGTAAACAGATCAATAGTGAAGATAAGATCAGAAGTATAAGTATTACAATCGTACAAAATATTGAGGAGTTGGTCGAAGATCTTTAGAAAGTATTTTCGTCATATGGTATAAAAATATCTCGATGACAAGTTCCTTGCTAAATGCATAGGACTGGACTATCTTTGGTGAACGTAAACAGAAAACGAAGTTGCTATCCCCAAACATAGAATAAATCGATTTTAGAATACAAGGCAAAAAACATTACAGAACCCTAATGTTGAATAGTATTATAATCATTGCATACACCCGATGAAATGTATATAAGAAAACGTCAGTTGTATCATAAACGTAATGAAAATAGTATGGAAACTATTATTATTACGATTATTAATCATTATTAGTTATTAATTATATCATATACTACATGTAATTTTTTTGTATCTTTGGATAGAATCCGAGAAGATGGCCTGTGACTAAAACCGGTCGATATTTGCGTTTGAAATAGAAGCAGCTGATGCTCAAGCATGCGTTTTATACCTTGTATAAGCCTGACACAAAGACAGCTGAAGGGGAGGTGGGGGAGGGGTGGGGTGGCAATAACGCAGGGGCAAGAAGCTGCAGTTCCATCGTGCAGTTCTGACACTACAGATGTGCCATCTAATCTGGCGTGGCGTGGTACCAGAATCACTTCATAACGGCTATGGTAGACTACCGTTAGATGCCATTTTTGGCAGCGACCAGATAGAAAACACTAATGGCCTGGAGTTGTAACACCTCCGTTTTTATCCCGACCCGATCTGATCGAATAGCAGCCCAATATTTAGTATTAACATGACCGTGAACCTAATGGGGCTGGTAATCGGAATTGACTGCTACGGAAGTTGTTACTTTCCAGTTCGTCCTGTTCAATACTATAATACTGAATGTATGGTAATAAGGAACACCAACGCAGTTTAACTAATTACGAACTTATATTCTTCTCAAAACACAAAAAGGAGACTGCCACTGCCTTCGTCATACATATCTAATTACGGCTAATCTCAGCACAGGCTTTCTTCATTTGCCATTATCGTCACACGCTAATCCATAACTGCATCCAACACTGCAGTCCAAGGTTAGGCCGGCGCGGTAGACGCGAAACTAAATATCGGCATTAGTAACGTCACTGATCACTTTTATAAAGATACTTCATCACTTTCCCGGTATTTATTTATTAGTTAGGGGTCTAACCACGGCGATGGTGACACCCTTCTCGGTTAAAAACCCTGTATTCCAATAATGGCCTCCACACACACACACACACACACCATTCCTGCCAACCACCCTGGCGCATCTCGACACTCGCTCTCGCAACACGTCACAATCGATTGTTTGCCCTATCGACCTGTGCCGAGTGCAAAGTTCTAGTAAGGGCCTACGGACCCCTTACAGAGTCTACCAACTCCTATCAGCTTCCGGAACTTGGAAGCTCTTGTTGAGGTCATTGTGGATAAACTATAGCAGTTTTACACATGAACGAGCACGCACTTCGCTAACACCAACCTTTCTGTCGCCAGCAATCCACGAGTGCCGTGCCGCAGCGGAGTGATCCCAAGCATCGACCTCACCAAGTGGGCAGAGTTCGCTGTGCCTTCGGCGCCGGCAGCCACCTACGTCAGCAACATCGCCTCCGTGTTCGACGTGCTCGGCAGGAGGAAGAAGAAGTAAAGCAGAAGTGGCGGCTAATCCAGAACGTACTGGTGTCTGGTCAGCACCGGCATTCTCCGACTTACTCGAACAGATGACGGGGATCACGACCCTCTGCTAGAGGGCTGTGCATCAGACAGCATCTTGGGCCAGCTACGTCGACAGCCACGCCGTCGAAGGTTGTGTCAGTGCCACCTCGTGCAGTCTCTCTTACCTCCCAAAGTACCACCCACTCGACAGCACGTGTCACACGTGTACGCCAGTCACATGCAGCGGAATTCTCAATCTGCACGTACTCTTTAAGAATGCTGTGTTTACAAGTGAGAAGTGAAGTTCAACAGTAAACTGTGGTTGAAAACTGCAACAAACATAACACGAACCGTCGTAAGGCAGTATGCTAGTGGCTGCTCAAGGACCAATTAGGTCTGTGTAATAAACTATTTTGTTAAGTTTCCTCTCGTTACTATTTCAAGAGAGTATTCATTTCTCTGCCTACAGTATGCCATAATCGTCTTTTGCAGTCTGTCGACTTTGGCTCAACGATTTGTTCCTTCTTACAGATTACATATCCCCGATTTCGTTTATAAATCATCCATAACTTTCAAAACAATCTTACGAACCTCAAGCGACTGTGGACGCTTACATATTACATTTAATATTCAACCATCATCTTCTGTGAAGCAAGATATTAGTCATGTCAATCTTCGCAATTGCTACGACTAACGGCAAAGTGTATTGTGTCAAAACTCCAAATTGTGCTACGTTTGACAATTCCCAAGAACTATTTGTAAAATACCTTTTGGGGTTATAAGAAAATATTTATTTGGCTTCAGTGACATTACACAGCTGTTGTGACATGCTCTGACAGATAATGTATAATCATTCCATACTAATACCATAAGGTCTTGGTTTCTTGTATCATAAAACACCCTAGAGGTAGTTATATATTTTTGTATGTCTGTGTATGTAAACGAATAATTAACGAACGAACTGTAATATACTCGTATGTTAAGTTGTTTATATAGTTACAATATCTGTAAACAAACTGTATATAAGAATCTGATGCGGAACCTTTGGTGTCAGCATGTCAAACATAAGTTTATCCTTTTTTTATCGCTTATTCATAATTTGAGTATTAAATTTCTTATATTTATTATATTTAATGATGTTCTTTTTATTAATAACAACCTCCTAAACTGAAATGAAATGAATTGTTGACAATTATTAAAAACACTAGTAGGTCAGTGACTGTTTTATTCGAAGCAGAAACACGACACGTTTTATGAGCAAGCTTCATCATCAAATGTCACGTTATCTTTAGATGTAATTAAAATTCGTGATGTTACATTGTCTGAACTACTGCCGACCTTAACGTTCAGCAACATTTCTAGAATGTAGTCGCACATAACTCAGAACAGAGAAATGACGACTGTCTACTGAATGCACGGACGTGTTACTGAACGTTAAGTTCTCTCTGATATTGCATGATGCAACGCCCTGAAATGTATTGTGAATGCATGTCTTTCACGAGCAACGATGTCCATTTGAACTGTAATCCTGCCTAATCCCCTTCTTTTAATAGTTCATCTTTTTTGTACTCCTCTTTTATATTAATCCCACTTGGTTTTTTTTTTTTTTTTTTGTACTGAATATTAGTCACATACTTGAGTACTTATCATGTGTCTTTACAGGGTTATCGTAGATTTTCACCAGGCCAGAACTGTCATTTAAATATCCTAGTTTTTGGAAAAAAGTAAATTGTACGATAGCGTTGGAAGCTAAAGAATTCAATTAAAATTTGCGCTGGAGCCGGGTGTCGAACCTAGGTTTTCTTGCTCACTAGGCAGATATGTTGACCATTACACCACCGCAGCATTATTATCAATAAAGCTGCACAAACTACCCAAGTCCAATGCCCTCCGCAACACAAACTCAGTGAAAATTTAATTAAAATAAAGTAAATTCTGTCTACAGATAACAGTGATTGATACATACCATACAATCCTTTTCTCTTCTTCTAGACATAAAGAACACGCTTTTAATCGTGGCAAGTTCTGGTCGTACACTGGATATTTTCACTCTCAGACAGCATACGGTGTGCAGTGCGTCCACGACATCATGTAACCAAACATCATTAAAAGCGTGTTCCATCGTATCTAGAAGAAATAAAAAGAATAATATAATCCAGGTTTTTCTTTGTTGCTCTTGCCATTGCTGTGTGCAACGTTAGAATTACTTCGGTGGCACTTCCAGTTTTTCTAAAACCAACCTGATCTTCGTCCAATGCCCAGTCAATTTTCCTTTCCATACCTTCGTATATTGTTCTTGTCAGCAGACTGTAAGCCTAAAATGTTGAACCAACCGTCCGATAGTTCACTCTTTCAGTTATTCGTATCTTCATAGTAGTTTTATCACAAATCTTTTGCTATTCTGTTTCAATGTGATTCTTTGTCTCGTGTTTCGAAGAACTTAGCTTCTAATTCCTACGCCTCGCGCAAGCTTTAATAACTCCGTTGGTATTCCATAAACTCCTGGTGATTCAAGTGCGCTCGAATCATTTGATGCTCTGCCAAACTGTGACTGCGTTAGTGGATCATCCGTTTCTCCCACACGTACATCCCATCCTTTTTTTCTGCCACGTCTTCTGCCTCCCCGATACCCACCCTGTAGAGAGTCAGTCCCGAAGAATGGCGAGAGTCGCTTTTTGGAGTTAACACAATGGAAACGCGTAGAGTATGTAAGGAAAGGAGGACAGTTTGCGCCAGACTGAAGCTTCGGTCGGCTCTTTATTCGTACAAGTGGTTGACATGTCAAACGGCAGCAGTCGCGATATTAGTATGTGGCCTCGAGTCCTGGTCCTTAGCATACTCGCAACTCGGCATAAATGTTCAGCACTGAGTATAACCCGCCAACGATTGAGAATAAGACTAACTACACACAACAGTTAATCAGCTATCGCTAAGCAAGCAATGTTCAATCATAGAAAAATTATCGAGCAGTGCTAATGCATTTTCAGGTTGAAAACTAACGGTATGTTTCTCCATCATTATTCATATTTTCTTGAAAATGAACTTTCAGCTAACTTTGGTCTTTATAAACAGTCCGTGACGTAGACTGTCTTCAGTTATTTGTGTCGGCTCTCGGTAGATGTGACTCGGAACGCATCCTATCTGTTTGTACACATATCACCGCTGCATCTAGCAACCTATCCTGAGAGACAAATCACTTCATTCTCTTTCATCACTGACGTCTGGCAATCTTAACTATCAGGGAAGGTGCTTCGTCGGGCTGACAGTTATAAATGTATCGCTAACCATACCGCGCTGGAATTCTCCCGCCTTTATAAGTAAACATTGCTATATTGTCTCATTACTTAACACGTATAGAACAAACCGAAAAAGAACACAGCGAAAGTTCCTTTACGCCTGTCTCTTATTTGATGATATTTTTGTAGATTTGATATATTTCTTGTCCATATCTCTCGTTCAACTCTGGATCAGCTAATTCGTATACATTTTCAACAGGTTTGCCAGCAAATTTGAATATTCCTTCATACAAGTGAAAAAACGTTTCGATCTGTCCTGCTTCCTTATAGCATTCCTATGGCTATCTGGTCTCGAATTCTGAACTCTGTTTGCTTTATTTTTCTGTCATGTCTCCTTTTCCTTAGAGCTTTCTCCTGATTGTTGCTCTTACAGTCTCATTTAAACCTTTTCTTTGTTGTTATAATTCCACATTCTCTATTATCAAATTGGGTGTTACTTCTCCTTTCATTACTAAATGATGTGTGCTTTCATGTCCTGTGCAGTTGATTACATTCTTGAATATATGAACACATTTTCCCCAGGGGTTTATGTCAAAATATGCTAATTTACTTTTCCACTCTCTGAACACTGCGGACCATTCTCTCGTAGTATGGTTTTTGGTGAACCCTCTCCTCCCACATATTTGTCCACCTTTGCCACAACTGTTTTTCCCTTCATTTTACCGATTAGTTATAATTTTATAAGCTTAGTAAATACGTCAAACATAATGAAATTGTATCAACCTCCTTCAGTAGCTTTGGGTAGCGGAACTTCAGATGCTAAAATGTTTTGCATGTTCCCTTGGACAGCTTTATTCATACTTTTTATCTTTTGACAGTTGCTTGTTCTTCTTCCCGTGTTCTTGAAAATGACGGTTTCTCCTTAACTGTTGCAAACATTTTTACATTCCAAAGGGTCAATGTCTGAGCTGTATGTAGTTCATTAATTTGCCATAAACTTCTCAGGTCAACCAATTTTCCAGTGTGAATAATCCTACCTCACCCTGGATGGGATTCATTTTTGACTAAGATAATACTCTTGTATTTTTTATCTTCTTGTTCAACTTTAGCTCCTATTGGTTCCAAATAAGGATTTTCCTCTCGCAGCTGGTGTAAACCTTTGTATATCGTTTTAATCTCAGCTTATTGCAGTATACTCGTACCTTTGATGTACATAATTCTGTATATTCCTTTTGATTTCATTAACTTTTCTTTCTGTTTCATTTCTATGAGCATTTAGAAAAGTGTGTCTTTTCACTTTCTGTTCTTGTTTCATGTATCTTATAACAATATCAAATTGTTATAGAAGCAATGACCACCAGGTTAATCTATCATGTAGCAGTCTGCCCCGCATCAGATACATTAAAGCTTTTCGTCAGTTATAATTATTTTATGGCGCCCCTAAGCATAATAAATAAACTTTTACAGACTCCAAACAATTGCTAGAGCTTCCTTTTTAGAGATGCTGTAACTCTTTTTGCTGTTTTCCAATCCACAGCTGATGAAGGTCATTCCTCTCTGTTTTCCTCTGTCCTCCACTATTTCTTGAAACAAATGGCATCCTGTCCCTTTATCGTTTGTGTCAGAGGCATGAACATTTAGCGTAGTGCAATATTTGAGAGCTGGATAACATTTGCTTGATTAGCTCATACAATCGTTGGCATTCAGTTATCCACATCTAGATGCTACTCTTCTCGCACAGCTTCGCTGAGTTTGGACCATTCAACACTTGACTAGGAATGAATTTATGATATTGATTTCAGTTTCTTTTTCTTTCTTGGAGGAAGTGCTTGCTTGATGGCTGTTATTATCTCTGGGGCAGGTTAATTCCTTTCTGCGATATGTAGTATCGTAAAAATTTGACCCTTTCCAGTAAAAAATCAGATTTTGGAATTTTCAAAGCCATTTCTGCTCTAATGTGTGCAGTGAATAGTTCTTCTCGTATCTTGCAGGTTCTTCTTGTTGTCCGTTAGTTACTAACATCTTCAATCCTGAGATAAGCTTGGTTATCAGAATTTCATCCATTGTTGTTATGAATGCAGGCATTGACACACAGATTGTGAATGGTATACAATCTTAAACCGATAATTTTTCCCATTGAAAAGAAATGCCGTGTATTTTCGATTTTCTTTGGCCAAGGGCTGCCGTCTGTATCCACATATTAAATTATTACACGTCATATACATATATCGAACTTCGTTTAGTACGTGCATGATTTCTGACATATTATCTGGATTACCGGTTTCGGTCTCTATGAACTTGTCGAGATGCTGTGCATGTAACGCTACTCACACAATTCCATTGCATTTGTTTGCAACAGTTTTTTTTCGGCCGAATTACCACATTCATACCACACTGTTCCAATCTGCTGAGTTCTTCTGTTACTGCAGTCCTTTTGGTTGATACGGTTTCAATACAAACTGTTGACGATGTTTCACTTTAAGCTTATATTCATATTACATATTAGCCCAGGTTGGTTTGAAAAAGCTGCTTATATTTAGTTACTAACGTCTGTAACAACTCTGTTTGGTGGTGATATTTTCAATGCTGTTCACGTATTCCATTATCTACTCCTCTACTGTTCTGCTGCTTGTTGCTGCCCCATTGTTGCAGCACGCTTCTCACTCTTCAAATTCATTCCATTCGCACTCTCTGAGTTTTAACTGACATATTCGTACTTCCTCTTTTGCTACAACTCTGTAGAGGAGTATGCTTTCTGTCCAGCATTTCTTGTAAACTCGACATATTTCGATCCACAGTCTATTTTAGCTTCATACTTGCTTAGCGTCTCCATTTCAAGAACAATGTCAACACTGATATCAGATACTGCTAAAGACTCGTGTTACACTTTGAAGTTTCCCAGATTGATGGTTCAATAAACTTGCTTCGTTACTGGTTTAGTTAGTGCTCCTGTGACGCCTTCAATTCTGACTTCAGACACTGACATCGTTACCACCTTACTGCTGAGATGGCTGTAACAGTACTGCCACTCTCTACAAGAGCTGTTCCCTGTATTCCACTTCATCTCTATTAAAGGCTGATAACTGTCATCAATCACCCCATTGTTTTAATCCACTCTTAATAACATTCATTTTCTTCTTTATGTTCACACATTGTTAACGTCTCCTGTTTGCTGGTTTCTTCTTGTTTGTCGAGAGGTTTCTTTAAAACTGGTTCTGATACATATGCCAAAACTTCGTCTGAATAGTGGCTAACTCCATAATTTTCTTTTTCTTCGAATTTACCAGTATTCTTTGATTCTTTCAATTATACTGCGAATAACGTCAGGTTATCATTCTCACTCGACTCAGTTCATGCCAGTTTCAAAATTATTTGCTCCTTTCAACTTTATAATGTTTTGTATTAACTGTTACTTCATATTCTTCTTCTCCTACTTCCTCCAGACTGCTGTGCCTCCCTCACCTTCTCTTTTCCTCCTCTTTACTTGGATCCTCTTTCCTCGTAACAGTCTCAGCTTCTTTCTTCCTACCACCTCCCTCCTCCTCTTATTCTTTATTCTATTTTCCTTTCTAGTCCTCTGTCTCCACTTATTCCTCTTTACCAACATCTTCTCCTGTTTTGTCGTTTACATCCTCCTGCTTCTCATTATCGTCGCTCTCCTCCCTTTCTCTATCATCCACTGCACGTGTCTCGCCTTCTTGAGCTTCTTTCTTCTCCCAAAACTGTCTTCTTCTCACTATTCTTCTGTTTCAGCATCTTCTACCTCTCCTTCCATTTGGTTGGCATGTTCATCACATTTCTCTTCTGTTTCCTCATCAGTATCTTCTGCTCCGATACCTTATTCGTGTTTGACCACCAATAGAATTAATGGTCTTCAGATCTCTTCCTTCACTTCATTTTTGGCATTGCGGATTACTTTCATGTTTACCTTCCTTCAGTTCCAACCTCCTTTAATGTGAAGTTTCGAGCTGCAGTGACTCTGCCTCCCATGGATTGTAGTGTTTCTTACTGCATCTGTCCAATTCCATATGCTCCGCTTCCTGTTCTGTGTTGTCTTGAGTGACGTTACATCGATTAGCGTCAGTGCTGTATCCCAAGTGGGATGTTTCGCTTGTCTTGCGGTGGCATGTGACGTCACTCCCATAGCTGCTACTGTCCTTTGTACTCAGATCCCCACTTTGCCTCACTACCGGTGACATCGTCCCTTCCATCTACATTGTCACCATTCTTACCACTCCTCTTGTTGCACTGTGCTGCTATGAATGTCTGTAAACAGATTCTTCTTCACTCTCCCTGGTCATCACGTCCGCGTTTCTCTCTTGAGCTGTACTACTTATGATATTGTCCTTGCATCCTACACCAACTAATTTGTCCCGGTTGCCATCTTGCGCGTGTGCAGGTTTTCACATACACAATATTTGGTTTTGCCAGTCATTTATGATTTTATCTCTTGCCATTTCTTCTCCTTCCCCCCCCCCCCCCCTGTTTTTCGGTTGTTTTCTCCATAGTTATGTCTTCCTGTGTTTTGCGATTGTTATTTTTTCTAGTCTAGCCATTCATATAGTTCAGTTTCAGTAATAATTTGTTATAGAAGTGTGATTCCGCTCACCCTGCTCTCGTCAGAAAACTACCTTCATCCTTTCAGGTTCCTCCACCAACCCCATTTTGTACTCTGACAGCAATTTCGCCTGTAATTCTGGAAAGAAGGAAGAAGGAAGATTGGGTTTCACATCCTATCTTCTTCCATCAAACTGCTGACCACAACTATTGTCTTCATTTTATCCCAGTGTTACTTCCTGGCAGATATTACTGTGTGGTGGACCGTGACACAGACCCAAGACCGTTACCTTTCACGGGCAAATGCTCTACCGGTTGAGAAACCCAAGTTTTCACGGCCTGTTCTCACAGTTTTACTTCCGCCAGTACCTCGTCTGCATCCATTGTATTCCTATTCCTCCATAGTGGTTCTATAATTTCTATGGGAGATAGAGAGTCTCCTTATCTAAATTCTATGTTTCTGGACTTTGCTTTTTGACCATGCTACTCAAAATTCTCTTGCCGAGCCCCATATACGTTACATTTTCGAGATCTGCTACCTTGCTCATTTCCTGTTCTACTACAGTTGTATGTTCCTGCTTCTTGTCTACCTTGGTGTTTGTGTCCTCCCTTCCTTCTACATATTTTACCTGTTCTGCTACCTTAGCTTCCACCTGCTCTGTACAATTGCTATCTTTTTCTCAACTGTCTGTTCTGTCCGTTCCTTTACAGTTTCGATTTTCATATCAAATTCTTATCTCACACTTTTAAACTCATTCCTTAGGCCTAATTCAACGTTAGCATTGACACCTTGTAACTTAGTCTGGTTTGATGTTGTCTTACCTTTCAGTTGCCCAATTCTACTTTGAGTTTTCTCTGTCCAGCCAGCGTTTCAGTTTTCAGCTCGGCTTCTATTTTTGTTTCTGTCGTAATCAACGTCTCTAATTTACTTCCAGTTGCTTCCATTTTGCTTTCTAACGCCTTCATCGTGTTAAATAGTTCACTGAGGATAAGACTGGTACTCATTTCTCCTGATGGACCTGCCTGTACTGTAGTATTTGTAGCCGCTGATTGTACTTCCAATTCGGCAGTGTCATATGCCCTTTCCTCTTACTGTACTGTGCTACTTGCTCGGTCGATTCATTAATTGGTGATATCTTCATGCCTTTTAACCTAGCTTGTGCCCTAGTATGAATAAACTGTCAAGTAATCTGTATTCCTTATCCAAAAACTGCTGAAATCGTCTAAACAGGCGCTGTCAAGTGTCTAGATTGATACTTTCTCGGCTGGTCCCGGTGGAGGTTCGAGTCCTCCCTCGGGCATGGGTGTGTGTGTTTGTCCTTAGGAGAATTTAGGTTAAGTAGTGTGTAAGCTTGGGGAGTGATGACCTTAGCACCTAAGTCCCATAAGATTTCACACACATTTGATTTTCACACACATTTTTTTGACACTTTCACCTAACCTGATTACTGCACTTGCCAATGGCAGGTGACACAATTCCACTTGGGCACGCACTTACACATAATCACTTTCAACAAGTATAAACATAAAACCACAATAATATTTATACATGAAGATTTTTTCCACCGTGTACAAGCTCTAGGAATTGATCAGTGAGAGGATATGGAACAAAAAAGGGCTACTGAACTTATGTCCGGAAATGCATCTGTTCCGTGCTAGAGACCATTTATTCAATCATATTTTGTTACAGAGACTGCGGTCTAATACGCGCTTTACCATGCAGCCGCAGTTACAGTACGTATGGATTCCTCCTAGAGGGTGGTACTGTTCCTTTTACGTCATGCCCTAGCGCCCTCTCCTCCCATGGTAATTGGTAATGTTGTGTCCGATTCAGTTCTCTTGCTGATTCACCTTGTAATGGATTTGATACAGCGTTGTACACAATGGTTCCGTATTCGAATCGCGAGCTTGCCGACATTGTGTTTCCTTACAGAAACGAAAACGGGAATAGGCGGCGGGCAGAAAGGTAGTATCAGGAGACCTATCCCGCCGACAACAAACACAGCAGTCAATGTTTACGACAGTGCTTCGCCATGAGACAGATGAGGCCACCTTTACGCGTAGAGGTAGTTTCAACTTTCATAACAGTCACTTGTGATATAGTACACAGAACCCCCATGGTATACCGTTAGCGAATCCTCAGTATCGGTGCAGCAGGAATGTGGGACCGTGATAATTGAAGACTGTATTTTGGGACCAGTCTTCTTTCCACGTCGCCTAACAGGCCGGGACTATCGGCGTTTCTTGCGAGTGACTTTGCCTGCCCTGGTGGAAGAAGTGCCATTGATGATTCGAAGGGTTGTGTGGCTGCTACGTTATGGTACTCCAGCCCACTTCGCCTTTAACGTCCGGACGCATCTCTGTCGTGTCTTCCCTGGTCGATGGATCGGACGAGGGGGGCCAGTTGCATGGCCTGCTTGTTCACCGGGTCTCAACCCGTGCGACTTCTGGTTATGGAGACATCACATGGAGACACTAGAGCAGCAGATTCATGCTGCCTTTGACACTGTTCGGATGCAGCCTGGCCAATGTGAACGTGTGAAACAGGACATGCTACGGCGCGTACACGCATGCGTTGAGGCACATGGAAACCATTTCCAGCACATACTGTAACAAACCATGCATTTCCGGACATAAATTGATTAGATCTTTCTCGTTCCGTATCCTCCGATCGATCAATCCCTAGAGTTTGTACACGGTGGAAAAAACCACCTTGTATAATTATTTAGACAGATAAGTTACTCCTCAGCTCTGAGTGAATGTTTGTGCTTCAGTGTAACCATAATGGATTTTTTGTGTAAAATTTAAGAATATTTGAACTGTTATGAATACTTAAACCTTCTGACTAATGTGTATACGTAAAAGGGAATACTGGGCATAAACTGCACCAGATGATGTCTATCAAACGATTACAGTGTGTGGAATCGTGTGAGTCAAGTTCAGTTCTGATAAAAACTGAAGTGAAATGATATAATGAACGAATTGTTATGAAACAAATTTCAACTACAAAGTTATTGTTGACATTTGAAGTGAATAATAACATATCATTCAACATTTTGCTGTCAATAAGTAGATGTTCACTGCTCTGGTTAAATAGTGGCACAAAAGATTTGATGTGAGAAAGTTCTGTGTTTGAGTGTAAACTAGAATATGTTTGGGTTTAGAGTTATTACTCTGAAATAACTGATGCAATTAGAACGTTTTTTAATGTCGTCTACGTTTATAAAAATTCTGCTGCGTAATGTGCAAGCCAATTTCACGTCTGATAACGCTACTTTCGGGTGGCAGGTTGCAATGTCTAGGAAAAGAAGAACTTGACGATTTCCTTTTTTCATTTTGGCATGGAAAGAGCCCAGCCATTCTTCCATACGACCACTCACCATCCACACCTTTTTATTGCTTCGCTATGTGACTGGAAGCTTACTGAGGTCCATGTTTTTGAAACAACTCAGTTTTGCCACCTTTCCAGTCATCAGTGGCTTCTCCATTTCACCTAAAATGTTTCCACACAGCAGTGCAGCGGGTCTTTCCTTGCACATTTTTCCACCGGTGCACTTTTCATCTCGAATTGCTGGCGATTTTGTAGGCAGCTCGCGATAAAACAGTCCCGTTTCATCAACACTGAACACGTCTTTCGGGTCATAATTCACAATTAAGTTAGACAGTATTGTCTTCCATTCTGTTGCTACACTTTCCTGTACACTCTTAGCTTCCCCACACACTTCATTGCAAGCTCTCCAGCGACTTTCAGAGCCTCACTCTGCAACATGGGTCCAGATAAAGGCAAGTTTTTTGCCCGCGCACTTACGAACCATTCCCACACTATTCCGTTAGTTGATCCTTTCCGGTTTTCTTCGCCTTTCTTTTCATCTGACCGTTCCATTTCCTCCATTCGTCCCAAATCTTATCCTTGTTTCTTCAAGTCTCATAAATTTTTGTTTTACCGCATTTGAAACGCAACATTATTTCGCGCACAGAATGTTTGTCTTTCTCGCTCGCCTCGATTACATTAATCTTTTCGTTAAGTGTTAACGACACATACTGTTTGCATACTGTTTGTTCGACATCATGTTACTGTATCTAACATGATACTAGTCAACTGAAACTGGCAGAAAATAATGACCTTGCCGGGTAAAACCATTGTTTAACGGAACAATACCCACCTCTTTCACTGTACACATTGCAGCTGAGTGTTATTAGATGCGCAGCTATGTTCTTGTATGCGCCGGCGTGCGTCTGTAATGAGGAAAACGAGAAAGCAGACAAACAGAGCACTGACGAACGAACCGTTTCCTTTGCTGTACTTTACCGACACTGAACGTTAACTGATTCGTTGCTGCACAGAGAGGCGCGGTTTTAGGAGCACAACAGCAGCGCTTCGCTGCGCTGGACCTCTTTTCTTAGTTTTGCACCACTTAACACAGGTGTTAAAAGTAACGTCCTTGTAGAGTCGTGAATAACTAATAAACTGTAATACAGTAGTACTGAATAGGCTCTTTTCCCCATTATACAATGAATGTTCTAAGATTTGCTTTCCGTTTCCGCTTTAGGCACATTCCGCTTTAAACAAAAAAATCAGCACATAAAAGTGCACTGAATGCGTCGGTACTGAAATACTTGTACGGTCTGGGCAGATTTCCGAATTATACACGTGCCGATT
This sequence comes from Schistocerca cancellata, assembly GCF_023864275.1. Taxonomy (NCBI): domain Eukaryota; kingdom Metazoa; phylum Arthropoda; class Insecta; order Orthoptera; family Acrididae; genus Schistocerca; species Schistocerca cancellata. The sequence goes on along the minus strand of NC_064626.1, from coordinate 481,581,252 downwards.
TGAGCAAGTTTTACTGTATAACATAACTGTATATTGTGGCTGAATCATTGGAAGATAGAAGCTGGCCACAGTCCATATGAGCTGATCAGCAAGTTGACGTCCACAGCTTCATTTAATGTTGAGAGGAAACATTAATCAGCAGTACAGGCAGATCAGCCTCGCACTACAGACTGGTGCCAGGAAGGCATAACAGCAGCACGAAAGCCAGGCGCAGGTCTAAGAGGGAGGGAAGATGTAGTAAAAGCGTTTATATTTTACGTGTATCAATTTCCAAATTTCACAGCTAACTTTCGAAGGATAAAGAAAATGAAAACTAAGTGTCATGAAAGTGACAAGAATTTTTCAGACCTTACAAGCTACGTTTAACACAGAATTCTTTTCAGTTGCTTGAGTGAGGGCCTGTCAACGTGGGTGGTGTGACCGATAACATTCCAGCCACGTAAAGGCACATGCTTAGTCAGACCACACCTGCTGTCAACAACAGACCCGTCATGACTCATAAGAAAGGGAAAGAGCCTCTAAGAAGAAGGAAAAAATACTTGTTTCCTGCAAGCAGGCATTCCAGTTCCCACATGAAACCGAAGGTAAAGCAAATTTCTTCTTCGTTATTTATCCATGTGAACTAATCAACCCAAAATTTGGTGTTCCCAGCTGTATACACTGAGGTGACAAAAAGTCGTGGCATAGTGAGATCTACGTATACAGAAGGCAGTAGTATTCGAACACGAGGTATAAAACGGCAGTGCATTGGCGGGGCTGTCATTTGTACTCAGGTGGTTCATGCGAAAAGGTTTCCAACGTGATTATGGCCGCACGACGGGAACTAACAGACTTTGAACGCGGAATGGTAACTGGAGCTAGATGCATGAGACATCCCATTTCGTTAAGGAATTCAGTATTCAGAGATTCACAGCGTCAAGAATGTGCCGACAATACCATATTTCAGGTATTACCTCTCACCAGCCAAGTGCAACGGCGTTTGCGTAGAGTTTCCAGTGCCAACAGGACAAACAACACCGTGAAATAACCACAGAAATAAATGTAGGCTGCTAATCGACTAACATTCCCCACAAAGCACTCAAAAAACTTACTACAGTATACCGACACACGCCACCGATCAAGAATCACTAATTACGACACTTGCAATGCAATGAGATAATAAATTACAATGCCTATAAAGCAATACATAAAAAGATAAAACACGAAAACAATGCCATCTCACCGAGCGAGGTGGCGCAGTGGCTAGCACACTGGACTCACATTCGTGAGGATGACGGTTCAATCCTGCTTTCAGCCATCCTGATTTAGGTTTTCCATGATTTCCCTAAATCGCTCCAGGCAAATTCCGGGATGCTTCCTTTGAAAGGGCACGACCGACTTCCTTCCCCGTCCTTCCCTAATCCAATGAGACCGATGACCTCGATGTCTGGTCTCCTCCCCCAAACAACTCAATACAACCCAAACCAATGCCATCTACACCTATAGCTCAAATCAATGGAAAAGTTGTTCTGCGTTGTGGAAAGGCAATATACAAGTTAGCACATCCAAAAGAAATTAAACTAAACCTAAATGCACATAAGAGATTCTATGGTTTACCTAAATCCTGGCAGGGTCCCCATGTGTAAGTAGCGTGAGTAAAGGGTCGCTATGTGTAAGGTGCGTGAAGTGCACTTTGAATAAAAAAATGCTATCTGACATTGAAGTCAATGTAAGAGATTGTGTCGCCACCATCTCTAGCCACACGACAAATAAGAGGTTGAGCTGAGTCGGAAATTTACTTAAGTTATTCATAAGAAAAACTCATAAAAGAACATTCATTATAAAGTCACTCATCAAGAATGGGATGTAATTATTAATATGATCCTAGCATGTTCACATGAATCAAATATTAAAATAAAGCAAAGAGTGTGAGGCCACTTTGCCTAAGAGCAGCTTGCAGCAACATTCCTGAAAACAAGATCTATTCTAAAGCATTTGTTTAAAATGAAAAGGGAACACTAATTATTGGACCTGTGCACATGGAAACGCCGTGGATGGGCTAACAAGGAAAACTATAAGGTAAATGGCATAGGTAACGGCGACGTAACATCAGTACACAGGATAAGATTGGAGGTAAAATTATTTATTCCTTAAAACATTGATGTAAGGCATCCACATAACTGCTATTGCCTGGTAACTAAGTACAATTGCTTGTGAAATGCTGTAAGACTCACAACAGACTCGTGTGCCCACGTGGTTCGCGGAGACACAATTTATACGTACCATGGCCAAATTTTAGTCACATTAAACGACGCAGCCGTGAACAATTAATATTTTACAGGGGACAGATGACAATGGGTAATGAAAGAGGGCCAACAAACTCTAATGTTAACCCAAGTGGATGGTTTCCAACGGACACCTAATAATGAAACAAAGAAGATTCACGAAGAGGCAAAAATTACCAAGGTTCGGAAAATAATAGAATGTACACACACGCAGTCGCAGGCACACAAACCTTCACACTGAACCGAGGGCGCACTTCCTACGTGAGATCGCTTCAACATATGCAATTCCTTTGTGCTACGTTCTTCTTACGGACCAAAGTCTGCGTTAGGAATCAAACTGAAAGTCTGCAAAAGCGTTGCATTCCTTCCAGCGACCCAGTAAAACAATTTTTATAAGACGAGACGCAAGACCAAAAGCTAAAAGCTCCCCTCTCGCTATGAGGCAACGCGCCACGCTGTTAAATCAACTCATCCTTCTTCAAAGAGACCTCGGCTGCAGACCCTCGGCGAGCTGGAACCAGACTGACCGTCTCACACACTCCAACGTCTCCCACGCGACCCTGTGGCAAGGAAAACCCAGAGGTGAGGATTCCGCCACCAACCGAACACCGGTAACTTTCACACAAGGGGAGCAAACCTCTTTGCCTACCTGAAAACTACAAGGGTTGGCCATTCTGTACGACTACCGCTGATTCTGTGCAGCATACTAAATCACCGTACAGCAAAATGAAACACATTCACATTCATTCACTCGCGCATGCCAGAGGGTTCTGTATCACTGGAAAGCAAATAAAATGATAATGAAAGGGGACTACAGAACCTTTTCAATGTTCCCAAACAACGATGTATGTAATTTTTACGGATGACAATGCACCATGTCACTTGGCTACAACTGTTCGCAGTAGGTTTGAAGAACATTCTGGACAATTCTAGCGAATGATATGGCCGTCCAGATCGCCCGACATGAATCCCGTCGAACATGTATGGGACAAAATCGAGAGGTCAGTTCGTGTACAAAATCCTTCACAGGAAACACTTTAGCAATTATGGACGGCTTCAGAGACATCATGGCCCAATATTTCTGTAGGGGGCTTCCAAAGACTTGCTGAGTCCATTACACATCGAATTACTGCACTACGCCGGGCAGAAGTTGGTCCGACATGATATTAGGAGACATCTCATGACTTTTGTCACCTCAGTGTATTTAAACGTATAGCTTATGATGATGTGAAGATCATGTCATTGAATACGTCCTGTCGTTACTACGAGCTTCGCTACAAACAGCACCAACCATAACCGTTCATGTTACGCAGAAGCTATTACAGTATTACTAAATACATGGAATACAACTATTTAGCTGGTACGTAACACGTTTAGATGGAAGCCGAGTGGATTAGGATTAAATTGCTTAGCTACGCTAAGGACAGATGAAAATTCTCTCATGCTCGTATTAGTATTCAGAACTTGCAACAAATATTTATGCACATTGCAAAGGTAACCGGCCGTGGGAAGCGGTGCGAGGTCATTAGAATCAATTTTAAAAGGATAGAGCTAGAAACCCGCCTATTTTTTGTCGAAAGAATTGTTCGGACACTTACCATAAATGATTTAGGTTTATCTGTAGACGTGTTGAATTCACTGTGGTACACCTAGAAAATTCATTGACAATGTCGTAAGAAATGCATAGGAAACAAAAAAAAGTATCCATGATTGTTAAATGGAAAAATGCACAGAAACATTTTCTGATAGTACAGGAAAATTTTGGGCCGTCACAAGGAGAAAACTAGTGTAGAAATTTGCGACCTCGTACAGAAATTCTAGTACAGACCCAAATCTCAAGAAAATCACAGATGATACATACATTAGTTGAGCCAACGAACATAAACGTTCAAGAAACTGGATAAAATTTTCTCGAATGAAAAACAGCCCACACTTGCACTAAATTATGTTTATTTTTAATTCTTAACCATGGTTTCTAATAATATAGCCTTCTTCAGAAGTCACATTAATAAAAGAAAAATGTCTTAGCCCAGCGGTTGCGTCAAGATCAATAAAATAACGTCCGCAGCTCGTGGTCGTGCGGTAGCGTTCTCGCTTCCCACGCCCGGGTTCCCGGGTTCGATTCCCGGCGGGGTCAGGGATTTTCTCTGCCTCGTGATGACTGGGTGTTGTGTGATGTCCTTAGGTTAGTTAGATTTAAGTAGTTCTAAGTTCTAGGGGACTGATGACCATAGATGTTAAGTCCCATAGTGCTCAGAGCCAATAAAATAACTTCAACAGACATAACCCTGTTTCGAACATAAGTAAAATTACATATGGCACCGTATGTCCTCTGCCACTACCACTGTTATACTCTATTATTGTGACTTCTGAAGTAGGCTGTATTGTTATTGCAGAAACCAAGCTCAAGGTTTAAAGTAAACATAATTTAGTGCAACTGTGGGCTGTTTTTCATTCGAGTCAATTTCGTAACAGTTGCTGTTGTCGCTGCCATGATGAAAATAATGAAAATAATGGATAAAATTATCACAGAAATAAAATTTTAAGAATCTAAAACTTGAAGTCACGCAAATAAGAAGCGGAAACGTAAGAAAAAATTCTGAAGCCAAGAAATATGCCTCAGCGAATAAGCATCAAAGTGACACAAAATTTTTCAGTCAGTAAGTAAAGTAGGCCTATCTGGTTCTGTACAACTAAATGCACTGATAAAGCAAGTTCGGTTCACAAAAGTTTGAAATGATAGTAAGAAAACTAATGTTACATACGGAAATTTGAAAGCAGAAACGAAATAACGGAGAATGTGAACTGACAACATACAAAAGAAATTTGGCAGTATTACAATTCTACAGAGCATGAAGTACGTTCGTTATTAAAGTTGACTGGGACAAAAATAAATATGGAGGCGACCTACTGAAAGAAGAACAAGCAACGCAACTGTAAAAAAAATTACAAATTCTCTGAGTCAAAGAATTTCATATTCATATGCAACACACTAACAGTAGACGAGTACATGAAGACAAACAAGTCATTCTCGGAAACTGCATTATCAGTCATTGATTCGCCACTTGTTGTGGGTATTGATAATCCATCGCGGTTCAACAAGAACAAAGCAGCGAAATGGACGAAACGCATGATAGAAGAGAAAAGTATTAGGGAAAAACTGATTAACAGCACAAAACGAATTCAAAAGAATGCTTGCGCTCACGAAGATTCACAACTCATAATTTTCGTCAACAGAGAAGAAAGCAATGGCAGAATACTCAGTCATTAGGCAGGGCACACACCAACATGGCGTGACATGCAACGTGACACATGAAAGATACATGCGTGCTAGTAGGATAGGTGTGCCGGCTCTAGCCAAGACAATCACCTCATCACATCCCGTGTCATGTTACACTTCTAGTATCAGGCTACACACTAGGGCTCCTCGGTGCCTTCACTCCCTCTGCCCCCGGAGAACCACCGGGTATTGATCAGGATCACCCAGGCAATTGCGTTATGTGAAATAAAAATGGCTGCAACCTCCCTCCCCATTCACCCTTCTCCTACCCCCACCCCTTCCCTCCACACTTTCTTCTTTTAAAACTGGGACACTTGAACGGGAGAGGTTGCTCTAGAGATGGTCGACATAGGGACAAAGAGAGACTGTATCTACATCAAGTCACAACACTTTAATATTACATGATTCGAGGCACCAGTAGAAAACACATCCAACGAGATATCTCAGTACCCTTATTATTCCATTTTTAAGTATTTTTCACCTATTCCACAGTTTTGCTATTTTACGACTGGAGACATTCTGGAGCTGGGTAGTACAGGGAGAGGTTGTAGACTATGTCTATTTGTTAATAACAAACGACGTAAAAGCACATCACTTGAATTCTATTTGTTCAAAAATATGGTTCAAATGGCTCTGAGCGCTATGGGATTTGACATCTGAGGTCATCAGTCCCCTAGAACTTAGAACTACTTAAACCTAGCTAACCTAAGGACATCACACACATCCAAGCCCGAGGCAGGATTCGAACCTGCGACCGTAGCGGTCGCGCGGTCCCAGACTGAAGCGCCTAGAACCTCTCGACCACAGCAGCCGGCTTCTATTTGTCGATAACAGTTTAGTATCACGTGACAACAGCAGAGAGCACACCCAGGGAGATATGTAAGTACTCTCATTTTTACGTATCTTCCCCAATCTTCGTATTTTGTTCCATAATTTTACTTATTTTGTTCAACTATGCAAGATCCACCCCAACTATTCCTGGCATCTCGTCGTCATCATAATGCTGTCGGACAATCACAAGGCAGCATGTGCCCAAATCATGACTCATAATGAAGCACACTTCCAAAGCTACATCTTTTATAACTGGGACAGTTGAGTGGTCACCATAGGGAGAGGTTGTAGGTGCATCTATTTGTTAGTAACGAATTACGTCACTCGAGGACTGTTCGTTAATAACCATTTAAAATTTCGTAATTAGAGGCACCAGCAGGCACTACCCCTGAACAGGTATTAAATTACGCCCATTTTTCCAAATTTTCCATTATGTTACGCATTTTAATCAATTACGTCAGTTACGTGTCAACGTCAACATTAAGCCACGCCAACGTCGCATCGCGTCTTCACATCATGATGCTCTCAGCCTGTCACCATACAGCGTGGGTCCCACCGCTCCATTACTAGTGTGAGTGATATCAGAGTGTTAGAAACGAACACATTGGTGGAAATTACGACGTCATACCAAGCTCTATAAGCACTACCGATTTCCAACCATGATACGGTATGTACAGAACATATTAAACTGCAATAGATAAACTACCACTACATTAATAACTTGTGTGATGTCGTAGTAAAATTCTGATGTCTCCAACAGAAGATGCTGTATGTTTGTAACACAGCACTACAAAATTAGCACCTAGAAGCACTGTCGATCAGCATCGACAACAACCCCAGCGAGAATCATATCGCCTTCAGGTTAAACAGCCCCTCGGACTCTCACGTGCGGTTGTAGTACTGCAAACACCGATGATCTGGGTACGATCACGGATACACTATCCAGCAATGATGGAGAAAGTTGCATTGTAATCAGCTCCAGCTTGACGGCTGACACTGCTGCTATATCAGTTCTGGTTGAGGGGTCTCCATTCTGCAGCAATAATGACAAACAGACTCCAGCATGTCGGTGCAAATATCAAAGCGTGCTATAAATAGCTAGATGACTACGAACTCTCTCTAGCATCCCCATGTCAAATGAGTCAAGTGAGATGCTGGTATAGAAGAAAGCCTCTCATGCAGTCGCGATCGACAGGTCGCGCACGAGAGAGCTCCCCATATCCACCCAACATCAGGCCAGACCATCTCCCTAGACATGGTAGAGAAATATGCACGGCGTATATGCAATCATGTCTAACCTGGTAGCTGGCACAAAAGGCACTCAATCATTCAGAGAGAGGGATATGACCTAGGCGAGCCAATCGTGACTCACAGACACCTACACATTCACCAGAGGAATTCCGTGGACGCCTTGCAGATAACTGTTACAAACAATCTAAGCGCCAAGTACTTACCTCCCCACCACCCTTTCTTTCTGGACCAATTATAAACAAACTCCTCCTCCTCACCCAACCACCATGCTTATAAAAGTGGTGTGGAACGATACCATTTTCAGCTGGGTAGCACTCCCAGTTGACTTACACCTTCTAGAGCACGTTGGGTGGCACGGGATACATGCGGACGTGCATTGTCCTGTTGGAACAGCAAGTTCCCTTGCCGGTCCAGGAATGGTAGAACGATGGGTTCGATGACGGTTTGGATGTACCGTGCACTATTCAGTGTCCCCTCGACGATCACCAGTGGTGTACGGCCAGTGTAGGAGATCGCTCCCCACACCATGATGCCGGGTGTTGGCCCTGTGTGCCTCGGTCGTATGCAGTCCTGATTGTGGCGCTCACCTGCACGGCGCCAAACACGCATACGACCATCATTGGCACCAAGGCAGAAGCGACTCTCATCGCTGAAGACGACACGTCTCCATTCGTCCCTCCATTCACGCCTGTCGCGACACCACTGGAGGCGGGCTGTACGATGTTGGGGCGTGAGCGGAAGACGGCCTAACGGTGTGCGGGACCGTAGCCCAGCTTCATGGAGACGGTTGCGAATGGTCCTCGCCGATACCCCAGGAGCAACAGTGTCCCTAATTTGCTGGGAAGTGGCGGTGCGGTCCCCTACGGCACTGCGTAGGATCCTACGGTCTTGGCGTGCATCCGTGCGTCGCTGCGGTCCGGTCCCAGGTCGACGGGCACGTGCAACTTCCGCCGAACACTGGCGACAACATCGATGTACTGTGGAGACCTCACGCCCCACGTGTTGAGCAATTCGGCGGTACGTCCACCCGGCCTCCCGCATACCCACTATACGCCCTCGCTCAAAGTCCGTCAACTGCACATACGGTTCACGTCCATGCTGTCGCGGCATGCTACCAGTATTAAAGACTGCGATGGAGCTCCGTATGCCACGGCAAACTGGCTGACACTGACGGCGGCGGTGCACAAATGCTGCGCAGCTAGCGCCATTCGACGGCCAACACCGCGGTTCCTGGTGTGTCCGCTGTGCCGTGCGTGTGATCATTGCTTGTACAGCCCTCTCGCAGTGTCCGGGGCAAGTATGGTGGGTCTGACACACCGGTGTCAATGTGTTCTTTTTTCCATTTCCAGGAGTGTAATCCAAAGTATATACGTCCTTGCCACACACAAACGAGACTTGTGAAAGGCCGCAAAAATAAAATCTTCCTCAATACAAAGCCATAAAGTCACAGTCACGATACCTATCCCCCAATATAATAAAAAATGTGACCTTAGAGATCGAGCATCTTTTGTCTATAAGCATATTCCCTAAAGAACAATTAACCTGCCGCCTTGTGAATTCAAATTGTGAACAACACATGCACAACGGCCGTTGGAAAAACGGGTTACACGTACCTGGCAAAAGTGCAATCACCACCTAATTTACGACGAGATGCCGCTCGTATCTGTTGGCTCTGTCACAGCAGTGAATCAAAGAAGCCGACATTGCCACTTTGAGCCTGCAGACATCCCTGGGAATAGCGACCACACCTCAACTGTGCAACAACTCTCGCAGTAGTTCCGAGGTCCACAACCTTAAAATGCGGACAGTGGCTGACTGAAAGCGGGGGAAGTGGCTTACTCAAAGTTGAGTTTATGTAACGTCCCCTTAGAACAATTTATACACGACTGTGCTTATCCTGACACACAATAATTTTAGCGCAACGCAATCTGACTATCTAAAATCCCTGCAAAAGAATGGCCCTGAGTAACATTACACTATACCTTTCACAAATAACTTACCTCACAAAAATCTTCATTACTGGAACTACTGCAATACAGCGAGCGCCACTACTGCCAGCTAAATAAAAGATTCAAACTACAGAAGGCACTAACTACTGATGGGGATAGTTAGCAAATGAAAGATATTAATAGAGAACAAACAATGTATTTACCTTAATATTCATAATTGACATCCAGTATTACAAAACTCCGCCATCTCTCTCCCCACATCCACCACTGCTGGCGGCTCACCTCCAAGTGCCCAACGCTACGCGCTGTTCACATCCAGCTGTAGCAGTTCATGACAACAATGGCAGACAACAATGCAAACTAGCCACATACTGCACACAGCACAGCCAGTGATTTTCATATAGAGCGCTACGTGGCATTACCCATATAAAAATCTAAACAGCCTACTTACATAGCCCCCATGCTCCCCACAAAAAATTTTACAAAATATTTTTGGGCAGTGGCCAATAAAGATTTGATAAAATTTTTCATAATTACAATAACAAAGATATCAAATGCACACACTTATTGATACAATGTTGGTCAACAGCTAAAATTTTTCACAGTCAATGAAGACAGTCCTGATCATTCATCATAAGAGTAAACCTGCAGTTTGTTTGCTCAAAGTCTGAGCAGTAGAATACAATGCACACGGAAGTAGTGGATTTCCATGCAGTCTTGAAGAAGTAGTATTGTCCTTCCAACAGTAAGACAGTGCTGACTCTTGACATGCTGACAGGTAATGGGCCACAACAGAGCAAACCCACAGCAGAGTCAGTCGACGTTTCGAAGAATATTGGTAGGTAGGTCATCACAGAGTAGACCCACTGTAGTCCTGGTAGAGATTGTGGTATTGGTGGACCAACAGAGGTGCAGACCCACTGTTGTCCTTGTAGAAATTGTGGACAGGCCCACTGTAGTCCTGGTAGAGAGTATGGTATTGGTGGGCCACCAGAGGTGCAGACCCACTGTAGTCCTTGTAGAGATGGCCAGCAGCCATCTGTTGCGACTGTGCAGGTGCACAATCACCATTGAAGAGTCTTGCGGATAATAGAGCAAGTCCATAACCACCACTTGTGCACTCACAAAGTTTGTGGAATTGTCCTTAGAACCAGCAATGCTGTTATCCAGTCCCTTGCTGAATTATTAACACAGATGCAAACACAACAGTCCCAACTTCTCACATATTGTGCATTACTGTGACCAACAGAAACGTGTGCAGTGAAATGTAACGTACAAGTTACTTAAATTGATGAACTGGTGTCAATTACAATATTATAACATTAGAATACAATGACAAAGGTACAAAATACATAATTAAAAACATAACAATACAGATAACATTTGTAGTACCGGCTTTACAAAAGAATAGAAATAAACATATACATCAGTGTTACAGGAATGATGACATGAGTACAAAAATAAAAGATCAGAATCACTTTTGAAACGTCAAGTTCACACATGAGCATTAAAACAAAACAGAATAAATAATGTCTAAGCATCTTTACAAAGAAAATAACAGAGTATTAGAAAAATTCTACAACATAGCTCTCATCAGCACATAAACACATCAACACATAAAGACAGGAAAAACACAAATACACAAGGGTACACAAACATATAGAGGGATGACACAAAAGGAAAGGACAGGGTTTGTTTTACTGCAGTATTTTGCATGGAGATCTCCCTTCGTTCATCATTATTCCCAAAAGTCCTATCTAAGCCTGCTTTCTGTATTCTGTTCACATCCTCTTTCAAAAATAGTTTTTCTCCACTGTGCACTACTTTTTTTTTTTTTTTTTTTTGGCCAAACCATTTTCTTATAGCTTCTCAATACATTTCTTCCAAGTCATCATATTTAGTTTCTTATATAGTCTACCCCCTCTTAAGCTAACTTAAATCTACTGAGCTCAGATATATATACCAAGGGACGAGGCAATGCAGCATCACATAACACAGTTAATATAAACAGCAATGAAAAAAAACGCAGATTTGCGAAGCAAGCAGCATTAAGAAATTAGCAAAAGTCAAATTCAATAACACTATGCCTGGCAAACAGCAGCAACTTATACCTAAACATGACATAGCGCAAGCAGAAAAAATATTACAGTAAAGACAACAATGCAGAAAAGGGAAATGTCTATTCACATCTTAATATCTATGTAATTAAAGTGGTCATCTTAATGTCTATGTAATTAAAGTGGTGCACCACAACAACTTATTGTAAAAAAATATTACCATGTACTTGAAAAGAAAATTATGTGTTACTGTTACTAGTTCCTTCTTATTGTTCTTTCCTTTCCAAGTGCTCCTTTTTTTTAAAGAATGTGGATCATAAAATAATTATTTAATAGATCTGTTGACAGAAAGAGTTCACATTAGCAAATGCATCTAAGTTTATTTTATAAAACTAATGCTGCAACACAGCTGGAAACCAGATATTAAATGAAATAAGCAACTATGAAAAGCAAAGCATAAAAATATCATTCAATAGTCATGTGGCATTTCGTGAGTCAGTAGCACTCAACTCTCGGAGAAAGACACTTGTCATAATCAGGTGTGCAGATGTACGAATATTTCCCATCAATTCATAAGCATTTCAATAATTAGCACAAAGTGCGAGTAATCATATGTTTTTTAAGTAACGAGGGTGTCGCATTAGCGATGAAAGGCACACGCTAATGCCTTGTTCTCCAGGTGTTTGACACAGCTGTGTGCCCACAACGCATTACAAAAATCATATGTTTTCAAGTAACGAGCGTGTCGCATTAGCGATGCCCTCTACAAAGGTATGTCAACAGCGAGTTTAATGGCCTCCCTTTGTCCTTTTCTTCCACCTGTGCCTCTGGCACACCCTAATGGCTTTCTTTTCTACCTGAGCGTCTGAAAAGGCTTGTTCTCCAGGTGTCTAACACACCTGGGTGCCCACGTCGCATTATGTGCAGGTGGTCACTTAACTTTCTTACGGAAATATTTACGACAGCAGTTTCCGCTACAGTGACAGTCTCATATAAAAATATTTCACAGGTCAAGAATTTGCGTTACAAATCTGTAGAGACAAAATCCAATTGACATAACAGAGTCCAAAAAATTTTCGTCGGCATTGTAATACATTCACGCATTTACATACATTTCATAACTCTTAAAGTACGATTCTTGGTTTCCAACAACCTTTTTCACAAACCAGAGTCCCTAACCACTACTCATTATTCCTTACCTTATTCGTCGACACTTCTTCAATATTTCATCATAACAGATACATAGCATACTCAAATAACTCATATAGCATCAGCTTATTGATCATAAACATACCGCAACAGCATAATACACATAGTCATCGTAAAAATAACACCATAACACCTCAGTCAAATCTCAAAATCGTCGTAGCTTCCTCCAATAATTTCAAAACCTAACAAAATTCTCTGCTCATGTCAAAAGTGTCATCTGCCTCCAACGTACTTTAAAATCATGCTCCCTTACCAAATACATCATTCAAAGCTCTCATAGTATCACAATGGGTCAGAAAAAATATGAACAGTTCACAAAGTACAGACAAAATACAATTTCTTAAGTGTGAAGTAATCCAACTCTGTAATTGCGTAAACATGTGTCACTGACGTAGTAAAAAAAATGTTTGTCTCTCAGTTAAATGATCAGATAGCTGTGTAATTTGTGTGTTAAAGGAATATGGTGCCGATGTGTAAAGTTGTATAAGCAAATACCATATTAGCTAGGGCTCCTTGTGCTTGCCACACACATGGTACACAAAGCAGGCGTGTACCCCCCTGAGGTTTATTGTAATTATACCCTCAGGTGTTACAGATTACAGCAATGGAATGAAATGTATCACAAAAAACTTTCTGTGTAATTCAAAACTCTTTAAAAATAAATGTTTTAAGTACAAAATTAATCACTCAAATACGTGTCCTGTAGCGCTAAATATGCGTCTTGCTGTTAGATAATCTCTGGGAAGTGTCGTAGTTATTGTCCTCCGAAAGCTAAGTTCTGCAGAAGTCAATGTACTTACCTCATGATACACAAAAGTGAAATGCTTTGCGTATAGATAACTTAGTTATTACGCTTATTGCCGTGATGAGGAAAGTACTGTGCTGTAACGTATTGTTGTCCTACGGAAAAGGCTGTCTCCTTGTAGCAATACCACAAAAGTTACTACTAAAACATGTTTTGCTTTCCATAAGGATTCAGAAAAAACTGTGCAAATATAAAACAGATACACCGCAAAAGCAACATTGTAAATTGTCACGCATTAGCAGCGTCGTGATAAAATCGTGTAGCTGTCACATAAACTAACCACAGTGTCATCTGGCATTTCACAGAAAACACCTCAAATCCAGAATCCACTCTCAAGCAAACCAAAATGTTGCATGAAAATTTCATTAGCAGTACCAGATATGTTCTAAGTATGTGAGCCTTATATTCGTTACGTAATCGTGCAACTAACAAGGAGGAATGTATAAATAACAACACTGTGTCGTCTGTTCGCAATAACAATGCATTCGCAATTACTTGTCAAAGTTACCTATGTTCTTGACTGGATGGTTAGTTAGCTTTAAAACATAGTTGCATGTTAACAGTTTCTCAGTGTGACAAATTGTACAAGTGGTGTGAAGTGAAAATTGTAAAGACTAAGTTAAAAAGCAGATTATCTGTCAATAAATGGTTTTACATGAGAAATGTGGTGTAAACCTTTTGCTCTTCTCAGTACGCAGAGTTTCAAATTGAATGCAATTATCATGCGGTATTCGTCCGTAAAGAATACGGGAATTTTGCTCAAGGTTAGCGTCAATGTCATTTTTCTCGGAGCCAGCCGGCGCACGCAGCTGCCTGCGGTGCGAGTCATTGTCTGTTTCTTTGTTGGCGCGCGCCGTTACTGGGATTAGGAGGCCTAACTTCCACAAATTCGCCTTGCCGAGAGGGCCCGGCTCTGTTTAAAACTCGCCAGTTCTGATGCAGTTCAGGTCTGTCGTTACGATCATATCGTCTGTCGTCATGTCGGTAGTTTACATAGTTTCTTGTTTGTCGGTCATGTGGTAGAGAATTTCTCCCGGAATCGTAACTGCGTGCTGAACTGTCGCGTCTGAAGTTATTCTGTCTCCCTTGATAATAATTGTTTTGGTTTCCATATTGTCTGTTTCTATGGTAATCTCTGTCATATTCATTACTGCGGAGAGGTGGTCTTTCCCTGTAATTATTACTACTCTGCCAACGGTTGTCATACGGGTGGTGTCTATTTTGGTCACGATTTATGTGGTGAGAATAGCCTTGTCGCGTCCAGTTATCGTTTCTGTCGTCACGGAATTGTGACGGATGTGACCTGTAGTGATTGTTTTCCTGTTTTCGCATCCCGCGACTGTCTGTGTCAATTTCTAATTCTTGTAACAGTCCCTGAAAAGCTTCAATGTCGTCTTTGCAACGTCCTGCTAAAATAATATGTCGTAAATGTTCAGGCAGTTTGATTAAGCAAATGCGGATGAGTTCTGAGGGGCTGTATGGGTTTGACAGGTACTGATTCTTGTGCAACATGTCTTCAAAATATTTGACAAGACTGGAAAATTCAGATTGTTCAAAGTGTTTCATCATCATGATGCTATGTTTTACGCGATCTTGTGTAGCTTGTGACCAATATGCTGAGAGGAACGCATGGTAAAATTCTCCTTCACTGTGACAATCGTGAATGACAGATCGCATTCTTACAGCTGGTTCATTCTCCAAGTAGCCACACATAAATTCTAATCTGTGTTCTAATGACCAGTTGGGAGGAAAACAATGAGAGAATTGATGGAGCCACGCTTGTGGATGAATGTCATTGGCAGAATTCTTGAATGTTTTGAATTTACGTGTAGTAATGAACAGCTTATAGTCAAAGTCATCGTGTCGGCGAGTAGCATATCGATCATTGTTACGTCGTGCCGGCGGTTCCATCTCAAAATTCGGTGTACCTTGCCAATTTCTTTCATAATTACCGAAATGCCCTGTGTTATTATTTTGTGGCTTTTCCGTATTTCTAAGTTCCTCTTCCCGTGTTGGAGCGCGAGTGTCCTCTGAAATATGTAATTCTTGTATCACCTGTGTCAACTGATCTTGTACTTCCCGGATTTCTCTTTTGTACTGTGTATTGATTTGATTTTGATTTTGTCTGAATTTTCTAATTTGTTCATACTCTTCTGTGTCAGAGAAGGCTACGGGTCTTGTGTCATTCAGATCATCATCTACCTTTGTAGATAAGTTAGTGACCTGATCCGAAAGTTCAGCTACTTTCTCCGATAGTGAACACATTTCCTCAGTGTGTTTTTCTGAACCAAGTTTCAGAGTGTCCATTTGTGTTGAAATCGAATCTACTGTGTTCTTTAAGTTTTCCTGAGTTTTTGCCAGTTGCGTAACCGAATCGGTAGATACCACTGAGTCAATTTTAGCCCACAAGGTCTCATGATTTTCATGAACAATGGTTTGCAGCTCTTTTATGGCTGCTTCGTGATTCTGTAATGCATTTTCATGCCGCGAAAAAATAGGCTGAAAATGCTCACAAATTTGTGTTTTTACGTCATTACAGACCTTTTGACATTTCGATTCAATGTTATGTAACTCAGCAGTTAAATCTTCACGTGTTTGTTCGAGAGTTTGTTCCAATGAGTCTAACTTTTGAAGATTTTGTTCCATCGTGTCTAACTTTTTAAGATTTTGTTCCACTGCGTCTAACTGTTGCTGTGTTTGTCTCTGGTGTTGTTCCATTGTGTCTAACTTCTGAAGCTTTTCTCCCATTTGTTGCATTAATTGTAATAACAATGCATTGGTGTCTGAAACATTTTCCTCAGTGCTTTTCGGCAGTGAATTTGCACCGGCAACATTCACATTTTGACAAGCTGAAAATGTGTCTTGACTTACTTGAGAAAACGGTGAGGACGCAAAACCTGAATCTACAGTATTTGTAAAACTGTGTCCTGTCATTTCGGATTCCTGAGGCGAGCTGTTGCCGACCGATCGATCGATAATGCTTCCCTGTTCACTACCTGTTTCACTGTCTACACCATTATTTGACGCCCGCTCCATTTCCCTGTGCACAGTTACCAAATTACTACTTTGAACATTAGTAAATTCATTACTCGGCGGCGCTGATAAGCAACGCTCGTCGTCACTATCATTTCTCAATTTAGTTTGGAGCCTAGTGTTACGTTTTTCACACGCCATTATTGTCACAATATTTCACACGATAACACAGAAAAGCACAATTTGAATAGCAAAAATAAGAGAACACATTAACATAGCACTGAAAATAATATCTAGTTAATTGCAAGCGTAGCTGCGAAATACTTGGTGCAAATCTATATGCATGCCACAACTGTTTTACTGTACAACAATGAAAGACTGCAACTACCAAGGAGATTCTCTCTACAATTACGCGCTAAAGCTACACTAAATACACAAACTACAAGAAAAAATCAGAAGATTCCAGTGAGGTATCCTAGGCTAAGGGTCGACATATGTAACGTCCCCTTAGAACAATTTATACTTGTGAAACGTCCCCTTAGAACAATTTATACTGACTGAAACGTCCACTTAGAACAATTATACACGACTGTGCTTATCCTGACACACAATAATTTTAGCGCAACGCAATCTGACTATCTAAAATCCCTGCAAAAGAATGGCCCTGAGTAACATTACACTATACCTTTCACAAATAACTTACCTCACAAAAATCTTCATTACTGGAACTACTGCAATACAGCGAGCGCCACTACTGCCAGCTAAATAAAAGATTCAAACTACAGAAGGCACTAACTACTGATGGGGATAGTTAGCAAATGAAAGATATTAATAGAGAACAAACAATGTATTTACCTTAATATTCATAATTGACATCCAGTATTACAAAACTCCGCCATCTCTCTCCCCACATCCACCACTGCTGGCGGCTCACCTCCAAGTGCCCAACGCTACGCGCTGTTCACATCCAGCTGTAGCAGTTCATGACAACAATGGCAGACAACAATGCAAACTAGCCACATACTGCACACAGCACAGCCAGTGATTTTCATATAGAGCGCTACGTGGCATTACCCATATAAAAATCTAAACAGCCTACTTACAAGTTGATAAACTGGAGGAATCACCGACTTGTGTGTGTTGCTGGGAGTAACGTCTAAGAAATTACCTCCCCACTGCTCACAAGCTGAGCGTTGGAAGACCGAGACCACCACTGCAACCTTTGAAACGAAACTGGAGCTGACCTGCGGCCGTACTCTGCGAGTGACGTCTCTGTAATCGCCATAGGCCATTTTGATAACGCTACCAGTGTGTCACGTGTCGAAGCAGCCAGAGGAATTCCAATATTATTTTTGTTACACGACTGTGAGATGCTGAATTTGCCCATACAGTCTTATCAACAAGAAAAAGCATTATTTAGGAGCAAACATTCACGCAACTTGTACTGGTTACAATAATCATCTAGTGTTGAACATCAAGATTTTATCTTGGATCCACAGCACTCTTAGTTGTCTCATATCATTAGAGTTCTGACAACTTCCCGTCTAGGATAATGTCAACAGTAATGAATCGCAAATCAGGTAATATCGGAGTCAAGTTCGCAGCCTGATATTTCTAGGAGGAAAGCAGCAGAGTTTACCTGCACGGCGAGATTTTACTAGGTCGATCGAGCTAGGAAAAAAACATTCTGAGGCAAATATGCAGTAACTTGTATCATATTTTCCATTGTGATAGGCACCAACAAAGAATGCGTTAAAGTAATGTCTGTAGTGTTAAATTACGATCAATGTATCGTAAGACAGACTAACATACTGTTTCCTATAACGAAGAAATAAAAAAGAGCTGTGATAAATCCATGTGCCTTATATGGTTTCTGGCTACACTTCGTAGAAGTGATTCTATGGTTACTTGTGGAAATATTATACACAACCCTTACTATGTGGAAGATTTCTCCAAAAACCAATAATGTAGCACTGGACTTGTTACTCGTAGGACCAATCAACACCCTAGTATTACGTGAAACGAAATTCGCCAACGTGTTTTTTCGTGAACAAGATATTGAGAACTGGCATTTACAGTCAACGTAATATAAGGGAAAATAGAACATGTACAGGTAGGCGCTTTCCTTTCTAGATTCGTTTTTATGAGTGACACAAGGTGCAGAACTCACTCTATCTCTCTCTCACTCTCTCTCTCTCTCTCTCTGTGTGTGTGTGTGTGTGTGTGTGTGTGTGTGTGTGTGTGTGTTGGGAAGAGAGCTGTCATGTTCTCATGATCCCCTTGCAAACAGTAAGTGGCCTAGAGCTCGAATAAACATTTTTTAAAAAATGATGAATTTGTGTATAATATTTGTTCGGAATTTTGTGTGTGTAAGCACTTGGCTGTCAATAAATTACGCTTCTATTGAAGTAATTCTTGCAATAATTATGGGCCACAGTCGATTAAACCAATCTGGTGTCTCAGACTGTCGATCAAATCTCTTATATTTTTCAAAACACACCACTAAAATCCTAAACATGTTACGTGTGTGATAAATAATTATTAATTCGAAGACCCATCTAGTGACATCATACTACCCTCACCACTGTGTAGTGGAACAGTGATATCTCCGAAGAAAGCTAGTTTACTAGTCTTGTTTGGGAATATCGATGTAATTGTTTAATCGATTTCCATATTAAAACTACAGGCATAGAGAGCTTAATTTTATAAACTACTATATGTACTGATTGTCTTTATTGTATACAGGTATTGCATTTTGCCATTACCGAATGATCCATTGAAACAACAGTTCCCCATCGCATGTTCACATCCAGCTATAAATCATAATTATTATGCATTCTAATCTTGGGACCCATAACCACAAAAGACTTCATAAACAACACCATCTTTCCCAATTGACAAACTGCAGAATGATCTTATGGTTACACAGACAGTGGATCCTCGCATAATGAGCAGTTCCCATAACTTGCAGTTCTCATAACAAGCAAAACAAATTGTGAAACAATGACTCCCTTAACGAGCGATGTTTCGAATAACACATGACGACGATTTAGTGTGTTGTCCCCAGTCGTTTGCGTGCTGCGGGGGAAACGTTCAACAATATGAACGCCTATCATTGTCGGAAGCGGCATATGAACAATGTTTCCAGTACGTACTGCAGTCTGGGTTTAGCGCTCTTTCTGCTACCATCTTCGTGCAGCTTGTGATCACACATTTTTCTAAAGTTGTGTTCACACAACTTTTTTTTTTTGTGTGTGTGTGTGTGTGTGCGGATTGTAATAACCTTCCTAGAAATGTCCCACAAGATGAAGTTGCAAAAAGACGACCATAAATGAAAGAAAATGACCTTAGAAATGAAACGTTAAATCGGTGGAAAAAGCGAACGTTGTGTGAGCGCTGTTGATTTAGCACACACATACAATCAGTCTTCATCAACTATTTGCACTGTCCTCAAGAACTAGGGCAAGATTAAAGAGATAGATGCTTCAGAAGGAGTGACAAGAACACCTAAACAACGATTTCGACTGTGGACGATGTCGAAAGATTTGCTCCTTCCATGCACAAATGAAAAGCAATTGCAAGGCCACACAATTAACGAGAACATCATTTGTGAGAAGGAGAGAACGATTTTCGCCGACATTGTTAAGAAGACGGCCGGATCATCAGCGGAGGAAGAAGTGTTTAAGGGAAGGCGTGGGTGGTTCGAGAAGTTTAAGAATCGGCATCCACAGCGTTGTGAGGCACGGCGAAACTGCCAACTTCGACACAAAGGCAGCAGTCGCAAAAGGTTTTTAATTGTGTCGAGACGGGGCTTTTCTGGAAAAAGATGCCGAAGAATACCTTTGTAACAGCAGAGGAGAATGCATGGCCCGGTCGCAAGCCAATGAAAGACTATCTCACTCTGCTAATATGTGCCAATGCAAGCGGCGATTTGAAAACTAAACCGCTGCTTGATTGCCATTCACAATCTGCACAAGACTTCCAAGAGGAGTAAAGTTCAGAAGAGAAGGTAAATGTGACGTGGAGGTCGAATACCAGGGCATGGGTGACACGTGATTTTTTTTGTAATTGGATCAATAAAGTTTTTGGTTCTTCGGTGAAAAAATGTTTGGTTCGCATGAATCTGCCACTCCGTATCTTGCTTGTTATGGTCAACGTTCCTGCCCATTCTCCAGGCCTGCAAGACCATCTCCTTGAGTTTCAATTCATCAAGATCCAGTTTCTGTCTCCCAGCAATATTCCGTTACTCCAGCTTAAGAAGCTCTACACCAAAGCACTCTTCGAGCATTACTTTGAGCTGACTGAAGCTACCAGTATCACTCTCGGAGAGTCTTGGAAATATCACTTCAGCATCGTTGCCTGCATCAAGATAATCGAAAGGGGTTACCAAGAGAACTCTCACTTCTGCTTGGAGGAAGCTTTGGCCAGAATGCGTTGTCGAACGTGATTCTGAGGCATTTGAATCAGTGCCTGTGGAGCCTGTAGTCAACGAGATTGTGTCTCTGGCCGGGAGCATGGGACTAGAATTGATAACAATGTTATCGATGAGCCTGTGGAAGACCATCGAAGAACTTACAGAGCTGCAATGTGTTTCACAGCAGGAAGCTGTGGAGAGGAGTTCTTCAGAGGAGGAGGAGGAGGACGCTGTAACAGAGAAGTAGCAATCTTCTTGCGCAATAAGAGTAATGCTGAAAGCATGGGAATCAATTCATCGTACATTGAAAATTACCATCCCAATAAATCTGCCGGCCGAGGTGGCAGAGCGGTTCTAGGCGCTACAGTCTGGAACCGCGCAACCGCTACGGTCCCAGGTTCGAATCCTGCCTTGGGCATGGATGTGTGTGATGTCCTTAGGTTAGTTAGGTTTAAGTAGTTCTAAGTTCTAGGGGACTGATGACCTCAGAAGTTAGGTCCCATAGTGCTCAGAGCATTTGAATAAAGCTGTGGCTACGCGCACTACAAACTTATTTGACTATAACGCTGTGTCGCATATTCGCGAAGTGTTGAAGCCTCGGCAGAAACAAATGACTATAGGTAGCTCCTTAGTAAAAAAGAATTAGTTATATATCGTGAATAATAAAGTACATAATACTGTATGTATAATTTTCTTTGAATAAATGTCATGAATATGATAAAATTTTAGTACTTTTTCTGCATAGAACGAATTATCGTATTTTATGTTAATCTATATGGGATAAATAGTTTCGATTGAAGACTGTTTTGTACTACGCGTAAGATTCTAGAATGAATTATGCTCGCTGTGCAAGCTTCTACTGTACAATAATTTTTAATAGGTCTACTTAACGCACATTTCCTCCATTACGTGTCAGGAAGGTATAATTTGTTCTATATTTCTGCCAGAAAGACAGTCTGGAGATGCTTAGTTCTTCTGTGCGTTCTCATATGTGTGGTCACTAGAATCTTTCACATTATTAACACCGCCATAAAACAATGAGAAGGTAATGTAGCCCATACTGGTTTGCTTATGACGAAAGACAGTCATCAAACCTACATATTGCCCACAGTGGAACAGTAAGCATCGCTATTTGGTGTCTTACGTAATCGATTTTCTGGATAAAATAATTAAAACCCATAGAAATGCAGAGCAAAGCATTTTAGCAAGCTGATTCTATGGAAAGTGTGCACAGCCGCACACGTCAACCCTGTTTACTTTAATTCTCCGGAAGATATCTTTTTAGACGTCATGTCAGTCTGCTTTAGTATCAGTGAAAGTGTAGCACAAACGCTGGAATGGATCTTAACAAGGAAATGTGACTAAAAACAGCAAATTCTTTTTACTAACGGTGATAATTTACTCTAGAAGCAAAAAATCATTGTGTATAGGTCACGATGACAGTAGTTCCAGACGCATGATCTTATCAGTGTGTACTGTGTGCTCCATGAGATGGATACCCCAGAGTCATAGGGTTGGTGAGGGGGATCTAGCAACGGTGAGCAATGTGTATAGTGCTACTCAATACAAAAAAACGCATATTAGTGTAGTAAATTTATTAAAACACCAGCTGGAATAAGAACGTGATAATGCTACCCTGTAATGGGGTCAGGGTGTCATAATAAATGGATGACTTTGATATCATTTTAAGCAGAACTAATATGGTAGTTTGATAAACTAATACACATAATCTACACTTAGGTTCGCATTCCAGCGCTTATTCACCCTCTGTAGCAACAGCAAACGGCTCAGAGTACATTATTTTTTTATATGACTGCATACCTGCAGCATGATTTTGCATAATCGATTTCCACGCTAAATAATTAATATTATAGACAGGTAGATAATATATTGCACACGTAAAACATAGTTAGTCTGTAATTTGTACAAGACATCCAGGTAAAGGCCTAAATCCCTTTCGGTCATACCTTCTAAATATGGTTGTAATTACACCATTTTACGTGCAAGCTGTGATATGCATACCCCAGGGCAGCAGACAGGGTGGATGTGATTTTTCCCTGTATGCATGGCGTTACCCAAACTGTCCGCTAATAGCGCAACTTTACTTTAAAGACACCAAGACCACACAATAGCAAGAGAGTAATTGTTTCTTTATAATACGACAGTAAGATGTCAAACGGAGAATGGGCACAGGAGGTCGCAGGCAGATAGATTAAATATCAGGTCGAGACTGACAATTCAGCTCGGACTAACCTGCCATACAGCACAATAGCGAGGAGATACGAAGTAGTGTCAGTGCTTCTTATACCATCCGTCGCCAACGTGCGTTCACTCTCCACCAAAACACTCCACTGTATGTCTCAAAAGCAGTAAAATTGCCCACAACTGATATCGCTGGAGAAGACAGTCGCAAAAAATTTTAATTGTACAATAAATGTGTTTAAAAATTAGACTAACGCCAAGCAATAGTATTAGGGGCTAAGTCACGTACATAAAAATTATGCTATCGATGGTGTCTATAGAGGCCCATTTTTATCATGTACCATCAATGTATAGTAATGTGTTTTGCTTCTTTCGCTTCTGAAATCATACTGTTATGCTGGCGACGAACGAATCGTCGCCAATGTTGACTGGTGGCCAATGCTAAATAGAAACATATAAATCACGGCAGGTTTGTCAGAAACAGCGATAAGGTGCTGGCTGCATGGTCTGGATCTGCAACGACAAAAATAATTAGAAGTCGCTGGTAAAAAATAATATATATTGTACTTAACTGGTTGTACAGGATTCTTCTTGGCTGCATACATATAATTATAAACAGATAGCTATTGAGGCCTCAGGCCATACGTTACTAAGCGCCTTGTTAGAGGTTGCTTCATATCAGCTGAAGGCTATGCTACTTCGCTACTTGACGTCCCGAGCAAGAGTGGATGAGAACTCGCTAGAAACTCGATACAAGCCGCGGAGCGGCGCTAGCGGCGCTGGTCGCGACTCACGGGTCCAACGATACTAATACGGACCGCGGTCGATGACTGAAACCCCTAACAAGCGTGGTATCGAACGTTGATACCACATATACCGCCACTTTTTTTCAGTTCCAGAGGCATACGACTTGCTGGTAACACATACTGAGTGGAGAATGCCACAGCATTCAGAATAAGATAACACTACCATTTCGTTGCTTCCGCACACACACACACACACACACACACACACACACACACACAGAGAGAGAGAGAGAGAGAGAGAGAGAGAGAGAGAGAGAGAGACAGATAGAGAGAGAACGAGTGGGAGTTCGAAAACTTCGTCTAGTCTCTCAAGAATGCACCTCCATCCGACCATTAAAGTTAGTAATGTCGCTCCCTCCTTTATATCTGTTCGTTACAGTCTGTTTCGCGCGATTACCCCATCTGAATAACGATTTTGTTTCTTCTAAGCATTTCTGTAATCCTATCCCTCCCTCTGTATAAATAACAAAATCCATTTTTTTCAAGGGGGCTACGATGAGTTCTTTCTCTCAACTTTCAGTGCAGATCTCTATTACTTTGAAGTCAGATAGTGCTGTAATTCTAATAGATTACTCATTCATATAGCTCTCTGAGAAAGTGTCCATACATCTCTCTCCAGACACTTTGATCTAGTGTTTATGTCACACTTCAACTGCATTCTCGGTATAAATGTACTGAGAAAGTATCCATACATCTCTCTCCAGACAGTTTGATCTAGTACTTATGTCACACTTCAACTGCATTCTCGGTATAAATGTAGATATCCTGTGTAACTATATTTTTTATCAAATCTTTGACATATTCCACATTTTTCGATGTTTATCCATTTGCCACTCATGTAAATGCTCAATTGTACATTTGCTCTTATTGCCTACATAATCAGGTATGGCTTGCTATTTTTTTATACTGTCCAACATTCATACAGAGTCCCAAACCAAACAGAGTATCTTTTTATTACTCCAAATGTCAACACTAAGTGTCAAAGCCAACACTAAAGCTCACACACATGTACTTACATGGATTGCTTTGGGAGTATGTTGTTTACATTATTCTGTTGTAAACGTACACATGCACACACACACACACACACACACACACACACAAACACACACACACACACACACATGCATAGCATAGTTGCACTATTTTGTGTATTGGCTTCCAGCAGGGATCTCCACTCCCTCCATCTGCTGATACTGAAGGTGTCATTGGAGGTGGTGTGGACAGGGATAGCAGTGACAGCAGCAGGTTCAAAACAGCATCCGAAAGATGGCTCTGTTGCATTAGGTGTTGAATACTGCTGATGGTGGAGCCACATCACAATACATCTGGGAATATTATTAGGTGTGGATCCAGCATGTATATCTGGGAATATTTTTTGGGTGGATCCACCTGCACAAATACATACATAATGGTTGGATGGATCTATCTACATAAAAAATCCTTGAATGATGCTCTGTATGGATCCACCCATGTATGATCTGAGGTATCATCTGAAATGTGGGTCCACCAGTGCTACATCCAGATATATTGTTTGGGCTTGATCCAGAACGTGGTACATTTGGGGTTGTTGTTCAGGCTAGATCCACCTGTGCAATGCCTGGATAATGATTGTGGTGGATCCATTTACTCAAGAATTCTTGGATAATGTTCGCTATGGATCCAGCCATGTATGATCTGAGGGAGCATCTGAGAGGTGGGACCTTCTACATTAGGTCCGACACTGCTGCCGCCACTGCCATCACTTCAGCAGTGGTGATTAGTGGAGGGACTGAGTGGGGACAACTGCTGGAAGCCAACACATGAAAAAGGGTAAATAAACTGTGGTGTTGTGTCGTGTGTGTGTGTGTGTGTGTGTGTGTGTGTGTGTGTGTGTGTGTGTGTGTGTGTGTATGTTAACAATAATGAAAACACTCTATCCCAAAAACATGTATGCCCATGTGTGAGCGTGGTTTAGCATTGGCTTTGACACTTTGTGACAACATTCGGAGTATAAGTGGATATCCTGTCTGAGTTGTATTGTATCGAAAACTAGTAAGCCACTCCTGGTTATGTAAGCAATAGGAGCATATATAACTGCACATTTTCATATGAAAAAAATGGGCAAATATCGAAAAATGTGGCTAATGTCTAAAACTTGGTAAAAAATCGTAATTCAATATAGACACACAGACACTTAGAGTGTAAGAGAAATGTGACATAAGCACTAGATCAAGTGTCTCGAGAGAGATCTCTTGAATACTTCCCTAGAAAGCTACATAGATGAGTGACCTATTAGAATCACAACACCATCTGCCTCCAAACTGATGCAGATTGAGTTGAAGGTTACGGAGAGCTTGTCATTGACCCCTTGATAAAAAATAGATTTTGTTATTTATGCAGACGGCGGGATAGACATGGCATCACAGAAATACTTAGCAAAAACGAAACCATTATACAGATGGGACAATCAATCGAGACAGACAGTAATGACTACATGCAAGAGAGGTAGTGGCATCTCATAATGCTTAATAGTGGATCGATGGTGCATTCTTGAGAGATAAGATGAAATCGCCATACTCCCATTAGTTCTCTGTGTGTGTGTGTGTGTTAGGAAGTGGCATTGTTATTTTATTCTGAGTGCTGTGACATTCTCCACTCAACACATGTTAATCACAAGTCATATGACTTATGTTGGTGCATAAGTTCATAGCATTTTTCTGTAACTTTAAAAAAACACAACAGCACACATAACAGAGACTTTAGTCATCAGTACTAAGTGGGCACATTGAGCACACTTCTCATGTTTTTAATGCACAACCTTTTTGCAAATTAATTATTTTATATTTATAATGATTTTTGATATAAATAAAAAAATTATCTTATAAAAATCTTCATACTAAAAATCTTTAAAAACATAATATAATAAAAACATAATACAGAATAATTAATTAAATTAATTCTTAAAAAGGTTGTGCATTAAAACATATCAAGTGTGCTCAATTTAAAAATTCAAGTCAAATTTGAGTGCACTAGAATGAAATAAAATTAAGTTGAAAATAATGGGCATTTTGAGTGCACTAGAACTAATTTTAAAAATTGGTGTTTTTTTATTCCTAATATTATCTTCTTCAAAATGATTAAAATCATTGGAAAGAATATTAATGAAGTGAATAAATATTTATGTTTAAAATTCACTATTTAAAACACTGTTCTCTTCAACAAAACTCCATGTCTCATGTGGAGAAACCGTGGGTGACACTACCCAGGATCTTTTTAAAAATGCTGAGTAATGAGAAGGATTCAAACCATGAAATATCCATAGGAAACATATCTTAGTTTGAAACACACTCACCTAATGCACTGAGCTATTGATGTTAGGTAATGTATGGCACGCTAATTTCACTCATATCTCAACACATGGAAAAAGATAGTAACTGTCTTACATAGAATAAGTACGAAGTTTAAACTATGTCACTCGATTAAAAAATAAGTGAAAATTGTTTTACAAATGTTGTGCTACTCAAAGTACGATAATAAACCACTTAAGTAGTAATAACTCAACGTTTAAACCATTACTATTACGTAAGAAATACGCAAAATTTGCTTAAAAACTTTGTACTAAATTTTGCTACACTGGCTACATCTAGTAATCAGAATCTGAAACATTTCCCTGTGTGCCAATACAGTCAACTGTATGAGGGAGAGCTACTGTGTGAGTGAGATGGAGATAAGGATTCGAGAGTGAAGCAGAAGGTGTGGTCAGATGTTTCTTATTGATTGCGCTTATTCACACAGCTGAGAAGTCACATGTATATGAAGCAGCTGCTGCTTGACCATTTAAAAAAAATCTACTTTTATTTCTCAGCCAAATATTAATAGATTTTAAAAATTCAAAATACTAACAGAATCTACATGAAAAGGGCTATTCAGAAAAAAACGAATAATACTGAATATCATTATATATGCGACTATTCAGTACAAAATTTTCAACAAGTACTCTGTGTTATGCATCGAATTGGGATTCTTCTTTCCATACATAATTGTGTAGACGATTGTGTTGTTCGGTATTTTATCACTAAATGTTGCACATAATTTCGTAGCAGTTCTCTAAGGGGTAACAATATTCTTTCTGTGAATCATTTTAATCATGTAGATAGGACAGTTACTTACGAAATTAAATGGACTTAAATATACATCGCCTTTCAACCGTATAACTGGTTTAAAATTAAGAATTCCTCCTATGCCTTCAGATAATTATTTTGTGGATCCAAATTCCACATTTCTTGAGGAAATATTTCATTCCTTGCGCTTTCAATATCAGTATATTGAAGTTTAATGTGATAATATAATGAAGAATAAATCAACTGATTGTTTTTTCGATTAGTTTGAAACACAACAAAAATAAAATGAGACATATTGAACTCTACTGAATTATAGTAATTATTGATTTCTAGCTAGAAATTTTTTTCCCACTTGAACATGCTGCCTCAGCTGTTTGTAGTTCATAGAAATATATTAGAATTTTATCATTTTAAGTATATTTTATCACTGTTCAAGCTCATAATTCGGTTAATATTTATCACTAGGACACGAATTTCCATACATTCTACTATAAATTTACCTTTTTCTTGGAAGTGACTCTTTTATTTCAACTCCAGGATCTTGCTAGTCAGAACATCTAAAAAGAGCATCTCCAGCACTGGAGCTCCCAAAAAAATTAATGTAAGATCTCCTTCCCATAAAATTTCTTAATAGTCCCTAAAGAAACCATCTAGCATGTTCAGTGGGTGAAGCACCTCAATTTTCTTACTATTTGCTGTACCATTATTAAATATATGTACTTTTATACATCTACATCTATATTTATACTCCACAAGCCACACAACGGTGTGTGGCGGAGGGCACTTTCCGTGGCCCCGTCATTACCTCCCTTTCCTGTTCCAGTCGCATATGGTTTGCAGGAAGAACGACTGCTGGAAAGCCTCCGTGCGCGCTCGAATCTCACTAATTTTACATTCGTGATCTCCTCGGGAGGTATAAGTTAGGGGAAGCAATAGATTGGATATCTCATCCAGAAACGCAACCTCTCAAAACCTGGACTGCAAGCTACACTGTAGTGCAGAGCGCCTCTCTGGGAGAGTCTGCCACTTGAGTTTGCTAGACATCTCCGTAACGCTATCACGCTTACCAAATAACCCTGTGACGAAACGCGCCGCTCTTCTTTGGTTCTTCTCTATCTCCTCTGTCAATCCGACCTGGTACGGATCCCACACTGATGAGCAATACTCAAGTATAGATCGAACGATTGTTTTATAAGCTACCTCCTTTGTTGATGGACTACATTTTCTAAGGACTCTCCCAATAAATCTCAATCTGGTGCCTGCCTTACCAACAATTAATTTTATATGATCATTCCACTTCAAACTGTTCCATACGCATACTCCCAGATATTTTACAGAAGTACCTGCTACCAGTGTTTGTTCTGCTATCATATAATCATACAATAAAGTATTCTTCTTTCTATGTATTCGCAATACATTACATTTGTCTATGTTAAGGGTCACTTTCCACTCCCTGCACCAAGTGCCTATCCGCTGCAGATCTTCCTGCATTTCGCTGCAATTTTCTAATGCTACAACTTCTCTGTATATTACAGCATAATCCGCGAAAAGCCGCATGGAACTTCCGATACTACCTACTAGGTCATTTACATACACTCCTGGAAATGGAAAAAAGAACACATTGACACCGGTGTGTCAGACCCACCATACTTGCTCCGGACACTGCGAGAGGGCTGTACAAGCAATGATCACACGCACGGCACAGCGGACACACCAGGAACCGCGGTGTTGGCCGTCGAATGGCGCTAGCTGCGCAGCATTTGTGCACCGCCGCCGTCAGTGTCAGCCAGTTTGCCGTGGCATACGGAGCTCCATCGCAGTCTTTAACACTGGTAGCATGCCGCGACAGCGTGGACGTGAACCGTATGTGCAGTTGACGGACTTTGAGCGAGGGCGTATAGTGGGCATGCGGGAGGCCGGGTGGACGTACCGCCGAATTGCTCAACACGTGGGGCGTGAGGTCTCCACAGTACATCGATGTTGTCGCCAGTGGTCGGCGGAAGGTGCACGTGCCCGTCGACCTGGGACCGGACCGCAGCGACGCACGGATGCACGCCAAGACCGTAGGATCCTACGCAGTATCGTAGGGGACCGCACCGCCAATTCCCAGCAAATCAGGGACACTGTTGCTCCTGGGGTATCGGCGAGGACCATTCGCAACCGTCTCCATGAAGCTGGGCTACGGTCCCGCACACCGTTAGGCCGTCTTCCGCTCACGCCCCTATATCGTGCAGCCCGCCTCCAGTGGTATCGCGACAGGCGTGAATGGAGGGACGAATGGAGACGTGTCGTCTTCAGCGATGAGAGTCGCTTCTGCCTTGGTGCCAATGATGGTCGTATGCGTGTTTGGCGCCGTGCAGGTGAGCGCTACAATCAGGACTGCATACGACCGAGGCACACAGGGCCAACACCCGGCATCATGGTGTGGGGAGCGATCTTCTACACTGGTCGTACACCACTGGTGATCGTCGAGGGGACACTGAATAGTGCACGGTACATCCAAACTGTCATCGAACCCATCGTTCTACCATTCCTAGACCGGCAAGGGAACTTGCTGTTCCAACAGGACAATGCACGTCCGCATGTATCCCGTGCCACCCAACGTGCTCTAGAAGGTGTAAGTCAACTACCCTGACCAGCAAGATCTCCGGATCTGTCCCCCATTGAGCATGTTTGGGACTGGATGAAGCATCGTCTCACGCGGTCTGCACGTCCAGCACGAACGCTGGTCCAACTGAGGCGCCAGGTGGAAATGGCATGGCAAGCCGTTCCACAGGACTACATCCAGCATCTCTACGATCGTCTCCATGGGAGAATAGCAGCCTGCATTGCTGCGAAAGGTGGATATACACTGTACTAGTGCCGACATTGTGCATGCTCTGTTGTCTGTGTCTATGTGCCTGTGGTTCTGTCAGTGTGATCATGAGATTTATCTGACCCCAGGAATGTGTCAATAAAGTTTCCCCTTCCTGGGACAATGAATTCACGGTGTTCTTATTTCAATTTCCAGGAGTGTATATTGTAAAAAGCATGGTCCCATAACACTCCCCTGTGGCACGCCAGAGGTTACTTTAACGTCTGTAGATGTCTCTCTATTGAGAACAACATGCTGTGTTCTGTTTGCTAAAACTCTTCAATCCAGCCACACAGCTGGTCTGATATTCCCTAGGCTCTTACTTTGTTTATCAGGCGACAGTGCGTAACTGTATCGAACGCCTTCCGGAAGTCAAGGAAAATGGCATCTATCTGGGAGCCTATATCCAATATTTTCTAGGTCTCATGAACAAATAAAGCGAGTTGGGTATCACACGATCGCTGTTTCCGGAATCCATGTTGATTCCTACAGAGTATATTCTGGGTTTTCAGAAATTACATGATACGCGAGCAAAAAACATGTTCTAAAATTCTACATCAGATCGATGTCAGAGATATAAGCCTATAGTTTTGCGCATCTGCTCGACGACCCTTCTTGAAAGCTGGAACTACCTGTGCTCTTTTCTAATCATTTGGAACCTTCCGTTCCTCTAGAGACTTGCAGTACACGGCTGTTAGAAGGGGGGCAAGTTCTTTCGCGTACTCTGTGTAGAATCGAATTGGTATCCCGTCAGGTCCAGTGGACTTTTTTCTGTTGAGTGATTTCAGTTGCTTTTCTATTCCTTGGACACTTATTTCGATGTCAGCCATTTTTTCGTTCATGCAAGGATTTAGAGAAGGAACTGCAGTGCGGTCTTCCTCTGTGAAACAGCTTTGGAAAAAGGTGTTTAATATTACAGCTATACACGTGTCATCCTCTGTTTCAATGCCATAATCATCCCAGAGTGTCTGGATATGCTGTTTCGATCCACTTACTGATTTAATGTAAGACCAGAACTTCCTAAGATTTTCTGTCAAGTCGGTACATAGAATTTTACTTTCGAATTCACTGAACGCTTCACACATAGCCCTCCTTACGCTAACTTTGACATCGTTTAACTTCCGTCCGTCTGAGAGGTTTTGGCTGCGTTTAAATTTGCAGTGAAACTCTCTTTGCTTTCGCAGTAGTTTCCTAACTTTGTTGTTGAACCACTGTGGGTTTTTCCCGTCCCTCACGTACCTGTCTAAAACGCATTTTACGATTGCCTTGAACTTCTTTCATAAACACTCAACATTGTCAGTGTCGGAACAGAAATTTTCGTTTTGATCTGTTCGGTAGTCTGAAATCTGCCTCCTATTACTCTTGCTAAACGGATAAACTTTCCTCCCCTTTTTTATATTATTGTTTACCTCCATATTCAGCGATGCTGCAACGGCCTTATGATCACTGATCCCCTGTTCTGCGCTTACAGATTCGAAAAGTTCGGGTCTGTTTGTTATCAGTAGGTTATCTCCACGAGTCGGTTCTTTGTTTAATTGCTCGAGGTAATTTTCGGATAGTGCACTCAGTATAACGTCACTTGATGCTCTGTCCCTACCACCCGTCCTAAACATCTGAGTGTCCCAGTCTACATCTGGTAAATTGAAATCTCCACCTAAGACTATAACATGCTGAGGAAATTTATGTGAAATGTCTTCAAGAGTTTCTCTCAGTTGTTCTGCCACAAATGCTGCTGAGTCGTCAGGTCGGTAAAATGAGCCAATTATTAACCTAGCTCGGTTGTTGAGAGTAACCACCACCAATAATAATTCACAGGAACTATCCACTTCTATTTCACTACAGGATAAACTACTACTAACAGCGACAAACAAGCCACCACCGGTTGCATGCAATGTATCCTTTTTAAACACCGTCTGTGCCTTTGTAAAAATTTCGGCAGAATTTATCTCTGGCTTCAGCCAGCTTTCCGTACCTATAACGATTTCAGCTTCGGTGCTTTCTGTCAGAGCTTGAAATTCTGGTACTTTACCAATGCAGCTTCGACAGTTTACGATTACAATACCGATTGCTGCTTGGTCCCCGCATGTCCTGACTTTGCCCGGCACCCTTTGAGACTGTTGCCCTTTCTGTACTTGCCCGAGGCCATCTAACCTAAAAAAACTGCCCAGTCCACGCCATACAAACCCTGACCTATCCAGCGGAACTCGAAAGCCCACCACCCTATGGCGCAAGTCGAGGAATCTGCAGCCCACACGGTCGCAGAACCATCTCAGCCTCTGATTTAGACCCTCCACGTGGCTCTGTATCAAAGGTCCACAGTGAGTCCTGTCGACGATGCTGCAGATGGTGAGCTGACTTTATTATAAAGAGATAAAGTCAAATACAACATAACTGACGATGGAATGAAAGGATGCTCTATTCTGGACATAACGATATTTTTTTACTTTGTTGTTGTTTTTGTTGTGGTCTTCAGTCCTGAGACTGGTTTGATGCAGCTCTCCATGCTACTCTATCCTGTGCAAGCTTCTTCATCTCCCAGTACCTACTGCAACCTACATCCTTCTGAATCTGCATCTCTTGGTCTCCCCCTACGATTTTTACCCTCCACGCTGCCCTCCAATACTAAATTGGTGATCCCTTGATGCCTCAGAACATGTCCTACCAACCGATCCCTTCTTCTGGTCAAGTTGTGCCACAAACTTCTCTTCTCCCCAATCCAATTCAATACTTCCTCATTAGTTATGTGATCTACCCATCTAATCTTCAGCATTCTTCTGTAGCACCACATTTCGAAAGCTTCTATTCTCTTCTTGTCCAAACTATTTACCGTCCATGTTACACTTCCATACATGGCTACACTCCATACAAATACTTTCAGAAATGACTTCCTGACACTTAAATCTATACTCGATGTTAACAAATTTCTCTTCTTCAGAAACGCTTTCCTTGCCATTGCCAGTCTACATTTTATATCCTCTCTACTTCGACCATCATCAGCTATTTTGCTCCCCAAATAGCAAAACTCCTGTACTACTTTAAGTGTCTCATTTCCTAATCTAATTCCCTCAGCATCACCCGACTTAATTCGACTACATTCCATTATCCTCGTTTTGCTTTTGTTTATGTTCATCTTATATCCTCCTTTTAAGACACTGTCCATTCCGTTCAACTGCTCTTCCAGGTCCTTTGCTGTCTCTGACAGAATTACAATGTCATCGGCAAACCTCAAGGTTTTTATTTCTTCTCCATGGATTTTAATACCTACTCCGAATTTTTCTTTTGTTTCCTTTACTGCTTGCTCAATACACAGATTGAATAACATCGGGGAGAGGCTACAACCCTGTCTTACTCCCTTCCCAACCAATGCTTCCCTTTCATGTCCCTCGACTCTTATAACTGCCATCTGGTTTCTGTACAAATTGTAAATAGCCTTTCGCTCCCTGTATTTTACCCCTGCCACCTTTAGAATTTGAAAGAGAGTATTCCAGTCAACATTGTCAAAAGCTTTCTCTAAGTCTACAAATGCTAGAAATGTTGCCTTTCCTTATCTTTCTTCTAAGATAAGTTGTAAGGTCAGTACTGCCTCACTTGTTCCAGTATTTCTACGGAATCCAAACTTATCTTCCCCGAGGTCGGCTTCTATTAGTTTTTCCATTCGTCTGTAAAGAATTAGTGTTAGTATTTTGCAGCTGTGGCTTATTAAACTGATTGTTCGGTAATTTTCACATCTGTCAACACCTACTTTCTTTGGGATTGGAATTATTATATTCTTCTTGAAGTCTGAGGGTATTTCGCCTGTTTCATACATCTTGTTCACCAGATGGTAGAGTTTTGTCAGGACTGGCTCTCCCAAGGCCGTCAGTAGTTCCAATGGAATGTTGTCTACTCCGGGGGCCTTGTTTCGACTCAGGTCTTTCAGTGCTCTGTCAAACTCTTCACGCAGTATCGTATCTCCCATTTCATCTTCATCTACATCCTCTTCCATTTCCATAATATTGTCCTCAAGTTCATCGCCCTTGTATAGACCCTCTATATACTCCTTCCACCTTTCTGCTTTCCCTTCTTTGCTTAGAACTGGGTTTCCATCTGAGCTCTTGATGTTCATACAAGTGGTTCTCTTATCTCCAAAGGTCTCTTTAATTTTCCTGTAGGCAGTATCTATCTTACCCCTAGTGAGATAAGCCTCTACATCCTTACATTTGTCCTCTAGACATCCCTGCTTAGCCATTTTGCACTTCCTGTTGATCTCATTTTTGAGACGTTTGTATTCCTTTTTGCCTGCTTCATTAACTGCATTTTTATATTTTCTCCTTTCATCAATTAAATTCAATATTTCTTCTGTTACCCAAGGATTTCTACTAGCCCTCGTCTTTTTACCTACTTGATCCTCTGCTGCCTTCACTACTTCATCCCTCAAAGCTACCCATTCTTCTTGTACTGTATTTCTTTCCCCCATTCCTGTCAATTGTTCCCTTATGCTCTCCCTGAAACTCCCTACAACCTCTGGTTCTTTCAGTTTATCCAGGTCCCATCTCCTTAAATTCCCACCTTTTTGCAGTTTCTTCAGTTTTAATCTACATGTCATAACCAATAAATTGTGGTCAGAGTCCACATCTGCCCCTGGAAATGTCTTACAATTTAAAACCGGGTTTCTAAATCTCTGTCTTACCATTATATAATCTATCTGATACCTTTTAGTATCTCCAGGGTTCTTCCATGTATACAACCTTCTATCATGATTCTTAAACCAAGTGTTAGCTATAATTAAGTTGTGCTCTGTGCAAAATTCTACCAGGCGGCTTCCTCTTTCATTTCTTAGCCCCAATCCATATTCACCTACTACGTTTCCTTCTCTACCTTTTCCTACACTCAAATTCCAGTCACCCATGACTATTAAATTTTCGTCTCCCTTCACTATCTGAATAATTTCTTTTATATCATCATACATTTCTTCAATTTCTTCGTCATCTGCAGAGCTAGTTGGCATATAAACTTGTACTACTGTAGTAGGTGTGGGCTTCGTGTCTATCTTGGCCACAATAATGCGTTCACTATGCTGTTTGTAGTAGCTTACCCGCTTTCCTACTTCCCTATTCATTATTAAACCTACTCCTGCATTACCCCTATTTGACTTTGTGTTTATAGCCCTTTAGTCACCTGACCAGAAGTCTTGTTCCTCCTGCCACCGAACTTCACTAATTCCCACTATATCTAACTTTAACCTATCCATTTCCCTTTTTAAATTTTCTAACCTACCTGCCCGATTAAGGGATCTGACATTCCACGCTCCGATCCGTAGGACGCCAGTTTTCTTTCTCCTGATAACGACATCCTCTTGAGTAGTTCCCGCCCGGAGATCCGAATGGGGGACTATTTTACCTCCAGAATATTTTACCCAAGAGGACGCCATCACCATTCAATCATACAGTAAAGCTGCATGCCCTCGGGAAAAATTACGGCTGTAGTTTCCCCTTGCTTTCAGCCGTTCGCAGTACCAGCACAGCAATGCCGTTTTGGTTATTGTTACAAGGCCAGATTAGTCAATCATCCAGACTGTTGCCCTTGCAACTACTGAAAAGACTGCTGCCCCTCTTCAGGAACCACACGTTTGTCTGGCCTCTCAACAGATACCCCTCCGTTGTGGTTGTACCTACGTTATGGCCATCTATATCGCTGAGGCACGCAAGCCTCCCCACCAACAGCAAGGTCCATGGTTCATGGGGTTTATGACTATAAAATCAAGTATCTTTGCCACATAATTATCAATTAATTTCTTTGGATAATCTGTACCATCAGCTCCAATAATAGTGAAGCAGATGTACGACCAAACTGATCAAGATGAAGCCATCCATCTCTGATATGTATGTTAATTTCTGTTGCCTTGTTAGGAATATTTAGATTATTTTTTGATTTCTCATTCATGGGGAATAAGTAGAACTGATAGCTCTCTTTTTGCTTCGTTATATATGAAAGATAAAAATTTATTAAGTCATTTCTAAAATAACTGTCACAGCAGCACAATTAATTAAATTATTATTTTCATCAGTTACACCTACTTCCAATTCATGGATAGTATCAAAAATTGAAATACATACAGGATAATGTGGTTCACGAATTATTGGCCCACCAAATTCAGCATTAGGCTTCAATGATCCAATAATATTAGTTTCTTGACGAAAATGATCAGTATGCTTCACAAACATTCCATTAGATAGATTAAAATTTATGTTGATTAATGCAAATAGAATAAATTTTAACAACAGATTTTTATCAGCTTCAATAATTTGGAAAAGTAAATCCAAGCACACTTCCAATACTACCTTCCATAACCATTCATAATTTAACATCATTCTCAATAATAATTCTATTCAGAATTTCATCTTCTTTAATGTGAATACTTGGCTTTTTTGAATGAACAAATTTTTCAAAGCTTTTCAGACTACATTGGCCAACAGGAATTTCTACCATTTCTCCATCACAATATAATGTATTATTTTTGTGTAATATTTGGAGTCAGAAATGTTGTATAAAAGCCAACTAGTGCAACATTGCTATAACTTTCGTGTAGCGGTACAGTAAATCTTTTTTGGGAACAGGTGACTTACCATTCAACTCAAATAGGCAACTCACTTAATATTACTAAAATGTTAATAAAACGTTATTCAATTAAATGAAAACAGATTGTGAAGCAAAAATAAGAATTTCTGAGAAGAAATCAAAAAATAAACATTTTAAGCTTTTATCCAATTCTATTCAATATGCTGTAATAGGTCCAAGTGGTTGTGGAAAAACACCATCAATGACTGAAAATTATATTCTAACTGTAGGATAGTTAAATTGGAATAAGATTAATCACTTGTACTTTTATTCAAAAAGTTTACATCAACCATAATATCAAGTATTTATGGAAGTATGAGAAAAGTTGAAGATAAACATAATGAGATGATTATTACATTTATTGAAGACAATGATACAATTATACCACTAGATCAATCACAATCACCTTTTAGTAATCGATGATTTCACTCTTGAAAATCAAGGTGTAGTTAGAGAAAATTTACCAGAGGAAGACATAAAGGATTGGATTGTTTTTACTAGCTCAAACATATTCAAAAATACCAAAACAATCAGTAAGTGATAATCTAACAAAATTAGACAGGATGATACAAATTTAAATCATATCAACCATGAGTCCATTACCAGTGATTTAAAATTGGATGATTTAAAGAACTCTGTTGTAAATGTTGGAATGATCAGTTTCAATTTTTTACAATAGATATGAGTAGGAAACCTAATTAAGAGAAATACAGATATCATATAAAAGATTTCCTTACTTTTAATGAGTTCTTTAAAAGATGATATTGCATAGCTATTAGCCCATGCTGATGGTATATTACTTGAATATAAAAATGAATTTAAAGAAGGTCTTGATTGTTTAAAAGATATGAAAAATTAGAAATTGTTGAATCTAAGTATGGTCAACATTACACAAATCGTTTGTGGTCTAGTGATGTATGTGGTTGCTATTTTCTTGATAAGTGAAATAGCAGAAAGCATTATCTCTTTAATTTTTATAAACCCCTAATTAAAAATAGTTTGCAGTAATGTTTTCCTATCCTTGGTAAATATGTTTTCGAAATATGTCCTGGAGTTTGCTAAAAGAGCTACACAATGTGAAAATAAATTGAATAACTGAAAGAAGGATTCAAGTTTTAGAAAAAAAAAACCAAGGACAAAATGCAGAAAAACAAGACCAACCTGTTATTCATGAAATCGGAAAAGTTACAGATTGAATGAAAGGAATAGGCAATAACATACAGCCTTCAACTGCTTTGCTGTTACATGTACTGAATACTACTGAACTGGGTCTGAAAACAAGTTTTTCCTTATGCTCATCGCTGTAAAGCAGAATTTGGAGACATACCTGAAATTAAACAATATGATAGACCTCAACATGACTGTATATAAAGTGAATAAAAAATACGAGATTTATTGAGAAAATATGATAAAGAAGTGAAAGACAGAAAAAAGATGCCTCAAGTTCAGGGTGCTGTTAAAAAAATAAAGGAGGGTGATACTTGAAAAATAAATATAAGTGAAACAAAGTTAACATATATCAAACATAGTGAACACACAGTTTCTGGATTAAGATCTGTAGGTACCTTCAAATATATTGGTAAATTACCAATAAAATTTGATGGATATAAATGAAAAGTTGGTACAGAAGGACTAATGAATCTGTCAACTAGAAACACGTAACTATAAGTGATATGGGTAAAAAAATTTGATGTTGTTGACTTATCAAATTATGCAGATACTTTGTAACATTCACGAGAATAACAATAAAGGTATTAAACATAACGAACTAATAAAACAAATTGTTGTAGCCATTCCTAAAATTAAGTCGATTCCAATCAAATATAGGTTATTCAGAAGCAGATGAGAAACTAGGTGAAGGATTTACAAAAATATATTGAAAAACCAACTGGATATCACTGAATGTATGATGTTAGCGATTTAATTGGCAGATTAGGAGTTATTCATGGAGAAGAATTAGTATGACGTCCCATGAGCCAGAATAGGCAAACTATAAATTATTAAATATTTTTCCATGATATTGAGCAATTATATTTGTCATATGTAAAAGAAACTCTACTGAAAGTCAAGAAATACCGCCATTACAAAGAAAAACTATTATCTGTAACACATGTATTATTATTATCTTTGTTCTTTTTGGTATCAACATGAACAAAAGTGCCAGACACTCTCTTGCTTGTTCCTGTTCGCATAGGACGCCATTGTGCGCCATCTATATAATAAGATGTGTACATGTTTTATTATTTGAGCAGTGAGCTACAATGGATGTCTAAAGTATTGCTGTTGTTAATGTTAACTGTAACCTGCACCACATACCCTATTTGCTTGTTCCATCATTTATAGAAGAATTTCAGACACCATGCCAGCACCAAGCTGAACATCGTTGGATGGCGACAATTGGTCACCATTAAGTGGCACTTTCAAATCATCATAATTATTATCCTCTCCTGTCCACAGGTGATGCTGGAGATTGGCAATATTATTTCTTTCTGCCATGA
Source organism: Schistocerca cancellata (assembly GCF_023864275.1). Lineage (NCBI taxonomy): Eukaryota > Metazoa > Arthropoda > Insecta > Orthoptera > Acrididae > Schistocerca > Schistocerca cancellata. Next base: position 481,541,159 of record NC_064626.1, on the reverse strand, counting down.
TCTGTAGGAACCTGACATTTTCAAAGTACTTAACTGTTTATTCGGACGATTTATGTTATGTGCAATAGGATACAGACTTGGCCTGCACTATGATGTTCCTAATTCAAATGTAGGTCCACATGTATTGAAAATGGTGAAATACTTTATTGTATGTGTATATAGCCTATATTGATTAACTGTTTTTGAGCATGGATTCGTCTAAAAAATTTCAATAATTATTCAGGATCCCACATTACATTTTTGAGTCAGTAAAATCAAAAGATGATCCATGCCTTTGCATATCTTTGCAGTGGAAACCAAAATCAAATTAAAAATAAAACATAAATTAAATAAAATAAAGTAATAAAACACACACATTAATAGATTATAGATAGATATACAACAAAAGCTGGAAATAAAAATTATCATAAGGAAAAAGTGGGAATAACACAAATATTAACAAATAAATTTACTGATTTTAAGAAGCATCACATATCATCCACCCCCAATGAGGAGAAGAAACTGAAGAAAACAGTTTCATTCGAATGTAAGTTTTATTTCCTCCTTCTCTCATTATTGTGATTATTATTTGTTATTTTATTAGAAATATTTTTTCCAATTTTTCCTTTGGTGGAGCGGGCTCATGATGATAATGCAGTTGATCAGTCTGACTTAGGAGCCATTCGATTTTGCTCTGCACTCAGCTAATTTGCTGGGCTTCAAGTCCCACTGCCAGCTTTGTCCATCTTTGAGCCTCCAACATAGCAGCTTCAGGAGCAGTCCATTTGTGACGTATCACCAGACAATACAATAGAAATGTTCTTCTATGATTGTGAGTTACTTACGTTTGCACCACCATTCGTGCAGCTACAGTGGCTTAATGTATCCATTAAATCGTCTCTATTCACTGTTACATACAATCTAAATGAGAGCAATAGCAAGCGTATTGTTGTGTGCATGTCCTAAGTCACAAGTTCAACACTCTAATAGTGTTTGAAAATCCTCAGTTTAGTGGTAAGAATGATATGCTTTCATCATACAAGTAGTGACTGCTACGTGAGAAATTTTCAAAGGTAGCTTCTTTGTTCAATGGTCAATCTGCACCCCGCTGTGTTATTGGGCTGTCAGTGACTATCCAAAAACTAGTAAAATTATAAATGAAGAGGTTAGATTATATTTACAGATCTTTTGGCAACATTCGGTATGCTCTTTCAAAGTTGACTGAGAGAACACTTCTGAGGATGTATTTACAAAAAAACCATGATATGTTCAAATGTGTGAATTCCTAAGGAAACAAACTGCTAAGGTCATTGGTCCCTAGACTTACACCTATTTACACTAACTTAACCTAACTGATGCTAAGATCATGGCACACACTCATGCCCGAGGGAGGACTCGAATCTCTGGCAGGAGTGACCGCGAAGTCCGTGACATGGTGCCTCACACCGTGCGGCCACTCGGCGCGGCATTGATATGTCTTTTGAAGTGTTTTGCATTACAATTTGATATAGGCAAATACACTTACACACGTTTCACTTTACCACGGATTTATTTGAAATTAAAAGAGAAAATGAATGATCTGTAAAAAAAGTTCTTCATCTTTTTTATTTTTTTTTATTTTCTTTTTTTTTTCAAGTGAAGATGCAGCGTCATTGCGGCTTGTTCAGGTACCTGCACTAAGTAAGGAAATGAGTGTGCCTTTATTACCAACTGTCTCTAAGCTATACAGGGTGTTGATTTTAGCTGAAGTCATTGAAATGTTTCGGAAACGTCACAAAGAGTTACACCTCCAATTTGTTTGTCTCAGAGAGGGAAGTCCAATGATACCATATTCGACTCCCAACTTTAAAATCCTACATGGGAATCCCCATTTTTATTGCAGAATGCGATTCTATGGCAAAATCTACATACATTATGTGTGAAGCATTTTCTTCGTTTCCCCTACAGATGGCGCTGTAAATGAAGGAATAGAAATGGGTACACTGTTGTAATTTACGAAGTGCTACTCAATGGCCTTTGAAAATCCAGTGTGGGACCCCATCACCATGCCTTGAGGGCCGCGTGGCTGTGTAGCGAACTACGACATATCAACATAGACAGTACATTGCAACCAGAGCTCTCGTATTGTGCAAAAGTAGAACAGATAGTGGCTCTAAACATTACAACACTTTCGCAGTGTTTATTACCTGCACACCCACCTATCATTTGGAGAACAGACCTGCAAGTGAACGATGAATGTTGCATCCACAGAAGAAAAAACTGAAATGATCCTGATTAACGGAAAATATAGGTGAAATGTTGTTGTTGCTGTTGCCTTGTATGCCCAAGCGTTTTCCAGAGAAAGTTCGATTTCGTTCGTTCTTTCACAAGGTTGTTAACGCCTTTATGTCTGATGACAACATACAGACAGGCAAAAGCAAATGAAGCAAACGTGTGACAGGAGAAATCAATGAAATAGCTATATCAGCGGCAGTGCACCACAACCCACGGAAAAGTGCCTGGCAATTGCACCACAATTCCGGTATGTCCATAGATACTGTTGTCACAATACTGAATCGTCATAAGCACCTTCCGTACCACGCGTTACTGCATCAAGAACTTCATAGCACCGATTTCCATAACCTGGTAGTGCATTGTGAATGAGCTTGCCAACGAACGCAAACGACCCCTATGTTCTCTGCCGAGGTACTATTTTCTGATAAGTCTACGTTCACAAACCATGGTAGCGTTAACCAGATTAATGCACATTACTCGAGCGTAGATAAACCCCACCACCTACGGCAAGTCGACCATCAAGGTTCTTGGTTGGTTAACATATGGTGTGGCACCATGGGAAAAACCTCATTGGTCCGTATTTTATCGACGGCACGTCGAATGGACGCAAATATCGAACGTTTTTGGAATAGGAACTACCAGTACTAGTGCAGGATGTTGCCCTGGATGTTCAACAACGTATGTGGTTTCAGCATGACGGTTGCCCAGCGCATTATGCAACTGAAGCACTGGAGGTATTAGAGTGTTTACACTAGTCAGTGGACTGGCAGAAGCGGCCCTATTAATTTGCCCGCTAGGTCACTGGATTTCACGTCGTCAGATTTCTTTCTGTGGTGACATTTAAAAGATAAGTTGTACAGCAAGTGCTAAGAGGCGAAGAAAACATAGTCGACCACATCAGAAACGCCTCTGGTGACATACTCACAGATATCCTTCTGTACTGTGTACGGTCATTTGAAAAGCTGATCACAAAGTGTACTGAAGTTGGTGGTACTACGTTTGAACACCTACGGTAATTGGAAAAGTAGAATGACGCTCGCATCAGAACATGGCCATAGTGGAGCATCGAGTAGCCCCCTGTTCGGTATGTCAGATGAGTACTACGTTGCGAATGGGGTTTCCAGTTAGAAGTTATTAATACTAGCCTGTCTTACTTTCGCAGCATGGGGATGGGGTCCCAAGGGTCATTGAGTAGTACGCCATACGTAACGACTGTGTACCCATTTTTATTCCTTTGATTATAGCGCCATCTGTAACGAAGTGAGAAAGTGCTTCAGACAAAATGTATGTAGATTTTGCCATAGAATCATAATCCGCATTAAAAATGGGGGTTTGCCATTGAATACTTCAAAGTTGACACGAACTACCCATGCATGGGGTGGGGTGGGCGATTGCGTGTGTTATCATGGATGTCCCTCTTTGAGGCAAACAAATTGAAACAATAAATTTTTGATCATTTTCGAGATATTTCAATGTCTTCAGTTAAAATGAACATTCTGTATATAATGGCTATGTATTTTTACATTTCAGGGGTACTACCTAAAAATATGTAATAGGTTTCTTTGTGAATGGAAAGATCAAAAAACACTTATACATTTGACAATTTTTTTTTCTGGCCCTGACTCTTTTAAGCAGAGAGAGATATATAAAGCATTGACTATAAGTTGCTAAGATAAAATCCCCATCTTTAATGACTCAGAAGCTGCAGAGATACATAGCACAGCCCAGAAAGACATTCTTTGTTAATCAAATCTAATGACTAAAATCTATGTATCCCATGATAACCTTTTCACAATTTTTATTTATACAACATTACAGATTTTTTGTAATGTACTGACATTAAAAAGAGACTGATAAATGAGGGAAAACATTATATATATATATATATATATATATATATATATATTACACTATTCGTTTCAGTGACTGAATGTGGTATTTATTTGTAATTAGCGTGTGTGTGTGTGTGTGTGTGTGTGTGTGTGTGTGTGTGTGTGTGTGTGTGTGTGGTGTGTGTGTGTGTGTGTGTGTGTGTGTGTGTGTGTGTAGCTTCTAGTGTTCTAGCTGTTCCAGTATTATTAGCGGATGTACATGTATATATAGGAAAGACCCCCTTCTTTGTCATGAGCTGAAATTTTGCATCATCAGGAAATGTAGTTCTAGTAATATGCATGTCCTCCTGACACAATGGCTGAGTATGGAATCAAAGTATATGCTTTATGTGATTCAAATTACTGCATCCACTGTCAAGATCATTATCACAAGACATATTAAATATAAGTAGAAATATAGCAGCTGATAATTATTTCACCTTGAGTCCACTGAGTGATTAACTGATGAGCAAACAAACAACATTAGTTGTTACTCTCAGAAAGAGTAAAAAAAGGAAATCTCTCCATTGTCCCTAGATACTAAAATAAGACCAAACCCAGTAGTGTCCTTCGTTTTCAGGTGACCATGGTTCTGGTTCCTGTATACAAAAAAATTGTGCTTATTACTCGTACACTCCTTGATAGTGACCAGACTGATCCAGTTACTGGGGAACACACAAAATGCGAAATCTACATATTACAGTTGGACAAAATGAGGTGTAGATTTGATGAGTCATCTGAAAGAAGAATTGTCTCTCAACTGGAGTAGCATGAAGGTGGAAATTGAGATTATTTTTTTCGATTTTAAATATAACTGGCATCCATAGTCAAATAATATACAATTCTGTTTATTACTATGAGACAATATCTGAGAACTCTTGCCCTGGAGCTAACACAGTTACAAGTCATGCATAGGTGTGAAATCTAAAATCTGTCTTATCCTTTACAAGTCATAAAAAGGTTTACAAATGAAATTTAAGTTTCAAATGATTAAAAAAGCAAATTGTAATATGTCAAATATGTCAATGAACTAACTGGAAGACAAAAAAGACATATTCATTGCGAAAAATTTTTGACTAATGAACGTGCTGTAACATTACGTGATATGGGCGAAGTCCAGAGATATGATGTAGATTAAGTCACAAAAGTTAAATAATAAAAAGTACAATACTCGTTTTTCTTCCGGCTTTTTAAATGTCTGAGAAGACTACCAATTGTGCTTGTCTTAAGTTTTTAACAAAAAATTTAGATATGCTGATTTTTTGTACTGCAAATAAATATTTTAAATGGTAAAATTTCATAAAAATTCATAAAAAACATACTAACCTGCACATATTAGTTGCATTATGGACTAATTGTTGAGTGTGAGCAAAAAGCTCGATGAGTGAGCCATCACATAACAAGTGTTAAGAATATCAAAGCCACTAAACCTGGTTTTCATTCAAACTCCTTCTGTCCAACATGTATTAAGTATCTGGTTAAGTGTATAGGATGCTTTCCCAACATTTCTGGTTTATCCCTGATGACTCCATATGTGCTATCTACTTTGCTAGCACTGTGAAGGCTAATACACTCATTAATAGTATATCCCACTTCTACACCTCTTCTTTTGCCTCCAACCTTTGTGTGTGAGACTTTTAACACTTGTGGTTACTGTCCAAAACTTCTCTGAAAGAATATTACCTTACTCCAACTGAACTAATTTCAGCAGTCGTAATTTATGGCGAATAGCTTTATGCATATTTATGAGTGTCTGTTTTGTTGAGACTGCTGCATACTAAACAGACCTTTATATGTATGTTAATGTGTAGGGTTTCCCTTTCATTTGTCAAACACTTGCTCAGTCTCATTTAGTATTCTGATTAGATTCAGACTGGTTTTGCTGCTATCTTCCTGTGTGTTTCTTTCCTCAATATTTGCAGAAGGGGTCGCTCCGGTTTCACTGCCCCTTACAGTTATGGCTTTGAGTGCATCCCCCAACACCTACATTTCCAAAGAAATTTTGAGATTTTTTCAATTAAGCTTAGTAGTTATATTTCCAAAGTTCTGGACCATGGGATAACAAAAAGCAAATTTTAAATTTACCTGGCATAAAAACGAAAATTTTTTGATTTATTGTCTTTCAATCCAAAAATTCCCAGCCAAAAACGACGGGTATAGAGACATAAAAAATATCAAACAATTATTTAAAACTTTTTGCTTTTCTATTTTTTAATTCTTTAATTTTTTAATGTTTTATATACAGTAATTTTACAGATTTTATAGTTTTTATTTCTGAACTACACTCAAATTTTAATTTTTAAAATCTAACGTTTTTTAATAAAAGCAGATCAGAAATGCACACAGATTCTGACTTCTTGTACTATCTACAAGATCTGTAAAATTACTGTAAAGAAAATAAAGCTAAACAATATTCAAAAATAAGCAAAAAGGAACTTAATCTATTTATTAAAAATTATAATGAGAATGACGTGAATTATATCACTATAAAAGCACTTTGAAAAGATTGTAAAACAAAAAGTTTAAAAGCATTTCAAACTTAATAAACAGCAATTAAATTATCTTATCTCAAAATCCTAAAGGTAATATTAATAATAATGAAAATGCTTTGGAGTATATAATATTTAGAAAATTCATAACTTAATATAAAGCTTCAAACAATCTTACTTAAAATAATAGGGAAATATTAATAATAATAACAATAATAATGGATTGGAGAATAAAACTTAAAAAAGAACTTCAAGAAAATTGTGAATCTAAAAATTTAAAAACTATTCTAAACCTAATAAACAACAATTAATTAAACTTATTGAAAATATAATAGTGTTAATATCAATAACTACAATGAAACAATCGACAACCTTTTCAATAGCTTCTAGTATATAAATATCAATAAATTAAACAAAAAAACAATCAGAAAAAATTTTCAGGTTGCAACTATATAAATCTTGGTTTTGATTAATTTAAAATTAATAGGAAAACTTTAATTATAAATCTAAAACAATAACCAATGAAATTAATAATATTGATAATATTTTATGATCAGAAAGATTTTTAATGAAATTAAAAAAGAAATTATTTCGATACAAAGGAGGACATTTGAAGTTAATGTAGGATAATATTGTAGTTTTTAGAAATATAAAGAAATTAAAGAATTTAGTTTTAAAATATAAAGCCTGTATCTTGATCAACAGATTTAGAAAACTATTACCAAAAATTAACAATTAAATTATTAACAGAACTGTAAGAAATGCAAAGAAAACATTTGGATTAGACTTTATATTGCATACTTAATTTAGAATTACATGTTAATAGAAACAATCCCATTTTTGGATCTTCATATATCGACTTACCAAAAGAAATTTAGAATAAGAAAGCTGGAATTAATGTTAAAAATAACGACCAAAAATTTTTTTTTAACAAAAAAATTAGATTTGTTTCCTGTAGGTCACATAGAAACAGATAATAATTATTTATTCTATATTAATTATAAAAATAAAAGTCTAGAATTAAACTCAATTTCTGAAAAACAAAAAAATTCATTTTTATGTACAATTAACAGATATAGGAAAATTTGAAAAGTAATCGAATATTTCAATTAATGTTTTGCATATAACACAAAATTTGTTATAAATAGCCTTCTACCAATAGAAAATAAACAAGAAAAGCATATTAACCTTCTTTTAATTAAAAATGAAAACAATTCACATTATTGTTGAATAAAATCATGTTCCACATCAAGTAGTTCCCAAACAACTAACCGAAATGGAAAAATTTATACATGTGATAGATGTTTGATATTTTTTAATTCTCAAGAAAAACTAAACAGTGACAAAAACAGTTGTAAGGGACGAAAAGTAGTAAAAATAAATATGTTCCTAAAAGGTAGTTTGATAATTATAACAAACTATAAAGAGTACATTTCGTAATTTACGCCATTTTGGAAGCTTATTATCAAATATTAGTAATGTTCAGCCAAATCCTGATTAACGATATAGTAATAGACATCAAACATTTACCAGTTTCTTTTACTTATTACATTACATATTCCAATGGAATAATAAAAAAGTATGTTGATGGTGGTGCATCACAGGTGTTAAAACAAGAATCTATAGAAATTAACACATTGCATAAAAATATTCCAATAACAATGAGTACCGAATTTTAAAAATTTGGAATGTTGTTTTATCTGTGAACAAGAATTTTCTGTTGGACAAAAAATGTAAGAGACCATTGCCATTTAACAGGAAAATTTCGAAGGGCAGCCCACAAAGACTGTAATATTAATAATATAAATTCTCCTTTTATTCCAGTCTAAGTTTAAAATTTAGCAAATTATGATGTCAATCTGTTAATGAGAGAATTAGGTACAGATAATAACGATGTATACACCACATCAAATAATGAACCAAAAACTTTTTGTTTTACTAACACATTTGAAAATGGCTGACTTTAAGATTTTAGTAAACTTTCATTTTTTGATCGACAAGTAGCAATAAATCATCTTCAAATCTTAAAAAACAACAGTTTAGAGAAACATCGAGTTTTGAAGGAGAAAAATTAGATTTAATTATTAAAAATAATGTCTAACCATGCGAGTATATTGACTCTGAATAAACACTAAAAGTAGTGACATTATCTTAAAAAAATGATTTTATTGGAGACTTAATAAAGCTCATATTTCAGGTGAAAACTCTAATCATGTTTAATCAATTTGAAGAATACACGAAATTATGTAGAACATTAAATGTTTTAATATCAGCATATATTGCTGAAAATTTTAGAGCTACTTGTATTAAGGCTTATAAACTTGATCCTTCTTGCTGTTTTAAGGCTCCAGTTTCATCATGGGAAACTATGCTAAAGATGGCTAAAATTAAATTATATTTTTTAAACGATTATGATATGGTTTTAACATTAAGGAAAGGAATTCAGGGAGGTGTTTCCCCATGTATTAAAAGATACACTAAAGCTCGTAATAAACATATGAAAAATTTTGATCCGGAAGAAGAACCATGTTATTTAGTGTATTTGGACATGAATAATTTATATGGTTGGGCTATGACCCAATACTTATCTTATGGAGATTTCGAATCGTTTGATCCAAAATATTTGAACTATAATAAGATAAACAAACTATTAGAAGATTGTAAATATGGCTATATTTTTAAATCGACTTAGAATACACAAAAGAACGCCATGATTTACACACAGATTTCCTTTAGCACCAGAAAGAGGAAACAGATCAACAGATTATTAACAACATTAAGAAATGAAGAAAAATAATTTTTACATTATAGTCATCTCAAACAGCGTCTAAATCCAGGATTAAAAGTAACAAATATCTGTAGAGTATTAAAATTTGACCTATCAGACTATTAAAAAAAATGTCGATTTTAATACGAAATGAGAAAGCAGGCAACTAACGATTTCAAAAGAAATTTTATATGTTAATGTACATTTCTGGAAAATGTTGAAAAAGACAAAACTTTACAATAATAAAGTGAGCTGAAGAATACAGAAAATTTTATTCTAAACTGAATTATTCATATACAATAATATTTTCCGAGAATTTAGTAATAGATCATATGAAAAAACTGATAAATATTTCTACTGGAATGTCAAGTTTAGTTTCAAAACCAAAACTGCACATTTTTCAGTACATTCTTAACAAAAAATATCGAGAAAATATTGACTTATGTTACATGAATATTAATTTCACTTTTTTGTTATATAAGATCCCAAGATTTTTATAACAATATAAAATCCACTTTAAATGAATTTGATAGAAGTAAATATCCAGAAAATAATATTTATCATTAACCCTAAGTAAATAAAACATTTTATGAAAAATAAAAGTGGAAAAATGTGGAACAATTATACTAAAACATGTTAGTTGAAAATCCAAAATGTATGTTTTATAAAGTAGAGGAAAAACGATATAAGACAACTAAAGGGGTTAAAAAATCTGTAGTTCAAAAGGAATATAAAAAATGTTCAAGTACTAACATAAAACAATATATAAAAATGGATTTGATTATATCTTATAAAGATGAATTATATATTGTGAATGTAACAAAACTGTTCAACACCAATGAAGATTTATATTAGAAAATGGAACAAATAGTATAGACATGAACATTATAGAATTATGGAACTTAAAAAAAATTAATAATTAAAAATTTTAAAAATTCAAATACATACACACATGACGATTATTACACAATTACTAATTTTAAAAATTCAAATATATATAAATAAAGTTGATAATATTTAAGAAAAAATCTTTAAATTGTAATTATGTATCAACATGACAGTTTTCAAAAAATTAAAGCCTTTAAAAATTTTAAACATAAAATAGTTTATCAATATTTAAAATTATGTATAAGACAATTATTAAAAACATAATAACTTATAAATGTAATGTGATTGGATTATAATATTTTTCATGACAATCCAATTTTCTGATGCATTTTCAAATTTCTTACAGAAACAAATTGTCTACATAAACATTGGACATTTCAGCACTTTTTTTATATTTTTGAACATGTTCTTATGTATGTTCTGAATTATTTTTATATGTTCATCATTTCTTTTTTATTTGAGCACTACAAGTAGTTGTTGAGGGTACATAATTTTTATACATTTCAATCTCTTTATTAATTTATTTTTGTTCCTCATACAAAAAGCAAAGCACTTTAATTTTACTCTCCTGTGGCATGTAAAAAATTTAATAGGAAATAAACACAGTAATGGGTTAATAACGAAATAAAAATAAATATTATTACTAATTACATTTTATGTTTTTATATAGAAATGCAGGGCCCAATATTTTCAATACTATAGTTTTATGAAGAAATAAAAATAATTAAATTGATCTCCTAATTCTAGATAGAAAGATTTAACAACTGATTTTAAAATTTAGCTTTGGTGTAATTTTAATAACATCAATTAATTGTTTCTTTGTACAATTATTCCTAAGGTTAAAAAATTTCTATAAAATTCATATTAATATTTAGGTCTTCCTGTAACTTACAATACACATTAACAGAATCAGATTCACAATCTAAACTTACCAATGATTCACAATTAGGGTGTCCAAATCAATTGTACTGATTTTTAGCTTGTGTTCAAATAACATAATAATTATAAATAATTAAGAAATCATTTTAGAAGAACGAATTTTTTACTTAATTGAGGATTTTTATTTTGCATTGGCAGAAGAAAATTGAATCTCCTTAAATTTATATCTTTTGTTGTGAGATGAATAATATTATATAAGCAATCAATATACATACCACGAATTCTATTTATGTTCATGTTTTTTATTCAATTCGATAATTTTCAGTCTTATCTTCTATATCTTTTCTGTTTTCATACTGTCCAAATTTCCTTATCAACAGTAAACTTCTCTAGTAACCCATTTTTTAAATCTTTTAGCTCCTTCATTTATAGATGATAAAATTAAGGAATATAAATCAGATTCTTTAATAAAATAGTACCATCTTCACTAACGTTTCAACCCACCCAATTGGAGTGTTTTAAAATTCTTAATTTTATCTTCTTCATCAATATGTTTCTTGTATTCTAAAATTTTAGCAACACCTTTTGTATTAAAACCAAGTTTCATTATTATTATCAATAATCATAAATACTTCTTTATTATTGTAAATTAGTTTGTTGTTTTGTATACCTAAGATTTGCTCCATTTAATGAATAAGAATACTAGAAAAATAAAAATTGGTATTTATTGATCCAACTTTTATGCGAATTATGTAATCCTAAAGAGTTAACAAAAACATTAGCATCTTTCTTTTTCGAAGCTTTTCCACAAGATACATACCAAGAAAATTTGATTTTTGTAGTTCTTGATTACAAAATTCTTTTCATATCTTTTAATTTATTTGTAACTAATGAGAAAAAATTATAACTTCAATTGAAAAAATTTCAGTTGACCAACTGGCTGTGTCTCTTTTTCAAGAATTCCTTTTAACTTATTTATTCTTACATTTTTTTCTATTTTGTATCCAACATAATTAATCTATACAGTAAAACTTTGTATAATTTTTGTCATTAATTTCTGTTCATTTTATTTTCATTGTTGATTGTTTGTTGTTTTGTATACCTAAGATTTGCTCCATTTAATGAATAGAAATACTAGAAAAATAAAAATTGGTATTTATTGATCCAACTTTTATGCGAATTATGTAATCCTAAAGAGTTAACAAAAACATTAGCATCTTTCTTTTTCGAAGCTTTTCCACAAGATACATACCAAGAAAATTAGTGAATCAATTTAGAAACTAAATCATCCCATGTATAATTACTTTGAAGACCAAATTTTTTCCATTTTTTTCTTTTACTATTTTCTTAAATCGATCAATAGCTGTAGTTTTTAATTCTGTCAAAGTTCAATAATCATTAATGTTACATTTTCTCATCAGTTCTTGAAAATCGATATCCCATAAAATTCTTTACCATTACCTGTTTGCAAATTTCTTCAGCCTGCACTTGTGGTTAGTAATCAAAACGTCCTAGTCCCCAGTTTCGAAAGCAGTCACTGTGTAAATTTTTATTAATAATCAGCAAGGGTAGCCAAAGATTCCTGGCATAAAATGTCACCCACATCCTGCCAACAGCCTTGTCAAAGAGGGCAGAGGAGCTGACTGAGGTTCAGCACACTGTCTTGCCAATGGAGTAGGAAATGGCTCCTAAAAGGCAGAATAATCAGCAATGATCAATAGAATGAGAATATAGAAAACAATGGAAACCACTATGTTAAAGACATGTAATGTCTATCTACAGGAGATGTGACCTGTAATGATCTCTCCACTGTCCAAAGATTCCAGACTAGTCCCACATTCAGATCTCCAGAAGGGTACTGTCAACAGGGAAGTGACCATGAGAAAAAGATTGAATAACCAACAAAAGGATAACGCTCTACAAGCTGAGTCATGGATTGTCAGAGGCTTGAATGTCATAGAGAGTCCAGAAAATCTGAAAAAGGAAAAGCAAAGGCTCAATCTAGATGTAATAGGGACAGTGAAGTGAAATGAAAAAAAGACAAGGATTTCTGATCAGATGAGTATAGGGTAATACAGCAGCAGAAAATGGTATAATAGGAGTATGATTCAGTATGAGTAGGAAGGTAGGGCAGAAAGTGTGTCACTGTGAACAGTTCATGATGGGGTTGTTCTCATCAGAATTGACAGCAAACCAACACCAACAACAATAGATGACATATACATGTCGATATCGCAAGTTGAAGATAAGAAATGGAAAAAGTATATGCAGATACTGAAAGGATAAGATGGTCCATAAAGGGAGATGAAAATCTAGTAATCATGGGGAACAGGAATGCAGTTTTAGGGGAAGGAGGAGAAGAAATGGTTACAGGAGGACATGGGCTTGAGACAAGGAATGAGAGAAGAGAAAGACTACGTGAGTTCTGTAATAAATTACAGCTAGTAATGGCGAATACTCTGTTCAAGAACCACGAGAGAAGGTGGTGTACTTGTGAAAGACTGGGTGATATGGACAGATTTCAGTTAGATTACATCATGGTCAACAGAGATTTCAAAATGACATAATGGGACATAAGCCATGCCCAGGAGCAGATATATTCTTAGATCCCAATGTGGTAGTGATGAAGAGTAGGCTGAAGTTTAAGAGATTAGTCAGAGAGAATCAGTACGCAAAGAAATGGGATACAGATGTACTAAAAATGGCGTGGAATGCCTGAAGTTCTCTATGGCTATAGATACAGCAACAATGAATATTTCAGTTGGCAGTACAGCTGAAGAGGAATGGACATCTTTAAAAAACGCCAATCACAGAAGTTGGAAAGAAAACATAGGTACAAAGAAAGTAATTGTGCGGAAATCATGCGTAACAGAAAAAATACTTCAGTTGATCAGTGAAAGAAGGAAATACTAATATGCTCAGGGAAATTCAGGAATACAGAAACACAAGTCAATGAGGAATAAAATAAATAGGAAGTGCAGGGAAACTAAAACGAAAAAGCTGTCTGAAAAATGTGAAGAAATCGCAGAAGAACTGATTGTTAGAAGGACTAACTCAGCATACAGGAAAGACAAAACAGCCTTCAATGAAATTAAAAGCAAGGGTGGTAACATTAAGAGTGAAATCGGAATTCCACTGTTACATGCAGAGAAGAGAGCAGATATGCGCAAACAGTACATTGACAGCCTCCGTAAAGGGAAAGATTTGTCTGATGTGACAGAAGAAGAAACAGGAGTCGATTTAGATGGTATGGGTTCCAGTATGGAGGACTTAATATCAAATAAGGCATTAGGGATAGGTAACTTTCCATCAGAATTTCTAAAACCATTGGGAGACATGACAAAAAAAAGAACTATTGACATTGGTGTCTAGAGTATATGAGTCTGGTAACATACCATATGACTTTTGGAAAAATATCATACAAACAATCCTGAAGACTGCATAGCTGACATGTCGAAAATTATCGCAAAATCAGCTTAACAGGTCACGCATCCAAGTTGCTGAAAGAGGTATTGAGGTCTAGAAAAGAAAATTGAAGATATGTTAGATGATGATCAGTTTGGTTTTAGGAAAGGTAAAGGCACCAGCGAGGCAATTTTGACATTGCAGTTGATAATGGAAGCAAGACTAAAGAAAACTCAAAACATCTTCATAGCATTTGTCGACCTGGGAAAAGCATTTGACAATGTAAAACAGTGCAGCATGTTCGGAATTCTGAGAAAAATAGGGCTAAGCTACAGGGAGAGATGGACAATACCTTCCACGTTCAAGAGCCAAGAGGAAATAAATAAGAGTGGATGACCAAGAATGAAGTGCCCTACTGTTCAGTCTGTACATCATAGAGGCAACGATAGAGTGGGATTAAAATTCAAGGTGAAAGGATATCAATGATACAATTTGCTGATGACATGGCTATCGTGAGTGAAAGCGAAGAAGAATTAGAGGATCTGCTGTATGGAATAAACAGTTCTTGCATTAGGAACTTGCTTATTAATAATAGTGACGCTGTAGCTGTTGGTTGTTAATATTTATTGGCAAAATGCAACCTAACACCAGATTGCATACTTACAGCTATCCTGCGTGGCCGTTTTTCAGTACGACTTGAAGAGAGAGAGAGAGATTATTAATTGATCACTGATGCATTGTTCTTGATTGTGTTCAGGAGACGTACAGATCGATTGTGTGTATAATTGACCTTTTGACCCGGATTGCCTTCATGTAATCAGAATCTTCGATGAAATTACCTAAAGGGCCTATTTGAATATAAAAATGGAAATGAAAGCAAATTAGTGGAATTTCGTAAGAGAAAGATTAACAGATCGGAAGTTGAACACATTAGTGGTCTCCCAAATACAATCGAGACACCGCGATAAAGAGCAAACCTGTAACAAAGCTCATATACAATTTGAACATAATTTTTGGTTAGTGAAAGGAAAGAGAAAGAAGAAAATTACTGCATCGTAAAATATTAATATATTTTGAACAACTTGGCTTTAAACTACTAGACATTGATAACTACACAATAAACGCAAGACTTACATCTGATATTTCTTTTGTGGTTGGCGCAGTCGAATAATCGCTGCTTTGTCAGTCTGTTCCTTCTTAAAATTAAATGTCCTTGCGTGTGTGTAAGTACATTGTATGCACACCCGAGTTACCGAAATGTTTGTTCGTCGTTTCACATAGTTTTTCCATAGAAAATAAAAATACAACTTGTAGCAATGCTATGTAGTACATCTTAACATGTCGGCGACCAAAAATACCAGAGATAATGAAGTCTCTAGAATATTTCTTAACAAAAGATAGAATGTTCTTTCTTCTGTTTCACAGCTTCTTGCTATCAAGCGCTGCGGCAATGATTTTAAGTATCTGCCCCCAGTGGGTCATAGTGTTTATGGGTATTTAAACGCTGGACGCGCGTTTTGGTATAGGCACAAATTAAAAAAAATATTCCTTCTCTACTCTCGCACTTTGATGCTTAGCATCTTTACGAACTACAGCTCGTTGGCTGTCCTTTTCTTTTATGACAAATATCTCATATGCAAATTATCTGAAATCCAATAATATTACATTGCTTCCCGCGTGAAGAGCGATGACTCCACGAGGATCATCGCGACTCACGCGTAGTCGTAATATTATTGCTTTCGTGAATCAAGTTAGTATTTCTTGTTAAAATTCTTTACAACAGATTTCATATATGACAGTAGACAAAGTGGTTGACATAAAGAACAACAGGTAAATATATACATACGACTGAAATTAATTGTAACTTGTTCATAGGGTAATTACATGACAATTGAGCCATAATCTTTCTACTGTAGTATACAAAGATAACAAATGTTCATTTCTCAGTAAGAGACAATGACATTAGGATAAAGATACACATACATAGATACATTATACATGGCATAATAAATATTAAAAATAATTAAGAAATAATTTATTTGACTTCACAGGAAGTCTTGGTGCATTGTGCACTCTTGGAAAAATATATTACAAAGAATTGACATTCTTGTTCTACAGTAACATTCACAGGAATATTTTTGTCGTGGTCTTGACGAAGATTTTTTGTAGTAAACACATAGCAATTTACTGATTTGTGGATTTCATGACCTGCAAAACCAAAAGTTTCGCTACACTTGGGTAGGTATGACTTGCACTAGGAGTGGTAGAAATTCTGGTATAAATGGTAGCACTGCACTTGAGTGAGAGAAATTGATTGCAGTTTCACAGTGGAGGAAAAGTAGGGCAACACTTTCACTGTGGAGGTTGAAGTGGTTGTCTGGATGTGATGCTTCGTTGGAAATGTGTCTGCAATCACGAACTAGAAGACTGGTTCTGCAACGTGTTGAGCCATTTGGTGGCGGTCTCTATTTCACTTGACACGTTAGACCTTCTTCATTTTCTCGTACATGAAAAATACAGAGAAAATCTGTATTAGAATGTGCTTACTTACTAATAACTTAGTCTAAAAGAAAAGTGGATCAGGTAAGGATAACAATTGTTTATGTACATAAGGTCTCATTCTCTTAGGAGTGCTTAGTTCTCGTATTTATTTATTTTTCTGGTTTTATTTGGATCGACACGTTTTCGTGATTACTTGGCCTGATCTATAAATTCGGTAGCAATTGTCAAAGTGGAGTTTAAGACTTTCCAGATTAGTGTCTTGGTGATTTTATAAGGTACATAAGTGATTAAGTCATGGTTTTATCAGATTTTATATTGAAAGTATTTCAAACATATTTGGCACCCGCGCTCGTTGTGCAAAGGGATTTGGATTGTTGAGCGTGCAGCACAGTCTGTGTTACGTCCGTTTGTCATAGTCACGTGATAGTAACTTGACGGCTTCACAACGCTAGCTGCAGTGTTCTGCGAGAGGCAGAACGTTTGGTGTCCATTAGCCGTGTTGTGAGTTTTTACAGTTTTTCATCGACTCGGAATTACGGAAGCAGCCAGACGGGCGACTGCCGCAGCTGTGTTGAAAAATCTGTCCACGGAAAGGCGCACAGTACCGGTTGCGGTAAGTACAACACTTATTCACTTGTACAATTCAGCTTTCTACATCGTGGTTTCGTGGTACAAGTACTTATAACATTACTACACACGCTGAATTTCACACGTGTCCATAAAGTTATCACCGTTTAAGTTCACAAGTTATGATTATTTTGTGTCCACATTTATTTGGTCGTCATGTTAAAGTTCACACGCACCACTTTCATACGTGTCCGTTTATTGCTTGTCTATAGTCGGTTCACACGCAGCAGTATATACTTGTCCATAAACTGATGATTGCATTATTACTACAAAGTACAGTTAACATTCGGTATACATATCATGTCTAAAAATTATTTACAATGAAAACTCAGTCTCTGTGACTAGAAGGCCTGACGAAAAACGTGTCTCTTATTCATAGTTTGTGCTTCCAAGGCACTTTGGGTTTACACCTTGTTCGAAATCTTGTTGTTCTTTTCTTTTTACAATAATTACTCTTTACTCAAGTTCAGATCTTTTATTTTCTTTCTGTTAATTACGTCGTTAATTTAAAGTCATAGTCAATGTGGCTTCGTTTACGTGATGAACAGTTCATGTTCAAGTTTCCATTAGGGAAATTGGGAAGCTTGGTGTTCCCTATCGTGCAATTGCAAAGAACAAATCTTAATTGAATTCGCAGTTCGCAGAAAATAAGCATATCCTGTCAACAATCAATGTGTCACGACCATCCATACGTACAGTCTGTATGTATCAAGCGTGCAATTAGTCCATAAAATTCAGTTCTCTACTGGGTATGGTAGGGAGGTAAGGATACTGATTAGAGGAAAACACAATAGACTTTTATGGAGTGAAGAGATTTGATGATACAATGTTAATGACATATGAAATGATGAGTCTAACATAAACTGTGCATTATCATACTAGTTTTTCTTGACAAGTATTTAGCGTAATGAATGGATACAGTAGTATCAGTATCGTCTGATCCAGCTCTCCAACCATTTCTCTATGCACATCTAAAATTGCTTATACCATGCATTAGCAGTGAACAGAGACTGATAGCTATCTTCCGTTCTGAAGTAAAAAGAAAAAAAAAAGAAACAGTCGTCGTATCTCGAGGACCTGAAATAGATGCTTCTGGTACTAAATTAGTTACTTATAAATGATCTTTGTAAGTCTTTCAGTTGCACTGTGCTGTAAAATTCTTATGAACTCATACGGTTTCCATTCTGAAGAAAAAAGAAAAAAAAAAGAAACAGTCGTCGTATCTCGAGGACCTGAAATAGATGCTTCTGGTACTAAATTAGTTACTTATAAATGATCTTTGTAAGTCTTTCAGCTGCACTGTGCTGTAAAATTCTTATGAACTCATACGGTTTTCTCCGCACTGTAATAAAAATAATTGAGTTGCGCACTTCTTTCCTGCTACCTGGATTGTTATTGATCTACTTGATTCTTATAAGCTAAGCTGCTGCCTTTGTCTGCTGCTTTTCACAGGTGGTCTCATAAAAATTGTTGTCAAATTACCTCATAAGAGTAAGCGACCTTTATCAACTTTTATTTACGAGCAATAATTCTGGTCAGAATGATCATTTTAATTTGTTTCATTCAAGACGAGCGAGCTTTGCTTTTCTTAAAACTAGTGGTTACAGGTAGCACTTAGCACGTCCCTACTATATTATTTATTTGTCAGCTCTTTGGCTGTGGCCGTTCATGGCTCAATTAACTTAAAACTAACTTACACCTAAGGCAAATCTTGCACTCCTACAATAAATGTATTTTATTTTAGGTGCTCACATAAATTACTTCTCTTGTGGAGGCAGGTCGACAGGGTGTTAGTCCTGTGCTTAACTTAGCAGATATTTTCAGTGGTTGACTCGGTATTTCTTTAAGTCTGCGGGATGAAACAATCCTTTTATTCGTTCCGATACAGGGTCAGCTAATAGATAGCAACCAATGTGCGATTTTCGTAGTATAATAAGTGCCTTCATACAAGTGCTGCCACTTGCGATTCTTATGATGAACAAAGAGGGTTTGAAGTGGGTCTTTAATAGCACTCGTTCATTTATACGATACAATAAGACTCTGCTAATGTGTTTGTCATGTGCCTTTCTTCTTAGTTTGGCATGAGTGATTAAAGATATGAGAGCTTGTCTTAACTTGTCGTCTAAGGTTACATCAAGCTGTTGTAATTTCGGACCGCAGTTTCCCTGTGGAGGCATAAAGAAGCTGCTAATGGTTTTCCGACGTGGGTGAAGTTTAAATGTCAGTTATTTTTACTTAATTAGTATTTTGTGTCATGCTAGGCTGAAAACTTGCGTTCTTATCCCATATCACTTAATTGCGTGTCATTTGACATTACGTTTGATGCTTGGTTCGCCTGTGTGTAAAAAATGTTCGGGTTTCCTTGGCTATTATGACTGGTGGTACTAAGAAAAGCATGTGACGGATTGTTCTGATTATTGTTCATGAACTGTTGGTTGAGTTGGTGAGAAAATGTCGCATTTTGGGGCTGTAAAGAATTCATTTGATGTGAGGGAGTGAAGTGACTTGGCTGACTGTACTGTTGTGGCCCATTATATTTGTTCCATTTCCTTCCCTTGTGACGATTTCCATTATATTTCCTGTTGTTCGGATGCTGGAAATTACCGTTCTGATTTATTTGTGAGTTACCGTATTGTCACTGTGTGTTTTGATAAATCGGGTTGTATCTATTCTGGTTTGGATATTTACTATATGGTTTTCCATTGCTGCGGTTGAAATTATTATGATTGCTGTAAGGCTGAGCGTTCGGTTGTCCAGTATTCCGTTGACATAGTCTGCTACGTGCTGTTGCGAAGCGGGCGGTCCATTATTGTAATTATTCCGCGCACCCGCATGCACGTCCTCATAGATAATATCCAAATTGTCAAGAACGGAAAGTAAGGCTTCCTGGTCCTCTTCACTCACATTAACTAAGTTTTCCCTTATTGACACAGGAAGTTTTGACTTTAAGATCATGATGACATCTTTGGTTGAAATGGGCGTGTCCCAATACTGAATTTTACGTAGATATTTTTCGCAATAACGCCTCAAACCACCTACCTTGGTGTTGAAAGGCTCAGCGTTGTAGACCTCCTTTCGGAGTCTTTGTTATTTACCAGAACTCCAGAATTTATTCAAAAAATGCCTTTCGAAATCTGGGTAGTTGTGACATTTGTTTATTATTTCAGTACCCCAAATTCATCCTTCGCCGTGTACATACCCTAATATGAACTGTATTCACTGTCTGTCGTTCCATGATTCAGGAAAAGCAGCTGTGAATGATTTTAGAAATACCACGGGATGTATATTTCGTATTTTAGGTATAAAAGGCTGGAAAAATCTGTGTTTCAGCACACTCTCATCTCGCATTAGTTCAACGAGTGTCAGTTGATCGGTATGACTACGTGACGTTGAAGCTTTATCACGCGTATTATTTACAGTTGGTGATAATTGTACTTGATACTTTGGATATTGACGAGTATCTTGTTCTGGCGGTAGTGAATAATCGCTTTGTTTGTCAGCTTGCAATTCTATAACTTGCCTTTTCA
Source organism: Schistocerca cancellata (assembly GCF_023864275.1). Taxonomy (NCBI): domain Eukaryota; kingdom Metazoa; phylum Arthropoda; class Insecta; order Orthoptera; family Acrididae; genus Schistocerca; species Schistocerca cancellata. The sequence goes on along the minus strand of NC_064626.1, from coordinate 481,519,951 downwards.
GCTGATCTATGTCACTGGTCAGCCGCTGCTTCCATTCCGGAAGATCGTGGCTGAAGGCTCGTCTGATTTCGCCTAATTCACTGGTTAAAGAGTCACCAGAAGTACCGGGAGCGGTTAGGATTTCTACTGTGGCATATTTAACTGCACCTTTTACATCAAAGTGTACCTTACTTTCAATGTACTGTTCCTTGGTTTGTATCCTCTTTTCAAAGTCCCTATTGAGTGAGGTGCTTATTCCTGCGGTGACATCTTCGATCCTTTTGTCAATATTGACATCGGAGGATATTCGCTGAGCAAGGTTTTCTACTCGCTCGCCAATGTGGCTGACACCTTCTATCAATTGGCCTACTCTTTTTGAAACATCATTGTAATGTTTCAAAGAGTCACTCGCTGTTGATTTACACACATCGACTTAGGTCTGCAAATCTGCAAACTTTCTACCAATGTTGGTATCGGCGGAATCCACCATGGAAAGAACACTGTCTATTTTTGCATGTACGCTTGCGTTTGCTCGCTTGCGTAAGCAGTGGTAATGGCTTTAATTTTTTCCTCCATGGTGTCATTCGAACTTTTTATTTGTGTTTGGATGTCGGTAATAACAGAATTTATATTGGTCATTCGCACTTGAGTCTCCTCTACCCTCAATTCTAAACTGTTGAACCTTCTGTCTACAGTTCTGTTCTGTTCCTGTAATCTGGCATCAACATCCTGCAATCTGGCATCAACATCTGCTATTTGGCTTCTAAGATTACCCATGTGAACTTCAATATTGTCACTTTTTTGTGTTAATTGTCCCATGTGTGCCTCAAAACTGATTTTCATATCAGCAAACAATTTTAGTACATCTGACAACGAGCATTCACCTGGTTGCGACGTGGACTGTGGCGCCGACACCTCGCGTGTCACTTCAACGTCTGTTTTTCCTTCACTAAGAGATTCAAGTTTGTTTACACCTGCGCGCGGTCTAAGTTGTCTGGGTTGCTCATCTTCCATCTTAAATTTAGCGTAGTTAACACCACACGAGCCAGAAAAGATAATTTATAATTATGATTTTCACTTGTCAGGCGCACCAATAATATCGCGTCCTGATTTCTCAGCTGTTGCTTGCGCGTTATGAACAATTGAAACTCTAGCACACGAAGATGCCAGATTGGCAACTGGAGAGATAAAATAAATGAAAAACACTTATACACCACTGAAACTGGTATAGATAGCGGTTATTTTGATAAACGAAAATATACAACAATGGAAATTTTGACTAACTATTTCTAAGTATTTTAAGCGAAATGATGTGAAAGAGGCGGATTTAACAGCAAAAGAAGGAGAAATTTAGGAATCGAACAACGTAAGGAAAAGGGAAGAAGCGTAGAGAGTGAATATTCAGTAGCCGATTGAATGCTTGGTACGCAAAATTTCAAACGTAATGAAAAGTTGTACTCACTTTAGTTGTCTTGCGCATTGCAATATACGGCTGTTGTGGTTTCGTACTGCGGTTTTCTGCACATACGTCCTCTTTTACTGGTTCCTTTTCCGTTTGCTTCCAAATTTCCTCCAGATGGTAGCATGAAAAATAAAAAGAACGGATTAGTTTTTAGTCAGGTCCCTGTTTGGGCGCCACATCTGGCGTTAGAAACTTGCTTATTAATAATAGTGATGCTGTAACTGTTGGTTAGTAATACTCGTATTTATTGGCAAAATGAAGCCTAACACCAGATTGCATTATTAATTGATCACTGATGTGTCAGTTCTTGATTGTGTTCAGGAGACGTACAGACTGATTGCGCGAATAATTGACATTTTGACCTGGATTGCCTTCATGCTATCAGAATATAAAAATGGGAATGAAAGCAAATTAGTGGAATTTCGTAAGAGAAAGATTAACAGATCGGAAGTTGAACACATTAGTGGCCTCCCAAATAGAAGGGAGTCACCACGATAAAGAGCGAACCTGTAACAAAGCTCATATACAATTTGAACATAATTTTTGGTTAGTGAATGTAAAGAATAAGAAGAAAATTATTGCATCGTAAAATATCAATATATTTTGAGCAAATTGGCTTAAAACTAGTAGACATTGACAAATACACAATAAATGCATGACTTACATCTGATATTTCTTTTGTGGATGGTGCAATCGAATAATCACTGCTTTGTCAGTCTGTTCCTTCTTAAAATTAAATGTCCTTGCATGTGCGTAAGTACATTATATCCACACCCGCGTTACCGAAATGTTTGTTCGTCGTTTCACATAGTTTTTCCATAGAAAATAAAAACACAACTTGTAGCAATGCTATGTAGTACATCTTAACATGTCGGCGACCAAAAGTACCAAGGATAATGAAGTCTCCAGAATATTTTTTAACAAAAGATAGACTGTTCTTTCTTCTGTTTCACAGCTTCTTGCTATCAAGCGCTGTGGCAATGATTTTAAATATCTGCCCCCAGGGTGTCATAATGTTTATTTAGAGTATTTAAACGCTGGGCGTGCGTTTTGGTATAGGTGCACATTAAAAAAATATTCAGTCTCTTTACTCTCGTACTGTGATGCTTAGTATCTTTACGAACTACATCTCGTTGGCTGTTCTTTTCTTTTATGACAAATATCCCATATGCAAAGTATCTGAAATACAATAATATTACACAGTATAATGATACAGAATATGGACTGAGAGTAAATTGAAGAAAGATGAAAGTAATGACCAGTACTAGAAATGAAAACAGTGACAAACTTAACATCAGTATTAATGGTAATGAAGTAGATGAAGTTAAGTAAGTCTGCTAACTTATGACAGATGGAGTAAGGAGGACATCAAAAGCAGACTAGCATTGCCAGAAAGGGCATTCCCAACCAAGAGAAGACTAATATTATCAAATATAGGCCTTCCTTTGAGAAAGAAATTCCTGAGAATGTACGTTTGGAGCACAGTATTGTATGGGAGTGAAACACAGACTGTGGGAAAACCGGAACAGAATAAAATCGAAGTATTTGAGATGTGGTACTATAGACGAATATTGAAAATTGGTTGGACTCAGAAGTTAAGGAATGAGGAGGTTCTGCACAGAATCGGAGATGAAAGGCATATGTGGAAAGCACTGATGAGAAGGAAGGGACAGGATGACAGGACATCAGAGAATGACTTCCATGGTGCTAGAGGGAGCTGTAGAGGGCAAAAATTGTAGACAAAAACAGAGTTTGGAATACATCCAGCAAATAAGTCAGGATGTAGGTTGCAAGTGCTACTCCGAGATGAAGAGATTAGCACAGAAGAGGAATATGTGGTGAACCATGTCAAGCCAGTCACAACACTGGACTAAAAAAAAAATTCTTGGTGTTCTTACTTTAAATATTTCTTTAAAAGCTTCCAAAACATTTTTACTAGTTTTATTTTTACTGGATAGCCCAAACAAATTTTGAAAACACAACAATACCAGTTAATGACTATCTACATCCTTAATTTATTTTTAAAATTCCTTTGAGTTTCCAGAATCCATTTCTACTAAATCTATTTGGCATAAATCATATATACCAAAAGAAATAATATTTCTTCTTTCCAGTTTAAGACCCCTCAAATATTTAGATCATTACCTACCAAATTTTTTAACGAATTTACTGTTTTTATTTTTAAAAATTGTGCAGACTGCTTCAAATCTTTGTCTTCCAGTTGTTGTTGTTACCCTTAGAAGATGACATGTTTCAGTACATTTTCTATGCTTTAGATACGAAATACCTTCGACCGTTTACACAAAACTAAATTTCACCAAATAAAATTATTTTTACCTATACTAGAACAGTTTAAACTTTTAATTTTATATTTAGAAAATTTGATTTACATAATAATTTCATTGATTGGTTAGCAGTAATCATTTCATAATGATTATCAAACACAAACAATAAAATATCAAACTCAATAAATGATAAATTTTTCCTCTTTTTCACCAACAACAATAGCTTTTTAAGGGTAAATACACACTCAGATTTACATGTTTTTTGTTCATTTTCCCTAATAAACATAATTAAATTATTTGTTTTTCATAAACGGCGTTTTTACTCCATTACATTCATCTAAATATTGATTAAATGTTAAATTAATGTTATTTACTTTTTTATGATAATCTTCTATAGCACTCCGACTTTTATACCTCTCTTATTGACATTTGATAAAATATTTTTTAATTATTTTCATATACACCTTTTAATAATATAGCTATTAAATTGTTTAAAGCACTTGTATTGTGTGGAAAGATATTTAATTGTATTTCCAAATATAGTTAAGTGAAAGCATCATAACCACTTATAGGAACTTTTATATCTACATATCGTCCTCCTATAAAATACATATAAATCACAATTGTTTTAAAAATATAGCCTAATTCTTTCTGAAAATGTTTGACCATATTTTCTATTTTCTGATTTAATTCATGTTTATGAATTATTGATTATAATTCTTTATTAATTATTGATTCTATTTCTTCTTTATGTTTATTAATTTTGGTTCTAACGTTTTAATAGTTTTCGGTGTAATTCTTTACCAAAATTTAATCTTAATTCCTCTAAACTTATTTCTTTTATTAGTATTTCAGTCTACGATGTTTTCTAAGTCTTCATAAATTATTTTTATTTGATTGCGAAAAATATCCATTTATTAGTCTCAAAATTTCATTAAACTTGTAATTATCTGATAATATTTTTAACACAAATAAACACAAATGACCACAAATAAATTCATCAAAATTTTCTATTCTCTCAGGATAATAATATACATTATTTTGCCCAAATAATTTCCTCATTCCTGCAGTATATTTCCAACAAACAGATCAAAAATACTGATTCTATTATTTGGTTTATTATAACAAATCCAATACATACCAACATTATCACAAATGTTTACTATTCCAGATTCAAATTTTGTGGTTTACTGTGTAACTTGTCAATCATAAAAAATCTCTAAAATATTTAACTTTTAATGGTGTGGCTAGTTTTCCTATAGAAAAATTTGATAAAGGATTATTATATGTTTTAATTAATGTTTAGAAATTTTTTATTCCAGTGTCTTTCTTTTTCATTGCTAAATTGCATCTAATTTTTCTAATTCCTGATCACCTTTTTTTCATATCTTGCCTTAGGTACAGTGTCACCTCCTGTGGCTAATGTTCCAGTGGTAGATAAAAATCATGCCACCAATACTAATGGAAGAAATCCTCCTCCATATTTTGTTAATCGAGAAACTTCTTTCTTTTTTATTAAATATTCTCTAATTTCTTTCACAACATGAATACCTAATGTTAAATGTAAATTTCAACCAGTTTTCTAATCCCAATTTCTGTTTTGAAAATCGGTTAAAAATTATCTATACTGTGTTGCTGACCAGTATTGCTGTAATTTTAATTGCTTTTGGTTTCATTTTCTGCTTTTGGTTTAATTTTCCCACTGCATAGCAAAGAATATTCGATACCAAAATTAATCGTTTATATAGATTAAAATTTTATAAGCATTTAATAAAATTAATATTTTAAAAAATTATAAATGTTTTATTTAAAAATTTGTAATCACCACATTTATTGAAGCCCATTTGTAATTATCTTTTCTCAAACATTATTCTCCTAGCCATAGTAGCGACTAAATCTTCTAATAATGAAAAATCTTAGGTGTACTTTATTTCTTTCGCTGTTAATTCTTGTTCTTTACCCACTTTGTTTCACTTTCTAATTCTTTATTATCTTCATTGAAGATTCGTGTTTTTTACAAGCTTTATCTAATTTAAATTTTCCTGGATTTTCTCTAGCTAAACTTTCTTCTAATTTTGCATCTGGATCACAGAAATCATTATGAGAAAGATCTATTTGTAATGGTAATTTGTTAACTAAAATATCAATTAAACCTTTTCCATGTTTTTCTCATTCCCAGAAATTATGTGGTAAATTATTCAAAATTCTGATAATATATGGGATTTCTTTTGGATTAGTGATATTGAATTTTTTAATTTTATTTGCAAACATTTACATTATTACAACGTTTTCATTGTGAATTTTTTTATTTACAGCTAATTTTTCTCTATGGGTTACTGTTACTCTATCAATTAAATTTCTAACATCGTTCAACCAAATATATTCGACTGGTTTTTCTATATACTTTTAATTAAACTTTTCCCATTTCTTTCATCTAAACTTGAAAAATAAACTTCAACAATTCCTGTTATAACATTATTGTATTTTTCCAATTCAACTTCTACTTTCATTTTAATTTATTTGGATTTTTATGTGAATATATTGCTCCTGGATGGTACAAAATATCGCCATAATTTGATAAACCAAGAATTAAATTTTTCGCCCATAGTAATGTTTTTTCGTTGAAAGATAGTAATCCATCAGTTTTTTCCAGTATTCTGTCACCAATTGTTAATTTATTTCCATCAAATTTTACTGGATATTCACAAACGAATTTAAATGTACCTACAGATCTTAATCCAGAAACTTGATCTTCCCTATGTTTAATGTATTCTAGGATTCTTCCACTTATTTTTTTAAAGATTTTCCTGTTTATTTCTTTTAAATTTATTCTATATTTAACCTCCTCCTCATAATTCGTTAACAAATTATTTATTTCACATTCACTTGGTGCATAATCTCCATCATACTGATATAACAGTTGGTTTATTGTTAAATTCTTCTAAATATCAGTGGTTATAAGGAACCTTTCGTTTTCCTACTTCTCTATTTTCTTTCATAGCTTTCAGTTTGTCTTCGCCTAAACGTTCAATTCCTTTTTTTTTTCTATCACACCAATAACGGCTTGATCTTCATTTTTAATATTTTTTGTATTCCATTCTGGGTTGTTTCTTCCCTTTTTAAATTCTTCTCTCAATTGTTCCTTTATTTTTCTACTTCATATTTTAACAACCTCTGGGTCATACTTTGAAAACATTTATTAAGGGTAACAAAAATTGTTTAGTGTTACATTTTCTTTAATGAATGTTTACTTTTAATGTTCTTGTTTAACTTTTATGTTTATGAAATCAAGAGTATCGGTTTGTTCCCCTTTCGTTCTTAAAAAAATCTTTAATTTTATTTCTCTATTTTCGTTCATTTATTTCTCGTTATATCTATTTTAAAAAACCCTGAACTGATTATTCCAATATTTACTAGGCATTTCCTTACAATAATAGAATTTCAAATCACCACCAATAAACTCATGGTAAATTTGCGTCATCCTGTCTAAAAACCTGTTAAAAATTTATCTCTTGTCATTGTTTTCGTATTTTCCAAAATATATAAGATTAATAAAACAAATATAGTCCTTTATATCTTACTCTAGTAAAATGTTCTGTAACTATACCCTGATTTTTTAGAGTAAACTTATTGAATACTACAACAAAATTAGCTTGAAAGTCTTCCAGTCAATATTTTCACTATAAGTGGCAATTTTTCATTAGTTTTAACTTCAACTTTGTATAAATTCCCAATACATTAACTGATCTAAACTTTTAGAATAAATATTTAAATGTTTATCTTTATGCCTATTTAACCATCCAGGAGGTAACATGTAATTATAAAATATTAACGTTTTTTTCACAACCACTTGGTCCTATAATAAAACATAAAATAGAATTTCAAAAGCTTATTGTGTTTATTTTTTAATTTCTTTTCTGGAATCCTTAGTCGTGGACTTCACTCAGTTTTGTGACAGCTGAAGTGGTCTCTCTACATTTCTTTTCATTATATAACTTTCTTTTAGTATTAAATGAGCCATCATTTTCAGTTAAGTGGTAAGTCATCAGTTCTCAAAAAACACATCAACTATCCTGTAAGAGGATTTTCATTAGTTGGTTTTTATACAAATTTTTTAACTCCAAAAATAACAAATTATATTTTGATGGAGAATCGACAGAAATGTAGAAAAATTTGTTAATATTGAAAAACGAAATACTTACATTAAATAAGATAAAAATTTCAATAGAGTTACTATTGACAGCGATGTTAAATTATGTATGGATATAGAAGACAGTATTGGAAAACTTTTAAGTTTTAGTTTGAAATTACTCCAGCCAAGCAAAAACTTCCTAAAATCATTCCATTCGAATTAATCAACACAAATTTTAATTTGTCCAATGGAAAATTTATAAAACTTGCCGACCATTTTCATCGAGAAACTAATATTATTGGATCTTTCAAGCCAAATGCTGCATAATAATTTCTATAACTAATGAAAACTGTAATTTAATCGACTTTAATGGTGCCACTGTGACAGTTATTTTAGAAATGTCTTAATAAATTTTATCCTTATTAAATGAATAAGTCTGAAAGTTACCAGTTTTACTCATTTCCTGTGATGAGAAAACTAAAAATAACCTAAATCTTCCCAACAAGGAACAAAAAATAATATAAATATTGGAGATGCTTGGATTCATCCTAACCACACACAACTTTACATGAGCTTAAGCATTATTAGAGCTGGTGGTAAAGATCATCCAACATACAATAGAAAATCCAGTTAAAAACTGATCACTACTTATGTTACAAAACTTTTCGAGTTTCTAATCATAAATAAAGAAACATCCATTTATTTCTTCATCAGGCCTTATCGGTTAACTTCATCTCTAACCAACGAGTTAACCATGGGAAGCGATATTCTTAATAATGGGAAGATAAAAATAAGAAAAGTGAAGTACTTTATACTTCAGAATTATTTGGTGGATTTTTTACAGATTACAAGGAAATTATGTGAAATGAGATTTAACTGTCGATTTTACTTGGAGTTCTAGCACAAACGAATCCTTTTTCCACTAGGCTGACCATAATCACATTGTTGTTGAAGGCGCAACCACATCTTCTACAGAATGAAAAACAATTGTAGAATATTCTCTCAAGCTAGTACAAGAAAGACTACAACACAAATATTCCCGTATCTTTTTTCGAAACACAAACCACTGACATTGTGGGATTAAATGAAAACAGAAATTTTGAGTTAGATAACACTCATTACTATCATTGTGGAGAATTTGAATTATTTACTTTACCTTTGTTGTTTTCCTAAAGAATTGAAAAAAAAAAACAGTTAATTCATTCCTCTTTATTCGATCACCTTAAATGACAGAATATCTCTATAAAGAACAGAAGAAATAAGTTTTTCCCTGAGAATTGTGTAATCTATATACTCCACATAACTTTTTAAAGGCTCATGATGCTTTCAGAGATTTTAAGAGAGTAACACAATTTTTAAAGGCTTATGATGCTTTCCAAGATTTGAAGAGTGTAACACAATTAAATGGTGATGTTAATGTAAATCCATTCAGTTTTATAGAATATTTTCCAATTTAGTTATAAATATGTCTCAAGAATTAACGTTTCACCCACACAAAAAACTACTTCAAAATTATGTGCTACTTTTAATGACAAAATTCCTAACGATCCTTTGGCTTAAATAATTTCCTATGGAATGAAGAATTAAACTTACGACTTTCAACATAGACATCCAATTTAAAAAATTTGCGTAAAATTTTTACTAGAATATGTTAATCTTTATTATTTCTCTGGCTAGCCCTCTTGATATAGATTATGTTATCTTTTTGTATTTTTAAAGTCGATAAATATTTGGCTGAGAAATTACCAAAAATCGATCTATTTGGATGATGCTGGACAGGCTGGCATGGCCCAGGGTTTCTCCAAACAAGGCTGTAGTTTTGCTGAAAAACCTCTGCTTTATGTAGTGAATTTTCAATTAAATTAATTTTTTTCTGAAAAGTATTTCAAACTGGGTAAATGAATTTTTAAAAAAAAATTGAAATTGAGATTATATGTAAATAAAATTAATTTTTGGTATACCTTACCCCAATTATTTATTTTTGAGGAACCTAGATGAGTTTTTTGTTTTACAAATTTCTTGACATACTTTTAAAATTCTATGTTTCAAGTCATTCTCATTATAATTTTTAATAAATAAAATATGTTCTTGTCTATTTATCTTCAATAGCCTTTGAGTTTATATGTTTTTCAATAATTTCTTAAATCTTGTATCCTGTATAAGAAATTTGGGTTGGTATACATATTTTCTTTTATATGTATTACCAAAAAACTAATTTTGAAAAACTAAAAATTGTGATTTTTATGCTGAAAATATTTAAGATTTACTTTCAGTTTCAAGTGTGCAAGATCCTTGTATTATTGTTGAAACTTCACCCCATTTTTTTTAAATCTAATGTATTTTACTTAATAAATAAAACAATCAATAACCATATGCTATAATATTCAAGAACTATTAAATGAGGTCAATAGTTTCAATAATGTCTCTCAAGGATGATTTACTAAATAAAAAGAATTGAAAAAATCTTATAATACTTCAAAAGCTAAACTTTTAATAACTAAATTTGGTCAAAAAGTTACATTAGTTCTAGGAGACAAATTTAAAATCATACTTCCCAGTCATTATACAAAAATCTTTTCAGACGATGAAGAGAAACTAGAGTTTTACTAATAGTCAATGGAAGTCATTAAAGCGAAGACGTTTTTCATCGTGGCAAGATCTATTTACGAAAATTCTGTCATCAACTTTCTCTTCCGAATGCGAAACTATTTTGTTGAGCCCAACCTACATAGGTAGGAATGATCATCAAATAAAATAAGAGAAATCAGAGCTCGAACAGAAGGGTTTAGGTGTTCGTTTTTCCCACGCACTGTTCGGGAGTGGAACAGTAGGGAGATAGTATGATTGTGGTTCGATGAACCGTCTGCCAAGCACTTAAACGTGAATTGCAGAGTAATCATGTAGATGTAGATTATAAAATTTATATATCGAGATAAAAAACAAATATAAGATCATCCTGTTCATGTTACTGAACTTGAATAAATTATTTTTAGAAATTTTTAAAGTTTTTATTTTCTTCAGTCAAATTTTTTATATTTTTTCTCAGTTCTAATTTTTTAAATAAATTTATAAAAATCGAATTTAACTGAATAAATTCGTCAAATATTGATTTTTAATCAAACAATAAAATTAGAGTTTCCACATTAGAGCAAAATTAAAAACTGAAAATGGAAAATAATATTAAATATTTTGTATATCTCTAACTTACTGTCATGTAGAGCTGGGGTCTTTAGATTGAGAAATAAGAAATCCAGGGAAAAATAATTTTTTTGTTTGTTTTTAGCCTATGGTCCAGAACTTTCTTATTGTAACTACTAAGTGTTTAAGACTTTCAGTTTTTTTGTTGACATACATTAATTTTCAGTCTGCACATCACACTCTCAGAATGAGTGACAACCTTGCAAACCTGTTTGTACCAAAAAATATACTGATGCAGTTACATGCTGGTATATTATCCTGTAAGCAGATTGTCCTGGAAATGTTGTCTGTACTGGCCATCATTTAATTTACTAGTTTTATCAATATCCAGGAAATAATACTGTGGGTTATTCCTGCAATTACCACTTATGGTGATGAAGTCATTCAGTGACACGTCGGCTCCTACACGATCATAGTAAATGTGCCTTAAATTTAAACTGTCTCATTTGAAAGCGGTAAGGTGGTTTATATTATCCTGACTCAGCTTCTTTAGGATCCTTGAGAATGTGTGGCTCAAATAAGAGGCATTGACTGTCATATAGCAGCCAAAGCAGCAGTATTTTTGAATCTCGTTCTGCATCTCCGCTGTAACATTGTCAAATAATATGAAAACAGCATTTGGTTTGACTTTTTCACGTGGGAGACCATTGCTGCTTTCGTTGAATGTCTGGTACATTATGTACTCCATTGATGTCGTGCAGAATCTCCTGGAATAGCTTCTAACTGGGCTGAAATAATGTTTCTGAAAATATATGTAAGTGTTTTAAGTGGACTCTCTCACGGTGTATTAGCAGTAATAGAGCCAAAGTAGTTTTTCCACATGCTCAAGAACCAGTAATTAAAGCACACATGAAGTTGGTAAGGAGTAATCTTTTCTTCTTCTCCTCAGCATCATTGCAGGAACAGTCAGTTATTGCAAAGTCCTTGTGACGAAAATTTTTTGTCTGCTCAGCCATGGCTATGACTGCAGGTTTGCATTAAATTGAGGAGATTTTATAGAGAGAAGGAAAACACATACTGCTATTACACTTTTATTTATTCATAAAAGACAAAAGAGAACCACCTGTATAAATACCAAGAGATCAGATGAAAAACCAATTCTAAGCAAAGAAGGGAAAGCAGAATGGTGGAAGGAGTAGGTTGGTTGGTTGTTTCGGGGAAGGAGACCAGACAGCGAGGTCATCGGTCTCATCGGATTAGGGAAGTGGCCGGCATTTGCCTGGAGCGATTTAGGGAAATCACGGAAAACCTAAATCAGGAAGGCCGGACACAGTATTGAACCGTCGTCCTCCCGAATGCGAGTCTAGTGTCTAACCACTGCGCCACCTCGCTCGGTGGAAGAAGTATATAGAGGGTCTATACAAGGGCAATGTAATTGATGGTGATATTATGGAAATGGGAGAGGACATAGATGAAGATGATGTGGGAAATATGATACTGCATGAAGAATTTGACAGAGCACTGAAAGACCTAATTCGAAACAAGGCCCCGGGATTAGACAACACTCCATTAGAACTACTAATAGCCTTGGGAGAGCCAGCCCTGACAAAACTCTACCATCTGGTGAACGAGATGTATGAGACAGGCAAAATACCCTTACACTTCGAGATACTTAAAGTAGTAGATGAGTTTTGGTATTTGGGGAGCAAAATAACTTATGATGGTCGAAGTAGAGAGGATATAAAATGTAGACTGCCAATGGTAAGGAAAGTGTTTCTGAAGAAAATAAATTTCTTAACGTCAAGTATTGATTTAAGTGTCAGACAGTCATTTCTGAAAGTATTTGTATGGAGTGTAGCCATGTATGGAAGTGAAACATGGACAGTAACTACACTCCTGGAAATTGAAATAAGAACACCGTGAATTCATTGTCCCAGGAAGGGGAAACTTTATTCACACATTCCTGGGGTCACATACATCACATGATCACACTGACAGAACCACAGGCACATAGACACAGGCAACAGAGCACGCACAATGTCGGCACTAGTACAGTGTATATCCACCTTTCGCAGCAATGCAGGCTGCTATTCTCCCATGGAGACGATCGTAGAGATGCTGGATGTAGTCCTGTGGAACGGCTTGCCAGGCCATTTCCACCTGGCGCCTCAGTTGGACCAGCGTTCGTGCTGGACGTGCAGACCGCGTGAGACGACGCTTCATCCAGTCCCAAACATGCTCAATGGGGGACAGATCCGAAGATCTTGCTGGCCGGGGTAGTTGACTTACACCTTCTAGAGCACGTTGGGTGGCACGGGATACATGCGGACGTGCATTGTCCTGTTGGAACAGCAAGTTCCCTTGCCGGTCTAGGAATGGTAGAACGATGGGTTCGATGACGGTTTGGATGTACCGTGCACTATTCAGTGTCCCCTCGACGATCACCAGTGGTGTACGGCCAGTGTAGGAGATCGCTCCCCACACCATGATGCCGGGTGTTGGCCCTGTGTGCCTCGGTCGTATGCAGTCCTGATTGTGGCGCTCACCTGCACGGCGCCAAACACGCATACGACCATCATTGGCACCAAGGCAGAAGCGACTCTCATCGCTGAAGACGACACGTCTCCATTCATCCCTCCATTCACGCCTGTCGCGACACCACTGGAGGCGGGCTGCACGATGTTGGGGCGTGAGCGGAAGACAGCCTAACGGTGTGCGGGACCGTAGCCCAGCTTCATGGAGACGGTTGCGAATGGTCCTCGCCGATACCCCAGGAGCAACAGTGTCCCTAATTTGCTGGGAAGTGGCGGTGCAGTCCCCTACGGCACTGCGTGCATCCGTCGGTCGCTGCGGTCTGGTCCCAGGTCGACGGGCACGTGCACCTTCCGCCGACCACTGGCGACAACATCGATGTACTGTGGAGACCTCACGCCCCACGTGTTGAGCAATTCGGCGGTACGTCCACCCGGCCTCCCGCATGCCCATTATACGCCCTCACTCAAAGTCCGTCAACTGCACATACGGTTCACGTCCACGGTGTCGCGGCATGCTACCAGTGTTAAAGACTGCGATGGAGCTCCGTATGCCACGGCAAACTGGCTGACACTGACGGCGGCGGTGCACAAATGCTGCGCAGCTAGCGCCATTCGACGGTCAACACTGCGGTTCCTGGTGTCCGCTGTGCCGTGCGTGTGATCATTCCTTGTACAGCCCTCTCGCAGTGTCCGGAGCAAGTATGGTGGGTCTGACACACCGGTGTCAATGTGTTCTTTTTTCCATTTCCAGGAGTGTAGTTTACACAAGAAGAGAATAGAAGCTTTCGAAATGTGGTGCTGCAGAAGAATGCTGAAGATTAGATGGGCAGATCACATAACTAATGAGGAGGTACTGAATCGAACTGGGGAGAAGAGGAATTTGTGGCACAACTTGATTAGAAGAACGGATCACTTTGTAGGACATGTTCTGAGGCATCAAGGGATTACCAATTTGGTAGTGGAGAGCAGCATGGAGGGTAAAAGCTGTAGAGGGAGTCAAGAGATGCACACACTAAGCAGATTCAGAAGGGTGTAGGTTGCAGTATTACCTGGAGATGAAGAAGCTTGTGCAGGATAGAGTAGCATGGAGGATTGCATCAAACCAGTCTCTGGACTGAAGACAACAAAAAATTCGTTCCGTGTGCCCACATCAGGCATAGCTGGTTTATACATATTCCCTGGTATCAATATACAGCCTGCATCATACAGTTGGGCAATGAGTTCTTCTGACAGTTTGGGGGTTCAGCACATCAGTTCCATCAAACTGGTCCACATTTTCTCATAGAATTTGTACACATATGGTTGAACACTAAGCCACCTCTCCAGAGCATGCTGAATTCCATGACTGGCAAACATTAAGTTCTCAAATGTCTGTTGTTCCTGTAGATGCATGCAGTTATTTTCATCTTAAATTTTCATTGTACCTGAGGCAATCATATGGTCTCCTAGTATCACTGAAGGAGTGTAACCAACTACATTGAACATGGTGGTAATTTTCACCGAAGTTTCACATATGCAAATCCACTCATCTAAGGATATTATGACTTTGGTATCACTATACTGAGGATCTTCAAAAACCAGCACTGGGTGAAACTCATGAACTGAGATCATTCCCACACTAACACATTTGCTGTTGCTGATGTCTAAGCCATAAGTGACATTATTCTAAAATATGATAGTTTCACCTCACCTGCAGGAAGATGACGAGGTGTGCGTTACATTCACACATCTATAGTCACATTATTTCGTTTACTAACTCTACACGACTAAATACGTGTCAACTGCATTGAGGCGGTTAGCTGAGATGCACAGTTCACTGTCTTCTTCCTTTAAGAGGTCTTACTCAACTGATATAGAGATATTTTAAACCCTCATTAATATATATAACATTCATAGCAATGTGTGAAACAATGAAAAAATGAAGAACTGTATGTACATCATTTTTAGTACCACGAATATAAGATGAACCATGCAGAGTGTGCCGCAGTCAGTTCACTGCATGACAATAATGAATAAGGTTACAATACCAGATGCTAAATGTGATGAGAAAAGTGGTTTCAGTCACCAATTTACATGCAGGTATGAGTGTACACTGCAAGGTCTCACACCAGAGCATCTTTCAACACACTGCACACAACCATTACGACACTGTTAATAGAGAATGAAAATTGCAGGACATTGGTGTTTATGGGAAACCTGTTAAGTTTGGACATTTTACGTATTCTGGAACAAATTACTCCAGAATATGTGATGACAGTGCAGCTAGAAGACTATGAATTCCACAATATGGAGAGTTTGGCACATATTCAAATGGCTTAAATCTACAAATGTATATAAGGTTATTCTTGAAATTTATAAGAAACTTATGGATGATTACTATAAATTGGATGGACTGAAGTACTATCTTTTTCCTAAAGAACTGATGCCTCCCTTATGTGACATTACACACACATTTCGTTAGCTACCTCCAGTGTTTCCGGGCAATGAGTTTATTTCCAAGTACAGCTACTGTGATAAGCATTTTCAGTTGCATGGAGACTGCAAGGCTTACGGTCAACCTATTATTTAACTTGGTATGAAGGTTTTAAAAACCGGACTGAATGAGAAATAAATGTTTTTTTAATGTTGTCTTATTATTTTCATATAAAGAATGTGCAACTGATACAGCACAATCAGCTGGTAATAATGGGGACCACTCCCTTTTTTTCTGTTATTTGCTAGTACCTTACCAATTGCACTAAGCAGGTTGCACATCTGTACAATCTTTGGATAAGGTCTTGATCCTACAGTATGGGCTGAGCATTTATCACCCACCTTAGGGGAGGGGGAGGAGTATGATGGCAGTCAATCACTGTACTCCCCTCCTAGTGGCCCATCACTGTTTGGCAGTAGCTTCAGCCACGGACATGGCAGGGAGTTGGGGAAGGGGGATTGTATGTTGCCACCACTTTTATTTCATAGGACACTACTGCCTGAGTAATTGTTCTGGATGACCTTGACCAATTCCCAGTTGTTCCTCAGAGGAGAGGAATGGGGGCACCAAGGAGCTCAGGTGTGTAACATGACACCAGATGTGATAAGATCATTATCTTGGCTGGAACTGGCACACTTATCCAACTCATGTTGAGGTATGGCACGTGTGTAACTACGCCAACAGAAGTGATTTAGCATTAGTAACACGGCACCATGTCACCTCTGGACAATCAAGGTATTCCGGCCTAAGGTAAGTTAGTTAACATTAATCAACAAAATTACCCTCTTGGTGCTACTGATTATGGATTTAAGCAGACTTAACATACAAGGTCATAGTCTCCTATTCATCCTCCCAGAAGGAATCGGGGCACACAAATTGTCTGCGTCTAGATGAATGATCTGTGCACACTCAAAAGTGTGATGTAATCTCCTTGCCTGTGTAGCTAAGCAATCCTAAGCTACGCAATCCTAAGCTAAGCAATCCTTTGCATACCGCCAGGCGTTATGGGTGTCCACCACGGTGCCTACTTAATGGTGTTATGTGTGAAATTGCACTCCGTTATTTACCACCAAGAATTATTGCAGAATGATCATCTGAGAATAAGTGCTGTCAGTTGTATGGCACGTGGATGCTATGAACATTTAACTAAGTTGAATATGATCTTGAGAGGATTTATGAGTCTGTATTCTACCAACTTACACGTCCAAGAAGCATGTTCTCAGATTTGACAGAAGATGATCTTGGACTTTGTGTGTTGTGTTTACATAAATCATGGGCAACATGGGATTAGTGGGCCAGTGTCATCAGTGTCTGTTGGACTTATTTGGTTAGCACCTCAGTGTGTAGATTGTATAAACAGTTATTTGGAGCTGTCCACTTGCCATAACATTCTTTAAACTACATGTGTTATATTGTTTTAGGTTTGTGTCAACGCCAATTTTAAGAGTTTAGTGGTTCCAACTTAGCTAACTTATAATGCTATGATTTTTTTGCCACAATTATTCAGGTTGGGTTGTCTAATTCCTGCCAACCGGATTTGGGCCGTGTTGGTATTTATGAATCTTATACCTGTATGTGCTGGTTATGTGTAATTTATTTTGTATTCATGATTAACCCAAGTTGATATTACTGCCTGCTGTTTTACTCCAAGCCATATGGGCATTGTTGTTTAAATTTTATTTGTACATTCTTATCTTAACTAAAAATCAAGTTAATAACCCTGATACATTCTCTGACCAAGATTTGAATTCTACCTAATTCCAAGGTTGACAATTTGTTCCTACTCTTAGGCTCTTTAATGAGGCAACTGCTACATGTATACGAGAGTTCAAATAGTGTTGCTCTGATTTATATAAAAGATAATTTAACATAGATTTTATAGCTGCTTATTGCCTGTTGCAATTTGATGCACTTGCAGCTGTTAACTGGTCTATTAGTTATAAGTTCGCTGATGCTTTTGTATTGGAACCTTTGTTAATTGAAATTATTCTAATTATATCTCCCCCCCTCCCCCCTCCAGTTCTGTAGTATAGAGTTTTTATTCGCTACATTCATTATGAATTCTCATGGACTTTTAGATTCCTTTTTTGTGTCACCTGTAAAATTTAGTTCTTATAGAATGACATGTCTTGTAACAGAGCAAGTCATTTATATTAGAAATGACATATTTAGAACTTTGACACACCCCCTCCCATACCCAGGATAAATTTCAGTTAATACCCAGACCTATTCCCACATATTTCCTTCATTTAGTTTTTCCACACGACTTGTATAGAATTTGTTGTTACTGTTTTATCCACTGGAATGTAATGCCTAACAAGATGTTTTTTTGCAATTATAGGAAACATTGGATGTAATCTTCCTAGCAGATGTAACTGGCACACTAGTGTGGCAAAAATGAACACTGCAGCACCAACGTATCCCACTAAATACAATAAAAACTGTGGAGCAAAACACAGCATGTCTTCCCCACGAGGCAACTAACCAATTGGTTCTGGTCTGCTGCTGTTTCACAGTTGTAACGTTCACATTTTGTTTTTAGGCAAGTTGTGAATCCACATATCTGTATGTTATTTGTTTCTGACACAATAAACAAATAATCAGATTTGTCACCCTTTAACTTCCACGTATTACCATACCAGGAAATCACAGTTCAAGTCACGAAAGATGGCAGGAGAGTTTACGCTTGCTCTGCGCACCTATGTCACGCATTCTCCAACAGCAAATGAGCATTCAGTACGGTTCCGAGCGCATTTTCGGTCTTAAAAGCCATTTTCAGGGGCACGTACATATCATACCATGTCAGTCAAATATTTCCCGTAACATAGGTTCAGCCTTATACTAGACACATATGTACATAATTATGCACATATTACTTGACAATTGCTTCTAATACAGAAACTGGCTAGTAGTGATGTAATACAAATCGAAGTGTTTGAAGAAAGTTTAAGGGGCTCCGGAATGCCCTATACTTGCAATGTTAAAATAATGCTTATAAATTACATCTTTCCTCACAAAGTATTTGAGGTAGGAAGTTGAACTTTTTACAGATTATTTATTGGAATATAGGCTACAACTTAACACAGGGATTTT
Organism: Schistocerca cancellata; assembly: GCF_023864275.1. Lineage (NCBI taxonomy): Eukaryota > Metazoa > Arthropoda > Insecta > Orthoptera > Acrididae > Schistocerca > Schistocerca cancellata. Next base: position 481,500,855 of record NC_064626.1, on the reverse strand, counting down.
ACAAAATTTTAGTTCAGTTATTAAAGATGATTTTTTTTTCAATTGTAATGAAAATTCACAACTTTTTTTGCAATTTTTTATTTATATATTCAAAAATACACAGTTTCTTGGAAAAAGGCTGTGTTAAATTATGCAGAAGGTACTGCGTAACATTTACTGAAAGTTTGAAACAAATATGTTTGGAAGATCCTTAGAAAACATATAATTAGTACGAAAAAATAAAAGTTTTGGGAATCGAGCAACAAAGATTGGATTAACTTTTTAGTGCATTCCAGGTCCATAGGATGGATTATCTTCATCCTCTGCAAACTCCTTCTCCAGCTTCCTCTTGTTCCTCCTCCTGTTTACTCTTGCTTTACTCTTTACAGCCCTGTCTGCAGCCCGAAGGCGTTCCTTGTCTAAAGGAAGCATCGCTCGTACCATGTTAGAATGTTATTATTTACAGTAATAACACATACCTTTGGCTTTCCAACATTTCTCCTTTTCTTAAAAGCCTTCAGAGGATTTCTAATAACTTTACTTTTACTCATTATTATACTTCAACAAAACAGAGACTCAAGAAACAGAATTAATTACGAATATTTTCGAGATAACGACAGAGTAAATAAACATGAAACAATCGACAATCACACCAGCGATGTTTATTGAACCATCACAGGTTAGCCACAACACATACTTTATCTCACATCACTAAAATGTACCTGATGAACACGGACGTTAATAATAACACCATTTGACAGCAGTTTAACAGCGCCACAGTGGGTCACGCCCATGTAGAACACATTTCAAAAAAAATTTAAAAATTGTTGTAGTCTTCGGAATTGAATAAATTATATATCTATTAAAAGGTAATAGTCTGCAGATTCAGAAAATGCAAAAAAGTAAAAATTGAACTTTTCATGATTTTCAGCCTTTCCGGAGCCCCTTAAAAGCCTTTGTGGAAAAATCATACTATCCACCAACAAGTATTTTATGGCAGTTCACCCCAACGCACAGAAACTAATCTAAGAAAGAGATTTTGGCAGCTATTGATCAGTTTTGCAGACCTTCTATAAACCTGTTTCAAGGATGCCATACACTCAATGAAATAGTACTAAGGTGGTGACATTAAAAAAGTTAAAAAGAAAAAAGTGGGCCATTGTGCAACTTCAGGGTAGGACAGCAGTCACAGTATCTCCAGGAGATGAAGTACCTGCATGAGCTTTTTGTGTATGTTCCTTGCATCCTCCTCCCAGGCTGGAGTACCGTAGCAAGCTGAGAATAAGTGTAGCCAGCATAACAATATGCTGTGATGTCTGTGGAGGAAAAGATGAAGGTATTGATTCCTTCATGATTTATTCTTGTGTCAGAGTCTGAGACATACAGTTGTGATGTTCCCTATCTTGCAAAGTATAATGGAAGAAAGTTTTCACATTTATTTGAGAAAGTTCTACACATGCTGAAGCATTTTAATTCCAGCATAATCAAGAAGGCAACAAAAACGATGTCCAACAAAAACGATGTCCAACAAATACCATCAGCGTTAGAACTAAATTTTATTTCAGGTGCAGTCATTCTGAACAATGAGAAGACAACAAACTGAAATCTGAACATACACATACTTAAAGGCAGAACATCGCAATACAGAGGAGATAAAATGATGCAGAATTGATTGTACTCTTTGTCGTTCACCATATGGTAACTCATGGAGTGTAGCTATAGATGTCTAATATTTATGTGAGTTTTTGGCGTATTTGATGTTGGTTTGTGAGTGCCGAAGGTACATCTCTGTTTTATACAAACATGCAGCAACCAAAGCTATTTACAATGTAACAGCTACCTAACACTGAACAGTATTCTACGAGTGCTCTTCCTTACAGTAAACTTCTTGTTAATGTGCTCAGCCACTGTTCAATACCTATACATGGTGATTTTTTTAAAATTATCTCATAATTTGTATTCTGTACAGGATTTTTAATTATTGAGATGTTTCATTTTTATTCAAACAACAGAAAGTCCAGGTTGGAATGTCAACAGTTATACAAAAGGGTAGATTACTACTCACCACACAGATTATACGTTGAGGTGCAAACAGACAATATTATTCAATTCATGATTTTTTGTGTTTGTGTGTGTGTGTGTGTGTGTGTGTGTGTGGAGGTTTCAGCATATCCACTCCCTGTGCCAGTGTTCATTAATTTTGAAATTTTAACATGAAGTTTGGTATTCCAAGTAATAGTATAAGAAAGATGTTACTTCTTGAGAACAGTCACTCTGTGTGAACTGTCATATGTTGATAATGTTTTCTCAGTCATGTCATCAAAATAAATTTCTTGAAAAAACTAATTATTGAACCATTTAAAAATTATCTAGGCTGCAAGTAACTGTCCAGTTCTAATGCAGCACCTTTATTAAAACAAATCATTTAAGTGGATCCCCTCAAGCTGATGCAATAAAAACAGTACATTGTGCTGTAAAGTTAAACCAGTACTGTAATTAGATAAGTACTTTTTTGACATAGGTTATTTTATTTTAGTAAAAATGGAAGTTAATGATGTATCAGAAAGGTCATTTATATTGATAACTCAGTGGAAAAAAAAAATCAATGAAACGTATTCCTATTACGATGGTTAGCAGTTAGCTGCGACACCCACACCAGCCAAGCAAAATGTTTTGTTTAACATTAAGATTTTATGTAAGTTAATTGCAATATTTAAATGATTCCATGGAAGTTATATCATTTAAATATTAAATTAGAACAAAGTTATGGGATCCAAGGAAAAATATAAGGCACTAAAAGTCAAGCACTTGTTGTATTCACAGTCTTCTGAAATTCAAACTTGGCCCCTTGACAGCCTACATATAAAATTAATATATTATTATTCATGATTTGTTCTCCTGCACCACACTGTGCTGAACTACTTGGAAAAACAACACATAACCAAATATGTAACGGGAAACCAAGTTAATGATCATATAATTTCCTTCACATTTTTGGGTTGAAAGTGGTGCCCAAAATAAATGACAGGATGATAACAGGTTGATCATCTGGATGATATTACAGTGTTTAAAAGCAGAGCTCAGGATTCAAGTGGCAGAGGAAACTGCTATTACCTTGTTTGAGGAACCATTCCAGTTTTCATCATATGCAGTTTAGGGATGCTATGAAAACATAAATCTGGAACATCGCACTACACTTCCCTTGAATGTGTGGAGAAAGAATCTAGTTGGTGCAAGTAGGTATACTATAATACTGATTATTTTTGGTCCTCTACAAAAACATGGATAACAACTGTTAAACTGACATAGACAAATACACAAGAGTCATCTTTTTTCCTTAATATATTCAATGTTCTAAAACAGTCTTTTCATAGCATTTGTATAAAAAGCATCTTCACTAAGTACTTCACTGAAGAGACATAAATAATACACTGATCAGCCAAAACATCATAAGTGTCTAATGTAAGACAAATACTGCCTGGTGGCACTGCAGGCACATGACATACTAAAAATAGTAGGTAAGCGAGGAGAGAGGAATGAGAAAATGTTCTAATGACAATATGGGCGCAGATGGGAGACCCACTGATATAAGTGACTTTAATAACAGTCAGACTGCTATGTCCCAGCATTTGGAAATTAGCATCATGCAAGCATTATAACTGCTCGATTGTTGGCTTGCTACTGCTATGAGCTGTCCACACATCATCAGAGGAAAGAAGGTAAGAGGCTTGCCTGTTCTGTAAAACAGGATACAGTGATCAGTGGTAGATCTGATGACAAACTACAATGCTGGTACAGGCACAAGTGTTTCAGAGCACACTATTTGCTGCACACTGGTGAACAAGGAATTCAGCAGAAGACGATATCTGTGTGTTCCCACAGTGATCTATCATCATCATCATCATCATCATCATCATCATCAATTACAACTGTAGTGGGCAGGAGATGAGTGAGACTGAACCATGGATCAGTGGAAATGTGTATCCTGGTTGGATGAATCACATTTTTTATTGAATGGGGTCAATGCTCATATCCAGATACACTATTATCCAGGCAGATGGTTGGCATTGTGCCACATAAACAGCCTTGTAGGGTCAATATTAGGCTATGGGAGATATTCACTTGAAGTTTCATGAGATCTGCAATAACAATCTGGGGCACCTTGACAGATCATACTAGATGTCTTACTTGATGGCAGTAGCATCTAGCAGGATAGCTGTATGTATGGAAAGACCAGAATTGTGATACACTGGTTTGAGGACCATGATAGCAAACTCATGTTGATGTCTCGGACACTAATTGACTTAATATGAACTTGACGGAACACATCCAGGATGCTGCAGGATGCCACCGAACTCCAGGCCCATAATTTGTGCAAATCACATAACCTGTATTGAGACATCTGGTGTCACTCACCTACAGAAGCCTATGCAGAACTCGTCAAATAGTTGCTGTATTGCATTCAAAAGTTGGATGAACATGCTATTAAGGAGGTACATAAGGTTTTACTCATCAGCATATGTCTCATATGTTGGTAGCAATAACAATAAAATTTTGAATTTGAAAACTGAAGTAATTACTTTTCTTAGTTTGCCCTCTTAACCTTACTACATAAAAAGAAATCTTAATCTGTTCACCCAATAAATTCACTTTAGGCTCTTGTAATTGTTCATTATGATTTAACACCACATCTGCTAGTTTTATTTGATTCTTATCTTTCATGATTTTCGCAGTACAGAAATTAAAATAAATTTTCACATCCAAATTTATTCAAACTGACATATTTTCTCAAAATCCCCATTCATATTGCTCTTTTAAGGTGTATTTAGTTTTCCAAGCATGCAAGCAGCTGTGAAATGCACACATCATATCATGTCTTTTACAAAAAGTTCTACAGCCCCTCACCCCTGTCCCTTCCCCTGAAACATGAGTGATTTCCGTAAAGAAATCTCTCCTGAATTTATAATTGCTAATGATAAATTTCTTCATTTTTCTCAGAAGAATCGTTTCTAGGAGAAGAAGAATGCTACAACATACCTATTTTTGAAAGGCAACTGCCAGTCAAGAATAAATATATGGTCAAACACCTTTAAAACTCATAATACTTGTGTGGCTACCACTTACAGCCAACTTTTGTCAGCTGGCATATTACGTAAGAAGAGCTTGAATTGATAGGCTTTAGGAACTGTACAGTACACCAAATAACAAAATGTGTAATATAAATTTGGAACTTCCTGGCAGATTAAAACTGTGTGCAAGCCCGAGACTCGAACTCGGGACCTTTGCCTTTCACGGGCAAAGTCCCAAGTTCGAGTCTCGATCTGGCACACAGGTTTAATCTGCCATGAAGTTTCATATCACTGCATACTCCGCTGCAGAGTGAAAATCTCATTCTGGAAATACAAATTTGCTTTACTACTACCTGTTATTTTATTAAAATTACAACATTAATCAAGAACTTTAAAGAGCCATTATGACTAACTCCATTAATAAGAATAAATGTCAGTAGCTAATGGCTTTGGCAATTTTGTGACTATCTTTGCTATAAATGTAATGTGTACAACTCATGTTTAATTAAATCCTATGTGTAGTAAATGGAAAATGTTTAAAATTGTCAAAACAGCACTGCAATTTCAAAGGGTGTGGAGCTAATAATATCCTCATAAATTAAGGATCAATATCAATAATACAATCCCCAATGCATCACACAAAGCCCTTATGGTTCCTTTTACCCAAGCTGTAGGAACACACAACAATGAATTTCAACACCAGAGTGCTCCCTCTTTCTTGTTCATCAAAGCAGCTACTGATGTTCACAGGTCAGCATCCCACCTCCCATTTCCTTCTTCATTGGATCACAGAAGTTTGAATACATGATGCATTCAGTAGGTTCACAGTTCAAAAGACTCATTCATATTGGTTCCACCCTGGTAACACAGAATAGACAATACGGATTATTTCATGTTATTACATACACTGCAGATCTGAGTCATGGAAAATTAGCTTCTTTACGACACCCTCCTCAAAAGAAAGAAAAAAAAAATGGAGGAAGATGAAGGTTTAATGTCCCACCGATAATGATGTAGCTCGAAACAGAGCACAGGCTCAAATTTGACAAGAAGGTGAAGGTGTAGGATGTGTCCTCTTCAAAGTGACTACACCATCTTTCACCATATGTGATGCAGGAAAACTCACAGAAAACCTAAATCTGGAAGGCTGGGTGGTGGAATTTAAACCCACCATTCCCAAATGCAATTCCAGCGACTTTACCACGGCATAATCTTCCCTGGTGCCTCAAAGAGAATGTTAAGTCTGCAGACTGCATTTTAAATGTATTGTATAAAAGTCATGCTAAAAAAAGATCATTTAATGTGTGATTAATAAACCATAATCTAATGGTACCAATGAATTAGTTAAGATGAGTTTCCAATCTTTAATCACTCTCTCACATTTCATACAGTAACATATTTAAACACTACATACACACAGCCAATACTGTAATCAACTTGGCTAACAAACATATCCAAAGCTATCTGTTTCATAAAATGTACATGTCTGAACAGTAATCAACGTGCTCCACTAACAGAACACCTCTGCTTTAATTCTACATAACAGGAATAAATAATGATCTCACTTCATATCAATGGCTCTTTTAGTAAAAGTATCTGCAAAAACATATAAAAACAACCACATCTCCATCTAATACACTTACAAAAAACACTCACTTTACATAGTCGCGGGACTGAAAAACTAGACCTCCCAGCAAGAAACTATTATAAAAAAACTACACAAAATTCATAATTGTAACTAAATTTAGAAACAGTCAGAGATTCTAGGCTCTGTGCTATCACAAAGAAAAACAAAACTAAAAAAATCCAGTTACATGATAGCCACACAATAACAACTTCCAAAATTTAACATACATAAATGATGAATTGGGTTAAATTTCTGGCTATACATCATTTGATTTGTGCTAGATAAATTAACAAATTACAATTATAAGTTGTGTGAAAACTGTATCAACCCAGCATGGTCAGCACAAGATTAGAACAACAACATTTGAAGGGTCAATAATTATTACTGCAGTTTATGAAGCAAGGATTAAAACTGGTATCCGGTAGTAAACATTTTTAACAAGAGCAGCATTCTGTGCAAGTATAAAATATGTAGCACTTATACCTGAGCAAAAGCCCTCTACCATATATAATCGTCATGTGTGTAACATTACAGATATAATACCTAACATTGTACAAACAACAGTACACTGGTCAAAACAATCTTCACTGAAGAGTGTCACAAGACCACTGTTCATTGAAAAGAAATTAGTGCAACACATGATTTATGAGAAATAAATGAAACTGATATCTATGTTTGAATGGCATGTGCAAATTCAGCAGGGAACAACATGAAAAAACTTTATGACCTTAGAAGCTAGAGACTCATAGTCACTCAAAGCCTTTAGCAAAGAGCAGACAAACTTAACACCAGGCTTAAGTTATTTAGCCTCAAGTCAAACATTTGTATATTTATGATAAATATATTTTCCTTTATTTTACCTATCCCTCTTTTGTTCCAGGAACTAATTCGGGTTCCAAAACTCAAGATGTATAAACTTTTTCATGCTGCTCTTATCTGCACCACTGTTTTTAATACTTTGTGATACTGAAATGCACATTCAGACACTAACAATTCCTGTAAACACTTGCAAGACAATACAATTTTTTTATCCACATTATAACAAAAACCAACAACACTCTTCTTTTTAGAATTTAGCTGAAATTAATGTTACATAAAAAGTTACAATGAAAGCATCCAACTGTAAAAAGCTCTCTGGTAAATGTAGCTGCGTTATCTGTTTTGTAAACCAATGTAATGTTATAAACATTATGTAAAATCACTAAATGCATATTTCTTTTATAACAAAACTCGTATGTCAAAATATGGGCAGTCCCATTATTGTCTTTCAGAACAAAAAAATTGTATAAGTTTTTAGCAAGCTAAATTCTACAATTTAATATAAGGTAAATAAGTACTCTATCTGCTATGGAATGTTTTTATTGCACCAATTGCTCTCTGTTCAACAAACATTTGCACAGAGAGAAACACAAAAAATGAAGTTCAGCATGAGCTGCTTGTCAAATAACATCATACATACAGCTGGATTCAGCCTGCTCAAGCCATCCCTGAAGGCTAGCCTCTACAGGCTGATTACTGAGTCACCACTTCGCCACTACCACATGGTGCTGTGTTCCATATTGAGTTTACTTGTACCTTCAGTCTACTATTTGTACTGAGGTATGACTCATATTTAGCATGTGCACCAGTCACCTTTCTCTAAAGCAGTACATACTGTATACCCATAAAAAAAACTGTTCATATTTTACAACAGTACTAAGAGGAAGGATAAGTGTTGGGCATTTTGTGTTAGAGATGCACAGGGTTGTAGCAAATGGATGCAAGGCACTGTATGGCACACACAATTGATGAGTAAATCCTACAGTTTGTGTACTAGAATGTAGATGTGATTGGATAGTAGGCCTGACCAAGAATCTTTACAGATATGGTCAGTGTATTGAGCCATGCTGCTCTGGTGCCAGCAAGTTGATCTCAACTCAATAGCAAGTTGACTCAGCCAAGCAGCTACTTTCCCAAATCAGTAAAGATTCTGGGATGGCACAACAAGCTGAATCTAGTGAAATGCACAGCTCTGATCTTCAGGAAGAGAAGAAAAATACTGTATGCAGTTCCCACACCAATTAAGTCAGTAACATTTTATACCCATTAAACACTACTAGTTTGCACAGAACCACATCCATAAAACAAGAAAGTCAAAGCACATTTATAGGGAGACATGGTGAGGAGAGATGGAAGGGGTGGGAGGGGGGAGGTTGAGGGAGGGGGAGGAGGGGGGGGGGGGGAGCTGGAGGACTCCCAATCACCTCTTCCAAAACTGAGAAAATATTAGCACAAGAGTATTCACACAATCATCAAACATTCCACACCCACCATAATACATTTCTGAGTACTTGCAATTTATTACTTATACAGTATTAATACTTCCATATATAAGCGTGACAAACTTTGATTATTAATGACAAGTACATCAAATATAATAATGAAACACTGACACAACAGAAAAAAATGTGGCAAATTCTGCTTTTTGATTAAATATCTTACTAAAATTAAGTACATAAAATACTGAAAGTGTTATCTTTCTATGTTACAAAACTTTCTTTATGAAGTTCTGTTTTACAAAACATCTAATAATACTTTGCTGCATCATTTAGAGAAAGGAAAAGATGTCTTTCTTGGAACATGGATTCAAAAAGTTCATTCCGCAAAGCAGATGGAGATGCAGGTGTTCTTGTTTTAACCAAGTCCATGATCTTCAAAAAAGCCTTGTGGTGTTTCTTCCTACAATGAAGAGAATTTAACAAATAGTGTGATTTCATTCATTCTGTAATTATAGTCAAAATCTGTTATAAAACAAATGACTACATCATGAAACCTAAAAAATTTTCAAATATAGACAGGCCATGATTTTGGCTGACATTTACAAGATGAAAATAAATGTCTGAAGTTCCTCAGTCAGGAATCACAGAAAATGTGGCAACAGCCGGCTGCAGGAAGTCAGCAATATTGTTAATGAATAGGCCTAGATGTTTCTACATATTCAAAATAGGTTATATTTTAAAGGATGCCAAACAAGCCACCTACAAGAAACTTGTCATTAAGAGAATCAATTTTGCTGCTACAAGGACAGGATAAGTCTCTAATAACATGTAGGTTCTACAGTTATTTAATAGCAGAATACTGCTTGTTAAATCAAATGTTCTAATCTTGTGAGCACAGAATCTGTGTATCTCACATCTATTGGCACACTAGAAGAGCATCACTTTTCATGAATAACCTTTCCTTTTTCATAACTGAGAACCTTCATGTGGCAAACACGGTGATATGCTTCAAGAAATGCTCTAAGTGCAAAAGCAGACATCATATTTTTACTTTAATAAAAAGCATTCAACAAGATCCCTCACAGTCAGCTGATACTACAAAATTGCCATACGAGATAGCAACTTACACGTATGACACTGACTAAAGTTTTAGCACCAGGGAGAACATAGTATGCCTCATCTGGACTCATGATAATGAATAAGCAAAAATAGGTGCCATTTTGCAAGGAAGTTAAACACAGTCATTTATGTTAAAAACGTGTGGATGAAATTGACGAAGCTTGTCTTTTGGAATGGTATTGCACCAAGAAAATTAAAGAAATCCAGTATGATATTCCCATACAAGTGAATATCTCCACATTTGAACGTAGATAAATAAAAGTGATAAAAAGAAGTCCTCACTAATGTACTATTTCAATAACTTTGTTTACTGGAGAATGTTTACCCTCTATCTCAATGTCAGCACTTTAACAATTTCATTGCAGAATCTACGTCACATGGAAAAACTTACAAAATATGTGAAGTGCCTCAAACAATACCACTAAATGATATCTGGGAAACATGGAGATCATTTTATACCAAGTCTAAAATAATGTTAGATATTTTTATGGGTCATTAAAGAACAATACGAGTAGCTTGGTATTTTCATCTCCCATTCTTCAATAGTGTACTAATATAGTAATAAATGGAGCTATAAATGTAAGCATGGAAAGAGCCATCAGAAGTGGCACAGAAAACTGTACAAAATTGTAAGAAGCTGAAGAGAGATTTCTTTTTTCCAAAAAACTTTTACCAGGAGATCAGTACCCACTTCAAGAATTTACATGCTTGTTTCATGAAATACACACACACACACACACACACACACACACACACACACACACACACACAATGGGCTGATTTCTAAATACCAGTCTAACACCATAACTTTGTGCCAATTGAAATATTACAGTAACATATAAAACAACAAAAAACATTTATTTAGGAAACTATGGTGGTGTCACATCAACCAGAATAACAGCAGCATTCAGATCTTATATTCCTCACATCACCTTAAGGAAGCAAAAGCTCCTTAAGTAATCTGTCATCAACTTCCAGTGAGAGACTGAACATTTGAAATGTTGTGCAATTCAGTTCTGCTTCAGCACAAAGCACCATACTTATGGAACCAAAAGCACCATACTTATGGAACCATAACGATGCTTAAAGAGAACTTGAGAACCATGACACAAAAGCAACCTTCCGACTTACAGGGAATCAAAAAACTTAAAGAAAAAAACATATTTACCAGAATCAAAATTGGCTTTATGGACTTGATCAGATGTCAGGTGAATGGTATCAACAGCCCAGTTATGTATCTCCAAAACCACAGGCTGCATGAAATGCTTGGATTTGTCAAAACTAAAGCTTATTGTACCTTTTCTCAGAACAACAAATAATACCATAAACCAAACGACACGTGAAACACACAAAGACCCAAGCAACACTGAGAAACAGCTGTGCAGGTGTCCACGATGCTGCGGTGGTGGAGAAACAAGCAACCTTCCCATTTGACACGTGAGGCAGAACTATTGGGCTAAGGAGGCAAAACCATTCTTCGAAAATATACAAAAGCTGTTTTACAACCATCATAGAGCTACTGCAGTGTGTGACAACCAGCATGCAGAGGATCTTGAAAATGAGAGATCATCTGTTGTAGTACAACACGTGCTTGGATTCAGAAAATTTTTCAACATTTCCTGATATAACTGGAGTGTGCACTTCGATATTTACCTTTGATTTTGAAAATCAGACTAAAATTTTGACACATGAAAACTGATATTTCACAAATGGACGTTACGTATGGTACAGCAATGATGCAAATGATGGCTTCGATGTGATACATTGAAATGGTAATGACTCAGAAATGAGTTATCTCAATCCCAGTGTCCACAAGGGTTGCCTGTGTTTCCAGGCTTCGTTTTTTTCAGACATCGCTAGTTTCTGGATGTGCAGCTTTTGAGACATATGACAGGTAAGATAAACATTGGTCGCCAACATCTTGTATCACCAGAGGACAGGTGGGATGCCCACTAAGGTGTGTAACATCCATTACAAGGCTGTGTCCTGCAGCCTCTGTATCTTGTCTGAACCAGTGAAGGCCCACTCATGACTCCTGCACTCCAAAATGTGGCAATACTACTTTAAAGAATTAATCGCAGTTACTACACAACACCACTTTAGAACACTGCTGTTAGGTGTGTTCAGGTTAGATTAGATGTACTTTTTTTTCCAATTCATCCATAGTTTGGAGAGCCTCAAATATGTACATGCCAGAAAAACAGGAATAAACAGAGTCAAATTTAAAAGGCACAAATTAATACCTTATCTCTGAGACTCCAAACTATATTATCCAACACCTAATTATTTTTCATCTATTTCTTTAAGTTTAAGGCCATAATGCATGATGAAACTGACACCCCCCCCCCCCCCACCCTGCCCTGCCACCTAATCACAGTAACACCAGCACCAGCCCCGCCCTGCCCTGCTACCGAATCACAGTAACACCAGCACCAGTATCACCACTACCTACCCTACTTACCCTACAACACCCAATCCATTATCTTCAAGCCCACAAACATATGGCCACCCCAAAATCATAATTCTGTTTTAGCCACTATCAAGGGTACGCTAGTATGTTCTCAATCTGACTTCTGTTACAAATGTTTCACATTTCCTGTCGAAGTTTAAGGACACTACTGACACGAGGCCCAAATAATAATCGATGGTAAGGTAATGTAGTCCATAACATCAAGCCATTAATGATACATGTGATGTGTTAAGCACCAAAATAAAACTTGTAATATGTAATAAAATATTAATATTTTAATAGTTTCAATACAATATGGTGCCATTAATGGAATATATTCAGAATTTCACTCAGTTGTGATTTTTAAGGCTTCTTCCCTTAATGACACGATGACAAATTCTATATATGTTGTGAGATAGCTATTTTAATGAACTGAATTTTTATTCCTTACAGTCTGTTTTCCCTGTTCACAGAAGATAAGAAAGGAAATCAGTTAACCAGCGGCGTAAATAATGGCCTTGCTGTGCAGGAGGGATGGGGGAAAGGGGGAGGTGGTGACCACATGAAGGGGATGCAGAAGTATGATTTATTTCAAAATGTATTCTTACATATAATTTAGCCATGTAAACTCATTTATGAAATGCAAACAGAAGTGTGCCAGCAATTATTTTGTACCTTTCCAGATTTAATGTTAACAAGAATGTTACAGTGTATGGCGGCCAGCACTACATGCAGCGTACAGATTTCACCAGTGCTATTTTTTATTTTTTTTACACAAGCAGTGGCCATTACGTCAGCTAGCACTCAGCAATGTGCCACCTCCTTCACCTCGTATGTCCTTCAATTGGTATTGAAAATGACAGGCCCTCTTGGTAACAATTCCATAACGACAGAAATTATCAATTTTTGACAATGTGATGTAATTGGACACACAATAAATCTGCTCACCAAGCAGCGGCAGGAAAACACACATATAAAAAAGGGTTTTATATATGCAAGCTTTTGGAGCCAGTGGCTCCTTCTTCTGGTCACCTCTCTTCCTTTCCTTTCAACCCTTCTGCCAGATGAAGGAGCCTCTGGCTCTGAAAACTTGCATATGTTAAATCATTTTTTTATACTTGTATTCTCCTGCCGCCACTTGGTGTGTAGTTTTTTATCTATCTATTAATAAATCAATAAGTTCATTTTTTTTTTAATTTTTGTGATGGATGTACTGTTACAAAGCAAGTGAACTGCCAACAGCAAATGATCCTGATATTACAACTGCTTACAACAGGCATCTTCATAATTCAGTTTAATTACTCTTCTTCTATAGTGTACTCGCATTAATCTAAAACTTATTGCAGTTTTTTCTTACATGGGCTGCTCTTAAATGTTTGCATTAAGTTAAAACTACAATATGTAGTAATAGGCAATATTTAAGTAGAGCTAAAATACAGAAAATTGAAAGTCTGCCAAGGTGAAGAAGTTAAAGAGACAATGAACATAAATACAAGCATCCAGTGTTCAGCTACATGCCCAGAACAGATATCTACTAAAATTAGTGACAAAAGTGAAATCAGAGAAACGTCTGAGGATTTAAAAGTTGAAAGTAAAAGTCAGTACTGTCATAAAAACTCAACGAGGGAAGATTCTAACACTTTGTAAGTTCATAGAGGATGTAATACCAGCTTTGAAAACGGACCAACAGTAATATAAACACTGATTCACCAGCAAGACATTGTTCTACTCAAATTCAAAATAATCAGCAAACTGCACATTTTAGCATCGATAAAGGATTATTCCAAGGCAAACTGAATGAAGAGACTAAGCTAAAATTTATAAACAGCATGCCAGGCAAGCCTCAATGCCCTTTCCTTAGAGACATCGAGACCAAAAGATCGTTCAACTGTGATGACTATTATAATTATACTAAAACAGGCTACAAAACTGAACAATTTTATGTGTGCTCTCCCCTACTTTAAACACAGTATACTGTGTAGCATGACGGTTGTTTGGAGGTGAAGAAAATGCAAGGCACAATAGACAAATTAATGACGCAAGGTCTAAGCAAGAAAATAAAAGTACACAAAACTTGCGCTACACATTTAAATCCATCTACTACTTACAGCATTAGGAAACACGACAAAACCATTAATACGCATTTCGATGAAGGACACAACCAAATGAAGGCTATAATTTCTAGAATAATATTTTCTACACATATCTCTCTTGGAGGCAAATCTTTCACGTGAAAGCCCATAAATCCAAGACGATGTGTTACAACTGTTAAATTATGGTGTTTCAGAACGGGTCATCCATAAAATCAAACAGCAGCCATTTTTTCACTGACTGTAGACACAACTCCAGTTGTATCAAGAAAGGACCAACTTAGTGTCATTGTGAGGAGTTTGAAATAAAAGGAATTCCATGCGGTAAGGGGCTTTGATGCTGAGAGTTTTGAAAAAGAAATAATAACTAATTTAGAGAAGAATGACAACATACAAGTGGACAGCTGCAGAGGTCAAAGATACGCCAATGCTGCATCTATGAATGGCGCGCGCACACACACAGGTTCACAGTCAAGAATTGAAGCATTTACTGAGTTTATACATTATTCAACATACAACTTAAATTCGGTACTAAATCATTCAGTCACAAATAAAGTGGATCTGCAACAGTTCAGTCATGAATGAAATGGAACTGCAACATTTATAACAGAAAATACAATGCATTTACGTCTTCTTTGGCGCTTCTGCAGTTCGATACTAACAATTGAGTGAAACTATTGCAACTGACAGAAATGTTACAGTGATTCTGAAGAAATAGTGTTCAATTAGGTGTTCTTTTCAACTTCTTCAAACTGCAAGAAATAATCAAGTCACCTTAAGAAACTATTTTGAAATTGTTGTAGAAAAATCAATAGTTCTAGCGAAGTTTGGAGCATTGTCCAGAGTTGATCTCAAAATATATCCACAAAGTGAAGAAATTTTTTGGTGAGCTTACTGCAAATCATAGAACTGTGGATACACTCTTTTCAAGACACAGTTTTCAATGCTTGTGTTGATATTTCAATTCAACAACGAAACCACTGTGGCTACCCAAACTTAAAAAAAAAAAATAAATAAATAAATCCCTGAGAATTCCAGGTGTGAGGAGGAAGATGGAATCAAGAAGCTCCTGATAAATTAATGGAAATTAATTAATGGTGAGCACGGGGAGGGAGGGCAGCATAACATCATAATTACTTTTCTTTCAGCTCAGCTGAGCTATATAGTAGCCACAAGCAGCAATTTAACTGCAGTTTTTAAATATCAATAATTTATATGGAATGAATACACTTTGAAATAATAAGTATTTTAAAATTTGTCGTTCATAAAACAATAAATTCTGTTTCAATCAAAGGTTGAAACACAGAATTTTCTGAGATTTTATGAAATTTCCCTGATTTATCCAGATAAAATGTAATTCCCGAGAATTCCAGCTTTTCCAGAAGAATCGTCATCCTGCGAAACAAACATTTTATCAGCCATCAGAATGTCAATTACTATTTTTCTTTCTTACATCCTATTTGTGTTTTTAAGTTAGAAAATGAAGATATTCAGAGCAGAAAAATCATTAGGAAGTATGAATCAGATTCTACCATAAATTGTTCATTTGAACTTATTAGCCTAGAAAGACTTATGTCAAAAGAATTTGGAAAGAAAGGAAAAACGGTGTCGATTAAAGACCTCACAAAGTTTTTGTTTGTCGAAAATATTTTTCTTGTAACTAATCTCCATAACAGCACAGCTCTCCAGCTGTACTGGACTCCACAAGTTACTTCTACTACATCAAGAAGATGATTTTCTAAATTGAAATTAATAAAAAATTTTCTTAGAAACTCAATATCTCAGCATCCAAGAAGTTCTAAGCACTGAACATAAGACGTGTGTTCTCTAAACTTGGTAGACATTGTACAAAATTTTTTTGAGTGATAAGCTTATGGGAACTGGAAAGATGTGTGTGCTTCAGCATATAGTTTCACTTCAAAAAACTGAGATGATGATTATTCTACAAGAAGTGTCTGCATCCACAGTTGAAAGGTCAGCATGGAAGATTGCTATGCAAGGAGCCAGGTTCGATTCCTGGCCACACTGGAGATTTTCTCTGCTCGGAGACTGGGTGTTGTATTGTCTTCTTCATTTTATCCTCAATGACAACTCGCTGAGGTGGCATCAATTAAAATGACTTGCACCAGTTACCCAATGAGAGACACATGCACTATATTTTATTTTACATTCCTGCCCCCTACATGGTGTTCATCAACAAGTGAGTTTTATTTCACTTTTAATCTAGATTACGATGTGAGAATGTCTGTTTTCTTATTTGTTCTTTCAAGATTTACTATTACCACAAGGCCCCCAAAAATTATTTGCCAGAAGGGGTGGGGAGGGGGGCGCAAATCCTTTGTGACGTCACTGTGTGTAATATCTCACTGTGACAGGGTAAAGATACATTACAGACTCGATCTTGGAATACTTTAGGAACCATATAAGCATAAGATGGACCCCTGGTCCAGGAGTAGCATCTTAGACTAGTAATCAAAATGTCACTGGTCCTGGGTCTGAACCCTGACACTGCTTAAATTCCGAATAAAAATCATCAGTAATAATGACGCGGACTTCCGACATAGGAAGTCACCCCCATACTGCCAACAGGCTTGTCAAAGACGGCAGATTAACCGACTGAGGTTTAGCACACTCTCTTGCCACTGGGGCGGGAAATTTCTCCTAAAAGGCAGAAAAATCAGCAATGATCAATGGCATGGGATTGCAGAAAACAATGGAGACCACTACATTAAAGACACATAATGTGTATCCACAGTAGATGTGACCCGTAATTGAAAAAAAGTGTCATGATGATCTCTCCACTGTCTAAAGATTCCAGACTAGTCCCACATTCAGATCTCTAGGAGGGGACTGCCAATGGGGAGGTGACCATGAGAACAAGTTTGAATAGTTCTACAAGTTGGGGCCTGGAATGTCAGGAGTTTGAATTGGTAGGGCAGCTATAAAATCTCAAAAGGGAAATGTTAAGGCTCAATCTAGATATGTGAAGTGAAATGGAAAGAAGACGAGGATTTCTGGTCAGGTGAATATAAGGTTCTATTACTAGCAGCAGAAAATGATATAACGGGAGTATGATTTGTTATGAATAGGGAAGGAGGGCAAGAACAAGTTATTGCGAACAGTTCAGTGTTAGTGTTGTTCTCATCAGGGCTGATAGCAAACCAACTCTGACAAAGACAATTCAGGTATACATGCCGACACCATGGGCAGCAGAAGATATAGAGAAAGTAAACGAGGATACTGAATGGGTAATTCAGTACATAAAGGGAGATGAAAATCTAACAGTTATGGAGGATTGGAATGCAGTTTTCGGGGAGGAAGCAGAAGAAGGGGTTATGGGAGAGTATGGGCTTGGTAGTAGGTATGAGAGAGATGAAAGACTAATTGAGTTCTGCAATAATTTTCAACAAGTATTAGCAAATATTCTGTTCAAGAAACACAAGCGGAAGAGCTATACTTGCAAACGGCCGGGAGAACCGAAAGACTTCAGTTAGATAACAGAATGGCCACGCAGAGATTCCAAACTCATATATTAAGACTGTAGGACATACTCAGGAGCAGATATAGACTCAGATTACAATTTAGTAATGATGAAGAGCAGGCTGAATTTTAAGAGATTAGTCAGGAAGAACCAGGATGCAAAGAAGTGGGATACAGAAATGTTAAGGAATGAAGAAATATGGTTGAAGTTACCTGAGGCTATACATGCTGCGATAATGTTCAGTAGGCAGTTGTTCAGTAGGCAGTTCAGTTGAAGAGGAATGGATGTCTCTAAAAAAATGGTATTCATGGAAGTTGGAAAGAAAAACATAGGTACAAGGAAGTTAATTGCAAGGAAACCATGGGTAACAGAAGAAAAACTCCCATTGATCGCCAGAAGAAGGAAGTACAAAAGTGTTAAGGGAAATTCGAGAAAATAGAAATAAAAGTCAATCAGGAATTATATAAATAAGAAGTGCAGGGAAACTAAGGTGAGATGGGTGCATTAAAAATGTAAAAAAGAAATAAGAGCCACACAGCAATCGGTCACAATCCCATTAGTTTTCATTACTCTTGCATACCTAAATAGCCGAAATTTAGATATGCAAGAATAATAAAAAGTAATGGGACTGTGGCTGATTGCTGTGTGCTTCTCCTTCCATATATTCTATGGTTGCTGTGCACAACAGTTCCTCATGAAATCAAAGTTGGTAAATGTGAAGAAACTAACAAAGAAATGACTGTCAGAAGGACTGACTCAGTATACAGAAAAGTCAAACTATCTTCAGTGAAATTAAAAGCAAGAGTGTTAGCACTAAGAGTGCAATGAGAATTCCACTGTTAAATGCAGAGGAGAGAGTGGAAAACTGGAAAGAATACAATGAAGGCCTCTGAGAGGGAGAGCACTTGTCTGATGACAAGGTATTAGAGATAAAGTTAGTGAATTGCTTACAGATGTTGACTCTGAAATTATTGGTGTATCTGAACACTTCTTAAATAAGGAGATAATTCAGAGGCTTTCTTTACCAGGATACAGGTTGGCTGGCAGCTTTTCAAGGAGCTCTTTGCAGTGTGGGGGAGTAGCCATGTTTCTGAAAAATGGAATCCCATTTGAGTCAATTGATGTTTCAAAGCACTGCACTGAAAAGGTGTTTGAATGTTGTGCAGGTGTGGTTAAATTTAATGGAGCTAAACTTCTAACTGTTGTTATTTATAGATCCCCAGACTCTGATTTCACAACATTTTTGCTAAAGCTAGAGGAGGTTCTTGGTTCACTTTATAGGAAATACAAAAAGTCAGTTATATGTGGTGACTTCAATATTAATTGTATAAGTGATTGTGCAAGGAAGAGGATGCTGGTAGACCTCCTTAATTCATATAATCTTATCCAAACCGTATTCTTTCCAACGAGAGTGCAAGGAAACAGTAGAACAACAATAGACAACATTTTTGTTCATTCCTCATTACTAGAAGGGCATTCTGTTAGCAAAAAGGTGAATGGCCTTTCAGATCATGATGCACAAATTTTAACTCTAAAAGTTTTTTGTGCTGCAACACGTGTTAAATATGGTCATCAGCTGTTTAGGAAAGCTGATCCAGTTGCTGTAGAGACCTTTGTAAACCTTATCAAGGAACAAGAGTGGCAAGATGTTTATAGCGCTGATACAGTAGACGATAAATATAACGCTTTTCTCAAGACTTTTCTCGTGCTCTTTGAAAGTTGCTTTCCGTTAGAATATTCAAAACAGGGTACTAGCACAAACAGGCAGCCTGGGTGGCTGACTAGAGGGATAAGAATATCTTGTAGAACAAAGTGGCAATTATATCAATACGTTAGAAGCAGTCAGAATCTAAATGCAGCAGTCCATTACAAACAGTATTGTAAGGTGCTTAAAAATGTTATTAGGAAGGCAAAAAGAATGTGGTATGTAGATAGAATAGCTAAGTCTCATGATAAAATTAAAACCATATGGTCAGTCATAAAGGAAGTGGCTGGCCTGCAGAGACAGATCGAGGATATAGAATCAGTGCGTACTGGGCATGTCCGTGTTACTGATAAGTCGCATATATGTACAGTATTTAATAATCACTTTCTGAATATAGCAGGTGAACTAAATAGAAACCTAGTCCCAACAGGGAATCATATAGCGCTCTTAGAAAAAAGTGTTCCGAGACTGTTACCTGAAATGCTCCTCCATGATACTGACAAGAGGGAGATTAATAATTAAATCACTAAAGACCAAGAACTCTCATGGATATGACGGGGTATCTAGCAGAATACTGAAGTATTGTTCTATGTATGTTAGCCCAGGACTTAGCCATATCTGTAACCTTTCCTTTAGGAGTGGTCGGTTTCCTGACCAATTAAAGTACTCGGTAGTGAAGCCACTTTATAAAAAGGGAGACAGGGATAATATTGACAATTACAGACCTATTTCTATGCCATCGGTGTTTGCTAAAGTTATCAAGAAGGTTGTATATACAAGGTTACTGGAGCATTTAAATTCACATAATTTGCTGTCAAATGTTCAGTTTGGTTTTAGAAATGGTTTAACAACTGAAAATGCTATATTCTCTTTTCTCTGTGAGGTTTTGGACGGATTAAATAAAAGGTTTCAAACGCTAGGTGTTTTCTTTGATGTAACGAAGGCTTTTGAATGTGTTGATCACAAAATATTACTGCAGAAGTTGGACCACTATGGAGTAAGGGGAGTAGCTTACAATTGGTTCGCCTCTTACTTTAAGAACAGAAAGCAAAAGGTAATTCTCCGCAATATTGAGAGTGGTAGTGATGTTCAGTCCCAATGGGGCACTGTTAAGGGGGGCGTTTCCCAAGGGTCGGTGCTGGGGCCACTGCTGTTTCTTATTTATATAAATGATATGCCTTCTAGTATTACAGGTGATTCAAAAATATTTCAGTTTGCTGCTGACACCAGCTTGGTAGTGAAGGATCTTGTGTGTAATATTGAAACAGTATCAAATAATGTAGTTCATGAAATAAGTTTGTGGCTTGTGGAAAATAATTTGATGTTAAATCACAGTAAGACTCAGTTTTTACAGTTTCTAACTCACAATTCAACAAGAACCGATATTTTGATCAGACAGAATGTGCGTATTATAAGCGAGACGGAACAGTTCAAGTTCCTACGCATTCAGATAGATAGTAAGCTGTTGTGGAAAGCCCATGTCCAGGATCTTGTTCAGAAACTAAATGCTGCTTTATTTACCATTAGAACAGTATCTGAAATAAGTGACACTTCAACACGAAAAGTAGTCTACTTCGCATATTTTCATACGCTTATGTCGTATGGTATTATTTTTTGGGGTAATTCTTCTGATTCAAAAATGGTATTTTTGGCTCAAAAACGGGCTGTTCGAGCTATATGTGGTGTAAGTTCGAGAACGTCTTGTCGACCCCTATTCAATAGTCTGGGAATTCTGACATTGCCCTCACAGTATATATTTTCTTTAATGTCGTTTTTTGTTTGCAATATTAGCCTATTCCCAAGAGTTAGCAGCTTTCACTCAGTTAATACTAGGCAGGAAACCAATCTGCACGTGGAATGCACTTCCTTGACTCTTGTGCAGAAAGGAGTGCAGTATTCTGCTGCATCCATTTTCAATAAGCTACCACAAGAACTCAAAAATCTTAGCAGTAGCCCAAACTCTTAAGTCTAAACTGAAGAGCTTCCTCATGGCTCGTTCCTTCTATTCTGTCGAGGAGCTCCTGGAAGATCTAAAAAATTAAGCAAATTCAGTGTTACATTGTTGATTTTCTTTATTTAAACTACCTTGTCACCTGAATATGTTTTTTATATTTCATTTTATCTGTTTCTAATATCTTGTTATAATTTCATGTATTGACTTGTTCCATGACCATGGAGACTTCTCCTTAATTTGGTCCCACGGAACAATAAATAAATAAATAAATAAAAGATAGAAGAAGGAACAGGCCAGAAAACAACAGGGAAGAGATACGGGACTCCGCATCAGAATCAGAATTTAAAACGGCTTTGGAGGACTTAAGATCATATACAGCAAAAGGGCTAGATCAGAATTTTTACAATCACTGGGGTAAGTGGCAACAGAATGACTATTCACGTTGGTGTGTAGAACGTATGAGACTAATGATATATGAGCAGACTTTTGGGAAAACATTATCCACACAATTCTGAAGATTGTGAAAGCCAACAAGTCCGAGAATTACTGCACAATCAGCTTAACAGTTCATGCATCCAAGTTGCTGATAAGAACAATATACAGAAGAATGGAAAAGGAAATTGAGGACCTGTTAGATGACAATTAGTTTGGCTTTAGGAAAGGTAAAGGCACCAGAGAGGCATTTCTGATGTTGGAGCTGATAATGGAAGCAAGACTGAAGAAAAATAAAGACACTTTCATATGATTTGTCGACCTGGAAGAAGTGTATGACAATTAGGGGTAATCCATAGGGAAAGGTGAGTGACGTACAATATGTACAGGAACCAAGAGGGAAAATATGAGTGGAAGACCATGAACACAGTGCTCAGATTGAAAAGTACATAATGGACAGGGGTGTAGTCCTTCAACCCTGCTGTTCAATCTGTATACTGAGGAAGCAGTGACAGAAATAACAGAAAGGTTCAAGAGTGGACTTTAAATTCAGGGTGAAAGGTTATCAATGGTAAGATTCACTGACACTGCTATCCTCAGTGAAAGTGAGAAGAATTACAGGATCTGTTGAATTGAATGAACAATCTGAGTTCACAATATGGCCTGAAAGTAAATCGAAGAAAGACCAAAGTAATGGGAAGTAGCAGAAATGAGAACAGCAAGAAACTTCAATCAGTATTGGTGATCATGAGGTACACAAAATTAAGGAATTATGCTATCTAGGCAGCAAAGTAATCCACGACGGACAGAGTAATGAGGACATAAAAAGCAGACTAGTGCCAGTAAAAAGGGGATTCCTGGTCAAGATAAGTTTACTGGCATGAAACATAAACCATAATTTGAGGAAGAAATGTCTGAGAATGTCGATTTGGAGGATAGCATTGTATGGTAACGAAACATGGACCAAGGGAAAACCAGAACAGAAGAGAATCGACACATTTGCGATATGATGCTACAGAAGAATGTTCAAAATTAGGTGGACTGATAAGGTAAGGAATGAGGAGGATCTCCGCAAAATTGCCATGTAAAGGAATACATGGGAACACTTGACAGGAAGAAGAGACTGGATGGTAATCCATCTGTTGAAACACCAAGGAATAAATTCCATGGTACTAGGGGGTAAAAACTGTAGAGGAAGACATCAAACAAACAACTGAGGGCTGAGGTTGCATGGGCTACCCTGAGATGAAAAGATTGGCACAGGAGAGGTATTCGTGGTGTGCCGCATCAACCCATTCAGAAGATTGGTGATTCAAAAACAATAAATAAATAAATAAATAAAATGCATTCAACTGAAATGATTTGAAGAACTTGTAAAAATCCTAATCCAGAATAAAGTGGCACAGATATGAATCCTGCTCCTTGAATAGAAGTGCAGTATCTCTACTAACGTGATGCTTAACTCTATTCCTAGCAAGACACATCATGTTTTTATACAATGAAGATTACATTCTGACTCAACATTCTGGCTTTTGCTGCCTCCCACTTACCAACAAATACTGGAGAACTCTTTCTAAAATGAGGTGATAAACATGTACATATGCCAAAATACAAAACGAGGACATCCCAAGGCAATCTCAGGGCAATTTAATCAATGTAACTGCTGGGTTGGAAAGAGAATACTCATGTTGTAAGTATGAACAAAGTAGTTTGGTGTGTCACCTTCAGACCTTGTACCGACAGTCAGTATTACAATCAAGTGCAGGATAGGCAACACATCTTATATCATCGTATTTGACCCTGGCTAGATTATATGTGCCTGAAGGGGCATTCCATTTCCGAGTTCTTGCAACCACTGAAATTTTCATATGCTACTGTGTCACTGGTGTACCGCAAATAAATCATTTTCACAAAAAAATGCAGTTTGCTGATGCAGCTGCCACTGGAAACACATTGATTGGTCACTAATGATTACTGTGGATTAAAATACCAGACCGACTGACCACATTGCAGCAAATTACTTGTCCATTTAATGCCAGAGTACGGCAACAGCACTACCACCATCACCAGCACCACCACTACGACCACCAACTCCAACAACAAATGAACAGCCAGACCATCCAGATGCTATGAGGTACAAGAGCCACCACCCATAACTGAATTTCTGTTCATAACACATTACGGACCATAGGTTAGGAGAGAGGTGAGAATACTTCACAAGCTGTTTAACAATTAAATTCACCGAACAGTTGTGCAATTGAGATTTTATTTTATTTTATTTCCCCTACCAGTTTCAGCAATTCATTATGCCGTCTTCATGCACCTCTTAAAAATAATCAATATTGGAATACTAGGACCATACGTTCCGGGATGTCATGACTTCTCAACCTCTGGTAATCCCTAATGGATCAACAGATACTTCACAAGGTGATCAAAGCATGAAGGAAGAAAGATGATTAAGATTTAATATCTTTTCAATGACGATGTGATCACAGACAATCAAAGCATGTAAAAATGTGCCTTGGACTAAGCAGCAGCACTACACATTGGTACACACCAATGGTCCTGTCAGTCTGCCACTGTCATTCACTCACTGATGAATAATACACAAGTAACCACTTGTTCACCCACAAATGACTTGTACTTTCATCACAACAGTGTCCCACCTTGTTGTTTTGGAATTGTGTCAGAATGGTTTGAGAAATGGTCCATGTACATAAGAGTACTTGTGTGGTCTCCGGATCACCTGATATCATTTATGTTGAACATATTTGGGACAAAACCTAACAAGTATGCACATCTGGGACTCATACCAATCCTCTGAGGCATGGGTGGCCAGGATGGCTTCAAATGCTTTTGATGTCTCGTGCAATACGTCAATTTATAATTTTATACGTGTGGAGATCTACACAAATGTACAGCTTCCAACATTTTTCTTCCCCGAGCAATTTGCTTCAGAACGCTGCTACCAAGAACGCCAGAATATCAAAATTTCACCCATCATACCAGCAAATGAAACAGAGACAAGTAATTGATTGTTGCTTCAGATTAACACTTTGAGGGAAGTCATTTTCCAAGACAAGACTGTTTTTTAATCAAAAGAAATACTTTATTTAATTTTTTATCAGTTAATTTAATCCACTTGATGATTATAAGCAGTAGTTATGCAGATATTAAGAGGACTGCATAAGATATGCAAGCAGGTAAGCTGTATGAAACCATTCAAACTGACGACACCAACAACAACAATGGGCTTTCTCAACAAATGCTAAAAAACATTTATTAAATGCTTACTATTTGATGATCCACACAGCATTGTGGACAGAACACCGATGGCACCCATAATAAGAATGTAGCACAACCTTAGTATGTAAGAGCACAACTACAACAAATGTGAAGGAAAATATGCAAGTCCTATGCCAGTTGCATGGACCAGTAGCATACATAATTCTTTAAAACAGGTCAGCATAACACATGAACTACAACACCACTTGGAGTTGTCAGCCTAATAACCTAACTGGTTTACACTTGAGCAGCTACTCCACCTTCCTCTCCTTTTTGTTTTGTGAATTTAATGTCCCACATGCAATGGAGTCATTAAAAAGAGACGCATTCATTTTAAAGAAATGTTTTAATTTCTTCCTATCTTTTTCTTCAAATTAGTATAGATCACAGAGCTGCTTCCACTGCATCTATGTTACACTAACGGACAATGACAGCTGCATACTGCACTAACCTTTTTCGAATTACAGAGGTAACCTTCGTATTTATAACACCATTTGGGCCCTGTCATCCTTATGAACACATTTCTCATTGAAACATCTCCATCAAATATGTTTGTCTATCTAATTTTACATCACGCCATGCGCTTAAATTCACTACCAGCAATTTATTACACCTGCTTGCAATTTCAAATTTTTAGTAGAAACTGGTGCAACTGTCAAACTAACAATTTCACAGGTGTAATTGCACTTAATTGAGATAATGAGTATTAAAACAGCACTAATAATTTGTCATATCTACACTCCTAAAGTAGCTTGTTACAGCTTTCACATATACAGTGACTTTTCTTTCACACAAGTTCTTGGGATCACGATTTGTGATGCTGCTTACT
Source organism: Schistocerca cancellata (assembly GCF_023864275.1). Taxonomy (NCBI): domain Eukaryota; kingdom Metazoa; phylum Arthropoda; class Insecta; order Orthoptera; family Acrididae; genus Schistocerca; species Schistocerca cancellata. Next base: position 481,474,578 of record NC_064626.1, on the reverse strand, counting down.
GACACAAACCCTGTTTTCACCTTCTACTGAACACTTCAGATATTTTTTGTAGTAGGAAAGTCTTAAATAGTTTAGTCTCCATCTTGTGAGCCCAAGTGAGAAGCTGCTTCAGTAAATAAGCAGCTATATTTACATGCAAAACACTGTATCAAGCCTCTTTATAGGCTTACACAATTTGCAAATGATAATAATAATAATAATAATAATTATTATTATTATTATTGTTTTTGTTAATGTAAATCTTTGTACCTCCCACAAATTCTGTAATAGTTCTTAAATGTTACATATTTATATTTGGATGGTTACTACAGTTTTAAGACGGAATTCAGATACAGCATACAATAGTAAAAAAATATCATCGTGCAGCATCAAGTTGCTTAGATTTAAAGATAGAGTGCAAGAGAAAGATGTCCCTAAAGACCAATATGAAACTGGTATCAATAATCATGACAGTGCATTTTTTCACCAATATCAAAATATATGTTCAAATCACACAGTAAACTTTTGAAAATCCTTTACGTTAATTATTATTTTTTATTTGGGAAGAAACATTCTAAAAAATGTTCTTTTCATAAAAACATCACAGCCACATTAATTAATTGTATTCTAACTGAATCTTTAACAATGCAATTCTTTACTACGAACTCAACTAAAATGATCAACAGATGAAAGTATGCCTGTAAGCTAGCTTTCAGAAAATGATAAAGCGTTACAAAATCAGTTTAATTCAAATTATACTCCAACTCTGTATCATAAATTGGTGGCTGAATAATGGTGAGTTCCAATAAGTTAATATCAACAGCAATGTAAGAAGGTTTCCTCCTTGACCTCTTAACTGTTTTACCAAGCAATTTAAAAAAGGAAAAGAGAACATTATGGTAAGAAGTAAAAGTCATCCACAATAAGTACAAGTCTGCTCAGAAATTCCTTAATTTTAGAACTCTTATGTAACCAAAATTCATGTATGAAAAAGATATAACATACATCATATTACGTAGGTCACTGTGTGAAATCAGATAAATACTTACCACCCTAATAAAAATTTGGACATGCAGTGGTGGGGGTGATGATTATGTTGAGGCTGATTATTCATAACAAACACACAAAAGTGTCTCAAAAACTGATTTACAGTTTAACAGTTAAAGTTGAAGACAATAATGTAGTAATTATGATCTGAATACTTCCAATAGGCTGTATCATATCATAAATACTACTGTAATGTTTGATAATTGACACCATGTCTTAGGAAACATGTATCTTTTGTTGCAAGAAATAAACAAAGAACTTCTGGATCACAACTTTTTATTTACTGATAACTGGTTTCTATTTTTGGTGCACATCATATTCAGGTCTGGCACTGAAAAGTGCAGTTTGTCAATAATGTGTGAAACAAACACCGTCTGGATCACAACTTTTTATTTACCAACAGCCGGTTTCAATCGTCACTGAGGATCATCTTCAGGTCTGGCGCTGTGAAGTGCTATTTATCAACACTAACATACTGCACTTAGCGGCACCATACTTGCATCTACATCTACATCTACATCCATACTCTGCAAGCCACCTGACGGTGTGTGGCGGAGGGTACCTTGAGTACCTCTATCGGTTCTCCCTTCTATTCCAGTCTCGTATTGTTCGTGGAAAGAAGGATTGTCTGTATGCCTCTGTGTGGGCTCTAATCTCTCTGATTTTATCATCATGGTCTCTTCGGGAGATATACATAGAAGGGAGCAATATACTGCTTGACTCTTCGGTGAAGGTATGTTCTCGAAACTTTAACAAAAGCCCGTACCGAGCTACTGAGCGTCTCTCCTGCATAGTCTTCCACTGGAGTTTATCTATCATCTCCGTAACACTTTCGCGATTACTAAATGATCCTGTAACGAAGCGCGCTGCTCTCCGTTGGATCTTCTCTATATCTTCTATCAACCCTATCTGGTACGGATCCCACACTGCTGAGCAGTATTCAAGCAGTGGGCGAACAAGCGTACTGTAACCTACTTCCTTTGTTTTCGGATTGCATTTCCTTAGGATTCTTCCAATGAATCTCAGTCTGGCATCTGCTTTACCGACGATCAACATTATATGCTTATTCCATTTTAAATCACTGCTAATGCGTACTCCCAGATAATTTATGGTATTAACTGCTTCCAGTTGCTGACCTGCTATTTTGTAGCTAAATGATAAAGGATCTATCTTTCTGTGTATTCGCAGCACATTACACTTGTCTACATTGAGATTCAATTGCCATTCCCTGCACCATGCGTCAATTCGCTGCAGATCCTCCTGCATAAGATGGGTCTGCAGCACAGATTGAAACGGGTTGTTTGTAAATAAAAAGTTGTGATCCAGATGATGTTTGTTTATTTACTGTAATGTTTCATTAACAACTTTCGGCATTTGGCACTACAGTTCATACCTATTTACAAAAGGAAGAAAGGGTGAATGAATTTACGAGAAAATTTTCTAATCCGCGGAGGCTCAACCCAAAATCGCATTTGCCTTCCCAAGAACTGCTCCCTATTTCCAATGGGGCCAGTTTGAAAACCTGCATACACCAGATACATCCTTGGTCTTTGAGTAAATATATCAACAGATATATTTTATTCCAAATAAGAAGTATGGAAAAATTATTAAGTTTCAGATAATATTTCTGTTTATTAGAAATGTTATGAAAACATATGCAGTTGTAAATATATGCAACAAAATGAAAACTTTAACATAACAATGGCATAAATACATTCCAGTTACAAGAAAATGTTTACAAAAATAAATGCTTTTGACATATCATTATACAATAAATATTAAAGGTTAAACCATAAAAAGATAATTATTTCTTCAACCAGATTCTAGCAAACAAATATAAATTTTATGCATTCATTTACAATACAAAAACACTGTCATGGATTTAATAGAAGAAGGCTGGCTTCATGCAATATCCTGAGAAAGTCTCACTTCAAAGAAAAATACTGTTTCACTTAGCAATGAATAATAGGAAGTATATAATATTTCAAATGCACAACGATGCTCATAATTTCAATTTTGGGAAAACTGTTTCAAACAGCCAAACATTGTCATGGATTTAATAGCAGGAGGTTGGTTTAATGAAGAACTTTGAGAAAGTATCACATGAAAAGAAAAATATTGTTCACTTACTTACAAATATCAGGAATTATACAAATCCTTCAACTGCACAACAATGCTTTCAATGTGAATGTTGGGAGAACTGTGAAAACTGTTTCATACAAGAAGCTCATATCTCCCCCCCCTCCCCCCCTCCCCCCCCCCTCTCTCTCTCTCTCTCTCTCTCTCTCTCTCTCTCTCTCTCTGAGAATGTGTGTGTGTGTGTGTGTGTGTGTGTGTGTGTGTGTGTGTGTGAGAGAGAGAGAGAGAGAGAGAGAGGAGGGGATTGTTTGACACAAATCTGTATCACAAATATGGATGTCTTACAACAGCTCACTTAAACTTAACGAAAGAAGATTGTTAAAGTGGCAGTGATATTATAGAAAAAGTGGTAACCAACCATCCTTTGCCTAATTAGTGCTTCTCTGCCCACTTGTATAATGATAAAAGGAGTGACAGTCCCATTACACTTCATTAAAATGGTGAATACTTGCAGAGAAGGAAGTACCAGTGGCTATTTAATGAAATGTAGTTCTGAATAGATTCCCTATATTTCTCATCGATCTGCAGAACATTTGAAACTGCTTAAGCACCATTTTGTCCACTTAATTATGAAACAAGCCTCCAGTACCTTTCAGAAGAAACACAATACATACTTCCATATAAATGTTTCTAAATTATCTTCATGATTTAATTTTTCATATAGCAAATTTTACAGCTGGAAGATCATTCAATCCACTAACAGGAATAAGTGGAGGAAGTTGTTACAGTACGGAAATTTTTGTCAATGGCACAGCAACCACTAATCAAAGCGAACAGCAACAACACCAAAACAAGACCATAACCTTAACCTAAGTCCAAATGGAAGTTTTAAAAAGACATTTCAATGAATAAGACATGATGTTCACCTTTATTAAAAAGCATTACCCACCTGATATGATACCAGGAAATGCATGCTCAATTCTGATCTCTCAAAATCAAAAATTTTCCTTGGTAGATGGAAACAAAAAGAACAATGACACAAAACCCGATAAAAATTATTCATAGAAACAGTAGAAAGAGATCAATGTAGGAAAACAGCAACATATTAGCAGATGGTGCTTGATCAGTGAGAAGCAATGTTTGCGGTATTTCTATTACTGGTGAATTCCACTAATATGATATTTAAAATTTTTTCATAACCTTTCAAGTATTTCTCTCTTCAGACTGACTAGTGAAACAATAACTTCATTTTACTCTAAGTCCCAGATGTTGAAGTAGATCTGTATTTATATGAAATCAGGCTTCAACATTTGGGAGTTGTTTTTTAAACATTTCCCAGTTATGTCACCATATTACCAGATGAAATTCAATGACTGAGTCTCTGTACAACTTCATAACTTATCATGCTCTCATATTCTAAGAATTTTATCAATAGGTTATTTTCAAATGTCAATTACATCTTTGTTTTTCTCCCTCATTGTCTACACAGCCTCAATCTGCCAGCAATGAAAGGCACTTTCTACTCAGGCATGAATGAAAATAAAGATTTAAGGTGATCAGAGTTTAACATCCAACTGATATCAACAAAGAACAAGCTGTAACACACACTAGACATTGTCTAGTAACAAATATGTTGAACTGATAGGGGTACAAAAACATTTTTTTTTCACTCACTACAATGGAGAGGAAATAGAGTGTGGGAGATACATAAGTGATCTATCACAGAGAATTAACTAATTTTATCTTCTATAGGTATTAGTGTCACATCAAATGTGCTCTAAGTGCTTTCTTATCCCAACAACAACACTATGTCGTTTTTGTAATTTGTGTGTGTCTGAAAGGGATGCTCACTGCTCTATGTTTTCACTTTTTCTTTCCTGACTGCTGTTTTCATTCAGAGTGAATAGAGACTACTCCTTGGCTTTTACTCATACTTTTAAGCTTTCACTTATTTCTTCCTAGCCATATTTTGTTTCTGAAAAGATCTCAGGACAACAGATTTAGAAAATATTTTGCTCCTTGAAGTTTTGTTTTTATATTTGTAGAGAACTTTGCGTTTATGAAATAGGTTTGGAAACAACATGTGGAAACTGGAATATGTTTGTATCCTGCTGTGCCAATGACATACTTCAACTTTCACGAACACCAAGAATGAGGTCACTACGTACTATTCAATAATGTGTCACAATATGCTTCTAGCTTCCACATTACAAATTTGAATTATTTCACACAGAATGTTAATGCTAAAAAAATTAATTTCATGGAAAAATATAATTTCAGTATTGCAGTTCATTAACACACTAAGTATTATTGCTATGTACCAAGGAGGTAAAATCTGACAGGTTTGCTAATCTTGATTCTTGTGCTTATACTATGTCAGTCACAAATCTACTATTCCATTCAGTTTGTTGGAGGACAGACTTTTCTCAAAAATTTTGTACAATTATTCTTAATAACGTATTTTTAAGTTACATAATTTAAGGAATAGCTGGAAGCTTTTTTTTTTTCGCTGATTACAATACAGCAATATTAATTCGTGCACATACTGAGTTCTGAACTCTGTAAAAATCTCTATAAAAATCTACTCTCTATAACCAGAATTATTGCATGTTAGCCTGGAAACACAATATACGAGGTTTTTCTCTTATCCTCATATTAACTCTTGTTGTAACACACACAAGTATCAAATTTAAATCACAATTTGAAATGTGTATTTGCTTCACAGTAGTCAAACAATGAACAACTATCTTCACCAATAAATTTACTTCTTAGGTTCCAAAATATTTAAAAAATAACAGTTCTGGTGTGAACAACATGCAGCAGAAGACTAGAAGCCAGCTCAGCTGTTGCTGTCCATGTGTCTGAAGGTTTGTACTTTGGGTGCACCAGCCACTACAGAAGCCCTATCTCCCTCAGAGCCCCTTCCACTGCTTCATCCTTCAGAATGACAGAAAATCAACTTTTGCAAAACCAAATTCCACATCCAGGCAAACTAAAGCTGAGAGCTACAGAACCAATAATCATGTTAAATAGAAGAGAATGCACAGTCAACAAAATGAAATATTTTATTAGCTATAAGAAATCTGAGGAATGTTGGCACAATCTGTGTGTGTGTGTGTGTGTGTGTGTGTGTGTGTGTGTGTGTGTGTGGAGAGAGTTCTTGCAGCAGGAAATAAGTACCAACAAAAACAACAATGTTGTCTTTAATATCGTAACACTGCCTAACAATAAAAATACGAGTAAATCATCACTGTATGAGAAGCTCTGTTAGTAAACAGTAAAGAATGACTACAGCTACTACAGTGAAACAATAAATTATTCACATATGTTATACTGATCTACATTAAGTTTTTAGTTTAACACAGATTCAAAGACAAAGCAAAGAAATAATATGCAAGATATCTATCAACAGGCTTTATTCTACTGACTAGCATAGTAACAAACAAGAAAACGAACAACACAACTGAGAGGCTTGCACAAGGATACTTCTGTGAACACTACATTATATATCTAATTTATAGAATACTACTGTAGTAGGCCGAACACAAAAACTTTTAAAAATGAATGTTATATTACATACAGCATGCAACAATTGTTAGTGTTAAGGCAGCAGATTTAACTGTAAGACACCAGTACTCTTTAAAGCTGTTGATGTTAAATCATAAATTTTAAATATTTGTCAGTTATGCACCTTATGATACCACAAAAGTATGGAAGGGGGAGGGGTGATGGAGGATATTACAAACTAGAGAATTCTTCTTCTGGATTGTCCTGCAGGCAATGCCTGCAATGAAGTCATCAATTTAAAAGTCACTTGGGACTAGTATTGGATACCAGCAGCTTAGAGTTTACTGAAAGAAGCACACAGAATCATTTACAATGATTTATGTATGTATTACAAAGAAATGAGAATTTATTGTCCCTAAATAACAACATAGTGTTTCATCACTGTATCAACAATCACACAAACTTAAAATAACTTTAGGAAGACAAGAAAGCCAAGTATAAAATTTATTTTAGATATGTCTGCCAGTCAGGTACCTGCAAGGAAAAAGTTAAATGAAAGATCAATGCAGCTTCCATTTTATCTGTAAACCATGTTTAGTAATTCATTCCTTCCCTGCTCAATTTTTTCTCTCTATATATGGTACAAATGTAGACTTCACCAGTATGCAAACTCCCTATGGATCAAAAATCCATTCAACAAAGATGGAAGAGGCAGTTACAGTAATATGCAGTTTGAGTACTGAAGATTACGTGCACGCATTTTTACTATGAGAAGTCTTAACATCAGGTGGCACTTTCACCAGCATTAATGACATGTGGACTACTTTACATCAGTGAAAATGACCTAAAGGGAAAATGTGCTACAAAAATAAAAATAAAGAAATCAGATAACCAAACAATAAGAATTTTTTTGCTAACGAGCCTGTTTATGACAAACAGATGTAATATCTGACAGTGATGTAAGATGCTTTCAGAAAGCTGAAAAGAGGAAATAGGAATTAAAGGAAGACCAGAAAATGCACAATCCATTCTGAATTACACTAAAAAGTATGTAACAACTATGTTAATCAGTTTCCCTTATCCCAGTGCATTCAGAAAAAGGCTACAACACAGAAGACTAAAAAAAATCAAATTATCCCACATCAGAGTTATTTAAAACATAATCATCTAATGAAACGCAGTCAATTTAGGATGTCTCAAATTAATTATATTGTTATCTTATTCTCCTGTGAAACTACATGAACTTATGGCTGAGGATAGAATAGAAGGAAAGAACACACACAGGGAAGAGAAGGTGGAGGAGTGCAAGAGAATGGAAGTGAGAGGAAGAAGTGGGGAGTGGACTGAGGTTGTCAAAAAATCATTTCACAGTTTATTCTAAATAAAATGTCTATCATTCATGTTGGAAACAACTGTTTCGAATAAGGAGTGTCAGCCCACTATGGTACACAGGCAGAATTACAATTTCCCACTGTACAGGATCAAAATCATATGAGTGCAAATCATCTGCCAGAAGAATATAAATACCGTATGCCACTATTACGTTTACACCTTAGTATTACTAACAACATTTGTCTGTGTGTTCTCTCAACTACAATAAAATCAGTAGAGAACTTATAGAAGAAAAAACAATATGTTTTCATATTTTAACATGCTCATAAATTAGTACTAACTACAAAAGTTGGTTAATGTATCATCATTAACCCTTCACCTTATAGTGCGGCAGACATTCTAAAAAGATAACAATATACAGGGTGTTACAAAAATGTACGGCCAAACTTTCAGGAAACATTCCTCACACACAAATAAAGAAAAGATGTTATGTGGATATGTGTCCGGAAACGCTTAATTTCCATGTTAGAGCTCATTTTAGTTTTGTCAGTATGTACTGTACTTCCTCGATTCACCGCCAGTTGGCCCAATTGAAGGAGGGTAATGTTGACTTCGGTGCTTGTGTTGACATGCGACTCATTGCTCTACATTACTAGCATCAAGCACATCAGTACGTAGCATCAACAGGTTAGTGTTCATCGCGAACGTGGTTTTGCAGTCAGTGCAATGTTTACAAATGCGGAGTTGGCAGATGCCCATTTGATGTATGGATTAGCACGGGACAATAGCTGTGGCGCGGTACGTTTGTATCGAGACAGATTTCCAGAACGAAGGTGTCCCGACAGGAAGACGTTCGAAGCAACTGATCGGCGTCTTAGGGAGCACGGAACATTCCAGCCTATGACTCGCGACTGGGGAAGACCTAGAACGACGAGGACACCTGCAATGGACGAGGCAATTCTTCGTGCAGTTGACGATAACCCTAATGTCAGCGTCAGAGAAGTTGCTGCTGTACAAGGTAACATTGACCACGTCACTGTATGGAGAGTCCTACGGGAGAACCAGTTGTTTCCATACCATGTACAGCGTGTGCAGGCACTATCAGCAGCTGATTGGCCTCCGCGGGTACACTTCTGCGAATGGTTCATCCAACAATGTGTCAATCCTCATTTCAGTGCAAATGTTCTCTTTACGGATGAGGCTTCATTCCAACGTGATCAAATTGTAAATTTTCACAATCAACATGCATGGGCTGACGAGAATCCGCACGCAATTGTGCAATCACGTCATCAACACAGATTTTCTGTGAACAGTGGGCAGGCATTGTTGGCGATGTCTTGATTGGGCCACATGTTCTTCCACTGACGCTCAATGGAGCACGTTATCATGATTTCATACAGGATACTCTACCTGTGCTGCAGAACATGTGTCTTTACAAGTACGACACAACATGTGGTTCATGCACGATGGAGCTCCTGCACATTTCAGTCAAAGTGTTCGTACGCTTCTCAACAACAGATTCGGTGACCGATGGATTGGTAGAGGCGGACCAATTCCATGGCCCCCATGCTCTCCTGACCTCAACCCTCTTGACTTTCATTTATGGGGGCATTTGAAAGCTCTTGTCTCCCAATTGAAGAGACTCTCCGTGTTTGTATTGTGGACGGCTGTGATACAATACGCAATTCTCCAGGGCTGCATCAGCGCATCAGGGATTACATGCGACAGAGGGTGGATGCATGTATCCTTGCTAACGGAGGACATTTTGAACATTTCCTGTAACAAAGTGAAGTCACGCTGGTACGTTCTGTTGCTGTGTGTTTCCATTCCATGATTAATGTGATTTGAAGAGAAGTAATAAAATGAGCTCTAACCTGGAAAGTAAGCGTTTCCGGACACATGTCCACATAACATATTTTCTTTCTTTGTGTGTGAGGAATGTTTCCTGAAAGTTTGGCCGTACCTTTTTGTAACACCCTGTATATATCATGCATATCTCTAGTTCATTTACTATATAATGGGAGACATATAATACACTACTGTGAAGTGTTCTCCATCGACAGTGTATCACGTGTATGCTAAGGATAACGACAAACACTTTAAACTAAGCACTGTGACTTTTCACGTTTCACTGGTGGTTCTGGACATTTGTGTTCCGTATCCACTGTGGTTAGTAACAGCTCCTTATACAAACTGTTATCAAGTGTGTATGAATGTAGTGTCAGTAAGTTTACAAGTTATTGATTTAGCATACCTCAAAAATATAAATATCTCATTGTAATGTCTTGCATTGCACAGCACAGAGCAGTGAAGCATTAGGTTGACATACAAGTCAGATATGTTTTTTTTTTTTTTTTTTTTTTTTTTTTTTTTACTGTGAAACCATTTTTATGAAAGTCATGGCACATATAACTAGTATTTTGTATAGCCAGGGATGTACAGTTTTCAGATACTTAAGTAACTTCTCTGTAGGTTCGCACAGCTATATCTATTCTCTATTTTAAGAAATGTTTTTGTATTGTTTTAAGATCATTGGGTTATACAAGAAGTAATTAGCCGAGTGTTTTATAGATAAAATTTCTTTCACAGAATGTAAAACATTCCACAGTATTAAAAATGCAAAACCTGGAGAATTATGTTTATATGAATGATTTTCAGATCTACTGCAGGGAATTAGCCTTGAGTCACACATATAGCAACAAGCATACCAAACTTGACAGAATTATACCTACCTTCTATGATCTACTAATATTAATAAATCAGTACAAATCAGTACAACATACAACATATGCATAATCCTGCCAGGTTTTATATTTATAATACCATACCATGGTTAACATTCTACAGAAAAAAAAATACGAGAATGGTCCAATCTGACATGTCAAAACCCACCCTGATATTCTTTTATGCAGAAAGAATACACTAAATAAATGCAGTGTCAAAATCATAGCTGCTAAGACACACCACAAGTATTTCTTAAAACTGTTAAATTTATTTGTTTTTGTTGCATAATGAACCACTTATGACAGCAGTTTATACAGCCCTCCTTCCATAGCACGTAATTAGCCATGATGAGAGTGTAGCACCATTTAGTGTGAATATCCAGAATGTCACTGTCAATTTGAAGCACCTAAACTATACAAAAAAAGTCATGAATCATTTTTTTTTTTAATCAGAGGCAATTTCTATCAACAGCCAAACTGTTGAGGATGTAATTCTTACAAAGGTGACTAACAGAGGAAAATAAATCAAGGGAGTGTTTGAAGTTACATTACAGATAACTTCCATCAATTGTCACTTAAATGTGTTGAAATGATATAATACTTACACGTACATCATTTTATAAATATTACTACAGCATAGTTCTCATGATAATTTTTGAACAACATATTTTACTAACAATGAAACAGTTGCTTGTTTATTCCCCATAGTCAACACAATAAAAAGAAGTGTCATTTGAATGACAAAAACAAACATTTTCCTTCCACCAGGCACACCTGATGAAAAAAAATTAATGCTTTCAGGCACTCTACGGTAATTAATAGTTTTATTTAGACAGAACTGCAGTTGAGTAAGGAACAGTTTTGGTCACTGCTCAGCTCACTTGAAGCAGTTCATAAAACATGCTGATGCAAACTAATAAAGAACATTTCTGTAAAGTCAGTACTGCCATTAGACTGTTGTTTATTTACAGAGTTACATTTACACTTACACAATCATGATTTCGGTTTCAAAGTGCCATTATCAAGTGTTTTAAGTGCTATACAGTGCCTAAGATGACATACTCTCATATTTAAAATACACTATTAGTCACATAGTGTATTTTAAATACGACAGTATGGCATCTTAGACACTGTATAACACTTAAAACACTTGATAATGGCACTTTGAAGCCGAAATCATGATTGTGTAAGTGTAAATGTAACACTGTAAATAAACAACAGTCTAATGGCGGTACTGACCTTAAAGAAATATATTATGACTGTGGCCCCGCATTATGAAAAAATTATTAATGAAGAACAAATGACTTAAATTTAAAAATTCTGTTCTCCTGATAAACCTCAAGCGACATGGAACTATCAGAAATTATTTCCAACAATTTCCTTAAAAATACTTACCACAGTCAATAAATTCTTTATTGAGAGTCTCATTGGTTGCTCAGGGAGGAATCTGAATTATATCAACTCTCTTTTCATCATCCTCCTCAAAGACAGAGGGGTCGTTATGTCCGTATGAAGAGTTGAATACAAGCAATGAATCAATTTCTGCAAGTGTTTAAAAACAGTTTTCAATGAAATGTTAAAACTTGTTCTTTCCTATCTTTTCACATTACAATAGGTTTGTTATAAGATTCTTGCCACTAAACAGTCTCATTTTTAATTTTTGGTCCTACTGTGCCTTGAGGTCCCTGAGGACAGATTTAAAGCTCCAGAACAGTGATCCGTTCATACTCCTCACTGCTATTGTTGCAAATGAATGTGTCATACCATTAACTGATTGCGCAATAGACTCTGTCTTTTTTCATCTCGAAACGATAAAGTGCAGTTTTCTTGCAGTTCTTTCAGGAAATGAGAGTAATCAACACCAGTGCAACAGATGTAGTGGAGGTAACAAGAAGCTTCATCTTCACATCAGGTACAAACTAATCTCAACTGGGATTTGGAGGACCCAGATAAGAAATCTTCATTGGTAACGGTGCACTGCATCTCACAAGCAGCTCTACATGGTTTATATCTCAAGAATACTCCTGTTGTTGGTGTTATTTATTTAAGTTTGGGGTTCGTTTTGGTTAGTATAGGGGGGAGAGGTTAATGGGAGTTTGTGGTCAACCTGTACAGTAAATCTTTTGGATAGTTTTTCTATTTGTATAGTTCACAGTCAGATTTTATGAAGCAGGACCATTTTTGCACACTGCCTAACATTAAACACAATGAATATTAATTCAGTTTCAACTCCATTGCTAACACTTATCCTATCACAAAAAAACTTTGTGTACTGCCTTACGGCAGGTCTTGTCATGTCATGTCGGAGAGGTCCACCATATGAGCATCTAGGGAAGTGATTCCAGTGGTGGTTTCCCATTGTCTTCCACCGATGATGATGAAATGATAATGAGGACAACACAACACCCAGTCCCTGAGTGGAGAAAATCTTCGACCCAGCCGGGAATCAAACCCAGGCCCCTTGGTGTGACAGACCGCCGCGCTGACCACTCAGCTATCGGTGCAGACCTATCACAAATGCAACTGGTAATTCTTCCAGATATGAAACGAGTTGCAAAATTCAGTGATTAGTAGAAAAACTGAAATTCGCTTTACAAATTAAGCTCACAGTGAGTCGTGTTATCTGTTTGGCAATGTGTTGTCAACGAAGGATCTGCACCTGCCATGTTGCCCATGCACAGTCCGCTACAGCTCCAGTATGGCTGTATAGTTCTCCAGTAGCCCAGCAAGCTAAAAATTTGGCAATTTTCAACAGTTTTTGGAAAAATGCTTGGAGTATGCCGTAGCAGCTAAAATTCTGACAGTCTTTCTTTCGGTGCATTCTTCTTGTATAAAGAAATTTCCGGGCAAGTTTTGACATGTCATCTTGGACCATTCCCTCTTCATCTAAGTAATTCTTATACAGCCTGTTGACAATCTTAAAAGTAGATGAAACTGGTTATTGAAATAAAGACCAAGTACAGTTGTGTACTCATATCAAATGTCATATAAGGAAATTTCATGTCTTCCTATAATATAAGACTTAACTAATAAACGTCATCTCTGCTGGCATAAAACAGGTCCTGGTACACTTAAAACTTTTTAGAAAATTTCCCCTGAAATTTCAGGTAACTACTACACATTGGAGGGGTACAAAAATAGCATGAAAGGGTGTTTCATACTGCAAAAAGAGGGGAGGAGTGGAGGAGGGAGAAGCCATTTTGAAAAAGAGCTAAGGGTCACACCTGAAACTGTTGGGCAGACAAGTAGTTTAAAACTTAACGACTGCCAAAACTGTAGATACCACACTGGTAATTATCAGCACTGAAGTGAGCAGAGTGTATGAAAATTCATTTACATTGTAGAGCCAAATTCGAGACAAATCTACAAACATTGTGTAAGGCTACTTTTGACCTCTGCAAGCAGCAACCAAACGACATAGACTTTTCTAGTTGGTTAAGTGCTCATAAAGAAGGTTGGAGAATATGGGGCAAAAATGAGTCATCCAACAATATCTAAGACACAGAAACTACGTATACATTCATGAAACTATTTCGTAAATCATTCAGAATTCTTTTCAAACCAGTCATGAGCAGTTGAAATAAAACAGGAAATTGTGAGTGTAATGTAAACAATGTAATCATAAGAATAACCACTCGCTGTATGGTGGAGGCACCAAGACGTGAACACTGTAGACTGTCTATCACAATTCCAAATAATACACCTCACTACACATATTAGTGACTACCTTAAAAGAACACACTAGTTGCTTTGGAACGCTGCAGATGGTGCAGAACTGGTCCTCCACTGATGTCAAGTCATAAACTATCGCCTTTGGACATGCCCATGACCAGACCACAAATGAAATTCCACAGTTTGTTGGTGTAGCAATGTGGACTGTCCAACGTGTCTGCAAGGAATAGTGTACCGCTCACAGTCATGTAACGTAACACAAGAATAGTGACCATTAAAAGATCCTAACTGATCGGAACTGGAGGAGAGTGTCATGTCTTATCAGTGACAATAGAGTGTAAATCCAAAAGGAACTGCTGCCGACAGTAAATGCACAAACATCTCCACCAGTTTCTGAGAAAACGCTGCAAGGGGAACTGCATGCAATAAGTATTTGGAGGCAGGAACCTCACAAAAGGCCACTGATCACAGCAGCACTTTAAGTTGCATGTCTTCCATGGCCGAAACAATACAGAAACTGGGCAATAGGTGACTAGAGGCACGCAGTGTGGTCTAATGAGTGATGATTTTTCTCATTTCAAATGGTGTGAGGTGACGAGCTTGCTGAGGGCCAGTGACACTTTTAACATGCACTATGTTAAGGATTCAGGCCAAAGTTATTTCTGGAGATGTTTTGGGGTTTCACTCATTCAGATTGTGGTGAATATGAGCTAGGATGTGTATTTCAAGTGTTACACTTTTTTCTACGCTTTCCTAAGCATGCTGTTCACACTCACAGCTTCCAAGACAATAACAGCCATGTTCACAGTGCAGCACACACACATTCCTGGTTTGACAAACACCGAGGCACTCCATCACACCTCAACTCAACTCCCTATTCAGCCACTCAATCTTAATCTCTCAGAACAACAGGTGAAACATAGCAATCAACACCGCCTCAATTTGGTACCTCTATGGGACCTGTCATCAAACAGTCACTTGAGCTGGGTATGGCACAGCTGAAGAAACTTGTGGTTTCTCTTTCCCAATGAACTGAGGCCACTACCAAGGCTAGAGGCAGTGTGTTAAAGTATCAGAGTGATGTCTCCTGGGGGTGACTAAGTTCTTGTCCCATGTGATTGTACTACTGACCAGTCCACATATAATCTGGCAGACAGATTGTAGCATGTGGATACAACATTTGCATGTGCACGAGACATTTGCAAATCTGTAAGTTGGGGTTGAAGGACTGAGAGAAACTGCTATATCCATGGATGAAAATCACATCTGTGCTTATAAATCAGAGACTGCGAACAGGAGATTGCCACAAATCTGGTACGCGGAACTTGTCAAGTCATCTGTTTGTTCAGAAGAGTCACATATATTCATGGAAAGTTAAGAGCAAGCATTACAACGATTTAAATAAGAAGGCAGCTACTTTTAATTCCTTAATAGACACAACCAGAGCAGTTGACCCTACAGAAAACACAGAAATAGTATTTCTAAAAAAAATTGTTGCAGACTAAACCAAAAATATTAGTCTGTCTGCCATGAGCTTTTAACTTGGAAACCTCTCTCATTATGTTGACTTGAACATGGGATTGTCAGCGCATTTTCATTCAATGCTGCTCCATGTCATCATCTCTTGTGTCAGTGCAAACAAAATAAAAGTATATATTACACAGAAGAATATTGTGTTAAACTGATAAAGAAACACCATGCAGCTGTATCTTAGGTCATAAAGAAACTCATACTTACATTATATAAGTGGTGTCTGTTCTTTCAGACATGTCCAAAAGAATAGACATCGCACACATAATAAAGGCAAGGCTGGGCAAACGATCTCATCAGTGCAAATGCACATTATGCTCAAATGTTAGGAATTGGTGAAATGCCAGAAGTAATGATGATAATGGGCAGGATCACTATGTCAGTAGTATATGGATAAGTTGAGAATTCGGGTCTGACGGGAGGTGTGCTAGGGCAGTTCATGCAACTGCAATAACCACTGCATCCGGATGACTTAGTGGTCAGAGCATCTGCCTAATAAGCAGGAGAGGGGTTCAAATCCAGGTCCAGCACACACTTTTGACTTCCCTACTGATGTATACTGATGCCCATGAGCAGCTAAATGGCATTAATTCCTTTGTGTGTTGATTCATAATAGCTACAGGATCAAAATGATTTTTGATCTTTTGGACATGCCCGAAGGAACAGACACCGTACATATAATTACGGTGAGATTGGTCAATAATCCCTTCAATGCAGATGCACACCACACTCAAACTCCTACAACTGGTGAAATGTCATAAGTAATAAGGACAATGGACAGGTGCACTATGTCAGTAGTGTGTGGTGTAAGCTGAGAATTTGTGTCGGATGGGAGGCTTGCTAGAGTAATCCGTACAGTTTCAATGACCACTGTGACTGGATGGGTTAGTGGTCAAAGTATCTGGCTAGTGAGCAGGACACTCAAGTTTGAATCCCAGTCCGGCACAAGTTTTCAACGTCCCCACTGATGTATAACACCCACTAGCAGTTAAATGTCATAAGTTCCTTTGTGTCTTTATATTATGGAGTCTGTGGTTCATAAAAAGAGTGAATTAAAGGTAAACTGTACACTTCATTACCACAATATTAAAAGTTAAGCTTTTAAGACAGAGTGTTAATCCCTACATCTTGAGTGCAGAATGGAGTTTTATATTCTGGTGCAAAAGCTGCTGGTGGACTTCAGGCAGGGAAGCGAAAATTTGCATACACTCAGTAACAAAATACAAGTTACCCCATTAGCCATTCCTATAATTTACTAGAATATATGAAGTTCAAAACAAGTCCAAAAACACATAAAATAGAATCCATAATATGTCACAGTTGATATATTATGTAACTGGGATATTGTACTTGTCTTCATGAACTCTAGCTTCAGAACAGTTACATAGCTTCGCATGTATCAGGTATTGTTTCACTCAATGCTTGTTCGGACATTGCTGTTGAAAATTCCAAATATTTGCCAACTTTTCCCTGTGACCAAAGATCATGATGTCACTATCAGCCATTCATGAGGTGAAATTACTCTCTCCACACAATTAGGAGGGGGAGGGGCAGAGGGAGGAGGAGAGATGGAGAAAATTGGTGTAGGTTAGTAATCTAACACAGTCACTTCATTGTTTGACTCAGTGGCAAAGGGAACTTCAAATGATAGTACAAAAATATTCCTCACATAATTTCAGACCCACCACAGTGCCATAACAAAGTTGTACTGATAAACAAATACTTACTAGCTATCAGTTCTCCTCCAAATGCAAAAATATTTTTTTGACACCCACCTACATAGGGAGAAATAACTTATAAAATAAGAGAAACCAGAACTCGCACAGAAAGATTTAAGCTTTCATACTTCCCATGCACTGTTACAAAGTGGAACAGTACAGAAATATGTGAAAGTGGTTCGATGAACCCTCTGCCACGCACTTGGGTATGTATTGCAGAGTAGTCATTTATATGTAGATGTTACAATCATTTTCATGCACCATAAAATTCCGTATTTACTCGAATCTAAGCCGCACTCGAATCTAAGCCGCACCTGAAAAATGAGACTCGAAATAAAGGAAAAAAAATATTTCCCGAATCTAAGCCGCACCTGAAATTTGAAACTCGAAATTCAAGGGGAGAGAAAAGTTTTAGGCCGCACCTCCAAATCGAAACAAAGTTGGTCCATTGTAATATGAGACACAGTTTAGGTCGAATGAAAGACGATACAGCTACAGTAGTTTGGTTCGAGTCGTAAGCTTAGCAGTTAAGCTTTACCAGGTAGCCATTGCTATGCATTAGGCGCTCCGTCCGTATTTATACGGGTACCCTTCCTTTTTTCACGTGCTTCGTCTGGTTTGAATCGATTGCTTATTTTGCTTTGATCTGATAAGTGCCGTTTTCTTTGTTATAGGTGTTTACGTCACTCTAAGCTGAAAATGCATTACTGTACTGTGTCATGCATTGTTTGTCGCATTCTGATAGTGCGTGTTTACGGCCTGTCGCCGCTCGCGGCATGACTTGCTTTTGTGCGCACTACCGCCGCTTAAAAAAAAAAAGAGGAGGAATCGTCTCATTAGCAAAACAATGCTTTCTTTGACAATGATCAACAAGAACCAAATAATAGACTGCATATGATAGAACATGTTCTGAACGAGAGTTAGGCGCAAATTTTTCTCCGTTTGAAAATCTTTGCGGCCGCTTCTTTAGTACATCAAATTCTGCACAGAAATTAGTCATCTTACATTTAAAATCTAATCAGTTGCCGTGCTTCATTTCTGACTATATCACTATTAGGCATAAGAATAATACGAATATAAACATGACACGATACGTATATTCTTCCGCATTTGCTGTTGTTTCACTCTAGTTTCGTAGTTTATTAGGCAGACAGGATTTAAATGAGATAGCAGCAAACACGAAAGAATACACGGCAAAATGTTTATTTTCCTATTATTCTTATGGTGAAGAGAATACTGCATGTGATTCACATTTCATCAGGTTCCTATTAGCAACCATCTCTTCTCACAGGTAGGAAAAAACTCGGAACGTAGAGTTGGCCATATTGACAAACATCCCTAACAGTCTTGCCAGCCGGATTTTCGTAGTACATTGAAATTCTGCTACATTCGAAGATGAACAATACGGAATTTGTATTTACTTCGTTGGATAATGTATGAAAATGCAGTGGTCGAAACTCGGGGCGGAGAAAAAAAAAGGTTTTGGCGCCAGTATTTATCTTTGTGCCCACAAAGCATGCTTGTGCAGCGCTACATATATTCGACGGCAAAAATTAGTTGTGGCGGGACCTACCAACATTTTTCAGAACTTCCACTTGCTTTGCACTCGATTCTAGGCCGCAGGCGGTTTTTTGGATTACAAAAACCGGAAAAAAGTGCGGCTTAGATTCGAGTAAATACGGATTTACAACACACTGTGCAACAACATTATTACTGTGGTATCAAGTAAAATAAAAACCATCCTGTGTCAGTGCCAGCAATAGTACCATGCACTGATATAGTTTATTAATCTTTGAACACTTTTAATAATCAGGCTCCATTCTTTTGTTTTTATTATATAATGCATTTTATTATTGACATCACTGAAAGAGGATGGTTTTAATTTCACTTGCCCCAGTAAGACTTACCACAAGGAGCATCATAAATAATAGTATGACATTTGACGATCACTGGATGATTGAAACCAGGATTATTTATCATAGTGATTTCTGAAGATGACTTTTACAAAAAACTTCAGCAAAGTCCTTCAGTCACAATTCATAGCTTTACTGAAAATTTAAAATGGTTCATGAAGTATGCCACATTGTAGTTCATTTCTTCAAACTTCAGTAATGAGAACACTATGTTCAGACACAGTGCAAAATTGTACAATTTGGCCGTGAAGCTAAGATGAAGTATGGCAGACCTAAAAAAAATTGTACCATTTGGCCGTGAAGCTAAGATGAAGTATGGCAGACCTAAAGTAGCACGTAAAAAGATTATATCTTTTCTCAATGATGTATATCTTTTTAGCTATCATTGTAAAAAAGTGAATGTTCGTTTTTACCATTATGGACCATTTTACCAAAGTGATCCAGCAAACATATTCCTGCCAGTTACTAATTTGTTTTCTATTGGTTTCATTCTTATCAGTTGCAAAACATATGCAAGAAATGAGAAAAAAATTTGTTTGGGTGCTTCTATTGTGTGTGGGCGCGCAAGCGTGCGCGCCTCCACTACATGGTGAGTAGCAACTTTCTTTTTCGTAATTTCTCATTTCTCCCACACTTTTTGGTTCATCCTTCTGTATCAATTTCTTTCCCTTAAAAATCTTTAAACTATGACAAACATGTGGCCATCAATGTGTTGGTCACTTCAAAGCATCAACAGCTAACTCACTGTAAATTGTAACTTTCCCTTTTTTCATTTACTAGAAGCTATTGGGTACTCCGCCACATATCGAGTAGATTTTTCCCTTGTATACAGATGTATACATAAACTGACAATACTGTTTACAACTTCTCTGATTCATATCAAAGTACTTATTCCATTAAATAGTACAACTTTGCTAGTGCGACTGATTTGTCTCTGACTTACAAGCAAGCAAAATCAGAAGCCCACTACTCACAAAAATTAATAAAAAGCGACACAGCACAAATTTCAAGTTTCCACAGCTCTGAAGCAGTGATTTACTTGATACATTGCAGTGTTGAGGCAGCATTAGTACCAATCACATACATGTCAATAACGCTATTCGTAATATTCCACTACCAAATGAATGATGGTGTAACTGATTTGCAAGTACAAACTGTCCAAACATGCAATAATGGTTGTCTGGCAATGTAGACAGTAAGGACAATACCATGCCATTTTAAGGAGCTATGTATTAAGCAAATTATATTTTAAAGACACATAAATGAGGGGGAAAAATGGAGTGTACTCACCAGAAGCTGAAATTATTGTAAAATTATCACAAACTATACAAACTGAAATTCTGTTTCTTAAATGCTCTCCACTTTTCAAACCAATGATTTATTTTACATGCATTACCATGCATTTCACTTACATTCATCATGCTACTACAGTGAACAGAATCTTTATAAGCTTATCACACAACAAAACAATTTAGTAGAGTTACACAATTTAGTCAACAATTTAAAGCCTGTCATGTGCAACTCAATACAAAGAGATCCTGAAGTGAGATTATAAATGTTACAGGTTTTTGCTGCTTAAAAATGTTGATATTAATCATTAGTAGCATGCATATTAAAATGCCATGCTGTTATAGTGGATAGACAGTCTTATGCTCATGAATAAAGTAACTGAAAAAAAGGGTACAGAAAAATAGTGAACACAGATAATTCCACTTACAAGTAAATTTATTTAATGTTCTCAAATGGCCATCAATGTATCTTCTGATTACAGTCTATGTATGACATGTTTCCTACAATTCACACCCCCAAATGTCGCAACAGTTCATATTTTCAAATAAACAAATTATATAATCAGCACCTTGTAAGAAGCCAACATGGCAATAAACTATTCACAATGACACATTTACAGAGTTAATTAAAACTAGTTACCCAAAATAGAACTTAAAGTGGGGAACAAAGTAACAGCTATTATTGAGTGTTTTACACTTCACAACAACATCATTTTTTTATGCTTATGAAAAAACTAAAATGAGAAAAACCCACCAGGGGAAATGTAGAGATCTCACCAGCAGATCAGGCCGTGAGAAATTACTAGTTTGGGGACGAAAGGTTGATTAAAAGGATCTATTAGCCAGTCTTTAGTTGGTAACACAAGCTCTATGGAAAGAAGTTTTATCTACGAATTTTATGTTTTGTGCCTACAAATTTTAGTAGGAGGAAGTTTTCTGATTTTGGGTGACAAGTTTGTCATAACCCTGTGTATCTCCCAGGAGAGATCAAAGTATACATAACCAAATTAAAAATGCTATCACAGGAAATTACATTCTTCAAACACAAAAATGTGAATAAAATACATAATTCATTTCCACTGCCCAAAATTAAGAACAACAAAACATCATACGAAAGAACTAATAACATAACCTTCCAAAAGTCAGTATGCTAAAATAATACCACCAATACCTATTATACCTGCAGATGAGATTTTTAAATATTCTCAGGGGGAAAAAAAACAAGCTGCCACTTTACTATATTATATTCTATTTTTAAATCCATAACTGTTCTTCACAGAAAGGAACTTGGCAACAAGATAATATCTATGAAGTTTCATATGGCACTAGGAAACTTAGCTACTGATAAGAGATTCAAATAACTTTACTGTTAAGAGGTAAATACTGAGCACATACTGAAGGCACCAGTACAAACTTCTTCAATAAATATTTTAATTATATTAAATATATCAAGAGGAACATTAGCACCTTTAGTTTAAATTCTCAAGCTTTTACAAAAGACATGTGCAAGGATTCTCATAATCATTACAGACAATAAAGAAAAGCAGAATGGGAATGATTCTGGGTGGTTTTTTCTCCCATTATATATTCTAGTATTGCTCACATTAGAAAAAAAATATTGTTTGCAGAGGATCTAACACAAAGCAAATTGTAACAAAGTTTAACACGGTACCAAATGTCATAACATTTGTATCACCTACCTTGTCCACATGACTAGAATACTTTTATGACCCCATTCTGTTTTTCTTCCAAATTTCATGAGCTTATGTTGTACAAATTGCCCAGATACATCATCAGACTTCAGCATCAAGTAAATTTACAATTGTGCAAGACATTCAAGCAAGACAAACACAATCTAAAGCTGAGAATACCAAGCTTTTACCTGTGTAATTACCTAATGATAAAGTAAATACAAGTAACAACTACTATTACTACTGGACGGCAATTCATGGCATGAGATTCTTATTAAGGGCCTTGTATGAAATAAACTGAATACAAAAAGAGAAGATAATAAAAAACAGAATTGACAAAACATGTGTAACACAATTACAGTGAAGAGCAACCACAAAATGCCTACTAGAATGTAACCAACAAAATGTCATTAAAGTTTCCCTTATTAAGCCACACACACTGATATAAGTTAATGACCTATCCTTGTACTGTTTGCTTATAACAACTAAAAAGAAATCAAGTACTGATTGTGTTACCTGTTCAAGAAATGAACACAAATATGGCTGTTGTTCAGAAACCATAAGGATGGGGAAATAACTACAACTCATACTTGTCAATCTGTCCAATGGACGAAACAATAAAGGTACAGCCTATCAGTGCACTCCCACCAACTTCCCAATAAATGTTACTAGCTGACCACAAAACAATATCAACAGGTAATTATCAGGAAAACATTATGCACATTATGCAATAACAACTGGCAAGACAAACATTTTCATCAGTCTTCTTTGAAATTATAAGAATGCTTTGAGAATTGTGGATACTGTTTTGCCCAATTGTCAGAAGATCGTAATTTCAGATGCACCTTACTCCACAGTAAGGCTCTCTGAAGACTGATCACAAAAGTAGTATACAGGAACACATTATATATTTAAAAAAAGCAAAAGTGCTCAAGAACTACAGAGTGTTTCCTAATATTCATCAAATGATTCCTATAAAAAATAAATCACAACCTGCACCATTTAAATATAAAAATTCAACATAACTGTCAACACATGGCTCTCATCTGCAATTTTAATGCAGAACGACAAAATACTGGAGTGTAAGGTATTGTAAATAGTGTGAATATTGGAAGTTAATCATTAATTTCTCTTAAGAGATCATGCATTGTATATATCATGCAATAAATGGAAGTAATCAAAGTCTTTACAACATACGCACCTCACAAAGCAAACCACGTGACACCTAACGTTTTATTGCATGCATATCAGGCACATTTTTTTTTTATCATTATCTGCATACATTAGGCAGAAAATGTATAACAACTGCTCTTCAAAACTGTAATGAACAAGTCCACTACACCCAAACAACTAGCAGTCCATCACTAAAACGAACTTCCAGATATGTTGAGAAACAATGGATAATGACAGATCAACAATCAATGATGATACTTCCATACAAACAACTTAAAGTTCAACGTGAGTGGACCCATAACTAACCTCTTGCAGCAGATCCTGGGCAGCAATTGCTTTCAGTACATTCTTTTTACTCGTTTCCTGAATTTCACCACCCAATAATAACTCATCAAGAATGAAGTATGCCTTCTCGAAGTTGAATATGATATCCAGTTCACAAACCTGAAATAATACATGCATTTTTAATTTAATGTGAATAGATACTGATGAAATGTGTCTGATGCATTAAGGAGCAAAAATACACTGTTACACACACAAATTTGATGGCATCAACTGCTGATACAGTTGATAACTGTTCTCTTACATACTACAAATAGATTACAGTTTTTATATTTAATTTACAAAATTTATGGCTAGTATTCTTTTGAAATAGACTTTAGAATCGTATACTTAAAAATACTACATTGGTCACTTGAAAACCAGCAAGAAAAATACATTCTCTGCAGTGCATGGGAACTAAGTTACTATTTGTACAGTTAGAAAGTAAGCAGCTCTCATAAAAAATGAAGTTCAGTTAAGAGCAGTATGACCTTACAAGTTGCTTACCAAACAAGAAACTTACTGAAAGTGACTAAATGTCTTTTGAACAAACACAAAAGTTCTAAAAATCCTTTTATTGTCCTTTTCTAGCTTTGCCTAAGACAGATGTTACCATAACCAGTTCTGACTTGTCAGAAAGTTGTCACAATATGACATGTTTAAAAAGAAAAAGCAATCAACTGCAGGAGTCTGACATAATTACATGCTAAAAGAGAGTCCTCCTTTTAGCAGTGTGAGGAGGAGGGGTGTTGTAATGGCTGTAACCATTAACATCATTACTGCAGTCTGACAGGACTCCTCATTAGTTCATACAAAAGATTGAAAGAGGCTGTAGAAGAATGTGTTGTTTCTCTTCTTCCTGGTGCAGGGCTGGTTCAAGAACATTTTTTCAAACAAGTGATCTATTATTTGGCACTCCCTCCCCTCCTTCCCATTCCTTCGTACACTTTCACAGAGTCAGTATTTGCCATTAACTGTCATACGCATTGTGTATAAATCCTGGCACCCCTTTCAACTTGACGTCTTATGTAGCTGCTACTAACTGTAATACATCCTCTATGGAAGTCTTACAACTGTGGTGCCTGTGGTGTCCCTCTCCGCATTGCTTGTGCCTTCAACTAGCCTTCTTGGTGGTCTCCAGGGTACCATGTGAGTGATGCTCAGTTACCAAAATGTTTTTAGAAAATGAAATTTTTATAATGAAACTTGAAAAAACACTCAACATATAAGTGCTAACAGACCCCAAAACAGCTTCATTTTTTAAACACATCAATCGCCAACATTACTTTCAGCGTTTTAAATAAAATTCTACTTCATTCCGGCCACCTCTTTCAGTAACTTAAGTAAGTCACTTCATTTGCACAAACTGCATCTGCTTTAACCATAAAACAAAGAACACAAACAAAAGTTGTCTGCGGTGACTGCTTCTGTCTACTAATGTATATCTTTACTTGTTCGACATCCCTGAAGACTCTTCTTTATGTTAGATTTACAGAACATAGATGGGCAAATGAATGAGTCAGTGAATTAATGTTCTGCAGCAACTTCCACTAAATAGTATCTGTGGTACACACCACTTCTAACAAACACCGAACAACGCACTCCAGTACGCGGCCGCCAAATACATTGCTGGCCGCACTTCTCTGGGCGGCCCGCTGCTTCCATCATTGGCCGTTTTCACACACACGCTCCTTTACGTGGCCAAGAAATACACCGCTGGCCGCACTTCTCCGGGCGGCTCGCGTCTACCATCGCTGGCCGCCTTCGCGCGCGCGCGCGTTTGTCAGCACACAGCAATTGGCTACGCCAGGAAATATTGCGATTGGTTTTCCCTGGAAAACAGCGACCCCAGACGACGGCTCCATTAACTAGCAAGCCTTATATAAACCCGGCCGCCGCCGCAAACGACAGTTCTCATCGGGAAGTGCAGTACACCGTGTTCCAGCTGCTTGTGGATGACTCGCCGCACTACTCGAGGTTACCTGGCTACTCGGCGGAAAATCTTGCGACTTCACTTGGAGAGACTGAACTTCACTGGACTTGGAAATAATTACGGAACGTGCACCCCACCATGCACATTCGGACATTGGTATAACCAAACTTTAATTCTGCATTACTTCTGAGTGTGAGCCTGGGTAGACGCTTGGCTAACGTAATTGTTAAAAAGTGATTTTTGATTAATAAACCAGACTGAAGAGGTTATTGTGTTATTCCTGGTTATAACAGTATCCATTCGTCCTTACATTCCCAATCAATGTCCTTTAAATTGTAGCTTCATTCACTTCTTTTCTATATTGTTCTCTCCTGAAGTCCGACAATGACAACTCCAAATTTTAAATACAACCTTAATGCTGCACATTTGTCTTATGCCCTCAACAAATCTTTTCCAAACATTACATTCACGCTTCATTACTCGTTAAATCTGTGCTTGTACTTCAAATGCATTCCCTGATCCTCTCCACGATTCTTGCATGAGGACTGATTGTAACTAGAGACTAAGGTTACTTGTTTAATACTCCATCCCTTAGCATTCATATTGAAAGAGAAAATGAATGAGGATGAGAAGGGGATTGCAAAACTGTTAAGAAAATTTGACAGAGTGCTAACAGATTTATTTTGAAGCAAGTCACCTGGCATAGACTATGTTCACTCGTAATTATTAACAACTGTGGGAGAACAAACCATGACAAAACTGAACCACCTGATATGCAAGATACATGAGACAGGCACAATACCCTCAGATCTCCAGGAGGATGTAATAATCACAACACCAAAGAACTCATAAGATGATAGGTGTGAAAGTTATGAATCACTGGCACAGTTGCAAAACATTAACATGAATTATCTGTAACAATAATGGAAATTCCTGAATTCCCTAATCCCCCATCCCATCCCACCCCACCCCACCCACAACAAACATAAACACACACCAAAAATCATGTTTTCAGATCTATAACTTAGAGGAAAAAGGAAAAACGTAGTGGAAAGAATTAACATAGTACTGCAGATAGCTGGAGCTTGCTGATCACTGGAATAGAATGAATGATCCAGACATTCCGCAACACATTAAAATTGCCAGTCTAAAAGCTTGGGATGGAGTCCAGACATTTCACAAAACTTTAAAAGCTTTACCACACTCACTTTATCATCAGGGTAGATCCTCACCTAAATTTGTTACTGCCCACTTCTCATAATAAAGTGTGTTCAGTTAAAATGTGGTTTGCAGCAATTTCCATGCATGGGCATCACAGTCTGGAGGGAGGAGGGTGGAGGGAGGATCCTCTTGCTGAATTGGATGCAATATGTTAGGGGACTGCCAAATTCAGAGGCAGATCAGGGTCATTTCATCCTGTCAGAGTGACTGGCATAAGTAATGCCACAACCAAGTAGATGACTTCACCAACCACAACGTGCCCATCACTGCCTGCCTGATGTTGAGCAGTGACTCACTAACCTCTGTGCAAAGGCAGGTTCTAAATACCGCAGTGGTCAGCTGAAGTCCTTCATGGTGCACCATGTCCAAGATTTTTAAATAAGAGGGTCCGCATACCTATACACAGTATACCCATAATCAAGCTGACACCCAAACCTTCATATATCTGACATTCAGATCGGTACCAAACACTGTATGTCGATAGAGTATCAGCTAAAACTCTGATTTAGTTAGTAATATGTGCTGTCGTCCAGCAGAATGGGCACAACCATTAATTAAAAGTAGCACCAGAACCATGGAGCACATCAGAAGCATAACTGTTAGTAGCTAACATACGTTGCTATCATGGGGGGAAACATCTGGTGATTGTTCTTCGCGTGACACAGGAATTCTCCTACACCTGGGCAACTGTCAATGTAAGGAGAAGTCTGAAGCCTTTATGTGCCATGAGACGATTATGATTATTCATAGAGACAAAATGAGTAATCTATAAATGATTGTATATTAATATTGTATATTAATACTGTAATTAGTTATATTCTGGCCATGATACTGCTTATATGTATATTTTGCACTACTGAAAGTTTTGTAATGCTTGGCATTATTTCGTGCTCTGTGGTGACAAATAAACCAATTCATTTTATTTTTTTTAAAAAAGATAGAGTGTTAGAGCCTCATACCAGTGGTCCCATGTTAAAACCCCGACGATGACAAACATTTTTTAATGTATTATGCATGAGTGTTATATGGGATAACGTGTTTATGACATGTAAAAGGGCTGTTTGGAGTTTATAACCATGTACTCTTGGCATTCTGTTTTCACTTTCTTTGTTTGAAAACAGTAAACCTAAATAATAATTATTAATAAACAAAATAATAAAATCAGTAATAAGTTCAAAATGTTCAACTAACAAGTGAAAGCAGACTGCCAAAAGAACATTGCTACAAATTCCAGGAAGTCCTTTTACATGCCAGGAAAGTGTTCTCCCATATAAAGTTTCACACTAAACAGTAAAAAAAAAAAAAATTTGTAATCAGGGGGATTTGAATGCAGCACTTTGGTACAACGACCAAACACTCTACCTTCTCACCTACATATCAACAATACAACAATTCACATATACGCTTTTCCTATGGTCTGCAGCTCTTAAGATGCTTTTAATTACCGTTCACACATGTTCTGCTGGACGACAGCACACGGCACAAACTAAATCAGTGTTTTGGTTCATACTCAACTGACATACATCTGTTACCCATGTGAGTGTGTCACATCTGGAAGTTTGGGTTGTGAGATCACACAAAGGCTCCTTAAAATTGGAACAGACAAATTTGGTCTGCTTGCCACAAACTATGGCTAAGACATTTCAAAATACTGAGTACTTCGAGGAACCATCTCTTAAGGTCCTTAAGGTGTGGCAACCGTGTATGGTTAAGAGTCAAATACGAGGCACAGAGATCTCACAGTGTCTTGAAAATTATGAACAGTGTCCCAATTGTCAACTCAGGAAAATTTAAAACACAACATGAAGAGTTAAAAAGAATGCACACAGATTTCTCGGCTGAGAATTTAAAAATCCCTTTCCTTCAAACATCAAATAGTCTGCTGCAACTGGCGAGTTGTTCTTGAAAGGCTCAGGGAGCATTGGACAGGACATTTACCTGTAAACATTTGCTTTTCGTAGCAATGGCAAAGCCAGTCACTCTTAAGACAGTACCCTGACGGGATCTGTTCTCTTGCACAAAACTGCAGAATGGAAATCACCAACTCAATATCTAAAATAGTGTGATGAGAGGAAAGATTGTGTAAAGTTAAAAAGACATCACTGAAACCATCATTCATGGAAGTGCCTGGGGATATTGTGCCTTCAAGCAGTAGTGTAAGCCTTCTCGATGTCATGAACACACTCATTAGGTGATGTCATTGTAGGAAAGTCTATTGTATAGCAGTTTCCAAGGGGGCCAGGTTATCAAAGATGCAGTGATGTCTCCTAAAGCCACACTGAAAACAGCTAACAGAATTAAGGCAGCAATTTACATACACCCAAGGATGAGGGCAACACTATAACAGCTACTCAGGTATGTACAGTCCTTCCCAGGTTTTAAAAGTGGAATTAAAATTGCCTCTCGTCACAAACTGGGAAAGCGGCTCAATGTCCACAGGAGATTACAAGAGCAAGGAGGATTTCTTTGCTATGTCCTGTCTGGTGCCGTAACATACTATAATAGGCCCTATCAAGACCTGGTGATGTGTCAAGGGCTACAGACAATGCATAATTTCGCTCCCACATGAGAAAGGGGGAGTTTTACACTTTATCAGTGGTGAGACTGAAGTTCCTATTGCTCCTCTCAACAGCTACTCTTTAGTGTCGGAAATATAAATCCTGACTGACAGTGGTGGCAATAGTCACTAAATAGGCCACTATAATCAGCAATGTCTCACCGGTTTATCTGGAGACTTCCATTCACTATTACAACAGTCATTGGGCACCTCTCAGTTCTCACAGAAACCCTCTTTATAGTTTCCTGTAATGTACTTTTTGTGAAATGGTGTATGGTAGTCAGGAACTGTTACCACGATCTATTTTGGCTGCCAGTAATTATTCTGCAACATTTTGTCCTCACTATCCAGAAGGCTGTGTTCTCTGAAGTTGGCTAGGACTTGAACCTAAGTAGAGCCACCTGACTGGTCCTGACTGCAGAGCAGCATTCGCCACCCACCAAAGGACAAGCTGCCTTTTCAGCTGACCCAAAGGCTGTGGAATGGATGCTTCAATGGTGTGGTGGATCATTTTAGTAACAGGATCCACAGAAAGCTGTATGCAGACACAGAAAGCTGTATGCAGAGTGTCCATTTGGCCCTAATGACCACCCATTGTGGCGTCTTTCTTTTGGGCATGAGTCTGGCACGTGAATCCAGATTCGGAAGCAACCACTTCTTTGTCATCAACTATTTCTTCCCATTCAGCAGTACGTGCAAAGGCTAGAAAGCATACCTAGACACTGATAGCTGTGAATGGTCGTGTTTCAGTGCTGGAATTCATGCTGTGCCTGGTGTTAAAAACACACACACACACACACACACACACACACACACACACACACACACACACACACGAGATGTCTCTCAATTGCTCTACCCTTGGAGCATATTGTCAGAACTCAAAGCACATTGTGTGTATTAAATTCACCACAAAGGAGAAAGTGTTTGGGGGAACTGAGAGTCTCTTTGTCTAAAACCTCATGAGGAGGCAGATAGAGTTAACATATTGTCGACTCACAATGCAAATGCACCGATACAGTGACTGCTTTTAAGTCAGTTGGGAGGAACAGAAGTAAGGAGGGTCTTTCCATGTCAAGTCATCCATCAGGCCATGACACCCATTATCTAGTTGTGAACTGAGATTTTGTGTACTGCTTTTGTATCTAATATCATAAACATTTGCCAATTTTTATTGCAATGGGATGCTTCAAAGCAAACGGTAAAATTTTGAAAATTGGCTGCAGTTTTTATGCAAAAAATGGTATGCTGACTGAATATCCTTTCGGACATGTAGTTTCTGAAAACAAGTTAGAACTGTCCAATTAAATTTTTGTAAATTAATTTTATTTAATTTTATTGTTGAATTATAAAAAATATTTTGGACAATTGCCTCATATACACTTTATGTTGAATTCTTGTTCATGGTAGCAGATATTTCTGAAATTCTTATAATTTTAATACTGTGCAGCACAACCAGCAGTGAAATAGTCAACATATGCAAGATGAATATCTGGAAATTCACACTTAAAAAAAATTCAATACAGTCTTCTGAGTCCGGTACACCAAGGAAACATCATGTTCTAGATCATCAGAAACAATACAAATCCTTTTTGCATGCAACTGTTTGTCCTTTTTGTAATATATATGGACAGTGTGAAGAGTGCAGCTGCCATTGTTCCAATGGTACCCCTGTACTTCATCTTTAACAACAAAATTGAGATTTTCACTGAACTCCATTAAAATTAACACTGAGCCTTCATCAAGTGTTTCCTTCTTCATTTTCAGATAAACAGATTGTGATTTACAAATAAAAGAGTGTGGAATAAGTTTTTCAATTTTCTTAATTAGTGTGTCAGAATTCTGATAGAGAAGTGATTTGAACACTTAAAGTCATTCTATCAGTTGATATCCACTGACTGTACTAAACTATCTCATTAGGATCATAGTCTTCTAATTCATTTTCTAAGTGGGTTTGAAGCAATGAACTGGTGGGGCACTTTTCACACAGACAAAGCAAACAGGCTCGGTTGTTTATATCACATGTTATTATTTTAATTAGATCTTTGTATGTTTCTTTAATAAAAATGGAATTTAGAAGCAATATAACATTTTGGTGGTAAATGCACACACATACGGTATGTGTTCCTGATGATCCTGCAAGTATACACTGTTTTGGTCTAAGAGAAGCAAATTTTGAGAATCATACTTTATCTTCAGGATACTTTTTTTATACAGAGAATACAGTTCAGTTAAATTAATTAAAACAAGACGCTTTTGTCCATAGGTATTTTTGCTGGTGCTCACTTTGTCTTTTTCCCAGGCATTATTCTTGTGTCTTCGTTATCCAAATAAAAACTCTTTACTTTTTGCACTGTACCATGCGGCAATGTCTTTCCTCTTTCAGCTCAGCCATTGATAAAATACCCTTCCCCATTAAAAGAGCTCTTGCCTGTCGTACCAAATATTTATTAACTTGAAATTTGAAACGTACTTACTGTAGAGACCAAGTCGGCGGCACAAGAGTAAATTCATCATGATGTTTTGCCTTTTCTTCCAGTTCTGTTAAATCACTGTCAGGGATAGTGTTTGCATCAGCAGCCAGCTCAACTTGATATGTATGTGAAATTTTAGGAATAATGCTAAAGCCTCTCATTTTGAAGGTATTTGCCTTTTCTAAGTTAATTTCATGCAATCCAGATGAAACAGATCGTTTATGGCACTTGAAGGGATCACAGCAAATTTTCTTATGTAGAGGGAATCTGCGCAGGTACCTGTCTTTGTGTTTAACACACGCACATGAAATAGTTAAATCACAGTATGAATGACTGTTGCTTCACCATAATAAAAGTTCTTGTTCTTCACTGGTCAGTTCATTCACACAAGTCAGGGAATATGTAAAGTTTTTTTTTTTTTTTTTTTTAATTACCACTACCAGTCACAAACTTTGTCAACTATTGCATTACTTATTTATTTAGCGACATGTTTCAAGGGTTATACCTCATCTTCAGGTTAAATGGCATTACAAAAACAACTTTACAATAAGGTCATACTGATGTTACATAGCCTTTTCGTAAATGCTGTGGATCTCGCAGATACTGTCCAAGACAACACTGCCTCCTTGTACTTTCTGAACTGCTTCAGTCATAAAACCAATATTTGTTGTAAATAATTCAAAAGATGATTAGTGTAGCCTAAAAAGTAATTAAATAATGAAAAATCATTCTATCTCACTGTTTCATTACTAAAGTATTTCACATTACTATTGTAACATTAGGGGACTTACTTTTGTTTTGGAATGAATAGTTAAAAACTGCAACATTTGAATTTTTAACCAATAATTGACTCTGGGTACAATTCAGTACAAGAGCTTAGAACTGCATGCTCAATAAACACATGAACCAAAACAAAGGAACTGGATGATGCAATACGCTTAGTGGCAATAAAACAAGTGTTCTCAAATATGATTTGTTCCTAGGGAAATCCAGTGTAGCCGACTTCAGCAATTTCGTGGTGACATGGTATTCATGAATTAGCAACTTCAATATTTCTTTTACAATACTGTTGTTTTTCACACTTCCCATTATTTCCAGACATTGATTCTTTTTATGTGACATAATGGCATATTTATAACAATATTGTAAATTTTTCAAAGGTAGCTATGAGGGGGAAATACCTTTAAAAAAATTATAATGTTCATGCATGGATTTTGTTTAAAAGAAATTATTCACATTTTTTTTCTGAGATGTAGATGATGGATATTCACTACAAGAAGCAAGACTATAAAAATATAAACCTTCCTCTTTAACTTAAAAAAATTCAAGCTTCCATTGCAAAAACTGTAGGAAAAATTGTGTTTTTAAATTATAAAGGAACTTATCTATGAAAGCCTGAATTCCTGAATCTATACAACTTCTTTTTATCATAAGTGAAAAAGTAATTAACCTGCAACATTTGCATTTTGGAAATATGAATATATCTAAGTAAACTTCCACTACCCAAAATTCAAAGATTTGCATGATGATGGGTGTCATTTCCTAAAACTTCTGGATGATGACATGGAATGACCCAGGAGTGGTAGCTGGTGTTTATGAAAATAGCCCCTCCTCTCTCTTAACTAAGGTTATCTTTTTTGTCGAGGTTCTGCAGCTACCGTTATTTCAGTGGTAGCAAAGTTTGGCTGTCAGACTAGTAGTGCAGTTGCTCGCTGACACACTTGGCTCAGCTACCAATGTTTAGGGGCCAACCATAGTCTTCTGCATGTGCTGCTTCAATGCTGAGGCAACTTCCCAAAGGTAGGTGGCTATGTTAACTTAAACACCATAGAACGAGATGTGTTAGCGGACTTCAGTCTCCTGGCTTTTCTTCTCTTCTGCTTAGACAAGACATTCTTTGCTCCAAACTGGATAGGTTTGGGAGCAGTTGACACCGCTGGGTGTGATAGTACACAGAACAACATGTTCACAGATAGTGGATCCACATCTTCCACACGCAGCCTGACTTTTACAACCCCTGTTGCGATGATCAAAGCACTGACACTTCATGCAGTGCGCTGGATTGGGCACACACGGCATAACTGTAATGTAGAGAAAGCTTTCCACAATATAGATAGGCAAGTTCGGTAAACTAAATGTCAGGGTACAAAACAGTGACTCATGGAGCTCAATAAACCCTTTTCAAGAAATTCTGAACTTCAGTAACATATTCACTTTCCCATTACTGTTGGAGTTCTTTAGAATCTATATTCTTAATGCCCCAGCATGCTACTTCTCATAAAACAACAATTTATCTCTGTGTGCAGCTTGCTGTTGATAGCATATTCTCCAAGTAGTTTGGTATTGAATGAATTGTTCACTTGGGTAGCTTTCAGTGTCTCAATCAGCAGTGTACCATTGTGTAGCCTTGTGATATTTTTTAGTTGCCCTGCAAGTCCCAGCAAAGCTTCGTATATGTACAAAGGCAACCCCCCTTTTTTTCCTCTCCCAAATGAACCTTCTACATGTTTAATAAAACTAATTACATAACAGTGAAACCATGAGACATTGCCCAAATTATAGCGACCTATTTTGTGACTGTTACTATGCAATGTGGCACATTACGGTCACTGGTTTCTCTTATATTGACACACATCTCAGGTGGATTAACCACACAATGTCTCTTTGGGGTTTGGGTATTAATACTTCCCAACTGATCACCTGAACCACTGGGAGATATAAGCTTCATAGGCATCCCACAAGCAGCTATGTTAGTAAATGTCCACCCAGGCAAAGGTTCCCCAGAGGTTACCTCCTAGAGATTGTTCTGCCTCAATAACCAAGCATCTCATTGGTGCACAACACACCTTAATATCGAGGTTGTTTTTTTTCCCATAGAGGTGTTATCCAGCTTTGCAATCCAGGCAGAAAACCCCATTCCCTGTAGCACACAATGATCCACCACCACCCCGTGTATTTGCCACTGAAGCATGCCAATAGCTTACAATGATGAAGAGAACTTACGGTTCTCACCAGCCTCAGCACAGGAAATCCAGGTTCACAAAGCCTGTACTCAAGAAACAAATCTGAGCTCTCTGTAGAGGTTACCATTTGGGATGACCCGAGGGACGTGTGTGGCTTTATCAAAAATATCACAGACACAGCGATCATTACCCTCCCTACCCCCCTGAGATCAGGGAGAAATAAAGAGAATAGAAACTACGGGACATTTCATGTCTTGACTTAACGATCAAGACTTATACATATAATATGTTTAATAATAAACTACACTAAACACCAAAAAAATAAAAAACAAGCTGAATGTTCACACAGTTTTCAAAACCTCTCAAAACTTAACACTATTTTGAAAAACACTTAAACTTACACTTCCAAAATATTTATCCAACAGCTCAACATAACGATGAATGATTTCCAGTGTCAGCAGTTCATTATCTTTTTGTTCAATAGCACAGCAAAAGTACAAACTTGCATACCTATAAAAATTAAATAGGAAAACATTAGGAAATTACTTTGTACAGCACCAGCAAAAGTTGTAGCGCAAAAAAGAATTAAAATGACATAAAATACACAGGACACTCAAAGCTGAAAATGACAAAGATCAGCATTTTGGGGCTGAATGGATTGGCGACCTCTGAATGGCCATATTGGATATACAGAGTTATTACAAATGATTGAAGTGATTTCACAGCTCTACAATAACTTTATTATTTGAGATATTTTCACAATGCTTTGCACACACATACAAAAACTCAAAAAGTTTTTTTAGGCATTCACAAATGTTCAATATGTGCCCCTTTAGTGATTCGGCAGACATCAAGCCGATAATCAAGTTCCTCCCACACTCGGCGCAGCATGTCCCCATCAATGAGTTCGAAAGCATCGTTGATGCGAGCTCGTAGTTCTGGCACGTTCTTGGTAGAGGAGGTTTAAACACAATCTTTCACATAACACCACAGAAAGAAATCGCATGGGGTTAAGTCGGGAGAGCGTGGAGGCCATGACATGAATTGCTGATCATGATCACCACCACAACTGATCCATCGGTTTTCCAATCTCCTGTTTAAGAAATGCCGAACATCATGATGGAAGTGCAGTGGAGCACCATCCTGTTGAAAGATGAAGTCGGCACTGTCGGTCTCCAGTTGTGGCATGAGCCAATTTTCCAGCATGTCCAGATACACGTGTCCTGTAACGTTTTTTCGCAGAAGAAAAAGGGGCCGTAACCTTTAAACCATGAGATTGCACAAAACACGTTAACTTTTGGTGAATTGCGAATTTGCTGTACGAATGTGTGAGGATTCTCTACCGCCCAGATTCGCACATTGTGTCTGTTCACTTCACCATTAAGAAAAAATGTTGCTTCATCACTGAAAACAAGTTTCACACTGAACGCATCCTCTTCCATGAGCTGTTGCAAACGCACCGAAAATTCAAAGCGTTTGACTTTGTCATCGGGTGTCAGGGCTTGTAGAAATTGTAAACGGTAAGGCTTCTGCTTTAGCCTTTTCCGTAAGATTTTCCAAACCGTCGGCTGTGGTACGTTTAGCTCCATGCTTGCTTTATTCGTCGACTTCCGCGGGCTACGCGTGAAACTTGCCCGCACGCGTTCAACCGCATACCATCGCCGAATGGAGTTAGCAGTTGGTGGATCTTTGTTGAACTTCGTCTTGAAGTGTCGTTGCACTGTTACGACTGACTGATGTGAGTGCATTTCAAGCACGACATACGCTTTCTCGGCTCCTGTCGCCATTTTGTCTCACTGCGCTCTCGAGCGCTCTGGCGGCAGAAACCTGAAGTGTGGCTTCAGCCGAACAAAACTTTATGAGTTTTTCTACGTATCTGTAGTGTGTCGTGACCATATGTCAATGAACGGAGCTACAGTAAATTTATGAAATCGCTTCAATCATTTGTAATAGCCCTGTAAATAGTCTATAGAGTGCTAGAGAAAATTATTACAAATAGTGTATCATTGCCTAACAACAGCAATCTCAGTAAAATACGCTGTATTAATACAAAAAGCATGGCACAGTCAAGTTGTATAGTCTTAAAAGAAGTAAATATGCATCCTTCCCAAATGTATTTTCGCATCTCAAAATGCTACTAACTACTTAGCCACACAGAAGAACTTGCTGTACAAGATAAAAGCAGAAGACAATGTAAAGAACCATAATCCTGCAAGAAACCACAAAATGAATTGCATGTGAGAGGACAGAGACCTTATCCACAAGGGATGCTATAATGTATGTCTGCATGCCCCCATGTCTGCTGACCTACTATGCTGTGCAGTGCATACAAGCTTGACATTTTGCAGGTAGCCAAATCAAAGAGCTTCCACCTACTACTAACTTATAAGTACAGACCATCATGAGCTCACAGTTGTCAAATTTTTTTTTTTCCTTGTGAACATTAGTTTGTCTAAAGAATAACAATGCCACAGTATGCATGAGATACTATAGCACTTATTGCCAATCCTCATAAGGCTGTATCAAGCACCACACCTGACAAATACTTAGTGTGACACTCAGAGATGCCAACTGGCTGTCAGAACAACCCCAGTTACCTCAAATTGTAGGTAATCTTGATGATAAAGTAGTGTGCTGAAAGGCAATCAGAATGGACACCTTTAAAAGGACTAAGTTTTGCTTCCTACTCACATTTCTAAGACAGACATGGGTCAAGAGAGAACACAGGTGTGTGAAGCATTCTGTGCAGAGAGAGAAAGAGAATTCATTGTTAGCTGTCTCTTGGGGTACAAGTGCTTCACTGTGCTCCATAAGATTTGCTGTTTTTAGTGGGATATACTAACGATATAGCAGTCACCTTTGGCACTCTAGTGCAGAACAAAACTAGCAAAGTGCAAAATTCAGAAATTCTGTTAGTTTATTTTCATATATTTGTGTATAAAAGAAACTTCCAGCATTTTCTTTGTTTTTGAACAAAATCGAAGCCGCTCAGATAAATTTTCATCAAAAGAAACATGATCCTGAAACTTCACACAAAAATTAAATGTGCTTTTCATGTTGACTGTT
The DNA here is from genome assembly GCF_023864275.1 of Schistocerca cancellata. Lineage (NCBI taxonomy): Eukaryota > Metazoa > Arthropoda > Insecta > Orthoptera > Acrididae > Schistocerca > Schistocerca cancellata. Next base: position 481,436,390 of record NC_064626.1, on the reverse strand, counting down.
TCATAACTAGCATTAGTATCATGATAGTATTGTGTATTTCAAAACATTGAGTATCATGAAAACTATATTTCGTTCACTACAAATTTCAGAGCACACCTATATAAATAAATATACATTTCTGAGAATTTTCAGATGTTATGAGTGTAGTACATAACAAATTTTGTAATAAATCAGGAGTTACTGTGGCACATATTGTGTTACATTTAGTTTTTCCTTTCAACAGGAATGTACACTTTGCAAAAAAGTTCCAGGTGGATTCAGTGAAACAAATTCAATTCCAAGTTTTTCCCTTATTAAAACTGAAATCTCTCTGGTGGGAGTTAATCACTTCAGTTCTTAAAGGAAACCTGTAGTAGTTGGAGCTTAATGGACCAAAAAAATTAAAATAGAATCAGCAAGCTTAGTTTTAAGCGACAATGCAGACCCCCATGAATGCTGTTCTCAGGCACAGAACAAGTTAGTTGCTGCTCATAAGCAGCTAGAAATCAACTTGACTGTTGTCAAGTGATTAAAAGCAGCTACAAATGGGTGTGTCAGGAGGGCTACTGCAAGACATGAATCAAGAATATCATAGGTACCTCAAGTACTAACCTATCATTTGCAACAGGTACAGGATCTATCACAAAATGTCCAAGTGACCGTGAGTGGCACGTCAATGACAAGTCTAAGGGACCTGTGCAGGGGAAATAAGGACCAGTGTATTATAGCCAGCCCACTAATCAAGTTTAAGGTACAGTCTTCTACTGAAATTGAGTCAGTAATAATCACTTCACCTGTCGAGAAATCTGCTGTCACATGGATGTGAGGAAAACAAAAAAAAGAGTAGATGTCCCTCAATCATCAACAGCTCAAAAGCACAGCGAATAATGGTCATGGAATAGCAGAATCAAATTGAAAGAATGTGGCAAGTACTATATTACAGATATACAAATAACAGGGCTACAATCATGCCATTTTTAAACAAATTTGAATTGTTTATTTCATATCTGTATTGCCCATCTATGTCCAAAATTATATGACTTCTTAGGTGAAACCTCCATGGTGTCGTAATTTTGTTCAGTAGAAGTAAAAGAAATAGGTTGTATGACCAAATATTTCACTTTTTATATTCTTCTGAGGCAAGGAAAAATGTAAAAAAGGGGACCAGTAACAGGTGAACATTTTTAAATTCCTTATGCACTCAATCTTACTCCCCACAAATATATATCATATGCAACCTGCAATGTATGCTACACTCATACCAAAATTATTTTTTCCAAACATCTTTATAGTTAAATGGTAATACAACCATCATATCTGAGTGTACAATACCACTGTTATTTTAACCTCATGCCATCTCGAACATCCAATTCATAATAGGTGGCCAGAAAACAGAGATTTTTGGGACTATTGCGTATTTTAATTGAAGGGATCAGCAGAAGAAAGTGCTAATCCTTAATAAGGATTAGTCTGATCATGCTATCTGTTGTATATCTGAATGCACCATAAGCTAATAACAAGTAATTTCAAATGTACATTTGACTGCACAAATTGGCCACAGTTCACAATTTAAGATCCGGTAATCTGCACAATCTGGCAACACTGTAGGAAGTGTTGTCTTCCATTCAAGCAGTGCCACATCTGTTTGTAATCTACTGGTAAATATTGCACAATGTAGATGCAAACTCATCAGTTCAGAAACCCTCATTTATATATTTATTCCTTTTTTTAAAACCATTCCAGCTGTCTGTTAAACATATCAGTCTGACGGAACCTCAAAGGTAACTTGCTTCACTTTCATACTCACCAGGAATAGCAAAACCTTCTACGTAAGAGCTTGTCGCTGCATCAGGATCAGAATACTTATTGCTAGAGTGTTTCCTTGCTCTAAAGCAGCAGACACTTTACGCTGGCCTCCATCCCACCGGGTGAACCCTGCACATCTTGGGCTTATTTCTGGACTTGCACCAGTAAAAAGCATAAAACTGTGTCTTACGGTAGGTTTGATTTTTCTCCACGAAATAAGCTTGATAAACCAAGTGAACACTGTGAAATTATACAACACATGTAGGTTACAAACAATCCTGTTGGAAGAACATTCGGAACTGAGCAGTATAGCAGAGGTTGAAAATACCGCTTCAGTTGTAAATTTCTTTATTTTTTCACGACCAGTTTCAGACTGTTATAAGCCCATCTTCAGGTATCGTAGCTGCGCTGTGGTCTCCAAGCACCGCATGTAGCAGGTGCAGTGTGCTGCCTATGAGCACGGGACTCTATTCTCCTGGAAAGTACGAAGTGACAGGAAATTTTGGATAAAAATCTGGAGCTGGCCTCTGAGACCCCACTCGTATAATGTGGCAAAAGATGGCAACCAGGTGTTGGCGTCTGGAAAAGACTGTGCAGATGGCAGACTGAAGGGACACAAGACTATCAGTGCTAGAGCGATCCTGACGGAAGCTGCCCTGAGATGGAGCCAGTAGGCCACGTGATTCCAGGACCCAACTCAACCACTGACATACCATACATTCCAGAAGCTTACAAAGAACTTAGGAGAGGCTGATGGGCCAATAGCTATCCACATCAAGCGCGTTTTTACTGGGTTTGAACACCGAAATGATGGTGCTCTCCCACCACTGCAATGGAAAGAAGTCATCACACCAGGTCTGGTTGAAGGTGACGAGGAGATGCTGCTTGTAGTCAGATGAGAGATGTTTAACCTCTGACTGTGGATCTGATCTGGCCCAGGAGCTGTGTTGGGGCAATGTGCCAGGGCATTGAGGAGCTCCCAATCTGTAAATGGGGCGTTATAGGATTCACTATGACTTGTAGGGAATGAAATCACTTTCCCTTTCAGCCACCGTTTGAGAGTGCGAAAGGCTGGGGGGTAATTCTCTGACGCAGAGGCTCGAGCATAGTGCTCAGCAAAGTTCTCGGCAATAGCGTTTTCATCAGTCAATAATTTGCCTTTTATGTTAACACCGGGAACACCTGTTGAGGACTGGTACCAGAAAACATGTTTGATCTTTGCCCAGACTTGGGAAGATGACATATGGCACCCAATGGTCGAGACATATCTCTCCCAACACTCCTGTTTCCGTCGTTTGATAAGATGGTAAACGTGGGCACAGAGCCGTTTAAAGGCTATGAGGTGCTCCAGGGAAGGATGCCGCTTATGCCGCTGTAGAGCTCGCTGACGCACCTTAACTGCTTCAGCGACTTCCAGCGACCACCAAGGGACTGCCTTTCGCCGGGGCACCCTAAAGAGCAAGAGATCACATTTTCTGCCACGGAAACGATTGTTGTAGTCATGTGCCCAACCATCACATCGATGTTACCATGTGGGGGAGATGCAACGGTGACAGCAGAGGTGAAAGTTTCCCAGTTAGTCTTGGTTAACCCTTTCCACTCCAGTGTCGAGTGCCACTCGACATTGCGAAATTTGTTTTCCGCTCCGATGTCGAGCCTCATTTGACACGACTTTTTGAAGTTCTCAAACGTATTTTGAGTCTACTAGGCATTATTGCTGCAGTGTGCTGCCATCTAGGAGAACTAGTGTTAACTCGGTGTCGAACAGTAGCAGCTGTGTTAAGTCAAAGATTGTAATTATTACGTTCAAATCCATGCGCTCGAAATGGCTAGTTCTTCACGTACAGTCCTTTCTGAGAAAGAGATTTTAGATCTTTTAAAGCACTCTCTAAGTGAAAACGAGAGTGAAAATGATTTTGATTATGATAGTGATTCATTTCAAAACAATTCGAGTGACAATGACAAAAAAAACAGTGACAATGTGCATGTTTCTAGTGATTCAGCAGAGGATTTGTGGCGACTGTGGAGCGACACTGACACTGACTTCACAGATTTTCCTTTTGACGAATCAAAGTGTGGTTTTGTAACAGAAAGTAGTTCTGTTCCATCATCGCCTGTCGGATTCTTTCAATTAATTTCTACAGATAACTTATTTCAACAAATAGCAGATGAAACGGATAGGTATGCTACATCAAAAATATGTAAAGTGACACCACTTCCACAACATTCTGCATGGTGGGACTGGAGAAATGTTACCATGGAAGAATGAAACGCTTCCATGGTGTGCTACTGAATATGGCATTACAAAAGTGTAAGAACTTGCAGGACTTTTTTTCAAGAGAATGGTTACAATCATCCAACTTCTTTCCAGACTGTTTTAGTCGCCAATGATTTATGCAAATTTTCTGGGCACTTCATGTTTCTAATCCGACGAGTGCTACACATGTCAACAGTCAGGTTCAGTCACGTCTGAGTAAAGTGACAAATGTACTGAATTACTTGTCTGGCAGGTTTCTCGAAATTTATCGACCATATCAGTATTTAGCTGCTGGTGAATCTACAGTATCGTTCAAGGGTCGTGTATTATTCAAAATGTACAATCCTCAAAAACAAACAAAATGGGGACTCAGAGTTTATGTAATTTCGGATTCATCAAATGGTTATATCTGCAGTTTGATACCCTATTTTGGCGCTGTAACAACTGAGTCATTGATTTGTCCACACTTGAATTTTTCTGAGAGAATAGTTCTTCAGCTGCTAGCTAATATCAGAAATGCTACAGGGCAATCAGGGTATCATTTGTACACTGACCGTTTTTATACAAGTGTTGCATTAGCTGATGAGCTGTTTAAACAGAACATGCATCTCACAGGAACGATTCAGGCCAATCGCAAAAACCTTCCAGCTGCAACCAAGAAAGGAGCTCTGCGTGTAAGGAAGCACGAAATAAAATGCCTCCGCAACAACAAAATGATGGTTCTGGCATGGCAAGATAAACGAACAGTTCTCATGCTTTCTACAAAAGCCAATAACTCTGTGTCACTTACAGAAAGGAGAAACAGAAAGTAAAGGGAAGAAATAAAGAAACCGAATGTGATTATTGATTATACTTCGAAGATGGGTGGAGTTGATCGATCTGACCATTTTATTTCCAGTAACGGTTTTCTAATGAAAAGTCTCAAATGGTGGTGAAAACTATACTTCTGGCTGTTGGAGGTAGGACTTGTAAATAGTTATTTACTACACAAGAACCGCTGTGAGAAAAACAACTTGACAATATCGTCTCACAAAGCATTCCATAAAAGTGTTATAAGAGGATTAGTTGCCGAAGAAAGAACTCAAGGACAGAAATGAGGACGTTGCTCAACTTCTGATGACGAGGAACGCTTGAATGGAAAGTTTCACATTATCAACAAGCTTCCTGGGAACAAGCGTAAGGACTGTGCAGTGTGCTCAGACAGAAAAAAGAAAGGTGGCAGGCATGAAACTATGTATTACTGCGAAACATGCTCACGAAACCCAGCTCTCCACCCTGAAGAGTGTTTCAAAAAATACCACACAATGGAAAGTTTTGTACTGTAAAAGCTTACGTAAATATATGAATGAATGCACACATTTTGTTTTAATGTATACCCCAACTGTTGGCCAGCGGCCACATTGTTTCCACAAAGAGATCCGCGCAAATCTCTGCAGTGCACTGCCACCCAGGCAGCGGCGATTTAAATAAGAGTGGGCGGAGCTGCCCTGTGTCTGACTTATGGAGTGCAAAGGGTTAAAGCCCATCTAGGCAGGTGTCCATGGGTCTGACACCAGGGCAGTGACAGGAAAATGGGGAAGTGGTCACTACCACACAGGTTGTCATGTGCTCTCCAGTGGATAGATGGGAGAAGGCCAGGACTGCAAACTGAGAGATCAATGGCCAAATATGTGCCATGTGCCACACTGAAATGTGTGGGGGCACCTATATTTAAGAGGAAGATGTCGAGTTGTGACAGTAAATTTTCGACAACTCTGCCTCGGCGAGTAATCACGGTGCCACTCCACAAGGTGTTACGAGCATTAAAATCTCCCAAAAGTAGGAAAGGTTTAGGTAGTTGATCGATCAGTGTAGCCAATGTGTTCAATGGTACTGCACCATCTGGAGAAAGATATATATTGCAGACAGTTATTTCCTGTGTCATCCTTATCCTGACAGCCACAGCTTCAAGAGGAGTTTGGAGGGGCACAGGTTCACTGCATACTGAGTTCAGGACATAGACGCAAACTCCACCGGCCACTCGATTATAGTCGCTACGGTTCCTGTAATATGCCTTATAGCCACAGAGGGCAGGGTTCTGCATTGCCAGGAACCAGGTTCCCAGGAGGGCAATGCAGAAAGCAGGTGCAAAGCTTAACAGTTGCTGTAGCTCAGCCAGGCGGTGGAAAAATTGCCGTAAGTCCACTGGAGAATGACGTGATCTTGAGGCTGTGAAGGCATGGAACATTCAATGAGGCAGTTTACACCTCAGGGTCACCTGCTACCACCAATTTATTTCCTGAGCAGTCTGTATCCATGGTGCCAGAATCTTCACCTCATCCTCAGAAGCAAAGCTTGTAGGTAGCAGCGGTGTGGGTGCCACTGCAAGTCCCTTGATCTTGGGGGGGGGGGGGGGGGGTCTTCTTTTTGGATTTCTCTCACTGCTCCTTGGGTTTCTTTGGCTGGAACTAAGGATGATCATGAAGCCCTACCACCAGTTACTTTTGGGCACTTCAGCCACTGGCTGAAGTCATCTTTCCCGCTAGCAGACCTGGGAAGGGAGTGACCCAAGGGACCCATTCCTAGCGAGAAGTGCCGAAGAAGATTTACGCTTCTCCGGCTGAGAAGTGGAGACTGGTGTCCCCGATGGTTGGGGGGGGGGGGGGGGGAGGCAGTGCTCCCCAGGTGGGTGGTGTCGGAGCAACAGGGAGGGAAATTGGCTCGGAGAGCCGACCGGAATTCACGGAAAGGATGGGGCTACAACTGCTCTCATAGTGGCGGCGTAAGAGGAGGTCATAGCCACAGGATGTAGATGCTCAAATTTCCTCTTAGCCTCAATGTAGGTCAGTCGGTCCAGGGTCTTGTATTCCATGAATTTCCTTTCGCGCTATAAAATCCTGCAAAAATCCTGCAGTCTGGTGAGCAAGGAGAAGATGCTCTCCGCAGCTGACATAGATGAGAGGCAGGGCACATGGAGTATTGGGATGTGATGGATGTCCACAATCTGGACATGTGACGCTGGAAGTACATCGGGAAGACAAATGACCAAACTTCTAGCACTAAAAGCACTGCATAGGGGGAGGGATACATGGTTTTACATCACCTTGACCTTTTCGGGCAATGTGTCACTCTCGAAGGCCTAGATGAAGGCACCAGTGGCAAACTGATTATCCCTCGGACCCTGATGGACGCACCAGACAAAATGAACGCATTGTCACTCTAAGTTGGTGCGCAGCTCGTCGTCAGACTGCAAAAGAAGGTCCCTGGACCATATTTAAGCTCTTATGGGGAATGATGGTAACGGATACATCCCCCAGCTTGTCAGAAGCGAGTAATGCCCGTGATTGGGCAGAGGATGCTGTTTTTATCAAGACCGACCCAGACCGTATTTTGGACAAGCCCTCCACCTCCCCAAACTTGTCCTCTAAATGGTCTACAAAAAACTGTGGCTTCACTGAAACGAAGGAGTCCCCATCAGTTCTCGTACATATGAGGTACCGGCGTGAATAAGGTTCGCTACCATCCTTAGCCTGGCGTTCCTCCCATGATGTGACCAGGGAGGGGAATGATTTAGAGTCACACTTCCTTGCACTGTACTAAGACTTAGAATGCTTAGAGACTGCTGGTGTTTGATCACCAACAAGTGATGATGTGGTACGCTCCATCATCCGTCATCTGCCCTGATTCCACGCACTCCGACCAGGGAGCCTTCCCACAGGCGCCACCCAGCTGCAACAAAGGCCACCTGGCAGGATGGCCATTCCCAGGAGTCCCAATGCCCCAGGGTGACAGGCATCTACTCCTTGGCATACGTGGGGAGTTAACACTGCAGGCATCATCACCAGAGCGATCTCTGTGTTGTCAGGGGGCTACAACCAACAGGGTACGTGGAGGTCCCACCACGAAGGACTGGCTACCGTGCTTAATATCAGCACAAAAATGTCCATAGTCATCGTCGGCACAGAAATCGGCACTGCATAGTGCATGGTGGAAAATGGACCCAGGAAGGTGTCCTCACCCAAGAGATGGAGAATGAGCCAGACTGCAAAGAGACGACGAGAAAGTGGGCTACAGATCTCAAGGCACGATGGACACAATACACCATGTAAGGTGCCCTTCCCCAACCGGCTCACTCTTTGGAAAAAGTTTTGAAGAATGGAGGTCAAACCCTACAGGGGACCATCTCACAAAGGCCAACACGTGTGAGACTCCTTTTAGTCGCCTCTTACAATAGGCAGGAATACCCGTGAAGAACATAAACATATACGATGCCAGGAAAATCTACGGATTCACATCAGAAACCTCTACGTGGAGGAGATGGTAATTCTTATTATGAAGTTTCATAAATTTTGCAAGAAGAAAGGAAAGTTGCTGAGTTCACTTGTATTTTTATTGGGTTGCCATAACGACGGGATTGTTCCACAATTTGCTAAATTTTCTCACTTTATTGATACTAAGATGGCAAAAAGGATCAAGTAACGTGCTATTTTGGCATTAGTATGGGAAAGAATTCATTTCACGTGTCAACAGTTGGATCTGATATCCAATGAATTGTATTTCTTGCATTTAGAACTTTCTCCTCATCTGTCTCCCGCATCCTGGAAGTGGGTTGATAAAGCTTCGTGGGCGTATTCGGATTCTACACAGAAGAATACGACTAAGAAACAATATTCGAAATTTCTTCAACTTCGCCAACAACCATCCACATCCAATGACATTACTCATCGTCGGACTGTTATTAATTTGACTGACAAGAAATTGGAGGATGCTACTTTGTTGGTTTTGGAAAAAGGTATAAACTTTACACCAAGGAACTTGCTTACTGTTTATTTTATTAACACTGTTGAAAGGGCCATTGCTCGCTTTCCTTAAGATTTGGCAGAGGAAATTAGACAGGAAATTTCTTATCTTTGTTGTGCATCGCCATCACAAAGGAATATTTCTTCCAGTGAAAAAGATGGCCATTCTGTCATTGAGGGAAGTTAAGGATATTTTAGTTCTTCCTGCTGATAAAGGTAGTGCCACTGTTCTTTTGTCTCGTGAAGTTTATTTGGCTAAAATGGCCTGTTTATTGGATGATTCTGCTTACCATAAACTTCGGAGCGATCCTACAGACCAGATAAAGCGGAAGACCATTTCACTTATTAAGAAGAGCTCCCTGCCAAAGGACACCATCAAAAAAATTTCATCCAGGGGCAGCAGTACCACACAGGCTGTATGGTTTACCGAAGGTGCATAAACCTGGAACTCCTCTTTGTCCTATTGTTAGTAATTTGGGCACTCCCACTTATAATTTAGCTAAATATCTTGCTTCCGTCCGCAGCCCTTACACTGGGAAATAAGAACATCATTTATCCAACTCGAATGATTTTATTCAACGGTTGAAGTCTTTATACATTGGAACATCCAAACTTTTAGTTAGTTTTGATGTGGTTTCTCTTCCTATCCAGGTACCTTTGGTCAACTTTTGGATGATAAAACTACTGAGCTGTGTCACCATGTGTTGATATCGACATTTTTTTTCTTTAATTACGTATTTTTTGAACAAACTGATGGTGTGGCTATAGGGAGTCCTCTTTCCCCTATTGTCGCCAATCTTTTTATGGAAGATTTTGAAGATATCGCACTCAGGACTACTTCTGTTCAACTTACATGTTTTTACATTGATATTTTCAGTGGGCCACTTGGAATGGAAGCTCTTAATCAGTTTTTAGATCATTAGCTGTCTTCATTCACTTATCAAATTTTCGATGGAAATTGAAAGAGATGTCAAATTACCTTTTTCGGGTGTTCTAGTACACAAAAAAGAAAATGTAACCTTGGGACATGGCGTATACTATAAACCCACAAACACGGACTGCTATCTTCATTCTACAAGCTGTCATCCACCACATCAGCGCATCGGAGTTTTACGTACATTGGTCAAATGAGCTTATGCCATTTCTGATACCAAACATTTGACACATAAACTGGATCATCTTAGGACTGTCTTCAAGCTCAACAGATATACCAATCATCAAATTAATCATGCTTTTCAGTTTGGACCATCAAGTGAACCAGCGCCAGATACTAGTAAATCAGTCACTTTTCTACCTTTTGCTGGAAGTATTTCTCAAAAATTTCTATAATTCTCAGGATTGGATTGTTTGGGGGAGAAGACCAGACAGCGAGGTCATTGGTCTCATCGGATTAGGGAAGGACGGGGAAGGAAGCCGGCCGTGCCCTTTCAAAGGAACCATCCCAGCATTTGCCTGAACTGATTTAGGGAAATCACACAAAATCTAAATCAGGATGGCCGGACGCGGGACTGAACCGTCGTCCTCCCGAATGCGAGTCCAGTGTGCTAGCCACTGCGCCACCTCGCTCGGTATAATTCTCAGGAAATATGGTATAAAGTGTCCTTTTGCCTTTGGCGAAGACTAGAGCTTTGTTTGTGTCTGTCAAAGGTGATTTGGGATTGAGGAAGCCTGGAGGTTATAAAATTCTCTGTCACTGTGGAAAGGCTTATACTGGACAGACTATTCGCAATGTTCATGACCGATGTGTGGAATATCAGCATCACGTATGTTTGCTCCAGCCTGAAAAATCTGCAGTCACCGAAAATTGATTCAATGAGGGGCATAACATGTCGTTTAAAAGAGATGCAAATTACTGGTCCACCTCCTCATTACTGGGATTGTATGCTCAAGGACTCCATCAAAATACAATCAACTGCTTACTGTATTAATAGAGATAAAGGTTTTCCTTTAAGCAAGATATGGAACCCTATTTTATCTGATATAAAACAACAACAGTCTGCTTTTTGACCCGCTACATCTTAATTTGCGATTTATCACTTTCACCATTTTCTACTGCCAGTGGCGCTGCAATTCTTTGCTCCACACGGGGCAGCTCTTTCACTTCTCGTGCAGGTGAAGTGGCCTGGACCCGGGGTATAAAGGAGCCACTGTTTCTGATGTTCATTCCGTTCCGGTGTGATTGTGTGCTCAGCGATTTCACCTCAAGATGGCAATCATATCCGGCTGTGAAGAGCATAAACGTGAAAGGCATTTAAAGTTTAACAGCTTTTCAACTTGCAATTCTTTTAAGACAGAGAGAATCCAAAATATTTATAGCTTCACCATGCAAAGTATGGCACTAATTTTCTACACGGCTCCCCAGTTGTCACAAAATGTTATTAATTTAGTCCCTGAAGGTTTCATACGAATGACACCTCTAGGCTACCATAACATTTATATAGGAATTATCAAGGTGTAATATGACAGCAGAGACGAGCAGACAGTTCTAGAATTTGTGGAAACTACCCACATGGTGCCGATTTGTGATGCCAAACTTCCACTACCTTAGTAAAGCATATTTTTGTTCTGTCGTTGCAACTACAAAAACTGCATGTTTTTTGGTTGTTTCACTGAAGAACGAAAATACCCTTGGCCACACAAATGAAGAATTTACCACTATCTTATTTTAACAGTGGTCATTGTTAGCCAGATTATAGCATATATGTGAATCAGAATGCTGTGTCTTAATTCAAATAACTAATGATCATTATATTTCAGAACAGTAGAAGTAGGACTGCAATGAACTGATTACTTTAAGTGTGATTTATAGAACCTGTGTAGTGAGTCTTTCCAGTTGCATAGCAGATGGTGATATTTTTTATGCAATTATCTTCAGAATTAATGTAATCAAACAACAATGAACTTTGTTATTATTGTTAGGGCTTAACCGAAATGCTTAAAGAATAAATAAATAAATAAAAAAGAATGAGTGATTGTGCTACTTTTACCACTACACCATGAGCACAAGAAGGACTGCAACAGCTCAACCAGAAGATGATTTTTTATTCCTACGGCATTGCCAGTCTGTGCAGATGGCCAGACTTTGACTTCTGAAAGGTGGCCAATTTTCGTGCTATCAAGTGTACCACTGGTACCACTAGAAAAAAAAAAAACTGTCTTCTATACAAAGCCTTCTATACAAAGTGATTTGTATCATTTGTGCTCTTTTCTTTGAATTTAACTAGGCTTATTGTCTACAACAGCTGAAAGTAAGTTTTTGTGAGTTAGCACATTTTTCTGCCAACCTCTTCAATTGATCTCCAAGAAGGAGAAGGGAAGGATGCTGGAAGGACAGAGGAGGGTTCACTGTCATTCGTGTCCCACCATATTCTCACTGTTTATCACACTGTATATGCATTATGCACTCCTGTTTGTATTTCCTGTGTCTCTTCTTTCTGCCACGTAAGGTGCACGAAGTTGCACTCTGAGTAACCCGATCACCTCTGTAGTGAGTACATAGCATTAACCTTATTGTATGTAAGCTGTAATATGGTAACCTGCTGTTCTATATGTGTATCATTACTGTCCACAGTATTTCCCTTCTTCCATAAAGGGATAATAGACAATCGTATCAGTGCTTGGTACTTTCAGTATGAAAAAAATAACTACTGTGATGTGTGGAGACTCCTCTAATCTATACAAAACACAATAAATAAACAACAAAGGGAATAAAGGGTAGTTTATAAAACATGAGTGTGCAGCATGTAGACAGACAATTAAGTTCAGAAACGGAAAATCTAAAATACAGATAATTAAATATCTTCTTCACTCAACAACAAAAGCTTATGCACAACTTCTGCATACTAGGAAATACCTATTGTCATTTTACCTTTTGTACACAACTTTTACATCCTTCCATTCAAGAAAGCTGCTCATTTTTGGTTTTCTTGCCAAAATTGTGGTTATTAACTCTCGTGTGATCTTCTTCTTTACTTTGTCAGGGTGAGCAACATACCATTTCTGCAGTCTCAGCTTTCCTTGGCGGCTAAATAGCAACATGAACTGCATCTAAAAATGAAAAAAAAAAAAAAATAATAAAGCTGTGTTTATTTTCCACTATGTTAATGCACTATTCTGAAAAGAGCAAGCATATTTTATTTATATATAATAATAATAATAATAATAATAATAATAATAATAAAGGAATCATCTGTTATTATACAGGTTAACAAATAACTTGACCAAAGGCACCAAAAGTAGTTCAAGATGTGCAAATTTGTCTTGAGTGCACATTGACACTGGTAAGTTAACAGATTGATTGAAATTACTTTTTAATTGACTTTTTACAGCATGGGAATCAAGTTCCAACACAAATCATATCTCCGTCATGTGCCAACTGTCCACCAATGCCAGTGAGAACATCAGTTTGTTGGTAATAGTTGAGCAATGTTTGTACATGTGTAATCAAATGGTTCAAATGGCTCTGAGCACTATGGGACTTAACTTCTGAGGTCATCAGTCCCCTATAACTTAGAACTACTTAAACCTAACTAATCTAAGGACATCACACACATCCATGCCCGAGGCAGGATTCGAACCTGCAACCATAGCGGTCGCGCGGTTCCAGACTATAGCGCCTAGAACAGCTCGGCTACTCCAGCCAGCACATGTCTAATCCATTAACTGAAAACTGCAACAGGATATGACACATTCTTCAGGTATTGGCAGCCAGTTCCATTATTTTTAGACTACACCTAAAGATTCTTGACAACCACTGGAACAATGCTGAAATGGTACATGGCAGTTATCAAATACTAACTTATTTTGGGTCAACCAAAGTTTGTGGTACCACCTACCTGATTTTACTCATAACACAACTGTGTTGCATGGTGTGATGTTATGGAGGTGTGGCATATTTGAAACGGATTGTTTTTGCACAGGATGTGATGGCGTTTCAATGGCACACTCTATTGTGGGATGTTTACGTTTCTAATTTGTTTGTGGGTGATGTCAGTATTTCACTGGACTCCGTGACTGCTACTTTTGAGAATAATATTGGCCAAGTTTGAGGCAGTTTGTTAATGAGCTATTTTGACACTTTCAGTTATGGGCATTTTCGGGTTCAGAATTTACCAGTGCTGTGTGTTGTTTACAGTTTTAAGTTTAATTTTATATTTTGTTTTTGTTAGTTATGGATATGACAACGAAGTGCATGAGTAGGATGCTGTGTGCCACAATAAGTTGACCACAATTAAATTCCTGCAGTTATTTGGTTTAATTGCAAAGTAGGTGAAGTGTTATGTCTGAGGAGAAGGCTGCTGCACTTCAGACCAGGGCATTCAGCATATGGACATTGCAGGCAGGAAAACATATGACATTCTGTTCAGATGGCCTCATGATCTGAGATGTCTCCACTGGCCAGTCAATGTAATGTGTTGATGACATTTTATTTTTGTTATCACTCGATAGCATTTGAAGAAACCTAACATTTTTATAAGCTAGTAAAAGTGTCCTCCCAAGAACAATATTTACATCTACATTACACTTGTAAAATACAAGTCATTATATTGTATAGTGCAGTGCACATGGTGTAAAAATACCAGCATTCCCTTTCCAGCTCACTTCCACGGGGAGCTTAGCAAAAACTGCTTATACATCTCTATGGGCTATAATCTCCCTCAGTTTACTGTCATAATGATTACAACATAGGAATGCTGCAAATGGCAATTTTTTTCTTGAATTCCCAGGGACAGTCAATTTTCAGAAATTTATAAGTCAGTTTTCAGAAATGTATGCGTATTTATGTCACACACACTGGGAATTTAACAACTGTGAAAACGAACCCATCAATCTCACAATTGCTCTGTTAATATTCCAGACGGAAACAATTCTAAGAAGTGGAATATATCTCTACTAAATGACCTTTTCCACAAACCAGTTGCATTTTGAATGTTTATTCCCAGGAATTTCAGGCCTGGAATTACCTTGATGACTACAAGAAAATGGTCAATGCAGCACATGTCACTCCAGACCTTAAAGCCTATAATTCAACTTACTAAATTTGACACAATCAACACCGTGTATAATCTTAAAACTTGGCCTAATGATTCATAATTAATTTTAATCATCCAGAATGGATCCTGGTACCGTGACTTTGTATCAACAATACCTGGCAACTGCATAAGTGTCTGTTACACTACTGCATACACAAATGTAAAACAGTTTTAATTTTGGTTGTTTATGACTAGGATTGAGCAGCTATTGTTGGATTATAGTTATCTTTCTGCTTACTTATGCATGTCATATTACACATGTTTATACTGAGAGCCAGCATTGTCTTTGCATTGGGCTGCATATCACTCAACACTTTTTGCATTTGTAATTGTTGTATGTAATTATTAATACAAATGTCAGAAAATGTGATGTCAAGATACAAAAATATTATCTATTATTTTAACATAAATTTTGTTTACTACATGACAACATCTAACTGCCACAAACAGGTGATGTGATGTGCAGAGTGGACGGCATATTTCTACTCTTTTGAGGAAACCAAATGCCTAAGTTGCTTGCAGCCCAAATTACAATAGCTTCAAAGAAAAATGAAAATTAAATGGTAAAAAGTAATGTGCTGAAAATTAAGTGGTAAAAGTTAATGTACATCATAAATTCATAAGATCCAGTAAATCGATAACATTTGAAAACACAGCCTGCCCCTATTCAAGGATCTGGAGTGTGTGAGGGACATTTAATGCTGTTAATTCACACTGCCTGTCTGGCTCTATACGAAAGCAAACCCACATTTGCTTGAACAAATAATGTAATACACTTGCCATTTTTCTCTGCTATGGCGAAACTTTTTTTCTCTTAAGCAATGAACAAGATAAACACGAAAACATCAAGTCAAAACTTCTGGATGTCAGGCAAAGATGTATTTACTTTGATAAGCTGGCAGTTCTTATCTCGACGCCTGTGGACTAAATGTGAGTGCTAATGAACGTCATTGTTTCTGTATAAGTTTTTACTTGAATTTATTACAGAACCATTTTTATTTTAACGGAAATGTGTTCTCGAAGTGAGAAATAAATCGCTTTCACAATCTATATCAGTCGGAAATGTATAATTCTATCCTTTTTTATTATCGAAAAAGGTATAGGCCTAAACGGCCTTTTAATCATTTTTGCTAATCCTGTTCCTGTGACAACCACATGCAGTTAATACAGCTAACATAATAGTTGACTTCTAGCCACACAATATATGAAGCCGGCAAATATTTATCGACGTTTGCGGTTTCTCAGCTGGAGAACACCTATATTGTAGTCATATTTAGTTAGTTGCAAATAACCATATTTAACACTGCAAGTCACTATACATTTTACTGTCTAATGTGTTCAGTTTTTTATCTAACTTAATTTACGAGGTAAATCTCTTCTCGCAATAAAATTTGTTAGAAGTTCTGTACCTTAAAGGACCTTTAAACGTGCGCGTCCAGCAAGTTAAAAAAAGCTCCTTGTCTGTATTTACTTCGTGGAACAGTTTGTCATTAAAATAATTTCATGAGGTATTTTCAGGCAACATTTAATTGCTACCAATGTTAAATGTTCCACATCTACATACACCACATTTTGTCGACCTTTCACTGTCACAGTCCACACTCCACAGATGTTCCGAATTCAGTTGCGATATAATTTTGAATCGTGTTCTCGGGAGGAACGAGCAGACGATATCTATAAAGGCAGCTCAGTCTGCAGCCCTAACTACGGAAAACGTCTGTGTATTGTTTTCTACCGTCCATTATTTTCCATGGGAAACAAATTTTTATACCAGAAAAAAACTGAAATGAGTACTTCAAATGACTCTCTCCGTAGTACGCTTTCCTCGTCATCAATACATTTGTCCTCCTAGCTACCACAAAGTACATCGGAGTGATAACATACTATATGTATTGATTCGTATTCCATGCCCTCCACCACTGAAGGCCAATTTATACTAGCCGTCACGTAGAAACATTCCACTATGCATTTCAGATGGTGGCTTTCCCAGAGGCCGTCAACGGACCGTCACGTCACGTCAAGGTTCCTCAGGTAGAAAATTTTGACGCTGTAGTCGTCTGCTAACATCGAAAGTTAACCCATTTTCGCCATTCGTCTTATAGTAGTGGGTTTTCTTCTTTTGTGGCTTCTCAAGCTCCCTACACACACACCAATTTATTGGCCGACAGACGGACGGAACAATTCCATGGCAGCCTACACACGTACCAATTGACTCCACTCAGCGTTTACAGCGAAACGCTGTTGTTGTGATTTGTTTATTTTAAGTACATTGAGTTTACGTTTTACGAGATCCTCTTTGGTTTTACACAGAAACAAAAATTGGAGTTTGTCTTGGCTGTTTTGGAGATAACAATACGAAAAAAGATCAGACAGAGCGGTGGGCAAAGAAGGGGCTAACGCAAGGAGAGTACTTCACTCCTGCTCTGTTACTTTAGGGGCTGGGAGCCAATGATTTTCGTAATTACCTTAAAATGGATGAAACATGCATTTCAAACAATTCTTAACGAAAAAGAATATATTCATGAGAGTGGCTGTAAGCTGCGAGGAGAGACTGTTAGGTACGGTTTCTAGCCAATGGCAGGAGTTACGAGGAACTCAAATTCAGCATGGTTGTATCCCCACAATTATTAATTAAAATGACTCCTGAAATCTGCAACGCGATTTATAGTTGTCTCAGGAAGTACATCATGGTAAAGCAAAATAGATAAAACAAAAGATTTTCCTCTAAACTTTATTAATTTATTCACGCATTTAGCTTGAGAGATGTCCCTGTAAGTTTAACAAACTCATTTCAGATTCGAAAAAGAAATACCAAAAATGGTGGTGGCGAACACCAGCTAATAAATATAACAACAGATATATAAGAAATGAAGCATTTAACAATCATTAGAACGGTAAAAAAACGATCTCATACTTCACTCTTCATAGCAGCAGGCTTCGATATACACTGGATTTTCCTAACACTTGTTGCAAAAAAAAGAAAGTATACTCTATACTCCATTGTATGTCGAGATTTCGGTTTTTAGATTTTATTTCCGATGAGTATCGAAAATGACACCTAAAATGAGAAATTTAGAATGTGGACAGACGTTTATTCTATCCATATGCTGCACGAACCCATTACGGATTCGTTAAAAAATGAAGACATGTTTCACTTCTTGCTTCTGTATTGCTATACTTCTCGCATGACGTATCCCACAAACATCTGCTGTCTTTAAATGTCTCCAAAAGCTGTGTCATTTAAGTCTCGTCCACCTAGCTCCTGTCATGTATATTAGATCAGTACTTACTTCTGCATGCAGTAGCAAAGAATAACTTTTTGCTGAGTAGTTGGCATGTCAGTCAAAACAAATGTCCAGTTTGATAGTCAGTTGGTTGGTGCATATGTATGGCCCTGCAAACTTTATTTTATTATTATGCTTTGGTTTTGTGGCAAATTGCAAATGTCATGACATTTTTTCCATTGAGTGTTCTTCCATAAACGAGGTCAGTTTTAAAATAACAGAATGGAGCTGACACGTACATTGTGTACAAATAAGACCATAAGTTGATGAGGTAATTTTCACAAAATAACTTTTAAGTGAAAAAATCGGCCATGTTGAAGGACAAAAATATAGTCGTTTATAATGTTATTAGTTTATGTGAGGGAAAAAACCAGTAATGGGTAGGATAAACAGGCTCTATTTTAATGTGTTTGAATGTACATAAATTTTTTCACTAGTAAATAAATGCCGATAATTTAAAATGTCGTTCCTTTTCTCAGCACTTTATCACACAAAACTGATCAAGAACATACGTTATGAAGCTTGCTTTGGAGATTAATAAACTTATCATTATTAGTTCCTCAATTCTGATTAGCTTAAGAAATATAGGGAGAACTGTACATCAGAGGAATGTGGCATCAGAAAACAAGGAGCCGCTCGCTGAAAGGAAAATGCATGCCCCTGCTACTATCCATCTAAAAAGTATCATACTGCCAAATCACATGTACCTGTAATGTAGGTCTGCATTAGCTCAGTACCTCTCATGTCAGTGTCGCTGCTACTGCTGTCTGCTGTGTCACTACCTTCCGCATCAGTTTTTTTGCTGTTGCTGTTTCTGTGGTCATTGCTACTCTTCTCATTGGCGACGAATGGCTCTGTCATCAGTCAAGAGTTTGTTCAAGTAGAAGACACTACTCTTTGCGTATAGGCACGTGACTGCAACATAAAGCCCACTCATCTTTCCTATTGTCTGAAACATTTCTGCCACAAATTAATTGTATCATCTAGAGTGAATGTCACACTCTTGTTCCGTAAACTTTCTTGTAATAGTTCATACAAGTTCAATTGCGTTTAAATCTGGATGGTAAGGAGTTAATCTATGCACTGCATGTCCATGTTTGGAATGCAGGATATCAATTTCAGACATCTGAAATCTTTCTTTCTTGCTTTTAATAAGAGGATACATTTCTATTTCATTAAGTGGAATACCTCTTTGTGGAAGCCAGTTAAACATCTCCTCTTTCTGAGAAAAAGAGGCAGGAGATGGATTAAGTTTGATGTTATCCAGAATTATCAGTCTATAATACTGAGTCTGGTAGAGAGCAAGGGATTAATTTGCTTCTGAACCATTCCTCCAAAGTTTCAGAGTTAATATCATTCTGATAAGCAGGACAGTTAATCCCAGACTTAAAAATTAATAATGTTTTTGGTTTGAACGCATTATCGCCACCAGCACATACAATGGTAGTTCAGTTTCTCTTGGAAACTGGTTGTTTCCGTTGGCACTCCAAGAGCGACGAGTGGTATGCAATGAAAGTATGAAAATCTCATCTGTGTATATAATAGGCCTCCCACTATTCCTGTAATTCTGTATATGCAGTAAATACTGCAATTTCGCAAATATCTTTCTTTCAGTTAGTAATTTCCGCATTAAATCCTAAACCAATGATAATCTTTCATAGTTCCTAGCTGCTGCCCAAAAAATTTTCTTTTTCCTTTAAAGCTGGATGAAATTTTCTGTTGGTCATTTACAATTCATTTCGTGAAAATTACGTTCCATTAGTCGAACGACACATTTACCAATATCAGCCACTTCAGTTTTCATCTTCTCGTAGAACGTTTCTAATTTGGCGTTATAAGTGCCCCAGATTGCTGGTCAGTCATAACATCCTCACTCACAATGCAATTCAGACGGCTTACTTATATACCCCTAGCTGCAGCAGCATATGACTAGACATTTTTCAGATTAATTGCCAGATCTGAATCAACTTTATTCTCCATGAGTTTGTAAATGTTATACACAATAACTAGGTACATCTCGCTGACTGTATCACGGATGGTGTCTCTTAACCTTTGTAGCGTTGCTCTTGGGGGACGAAAATAAAAAGAACTGTTACTTTTTTTTAATGTCGAAAAAGTGAATATTTTGGTGGGCCACTTGGCAACAGAATCAGGGATTTATTACGCTATTATAATAATATACGTTGACCATTATATACCTGAATAAGAGCAGCATATTGATGTATATATATTTGAAATCGTTCGGAAGAAATATTATCATTTCTGTGCATTTTTATAGTCGCGATGTAGTCATACCCGGATCAACACTAAGGGACCAGAAGATTTAGAGACTTTTAAAAAAAAATGCAACACTACACAAAAAAAGTTGGTTCAGAAATAATAGGAAAACGATAATGTTCCTTCTGCCTCATGCTGCGTTCGGCCCATCAGCGTGACGTAATTTCTGGTGATGAAGTAACACAAAATAATTATAATTCAAGTAAATGAGGAGATGGAAATCATCAAGGTTAATTTACTAAAATAAGCACACTTATCTTTAACACACGTTTTTTTTAATGCTACGTACCTTTTCAGATTAAATTACAATAGATGACCATTGTGGTTAGATACTTTATACATAACAGTCAAAATGTCCTCTTGACTCTGTCTGTTCGATATCAGTTACAAGAAACTACATGTTTTCTGATTGGAAAAAATAACAATTAGCATATTCACTCAATACTTTCACATAGAATATAAAATACAGTTGCGGAACGCAGCAAGTCCGCGTCCGCCTCTCATGAAATACAAACAGTAAAAGGTGAGGCGCCAAAAGCCTCATTTGTCTTGAAACAACAGAATTCTTTTTTTTTATATACCATTAATCGATACATGTACATAGAGATTTACTGGCACCGCGCAAGAACGGCAAAGATAAATAATAATAGATTCTGTCACTGCTATGTGATGGTTCATTTCTTTTACTTTACAATTGTTCGATAACTTTAGGCCATCAGGCGTTTACTATTGAGCGTATATTAATGTTTGTGAGGCGAAAATTACTAATATTACACTGCCTCCCATGAGGAGGGAAGGAATACCGAAGGTATTACTTTCATCCTCATGCCCATTGGAATATTTGTAATTTTCGGGTGTAACATACAGGTTATTAAAAATTTCATTTCACATTCATTCCATAATAAAAGAATTAACGCTTCAATTTGTAATTACTGACGATGGATCATTGTGAATTTGTTATGTGTGTCTATCAGTGTTTGCATGGATTCAGTCTTTCTTGATGATTCTTAAAATTAAGGCTATAAGTACACATATTTACAAACTTTATAAGGAAATAGAGTCACACTTCATTTTTTAACGTTGCAAAAGTAATTTGACTATCACAACTGGTACACAACTTTCTGTTTTGACTGTATTCATTTTATTGTCATCGTCTTGTCGATTGACTGCCTTGTCTGTTGTCGCACTTAATTATAGATTTATTTTCGTCGCACATACACTATTTATGATAGACTTGGATTGTAGAGCGGCCACTGGTGATGGCTTCCATATCTTTCACTTCAGGGCTCGAGTGTGGCTCTCCGAATTATTTCACATATGAAACAGATAAAATATCTTATATTAGAATAGCTTACAAAACTAATTTTATATACATATGGGATGGGATTTAGGAAGGATCGGATCCTTTGACATATTTTCGTGTGCTTATTTTCATTCGTATCGTGACCTTTCGTTAAAGTTTACATTTCAACATTGTTCAGAGGTGACCATGTGACTTGTCTCTGTGTACAATCAGTCATTATACTAATTACGCTAACTTCTCTATCCTAGAGTCTCTCAGAAGGTTTATGATACATACATAATGCTTTAGTACTGGGTGTGAATGTTTTTGCTACAGAATGTAGCGCACAGCAACTGTGTTGGCGGTTGAACGTTTACATTATTTCGTCACGTGGTGGCTGTCCGCCTCCACTGTTGCGAGCAATCTTGAAATTCAGTCTGTGCGCGCGCACGTGACCGGAGCTTTCTTGCAGAGCGTTGATTTCGCGCTTGAGGTGCCGTGCATCGCTTTTGTTCGGCGGATCGTGGCTTTGTGCTTTTTAGATTGCTGGAGGGAGCTTCTGCCACCGAAACTGCCTCATATCACTTCCTGCCCACTATCCAGTTACGGATTCACAGGTAAGTGGTAGCTACCGCTGCAACTGCACGTGTGGAATGACACTGATTACTACACACTGCACACATCAATGAATTTTTTTTTACACATATGGTGTAGTAGAATATTGCCACTGAAAATCGTCGAACTTTAAAACTTCACTTGCACTGTGGTGAGCGTCTGTGTGAACGGTGTATTAAAAGAAATTCTCGCTTCATAACATCCCACGGTGTTTACAAGTTGATTTACATACTAATATTTACAAGACTTCATTTAAATCGAGAATAAATCTAATTGACCACTTTGAATCAGAACAATTGTTTCTTAATTAGTCTTTTTTTTTATTTATGCCTACGGTCACAGGTAGGCTATTATAAGTCCTTTTTCTTTGACCAAATCCATTCCAAACTCCTTTACAAATTAATTTCATTCATAGTAATCTTTATCACGCTTGCTTATTCATTTTGTAGGCTCAATACATTTTTTTTTAAATTGCTCGTCTTATTTAGTGACTTGTGAGGGGAGCTTCATTTATGTCAAAGTTTCTCTCATATGTGCTTGTCTTTAAAGAAAGTTCGAGGACAGATTTGAAAATAGCAATTCCGCCTCAGGATTTCGTGTAGAAATACAAACAGTCGTAAAAGAAAAGTGGGCAAAGCGAGCCTACTCACAGATCGTCGACAGAATTTAAATTACTCCTCAACCAGGTCGAAAATTTAATTTACATTGCGCATTACAAAAGCAATATGCGCGTCGCGAACCTACTCATTTTTATATGTAGTGCCTCACTTCCTAAGCACACGTGCATCTTTACAAGTTGATCCTGAGGAGTGGATAGGATCAAGGATCTTAAAGGATTTGCACTTAGGAAAGGGATTCAATAATCACAGAGAAAACAATAAATATTGCAGTGTGCACTTAAAATAAAATCTATCACTTTAAGCATGTATATCTAATATGTATCTTGCTGCAGCTTGCTTACTACTCTTTGCTCATTTCTTAGACTAAGTCAAGTTTATGCATTACGCACTTGGGTATTAATTATCATTTGTATATATATGCCTCTCACTAGAGTGTTGTTTGCTGCTGTCGCGGCCTGTGAAGCTTGGGCGAGATTCTTATTCTATTTGCTGCTAGCTTGTGAATTTGCAGTATCGCTAATGCTCAATAGTACCGTGAAGTTGGCATAATAAATCATGTTACTCATATGTTCTTTTACTCAGCTTGTTTATAGTCTGGACTCATCTTACTTTGCGTTATATAATAAACTTCCTTTTTATTCCATCACGGTTTTTCTTAAGGTTAACGTCAGGCCTTTTTTAGAACAATTGCACTGCGTTATCAATCTGTTCATGCTTAATCCTAGGTATCTGTTTACTTCAAAGAGATGTTATTTCATCGCTGGCACAGCACTGTGCTGGAAGTTACAAGTTAAATCTACCGACTGTTTTGCACTAACAGGTGGTGCCTTATTTACGTCACATTTGAAAATAGGGAATAACCTCATGGAATCGAATCTTTTCACATAACTTTCCTCTTTTGTCTGGACGTTTAAGTATTTCCTTTTAAAACAGGTCATTAATTTGTCCTCGATTAAATTTCAATTACTAATACTAAGTACATATAATCATCATTTTCATATTACTATTTAGTGAGAGAAGTGCATTATTCGCTCCTTCTTGCTCATTCTCAAATTACTATTTAGCGAGAGAAGTGCATTATTCGCTCCTTCCTCTTTCCTCATTTTAGTACCTCGGGGCTAATTAATACCTCTTGAGTACCTCATTTTTCTTACATACTAACTTATAACTAAAATTGAAAATCGCCTCTAGGACATCTCCTCCTGTTTACATAAAGATTATTCATGTAAATACTTGTCTACAACTTATACTGTATTTTATTTTCCAGACACATTGTTTTGATACATAAGGTTTCCTTTTAGCACCGGTTAACGTCCGTAGTCAGTTCAGTTCCGTTCTTGTTACTCATTGGTTAATCCTGATCTCCAATACCTTAGAATTTTCTGACAGCTTAAATTAACTTAATTCCTGGCGTTATAAAATTTTCTTAAATCATGATGGTGGAACAATCCTTTGATTTTATTCGTGGCAGGGTCAGATAACAAATAGCTACCAATGTGTGGTTTCCTCATTATCACAAAGGGACCTTCATAAATGTGTTGCCACTTACGATTCTTCTTTAACAACAGGGATGGTTTAAAGTGAGTCCTGACTAATACTTTTTCTCCTTCTTTGAAATCTATAACTCTGTTTACCTTCTTATCAAATGCCTTTTTTCGGAGGTTAGCATACGTTGTCAATGATATGAGAGCTTGCCTGATTTTTGCGTCTAGGTCCAATTCGTTGTCTTGTAACTTTGGAAGGGGGTCTATCCATTCATTCCTTTCTTTTGATCTTGACATTAACTCATGTGGCGTGAATCCGGTCGACAGATGAGGAAGGTGGTTTACAATCTGTTCGAAAGGTGTTACGAAGTCTACCCACTTAGATTGTTTATTCGGAATGTACGTCCTTATAAATCTGTTAAATTCTTTGAAGATTCTTTCTGTCGGATTCGATTGCGGTCGAAACAGGGATATCAAAATTTGTTTGATTCCATGGCGAGCAAGAAATGCACGCCACGGGCGTGATGTGAAATTTGAAGCATTATCAGACAAGATTGATTCTGGAACCCCGAATCGTGGGAAATAGTCATTTTCAATGCAACGAATTATTGGATTTGCACAAGAAGATTTTACTGCGTACAGTCTTATGTGCTTAGAAAAATTGTCCAGGATTGCTACTAAGTATTTAGAGCCTCCCCTACCGGTGGGTAGTGGACCTGCCAAATCAATACTAAGAAGCTGGTTTGGCCTTTCAGCAATTATTGGATTTAGTGGGATTGAAGTGGAAATGTTTAAGGATTTTGCCTTTTGACAGATGACACAGTTTCTCAATAATTTATGGATTCTCTGGTGTAGATTCGGAACATAACAGTAAGTCGAGATTTTCCTTTTACATTTTTCTGGTCCGTAGTGACCCCATGAAATGTGAGTGTACCACAGAAGATGTTCAATGAAATTTCGAGGGATGCAAACACACCACCTCTCAGATGACTCAGACGTCTTATGAAATAGCACTTCGTTATGAACTTTATAAAACTTGGACAAATTGTGGGCTGGATTTTCGTGAAGAATTTGTATAACCTTTTTCCATTTTGGATCTGTATTTTGAAGAATCTGAATCTGCCTACATAACTGAAGAAAATACTTTCTGTGAATTGGATCTTTCATTAACAAAACTTTATAATTAGACATTTGTTCCACCAGTTCGCTGGTTTCTGGTAAGCCCTCAGGTGAGCGAGAAAGTGCGTCTGCTATAAGATTATCTTTACCTTTTATATATACAATGTCAAAGTCATATTCCTGCAGGAATAAGCACCATCGAGTAAGACGAGGGTGTTGCAACTTGCATGTAAGGAGGAATGATAAGGCTTGATGGTCTGAATAGACTTTAATTTTTCTTCCATAGATATAATAGTTAAATCGCTTAAAAGCCCATATTACGGCAAGTGCCTCCAACTCCGTAACCGAATAAGACTTCTCACACTCTGATAACACTCGACTCGCAAAGCTAATCACTTGGATTTGCTCGTGTCCATTTACTAATTGAATCTGAAAAAGACAAGCGCCAATACCCACAAAGGAAGCGTCTGCAGTAATACAAAATTCCTTATCCATCTGAGGATGATGGAGAATGTTACTGTTAACCAGACTGTCTTTAATTTTCTTAAATCCGTCTTGGCATTCCGGCGTCCAATTCCAATGTGAATTCTTTTTTAAAAGGTTGTGAAGAGCTGGATTGTTCAGTACCTGATTGGGAACAAAACGTCTGAAAAATGACGTAAGGCCGATAAATCCTCTCAGTTGCCTTTTTGTAACAGGGGTTGGAAAGTTTTTTATAGCAGACAATTTTTCCGGGTCGGGTTTAATTCCTTCAGGGGTGATGATGTGTCCTAAAAATTTAATTTCACTTTTTCCAAACTTGGATTTCTTAAGATTTGCTGTAACACCATACTCTCTGAATCGTTGAAATATCTTTTGCAGAAGGGCCACATGATCTTCCCAATTTCTCGATGCTACAAGAACGTCATCCACATAGACTGTTACCTCGTCTAAAAGTTCAGGACCCAGTACATAGTCAAGGGCAGAAATAAAAATTCCGGAACTCACATTTAGTCCAAACGGTACAACTTTGAAATGGTAAGATCTACCTGCAAATATAAACGCAGTGTACTTCCTAGACTCCTGCGCAAGTTTTACTTGCCAGTAACTGCTTTTCAAATCAAGGGTGCTCAAATACTTAACTCCATGAAACTTCTGCAGATGCTCTTCAAGAGCCTCTGGTCTCGTTCTTATGGGTACTATAATTTTATTGATTAATCTGGCATCTAGGACTAGCCTTATGCTACCATCTGATTTTAGTACAGACAATAAAGGACTCGAATAAGGTGAATGAGATACTTCTATCACATTCCAGCGTAACATTTTCCTG
Organism: Schistocerca cancellata; assembly: GCF_023864275.1. Taxonomy (NCBI): domain Eukaryota; kingdom Metazoa; phylum Arthropoda; class Insecta; order Orthoptera; family Acrididae; genus Schistocerca; species Schistocerca cancellata. The sequence goes on along the minus strand of NC_064626.1, from coordinate 481,409,548 downwards.
ATCTCGCACTTGACAGCTTCTCGTCTCGCATATGGAATGGAATAGCTTGTTCTACAGTAGGTTGAATGGGGCAGGACATCCATTCGATATTCAAAGCCTTTTATTAGTCCAGGTTTCTTAGAAAATACTTGAACGTAATCTGTTAACAAATTGTAAAGCTCATTCTTCTGTTGTTTGGATAATTCAGTGGACTCACTAGCTTTACTGTATAATTCATTCTGACCGGGAATTAGGTCTTTACACTCATCGTCATTAACACTTTCAGGATCTGTCACGTCTTCTGTCTGACTGTACTGTTGTCTTTTAGCCCATGGCCGTACTGCTATTTGACGCACCCCAAAGTTTGTCTTCACCTTACTTCTTAACAAATTTACAGTTACTTGTTGCTGGCTCGCTACTAGCGTACAGATTCCACACTCGATGTCAATTTTAGCTTTCGTCTGCCTCAAGAATTCCATACCCAGGATACATGGCACTGATAGGTTTTTAACAATAAGAAAAATGCACGTTACTGAAATAGACTCTATCTGGATTTGAAGCTGAGTCTGAAGATTTACACGTTGTGTTAGTGGACCAATTGCTCCCGATACGGTGCAACCTTGAATTGGAAGTGATAAAACTTTGCATACAGAGGATATTTGCTTAAATAAACATAAAGATAAGACATTTATATTAGCTCCTGTATCTACAATGGCTGTTACTGGTATGTTGGCAATTGATACTCTTATGGAAGCTTGAACTTGTTCGTCCCATACGTCATCATTGTCTTTCGTCTCAGTGTCTGCTACTATATCATCCCGTAAGTTTGTCTCTTTGTCATACCTAATTGCTTTAATTTCGTGTGGACTAAGGGACAGGGTGCCCCCATTCAAACCTGCAGCATCCTCTAGGAGGCTCAAAGGTGCTGCTTTTAATTTTCCGCTCGACGCTTACTTTGCTGCTGATTTATATTTCTTAGAGTTTCTTCCGTCTGGAACTGGTGTTGGTTTTGTGATACGAACTCGGTTGGAAATGGATCTTGTTGTCCTGGCGTATTCGCTTGCGCGTAATAAATTTGCGTATTATGCGGGCGTTTAGGCTTCAGACTTCCCGAAGGTCCGTTCGCTTGTTGCGTGAAGTGTATATTTTGTGGCTGAAAGGTATTTTGCTGTGGCTTGTGTTGATTGTAACCGTTACTGAAAGGTGTACGTTGGTCTCCACCTTGATTATGCCATTTATTTCTTTTCCACTGACGATTTGAATCGTAAGACTGATCGTTTTGATGATTACCGTTGATTGGTTGCGTGTTTCCATATTGCTGGGGCTGTGTGTTATAATGTGCATTTTCGTACTGAGGTGGTGACGAATTATATATTGGATTGTATCTCTGGCCGTTATTGTACTTATTTTTGTATTTGCTGTTGGAGTACGTAGTGTGTTTATTTTTGAAACCGTTGTGGGGTTGGTACTGGCTGTCGCTGTGACGCGCTTTCGCTCGGCCACCATTGTTGCCTGCATATTCTGTATTGTGCTAGCCGCCTGCACTGAAGTGAGCGTTGCCAACATCAACTCTAGCGTCCTCGTAAATCAGATCTAACGAGTCTAACACAGATAGGAAAGTGTCCGTATCGTCCTCAGACACGTTTACTAACTTTTCTCTGATCGCAATAGGTAGCTTAGTTTTTAGAATCATAATAACGTCTTTGGCGGTGATTGGCGAATCCCAGAACTTGATTTTCGCTAAATATTTTTCAAAATACCTTCTCAAACTACCGCGCTTACTGTTAAAAACTTCGGCGTTGTAAACCTCTTTTCTCAGGCGCTGCTGCACACCAGAACTCCAGAATTTAGCTAAAAACATCTGTTCAAACTCTTTGTAACTCTTACAAGAGTCGACCATTTCGGTTCCCCATAAGGCAGCATCGCCTACGATAAATCCACTAACGAATTGAATTCGCTGGCGGTCACTCCAGCTATTCGGGAAAATTCCTGAAAAATTTCGGAGGAACACTATAGGATGAATTTCTCTTTTCTGTGGGTGAAAGGTCGGAAAAATACGATGTTTGATCACGCTTTCCTCCTGCATCAAACTGACGAAAGTGGGTGGGCTGGTACTCTGGTTAACTTGTGCTTCTATAGAACTATGAGTTTGAGCGTTATCAAATGGTGAACAGTAATGTACCTGCTGTTGTTCATTACTTCGTGGTGAATTATTCCAGTCTCCTGACACGGGAGGTGGGGAATTTTCAACTTGACATTTTAGTGTACGAACTTCATCAACTATCTGTTGACGCCATTCAGGTAAATCTTGAGCTAACGTTCGTCTTATCTGGCCTAATTCTGACATCACCGTGTCTCCTGTTTTTCCAGGGGCCGCCAATATTTCAAATGTCACGTTTTTGACAGTTTCCCTGAGTTCGTTCTTGACCTTGTTTTCTATGAATCCGTCTTTATTTTTAATCCACTCTTGGTAGTGGTCAGACAATGCTTCAGCATGTGCCTTAACAGTATTCTTTATTTGATCCTCTACATTAAGAGTCTCGATCTGTTTGGAAAGATCATCAACAACATTCTCGATCGTGTCTACTGCGGTTTTAACTCCTTTGACCTCATCAGAGATTGCAGTATAATCTTCTCTTAAGGTCGCAGCTTGTTTTTGATATTCCATCACATTTGAATTTATTTCTCCCTTGGCTGCTTCGATTTTTTTCATCTAACCGTTTTGAAATATCCTCTATTTTTGACTCTACTTGTGTGTCAATTTCTAGCCTAATGGTCGTGATCTGACTACTGATTTGGCTTTGGACATTACCCAACAGGGTATTTAAATCAGCTGTTATGTCTGCCTTTAGTTCGGCCTTTACCGAATTTAACCGTGTATTTGGGTCATTTATCTCCATTTGCAGATCTGTTTTTACTGAATTTATGTCTGTTTTTACCGAATTTATTTCTGTTTTTACTGAATTTATGTCTGCTTTTACTGAGTTGCACAGATTTGTAAGGACCTGATTTTTATTATGCCGTCTTTCGGCCTTCTCTTTTTCTTCGCGGGCCTTTTCATCTTATCTTTCCTGTTTTTGGCTTTCGAACTTGCGTTCCATTATTGCTTCGATCATTGCAGCCAAGTCATTTTTTTCAAAAGCGGGAATAGTTTGCACACTAGGACCAGCTTCTAAAACTTCGGTCGAGGCTGTTTCTGCCTCCGCTCGTGTACCTATCGCGCGTGATCGTAATGGATAGTGAGGTCCATTCGCATCACCGCTGTCGTCTGGTTTTGTTTGTGTCCGCTGTTTACCGTCAGTCATGTTCATGAATCATTTGTCAAACGTCAAAATGCTACAGATATTGTTTGTCACTGCCGTCAGTCGTTTGTCTGTGACGTAGTGCTATGGCTTACTGGGACCTAAGATGAAATTTTAACTCTAGGTAACAACTGACGTTCATTTACACCAAGAAGACAAGATGGTTCCTACTAATTACAAACAAATGAAATATCACACGTTTTACCCGTTTTGAGCGTAGTTATCAGCCATATCGTAATTTTTTATGCACTGACAACAATGATACACTTTCACTGAATTTAACTACATAAGAATGGACTATGGACAAATTGAAATAAAGCTGTTTCAAGGCAAGGAAAGACAGGTTTACGTTCTGATCAACTCGAAAGATGCTACGTCACTACGAAAGCTTGGCTACTGCGTATAAAAATTTCACTTACTATGGCTGTCTTGATGGTGATACAGATGAATACTCGCGTTTTTTGGTAATTTCATCAATCGTTCTTCTGAATTAATTAAAAGGTTTTCCCACTTCTCTTTCTCGGTTGAATTGCATCCACATGAAAAAATGAAACAATTATTAGAACAAGCACTGAAAAATTTTTAAACACATAAATGAAATGATTTTTTGATCGAGTCCCTGTTCGGGCGCCAAGTGCAGCGTTGCTCTTGGGGGACGAAAATAAAAAGAACTGTTACTTTTTTTTTTAATGTCGAAAAAGTGAATATTTTGGTGGGCCACTTGGCAACAGAATCAGGGATTTATTACGCTATTATAATAACATCGTTGACCATTATATACCTGAATAAGAGCAGCATATTGATGTATATATATTTGAAATCGTTCGGAAGAAATATTATCATTTCTGTGCATTTTTATAGTCGCGATGTAGTCATACCCGGATCAACACTAAGGGACCAGAAGATTTAGAGACTTTTAAAAAAAAATGCAACACTACACAAAAAAAGTTGGTTCAGAAATAATAGGAAAACGATAATGTTCCTTCTGCCTCATGCTGCGTTCAGCCCATCAGTGTGATATAATTTCTGGTGATGAAGTAACACAAAATAATTATAATTCAAGTAAATGAGGAGATGGAAATCATCAAGGTTAATTTACTAAAATAAGCACACTTATCTTTAACACACGTTTTTTTTAATGCTACGTACCTTTTCAGATTAAATTACAATAGATGACCATTGTGGTTAGATACTTTATACATAACAGTCAAAATGTCCTCTTGACTCTGTCTGTTCGATATCAGTTACAAGAAACTACATGTTTTCTGATTGGAAAAAATAACAATTAGCATATTCACTCAATACTTTCACATAGAATATAAAATACAGTTGCGGAACGCAGCAAGTCCGCGTCCGCCTCTCATGAAATACAAACAGTAAAAGGTGAGGCGCCAAAAGCCTCATTTGTCTTGAAACAACAGAATTCTTTTTTTTTTATATACCATTAATCGATACATGTACATAGAGATTTACTGGCACCGCGCAAGAACGGCAAAGATAAAGAATAATAGATTCTGTCACTGCTATGCGATGGTTCATTTCTTTTACTTTACAATTGTTCGATAACTTTAGGCCATCAGGCGTTTACTATTGAGCGTATATTAATGTTTGTGAGGCGAAAATTACTAATATTACACCTTATTTCCACAGTTCAGTAGTGGGTGTAAGCGAAGTGACATGGCATGACATGGCATCTGTTGTGGATACACCCTGAGTGATGGTGACGTGACATGATGGTCCATTGACACCTATAGTGGATCAACCTTTAGCTGTCAGCCAGAGACAAGACTTCTGGCACATATCTACCTTACTAAGAGACTAGCCAAGAAGCCAACATAAATTGCTGGTTGCCTATCCCAAGGCTGCTATGCCCATCAAAAATTTGATATTCAATTTTTCGTGTGTTTATTGACCAAATTTAAAAATTTAAAATGCCATCATAATCTATTCAAAAAGAGATGTTTGACACACTAAGACAGATATTATTGTTAGATCCTGTGAGTTGGTCTTGAGGTAGTGTGAGTGATGGTGCACAAATGTTCAGACCATATTCTCCCAGTATTTGAGAATGAGAACACTTTGCAACTTCCAACAAACTTTGCACATAATGTCAAACTGTAACGAAATTTTTCTCACTGACATCTACACAATATGACGAAAGGAAAAACGGTTATCGTTTCTACATTTTCGCTGTTCATGCACTAGAACTTAATGCTTCAGACATGACGTTTTAATTTATTACTTCTTTACTACTAAATCAATTTGCAAGAAACATATTTCATGAGATATAACACAATAAAGATTGAGGTGCATGAAATATGTGCATTTGCTTAAATAGAGTGCAAGTTACCCATCTACATGTACATGATTACTCTGCAATTCACGGTTAAGTGTCTGTCAGAGGGTTCATCGAACCACCTTCAAGCTATTCCTCTAACATTCCAGTCTTGAACAGTGCACAGAAAAAATGAATGCTTAAATCTTTCTGTGCAAGCTTTGAACTCTTGTACTTTATTAGCTGGGTGCCAACAAAATATTTTCATACTATGAGCAGAAATTTGATAATTCAAATATCATGAGAAGATTCTGCTACAACGAAAAAGTGTTTGTTTAAATGATTGCCACCTCAGTTCACATATCATAGCTGTGGCAGTCTCTCCCCTATTTTATGATAATATACAGAAAGAGCTGTCTTTCTTAGAACTTTTTCGATGGCCTCCATCTGGTGCAGGTCCCTCTCTCCACAGCAATAGTTTTGGAGACGGCAGTGTGATCAATAGAAGTTAAAAAAAAAAGATTTCATGAGAGATAAGAAAATGTACTTTATTTTCATTGCGATAATAAAATGTAACATCACCAGAAACTAATATATTTTAACACCATCACCATTAAACCATACAGCAACAGACTCAGACTCATTTATTTTATGTGCTCGTTTTATGAGTATGAATGGTGACCTTGAAGGCAATATATTAACATTGAGTAGACTCTTTTATGGTAGTCGCATCTCTAATGGTCCAAGTGAATTAGTTATTGATCTCTGGGTTTGAGTTGAACCTGATCAGCAGGAGATTGTCAATTTTTTTTGGAGGGAAATGACTTTCATGTATGTCTTCAGAATCATGAGTGGTGTCAATACCGTTAATGGCATTTAAGGAAAATAAAGTTTCTGCCATTGTGGTATATATACGAGTAGTGCATTTGTGGATATTGGTCTTGTGTATTTGGCAAATAATGGATGTATTGTTGTCTGTTCTCACCCTGGTCATTCTTATATTACTGTATGCTTTGTTAATGGTCAACATCTGTTTAAGTTGTGTATGGCTAAGCTGAAAAGAAAGAATAGTATTGTTGCTGAGGTGAGGTATTATCATGGATGTAGAAGCATGTACTGTTTGCAAGCTTGTGAGGGACAATTTGCCAAATGATGATGATGTATTCATTCGTGAATTACTGTCAGGTTCTTTTGAGTTTAATTGTGTTGGTAATAGTGATAATTTGGTTAACAGGATCACACTTCAATGTGCGAGTGATGAGCAAAGTGTTTTGGACATGCCATGTGAGCAGAGGATCGTTGGTAGGTGGTCGGTTGAGGTTGGCAAGCCTGGCAGTTCGAAAGTGGTCTCTTTAGTAGATATGTTGCATTTTCTGAATGTCCAGCCAAAAAATCACAGTCTTTGCTTTGCTTTCCTCACAACTTTTTCTATGTGATTATTAGAGTTTAAATTATTCGTATTGTAATCCCTAAGTATGTAGTTGAATTTACAGCCTTTAGATTTGTGTGTTTTACCATGTAACCGAAATTTAGCTCATTCCTTTTAGTATTCATGTGGATGACTTCACAATTTTCAGTATTTAGAGTCAGTTATCACTTTCCGTACCATATGTATCTCTTGTGTAAATCAATTTTCAGTTAGTTTTGATCATCTGATGATTTTACAAGCAGGTAAATGACAGAATCATCTGCAGACAATCTAAGAATGCTGTTCATATTGTCTCCTAAATCGATTGTCTGCTAAATCGATGTGTACATCAGGAACAGCAGAGGGCTTATAACACTTTTCCTTAGCAACGCCAGACATTACCTCTATTTTAGTCCATGATTTTTCTGATAATTATTGCGACTGTGACCTTTCTGATGGAAATCATGAATCCAGTCACCCAACTGAGACGATACTCCATAGGCACACTATTTGATTAGAAATCACTTGTGAGGAACTGTGTCAAAAACCTTCTGGAAGTCTAAAAATAGGGAAACATTTTGACATCGCCTCTGGATAGCACTCATTACTTCATGAGTATAAAGAGCTATATACGTTTCACAAGAACGATAATTTCTGAATCCACATTGGACATTTGTCAATAAATCCTTTCCGTCGAGGTAATTCATAACATTCCAACATGGTATATGTTCCAAAATCCAATTTGAGGTTAGTGATATGAGTCTTTAACTCAGCGGATTACTCCTATGTTCAGTCTTGGGTATTTGTGTGACTTGTGCAACTTTACAGTCTTTGGATATGGATCACTTTATGTGCGAGCTGTTTATATGATTGTTAAGTATGAAGCTGCGGTATCAGTTTACCCTGAGTGGAATCTGACTGATATATAATCTGGATGGGTGGCTTTGCCTTTATTAAGTGACTGAAGCTACTTCTAAGTTACTCATGTTGGCGACTGTTCTTAATTCCAACTCTGAAATATCTACTTCGTCTTCTTTCATGGAGGAGTTTCAGAAATCTGTGTTTGGTAACTCTGCTTTAGTTGTACAGTCATCAGTAACATCACCATTGTTATTGTGCAGTGCGGGTACTAATTGCGTCTTGACATTTGTGTACTTTACATATGGCCAGATTTCGAGGTAGAGTTTCATTGCGGAAAATATTAAAAGCATACCACATTAGAGTTCGCACTAAATTTCGAGCTTCTGTGAAACTTCGTCAATTTTGAGGCTTTTGATTTCTTTTAAATTTCGAATGGTAAATACAGAGAGTAAATTAATTCACGTTTTGTAGAAAATATTATATTGAACCAGAGATGGTCAAATGTGGTATCGATTGTGTAGTAGCATAGCTGGTCAATGGCAATCACTGATTCAAGGTGTTATAGGTAATGTGTTAGAGTAACTTCAGATCAAGAGATGTATGGAGGACTCTCAAATGTAAATACATATTGTATCTGATATGAGCTGGACTACAGGCGGTAATGATTCTTCTATTTGCAACATACTATGATGTTTACTAACTGTAAAATAAATCTCAACAGAAGTTGGAATTAATTAAGGTGAAGAAAGTTGTTTTGTTACTACTGCAATGTACATATTCATGATTGAGACAATGCATAGCACTCACATCCAGTGATTTTGTAAAACTAATTGTTAATGTATAATCAGTTTATTGAGTGTGTTAATTGTGAGCATTATTAATTTTCAAATAGTCAAAATATAAGTTTTGAAGTTAGTGCCATATTGTTACTTAGCTCAAGTCAATACTAGATCTCAGATCCATGTCATTTTTGGTTAACTATTTTTCTCAAGAAGTTGTAGTCTCTGTCATATTCAATTTAATCAAAATGTATGCTAAGCAACAGCATTACACAATAGCTATTTGCTAACTGTACAATTTAAAGTACTAACTGAGAGCAGTGTGAAGAGCATTACCAATGTGCAGATAAACTTAAGAAATTTTATTATTTCAGGGATAGCTTTGATTAAGCACAGAGACCATTACTTCCAACTGATCAAGTTTTGTTTTATTACCAGAACCAATTTCAAATTAATAGTGTTGCACCAGATTCAGTTTTTGTGTTATGTAAATTCATGCACTTTTGATTTGGTTTAACGTTATTGACAGTTTACGTTCTCACAGCTAAATTAAATGTACGTTCTCACAGTCAGAAAAGTTCAGTACAGAGCAAAGTGCAAAAGCGACGAGATAAAATACACATTCACATGCCATTCCCATTCTAACAGTCGTGTTTCAGACAACTGTCAGTTACATAATGTCAATCATATTTCATACATACATGTTTCACTTATTTCAGATGTACATGTTTCACGTGGCGACAACTTTGTGCAGATCGAATTTCTTTTTGGAATCTTTTGAAATAATACAGTCAGGCATACACTCTATTCTTTGTTATTTAGTAAGTGTAGTTGGCAATTTTGCATTGTACATTTACTAATCTCTGTCAATTATCCCTAACAGTTCAATGACAAATTACTCATTATTTCTTGTCTGTCTGTTTGTTCTTTGATTGTATACGTGCATCATTCACGTAAAACTATTAATTGTACTATGTGTAGCTCAGTCGTGAACAATGCCAAAAATACTCATTTGCCAAATAACTCTGTTGCAATGAATACCAATTCTGACAATACTGCATTGATGATAGTGCATCACACAACACACAATGAAAATGCATCTACAATGCCAAACATTCAAATTAACTTGAATTTTGCTGTACCTACTGATTTCGCAATTAATCAGATGGCACATTTCACAAATGCAGAAGCCACTGATACACATACTTTCCATGTACAAAATTTGCATTTTGATCATTTACCTTTAGAATCCAATCAAAATGACAATACCCAACCTTCAACAGACATGTCAAATGCTGACACTGTTGAACAGTTTATGCAAAATACTTTGAACACTGATGGTCAGTTATCGAATAATGCCATTATGATAATGTTTCAACAAATCATGGATGGCAGTAAAAAGTCACAAAAGAAACAAGACGGACGTTTCACTGAAATTAGTGACACGATGAACCAACAGACACAAAAACAAGAGGAACTGACACACAGTATAGAACAACAAATTAACGAATGTTTTGAACAACAAGAAATGTGTCTTAATTAACGCCTCAGTCAGCACATAGAGCCATTTAATCAATTTCAAGAGCAAGTTACACTTGCAATCCGAGTATAAAATGAGACCATTTACCAGCAAAACAAAAAGATCGAAGAGATAGGCGGAACTATACTTCACGAGCAAGATGAAAGCAGCAAAAAAAAAAAAAAAAAAAAGTAGCTAATGTAGAAAAATATATAGACAATTGCTAGAGTAGACAAACACTATAATACGAACTCAAACAGAAAAATTGACTACCTTCCTTATTCCACTCGCTTCGATGTCATCGTTTTTCTACATTCCTCTTTTTACAGCATACTTGACTCCATGTACAAATTGCTCCCTGCGAACCAGAAGATAAGCAAGTACGTCCTCATTTTCACCGCATTTCGATGTATATTAGGTTAGTTTATACCTGTGCACTAATCAGTTTTCGCATTTCTTTCGATTTTATGTCACATCCATCCATGCGACCGCGACATTACCTATCGTTCTGTGTTCTAAAATTGCCTGTAAATGTAACCCGGGCGTATCCAGTCACCTCCACATTCGGAGAGAGCTTGCTCTGTTTTCTGTATGTCTGCGTGCATGTACACAGACATACAGAAAACAGAGCAAGCGCTCTCCGAATGTGGAGGTGACTGGATACGCCTGGGTAACATTTACAGGCAATTTCAGAACACAGAACGATAGGTTATGTCACGATTGCATGGATGGATGACATATAATCGAAAGAAATACGAAAACTGATTGGCGCATAGGTATAAACTAACCTAATATACATCGAAATGCTGTGAAAATGAGGACGTACTTGCTTATCTTCTGGTTCGCAGGGAGCAATTTGTACATGGAGTCAAGTATGCTGCAAAAAGAGGAATGTAAGAAAACGATGGCATCGAAGCGAGTAGAATAAGGAAGGTAGTCAATTTTTTCACGTTGAATTCGTATTATAGTGTATGTCTACTGAGGTAGCAGTGATACACTCAAGACAGAGGATCATTCACGTCTTAACTTACTCACCTCTGTGTTAAAGGATAACAGAGAGTGTACGGGATGATCGATTGAGACAGAGCTGTAACTAGGTACGATTTAACCGTTGACTCATTTATTCTAGAGAAAGACAAGTTGCTGAAGGTCGATTTTTTTCCAGTGTTTTATCTGGAAACTTTAGTCACGTGATATACCCTGCGTTCTAGTCGTATGCAGCTAAAATACATGATAATTGGATGATTTACGTAAAAATGTGTCGAACTACGTTGCGTATAAATATCACTCCGTTCTTGTTCTTCTCAACTGTATGCTATTAAATTAAGGCACTTTGAGATCTGTTACTATAGATCGATATGGTGTGCTAATCTCCAAGACTTGGTTACATCTCGAGAAATGTGGTGCACTTGGAGGGGTTAGGACTAGGAAAGCTCTATTCAGTCAAGAGAGGTGAAGCGTAGCTATATTCGTCTGCTTGGTTGAGGATTAATTGGGTAGCGATGTTGCGGGATAGGCTGGTCAATGCCGAGGTGAGGATGGACTTTTAACGAAGGAGGGTGAGATTGCTCTGTGACCGCCATACGCAGAGAGATTGATCGAGTACTATGCGCAAGGTCTCAGAAATATATATAGCGTTGTCTGGTATAATTGGATCGTTTTTACGTGTTCGAGAATTAAGTGTGAAGGGACATACTCAGCAGTCATCTATCAATGCTCGCAATGATACTTGCAAAATAGACGAGGTGTGGTTTAGCTATGATACAGTAATTAGGAAAACATGCTGTCACATGATTGGCCAGTGTCGGACTTGCAGTAAAATTTTTCATGATATCAGTTGTGATGGATAATATTACAGTAGATCCGTGGTGTCTTATCCATACCATCTGTGCATTGGGTACCACATAATGATTGAGTGACAATTCTTGTATGAGTTGGGTAACAAATTTTGGTTGATTAACCGCAACTTCTGGTGTTGCTAGCACCGAAAACGGCGATCCCGTACTTGTGCACAAAATGAACAATCACTAGGGATGGAAGTTTAAATGTAGAGGCCGTCAATCACTTTCGGGGGGTAGTTTGAAAAGTCGCCACAACGCCACCACGCTATTCTAATTTCCTTGTGTTGTGGCTGCCCTTTATTCAATGTTATGCTGTCGACTGTAAGAATATGATTTGCAAGGTGCAAGGTATTGTTTCCTGTGAGAGGCTGTGCATCAGTCTGTGTTAATGTCTGTGCAGGGCAAGAATTCTAGCTAGTCAGAGGTCTATGGCGCGCTAAAGTACTAGGGCTGTGCTTAATATCGACGAGTACAAGGTGAATTTTATAATATTATATTAAAAATATTTTTGGTATTCTAATACGCGAGGCTGGAGATGTATGTATAAAAGGGGAGCAGGCTCTGATCAGAAAGACTGCCGCATTTCTGCCAATGGGAAAAGGCTCTCGAATTAGCTGAACTGTTCTGAGGGCGACTTGGGTCTACTGAGGGAGCATTGATGTAAAATGGCTATTTTGTACCGTATAGGAAAATGAATTTTATCTTTATTACAAGGACAAGGTGCGAGTCAGTTATTGTTATCATTGGTCTGTGTTTAAGTATATAATATTAAATGCCCTATCCTCGGTGAGAGGGGTGTGTATGTAGGTAAAAGTATTTGCTTATTTGACTACATGTATGCGTAATTTAGTACGTTTAATTGTTCACGGATTATGACTATCTGTGGAAAAAGGAATTATTATGTTCTATTGAGCTGGGTTGTATGTGGGGGGCATAAATGCTTGAACAAAATTATTATAACGGGGTGGGTGGCATATAAGTAGAACAAGTTCTGTGAAAGTGTATGTTGAAGGACTGAGCGAGAGGATGACGCGACTCATCTACCACTGTATTATTAGGACATGCAAATAAATGTCGGATAACCTAAATTGAGGTCTTTTTAATCATATGTATGACTTGTGCTTGGAATTATGTTTGTCTGTTTTTTTCTAAACGCATACTAATATATGCTTAGGAAGGGAGAACTTTTTTTTTAATTAAGTGAGTTTTGGCAGGAGTGAATAGGCTTTTATATATGAGAGTGTTTAAGATTTCTGAGTGGAAATAGTTAGCGCAGCGTGAATGACGTCGGGTTCGCTGGCTGGGGGAGAGACAGTGTTTACATGTCGAGTTGGAGATGCAGGAGAGGATAGAGACCTGCGCTATTCAGGAATCCATTTGTGCAGTGTATGTGGTTAGACAATAACTGGAGAGCAGGTATAGAGAGAGCCCACTTCGGCATGCTGGTCCTGGGGCTGAGTGGACGGCTGTTTAGATGGACAGATATGTAGCTTTGAAATGCCGCCGACGGCGCTCGCATTTCCGGCGAATGGTCAAGACAAGGTCCTGTTGCAGTAAATGAGGCGTTCTGTTTGTAATCAGGCTGCAGAAGGTAATGCATATGTCTTTCTCGGACTTAAATTGCAGATATCAGATGTGCAAAGATCTGGAAATGGGATCAGCTGAACGATGTGTAGGGTGTGACTAAAGCGAAGTTGGAATTTTACTGTAGCATGCAGGTTCGGGAAAGGTGACACGTTTTGCACTGTGTGCAGCCATCTTGAATAATGGTAATTGTGTAATCATCTGACGTGATGAAAGAGCGTTCTGGTGCTTGTGATAGGAGCTAAACACAGTTGAACTTGGAGCAATTTTTGTTAGGTAAACGAATTGTATGATCTTCCGCCAAAATTCAAACTCCCTGCCAAAATCAGACATCTTGAATGAGGCCCTCTGCTGGTGGCGATGTGTACTAACCCAGTTGGACTACGGACCTCATGGCAAACACACGCGCATGATATAAATAATAATAAATAATAAATTATAATAAATAATAAAAAATAATCATAAATGATAATAAATAACTGGAGCAGCTGTCCGAATGCAGAGAACTGTTGGAGTGTATCGATCTGTAAGAGTTAACTTTGATGTACTATAGACGACCGAATAGCGAAGTAATAGTATGTGTTGGGCAGCTTTGGTGATCAAGTCAGAATTTGAGAAGATGATTGATTTGGGTTGGAGTGTTATTCGATGGGATGTAGATTGTTCGGTTGACTACTTCTGCACATTTGCTTCCTTTATTTAGTTGAGTGACGATCGATTGTGGTGTGTTGGATACACGCTTGTCTGTTCTCTAGACCTGGGACAGACCTTAGTTGACGTGTAAACTATAGCCAAGATCTCGAATATGTTACATGACTGACTGGTATTTGAGAGTGGAAATACCATTTTGCGTATGTTTGTTTCTAGATAGTCAGTGGTTTACAGCATGCTGCACATAGATGAAGTTCGGCGTTTGTAGAGAATTAATTTGAAGTCTATATCTTGGGTATTATGATGAACTAGTGATCGATAGAGTGTAGCCTAGTGCATCATATTGAGAAGTACAGCTAAAATCGTGTAATATTATGGGGAAAGTGCATGTGTTCTTGCAGTCTATGAGTCTGAGATTGTTTGTAGAAAAGCGAACAGACAAGGAAGGAGAGAGAGTAAGGCGTTTGTGCTGAGGGTGGGATGATACTGAATTTGTAAAAAGAGTTCTGAGGGTGACTTAGGTCCGTTGATGTAAGAGGGAAGATTAGCTCTGAGGGTCAGGTCTGTAGAGAGAAAGAGCAGATTGATGGTGCTTTCCTAAGACTGGAGAGCATTGGGGTATATAGACGCTGTAGGAATAAGAAATTTTTTTCGCATGCTGTAGAGATATACTGGATAAGTACACTGTTTTGTGTCAAATGTGTATACACTGTATTGTAAAGTTAATGTGGTATACATTGTGTAGCGTCTATATATATGGCATTGTAAAGTTAATATTGTTTATGTTATGTGATGAGTAGAGAGGAAGTCGTAAGGACGGTAGAGATATTTCCAGAGTAACAGGGGTCAAGAG
Source organism: Schistocerca cancellata (assembly GCF_023864275.1). Classification (NCBI taxonomy): domain Eukaryota; kingdom Metazoa; phylum Arthropoda; class Insecta; order Orthoptera; family Acrididae; genus Schistocerca; species Schistocerca cancellata. The sequence continues at coordinate 481,394,496 of NC_064626.1, read as the reverse complement.
AGTGTATTTCGGATACTTAGCTGATTGTCGAATGCCAGTCAGTTGAGACCACGATCATAACATTTAACTGTAAGTATAATGACATCAACGACTTCGGTATTCGAGAGTGCGAATATCATTTTTTGGTCTGTTTGTTACTAGTTACTCAGTGGTTTACAGGATGCTGTACTTCGAAAAATTTTGGTGTGTTCCTGTAGTCTATGAGTGTGGAGATGTTTCTAGAAAAAAAGCGAGAAGACAAGGAAGAAGAGAAAGTAACGATTTTGTGTTGAGGGGAAGCGATCGCCGAAATTGTGGAACAATTGTGAGAGGGACTTCTGTCCATTGATGTAGAAGGGCTGATTACCGCTGACAGTCACGTGTGTAGAAAGAAAGAGCAGGTTCACAGCGCTTCCTTAGGAATGGAGAGCATTGGGGCATATAGTCGGTATTGTAAAGTTACTGTGGCTTACATTGTGTAGGGATTGTAAAGTTAGTATTGCTTGTGTTATGCGATGAGTAGAGAGGATGACCGTGTGTGTGTGTGTGTGTGTGTGTGTGTGTGTGTGTGTTTGTATATGTAAACTGAGGGGGCTGTGGGGCTAATTTAGCGATCTCTGTAAAAGTAAGCACAGAAAGCCTCATAAAGAAAAGCAGGATGGTACTTCGATAACGGGTCCTTAGGAAATTAGGCCTGTAAATTCGATAAGAAGGAATAAGAATGATTAATCGGTTGTTCTGGGATATAGGAGGGTTGAGAACTTTTGCGTATGTTGAGAGCGGGAAGGTTAGGACGTTAGGAGCGCATTCTGTATTATTTTCGTGACCAAGTTCTGTTAGGGTAAGAATTTGAATTTACAAATAAGCTGAGAAAACACGAAAGCGAGCGTTAACTATTTCTGCTGGCACTATACAATTTCGGAGAGGCTGACTGGGCTCTTATTTTATTTTATTTTTTTTTGCTTTTTTTACATAGTATAATGATCGTTTTAGATTGTGAGGGGAGGGCAGCACTGGGATGTGTGAAGATGGTGTGTGTGTGAACTCGCTCTCGGCTATTCTGACAACAGACGTGAAGGTGGAGATGTGTCGCAAATAGGCCGGCAAGCAATGGAATGCGGCCGTAACATGTGTACGAGGTGTGGCTAGAAAAAAACCGGACCAGTACTGGTGAAACAATAAAACGAATGCAATAAGGCTGAAAGTCGCGTGGCCTGTCAAGTGACTCTCGCTCCGCCTACTGCTCGAGTTTCATCTGCCTCCTGCACTCAGTCTGCCCGTGGCGTCTGTTTTAAGTAGTTGACGTTTTGTCTGTGCGTCGGAAAATGTTGAGTGTACAGAAAGAACAGCGTGTTAACATCAAATTTTGTTTCAAACTAGGAAAATCTGCAAGTGAAACGTTTGTAATGTTACAACAAGTGTACGGCGATGATTGTTTATCGCGAACACAAGTGTTTAAGTGGTTTAAACGATTTAAAGATGGCCGCGAAGACACCAGTGATGACACTCGCACTGGCAGACCATTGTCAGCAAAAACTGATGTTAACATTGAAAAAATCGGTAAACTTGTTCGACAAGATCGCCGTTTAACAATCAGAGCAGTGTCTCAGTTAACAGGAGTTGACAAGGAAAGTGTTAGGCAGATTCTTCATGAAAGTTTCAACATGAACAAAGTGTGCGAGTCTAGCCACACCTCGTATTGGACCGCACTGAGTTAGGACGGTGACAGACGACGCGCGCGGCCTGGGTTGGATAGTCATATTCGGCGTCTAGGTGATATGAATTTCTCAGGTGTTAGGTGTGACTGCGGAAGTCATGTTTGAGGGGTCGAACAGAGACCTTTGAGTGAATCGAGAGCTGTCGGTCGTGTGACTTAGTGTGGGACAGGTTGATTATGTGCGTCTCTTGAGTTAATTTGCTATGCGTTATTTGGACAGATTACGAGTACGGATGATGTTTACAGTTATGTGTACTGCATTATTTAGGAGCAGTTCGATATTGTGCAGTGAAATTAGGAGCTGTTTGCGTGTCTGTCGACTGTGCAACATGTCACCAGGTCCGTCAGGGCGAGTGTTTTTTGTTTGAGAGTGGTAGATATACTAGATGCATAAATAAAATGTAGGTTAAGTATTTGTGGGACGATATAGAATATGAGAGAGTTCGAGTTGGTTATTATTTTTTCTAATTGGAGGTTTTGTTAGATCGAATTGCTGAGGCAAGTAGCTACGAGAGCGCGAGGGATGTGATTGCAGCATATCTCCGTCTCTCAGCGGTTAACTACAGGTGGGGCGAGCGATGTTCTCGGCTTAGGTACTGCAGGTGTGCTCTGGCCCGTCCTAGACTGTGTGGATTGAACAACAGTATTCGGGCCATAGTTTAGCTAGAATATTTACAGAGGAGTATGTCCGACGCGAGTATAAAGGTCCAGGCTGTGACGTTGGCGGTCTCGCGCTCATGGTGTGTGAGAGAGGCAAAGCCGACGATTTTGAATCATCACAGGTGACTTAGGTTAGTGGCTTCGTTTGCCACAATTTTCTTGTGTCGGCAGCGAAACACAAACTGACCATCAGAATTCAGACTTGGCTTATTTGTATAGAAAAAATGTGATATACGTTAATATAGGTTGGTGCACGTTAGTAAACGGCAGTACACATTAGTACATGTTAGCCGACGAACATGGGTCGGTAACGGGCCGTGGTGGTCGGTAGGGACTTTAACTATTTCATTCCAAGTCCAGGTGGGCGTGGCACTGGTGAAAATTGATTCCCGGTCTAGGTGGACGTGGAAGTTTTCCGCATCAGAGAGATTAATTAATTGATCAATTTAATTAAGTAGTCATGGGAACTTTGTTACATTCACTTGCGGAGGTACTAAGCTCGGCGCGCTCGAAGGCTCACATTTACGGGCGTGTGTTTTCGCGACGATCTTCGATTAGGTAAGTGCAGAATGTGGATTGAATAATGAGAGTGGGTTGATCAATTAACTTAGCGATGGACGTCGTGGCGAGCGCATGTGCTGGACCACTTGTTGTGACGTCAGGCGGATTCCACTCTCCAGCAAACTTTGGCGCCAAACGTGCGGCAAGGCATTCTTTGTCAACCAGGTGCTGGATCAACCGACCGACCGTTATGAAGGCTGCATCGGCAGGTTGCAACCTGTCCAGCAAACAGCTTTGGCGCCAACTGGTCGGTGGGGGCGGACTCCACTGTCCACGAAAACATGTTTACATCGCTGGACCAACGCGGGCCTGCGAAGCGACTCGGCGGCAGTAGGCTTTGACGTGAGCGGCCGCTGGACCGGCAGCGGGCACTGACGCATCCGACGGCCGTCACATGAGGCGACCGCTCGCTTGCCGGTGGCGCGCGGCGGCGACCATATGAACTAATTTAGTTGGACTGGAGATCTCGTGGCGGTGGACTGCGACCTCTAGAATGTGTACTAACTCTGTTGGCTGTTGGAGAACAAGTGATCACGATACTGTTTGAAATAAAGACTTCAGTTCTTTTCCCACGAATTAACAGGAGGTGACTTACGTTGGTAAATGTGCACTTTATTATTATTTGACGCGATTTTCATAGCTTAGGAGTGAAACAATAAGTGACAGCGAAAAATTCAAACTTCGTAGGATGAGGTGGACTTAGGTTAGTGCATATGGCCGAATTGTTTTTTCCTTTTTTTTTTTTTTTTTTTGGTGTGACAGATTATCGTGTTTGAATTTGAATTTGTGACAGATTTTTTGTTATGGATGAAGGGAATTGGCTTTCTTGCCACAAACATTGACCATCTTGAATAAATAATAATCAATGATAATAAATGCTAATAAATAATAGTAAATGATAATAATAATAATTAGAAGTACGGTTTTCCAGAGATTATGGCGTGTGAATTTGAACATGGTGGGATTTTCTATGTTAGTGGAGGTAGGCCAATAATAATAAATTATGAATGGTAGTGAATAATAATAAAGAGAAATATGGTTTTGCAGCCATTATCGTTTTGGAATTTGAATTTGGAGGGAATTTTCTAGTGGAAGTAGGCCAATAATAATAATAAATAATAATAAATAATAATAAATGATAAAAAATGATAATGAATGGTAATGAATGTCAATAAATGATAATCAATAATAATTAATAATAATAATAAATGAACATAAATAATAATAAATGATAATAAATAATAATGAGAAGCGCGCCATTATCCTGTTGGAATTCAAACTTCGCGCCTATTTTTTCTGGAGGCTTAGGTTAGTGGATGTAGCCCAACTGGTCTATTTTCCCGCCAAAATTCAAAATTGCCGCCATTTTTTCTGGAGGTTAGGTTAGTGGACATAGTACACTTGGCCTATTTTCCCGCCAAAAGCCGCCATCTTGGATGGCGTCATGTATTGTTGCCAAGTCTACATACCGCCATCTTGGATGACGTCATCGCCGCCATCTTGAATAAATTTGGCAACAATGCAGCATGTAGTCGTACATAGGTTGCACATAGTGCACTGTAATCATTCTCTCGATTTATAGTACTGTTGAAAATCGCTAAGGCAATAGTGACAAACTGATTTACAAGTCATATATCCACTGAAGAGGGAAAGAAACTGGTACACACGCCTAATATCGTGTAGGACCCCCACGAGCACGCGGAAGTGCCGCAACACGACGTGGCATGGACTCGACTAATGTCTGAAGTAGAGCTGGAGGGGATTGACATCATGAATCCTGAAGGGCTATCCAAAAATACGTAACAGTACGAGGAGATGGAGATCTCTTTTGGACAGCATGTTGCAAGACATACCAGATATGCGCAATAATGTTCATGTCTGAGGAGACTCGTGGCCAGCGGAAGTGTCTAAACTCAGAAGAGTGTTCCTGGAGCCACTCAGTACCAATTCTGGCCGTGTGGGATGTCGCATTGTCCTGCTGGAATGGCAAAAGTCTGTCGGAATGCACAATGGGCATGAATGGATGCAGGTGATTAGACAGGATGCATCCGTACGTGTCACCTATCAGAGTCATATCTAAATGAATCAGGGGTCCCATATCACTCCAATTGCACACATCCCACACCATTACAGAGCCTCCACCAGCTTGAACATTCCCCTGCTGACATGCATGGCTTAATGAGGTTGCCTCCATACCCGTACATGTCCATCCGCTCGATACGATTTGAGACGAGGCTCGTCCGACCAGGCCACATGTTTCCAGTCATCAACAGTCCATTATCGGTGTTGATGGGCCCAGGCAAGGCGTAAAGCTTGTGCCGTGCAGTCATCAAGAGTACATAAATGGGCCTATGGCTCCGAAATCCCATATCGACGATGTTTCATTGAATGGTTCGCACGCGGCACGTATTGATGGCCCAACAATGAAATCTGCAGCAATTTGCGGAAGTGTTGCACTTCTGTCACGCTGAACGATTCTCTTCGATCGTTGTTGATCCCATTCTTGCAGGATCTTTTTCCGGCCACACCGATGTCGAAGATTTGATGTTTTACCGGATTCCTTATATTCCCGGCACACACGTGAAATGGTCATAGGGGAAAATCCCCACTTCATCGCTACCTCGGATATGCTGTGTCCCATCGCTCGTGCGCTGACAATAACACCACGTTCAAATTCAAATCTTGATAACCTGCCTTTGTAACAGCAGTAACTGATATAACAACTGCGCCAGACACTTGTCTTACAGGGCTATTAAAAATGATTGAAGCGATTTCATAAATTCACTGTAGCTCCATTCATTGACATATGGTCACGACACATTACAGATACGTAGAAAAACTCATAAAATTTTGTTCGGCTGAAGCCGCACTTCAGGTTTCTGCCGCCAGAGCGCTCGAGAGCGCAGTGAGACAAAATGGCGACAGGAGCCAAGAAAGCGTATGTCATGCTTGAAATGCACTCACATCAGTCAATCGTAACAGTGCAACGACACTTCAAGACGAAGTTCAACAAAGATCCACCAACTGCTAACTCCATTCGGCGATGGTATGTGCAGTTTAAAGCTTCTGGATGCCTCTGTAAGGGGAAATCAACGGGTCGGACTGCAGTTAGCGAAGAAACGGTTGAACGCGTGCGGGCAAGTTTCACGCGTAGCCCGCGGAAGTCAACGAATAAAGCAAGCAGGGAGCTAAACGTACCACAGCCGACGGTTTGGAAAATCTTACGGAAAAGGCTAAAGCAGAAGCCTTACCGTTTACAATTGTTACAAGCCCTGACACCCATGACAAAGTCAAACGCTTTGAATTTTCGGCGCGGTTGCAACAGCTCATGGAAGAGGATGCGTTCAGTGCGGAACTTGTTTTCAGTTTCTTAATGGTGAAGTGAACAGACACAATGTGCGAATCTGGGCGGTAGAGAATCCTCACGCATTCGTGCAGCAAATTCGCAATTCACCAAAAGTTAACGTGTTTTGTGCAATCTCACGGTTTAAAGTTTACGGCCCCTTTTTCTTCTGCGAAAAAAACGTTATAGGACACGTGTATCTGGACATGCTGGAAAATTGCCTCATGCCACAACTGAAGACCGACAGCGCCGACTTCATCTTTCAACAGGATGGTGCTCCACCGCATTTCCATCATCATGTTCGGCATTTCTTAAACAGGAGATGGAAAAACGATGGATCGGTCGTGGTGGAGATCATGATCAGCAATTCATGTCATGGCCTCCACGCTCTCCCGACTTAACCCCATGCGATTTCTTTCTGTGGTGCTATGTGAAAGATTCAGTGTTTAAACCTCCTCTACCAAGAAACGTGCCAGAACTGCGAGCTCGCATCAACGATGCTTTCGAACTCATTGATGGGGACATGCTGCGCCGAGTGTGGGAGGAACTTGATTATCGGCTTGATGTCTGCCGAATCACTAAAGGGGCACATATCGAACATTTGTGAATGCCTAAAAAACTTTTTGAGTTTTTGTATGTGTGTGCAAAGCATTGTGAAAATATCTCAAATAATAAAGTTATTGTAGAGCTGTGAAATCGCTGCAATCATTTGTAGTAACCCCGTATATAGGCGTTTCCGACCGCAGCGCCATATTCTGCCTGTTTACATGTCTCTGTATTTTAATATGCATGCCTATACCAGCTTCTTTGGCGCTATAGTATGTAAACGATATTATGAAAAGGAAACTTGCTATTCATCATATTGCGGAGATGCTGAGCCGCAGATAGGCACAACAAAAAGACTGTCGCAAATACATTTGTGTTTTGCACAGAAAACTTCAACTTCTTACTTTTTTTCTGCTTATTCTGCTGGTGCACCGATAAATTAACATATGTATGATGTTTCAGCGTCGTGCTGTGTACACATTCAGTAATGCAGCACTGAGAACAATGTCAGTTTAACTATCACCACCTGGAACCTGATTTTATGACGTCTTGAAAGCTGTTGTAAAGTTAGTTCTCAGCCAAAAAGGCTTTTGTCGAAAATAGACTACACACACACACACACACACACACACACATACACACACACAAACACACAGTCTGGCGCACGTGCGCTAAGCAACTCAGACAAACGTGACCACAGTCTCTGGCTCCAGCTGCCAGAGACTGTGGTCCTGTGTGTCTGAGTTGCGGTTGCGTTAGCATGTGTTTGTGTAGTTATTTTCGACAAAGACCTCGTTGGCCGAAATCTAACTTTCCGGCAGTCTTTCTGTTGCGCCTCTCTGCGACTCAGCATCTCCGCTATATGGTGAGTAGCAACTATCCTTTTCATGATTTTATTACATTCCATCCTCGATTTTCCATTGTTTGAAAGCTGTTGTAAATATTTGATGACACCTGATAGTCTGTGGACAGAAACTGGTTGAATAACAAGGGAAATTTGTATCGACAGCTCTTGGCAGTGAATCGTGAAGTTTTTAAAATATTTAGGAACTGTGGGATGCAATCTTCACATTTATCGATTCAGTGCCTCCTCATTGGTTATTATATCCAGCCACCTAATTTTAAACATTGTTTTTTAGCACCACATTTGAAAAGCTTTTGATCTCTTCTTGTCTGATTTGTTTATCGTCCACGTTAGTTCACCCCCGGTAGCTGAGTGGTTCTACCCTCTGTAATAAAAAACTGAGTGAATGGATGAACTAAACGGGTGTCATCGGACGTCCACCCCGAACAAATTCAACGAACAATGTAGAACAAAATGAGACAAAAAAAGTGGTCAGCGCGCCGCCAGAATGTCAATCCTAAGGGCCCGGGTTCGATTCCCGGCTGGGTCGGAGATTTTCTCCACTTAGGGACTGGGTGTTGTGTTGTCCTAATCATCATCATTTCATCCCCATCGACGCGCAAGTCGCCGAAGTGGCGTCAATTCGAAAGACTTGCACCCGGCGAACGGTCCACCCGGCTGCAGGCCCTAGTCACACGACATTTACATTTATCGTCCACGTTTCACCTCTGCACAATGCAGCGCTCCATTCAAATACACTCAGAAAAGAGTTGCTAACTCTTAAATTTATATCCGACTTTGATGAATTTCTCTTATTCAGAAAGGTTTTTCTTGTTTAGTCAGTCTACGTTTTGTATCCTCTGTACATTGGGACTTATTTTGCTGCCTGAAAAGCGAAACTTATTGAAAAATGGAGGTGTAACTGGAATATTTCATGGGTAGTTTTATTCTCCGTTCAGGAAAAAGAATACAACTGTACAACAAACAAAGACCATATAAATATTTAAATTAATAATTTATTGACAAAGAACTATAATATACATATACACAATGATTAGTTTTTTGTTGGTTTGTACTTTGTTTCGAGCACACGAATCTAGTTGGTTAGAACAACTGTCTTTACTAAGCGTACGGCAATATTGATTCGAAAATATGCCCTTATTGCTGTAGTCACACACTTAACAGTAACCAGTCCAAAATAGAACACCATCACATTTTCATATTTGAAAAAATAAAGCGTCCTATCTGGAGAGCCTACGCTGAATTGGTCACTTGCTGGTACTCCTCCTTGTAGTAGCGGGACGCTGGGTGCCTACAGTCAGTCGGCCTCCCCACATGACGTCGCAGCTGCCTCTGAGCTAGACCCTTCTCTAGCCCTGCGCCGCTCCCAGCAGCAGGTGCACCAGAGGCCCCAGCAGACTGCCCTCTTCAACTGCCCCCACTGGCCTGCCGTCTCCGCCGCCCGAATCCACCTCTGACGTCGGTGACGTCGACGTTGTCGTGCTGGTTAACTTCGCCAGGTATTTGCCACAGCGCTGTTGAGCCACGAACATGTACTCTGCTCAAAATAGAATGACATCATTAGTGGAAATCGAAACATATGTCACAAACGAACTAAAATTGTTATACACTCCTGCAAATTGAAATAAGAACACCGTGAATTCATTGTCCCAGGAAGGGGAAACTTTATTGACACATTCCTGGGGTCAGATACATCACATGATCACACTGACAGAACCACAGGCACATAGACACAGGCAACAGAGCATGCACAATGTCGGCACTAGTACAGTGTATATCCACCTTTCGCAGCAATGCAGGCTGATATTCTCCCATGGAGACGATCGTAGAGATGCTGGATGTAGTCCTGTGGAACGGCTTGCCATGCCATTGCCACCTGGCGCCTCAGTTGAGCCAGCGTTCGTGCTGGACGTGCAGACCGCGTGAGACGACGCTTCATCCAGTCCCAAACATGCTCAATGGGGGACAGATCCGGAGATCTTGCTGGCCAGGGTAGTTGACTTACACCTTCTAGAGCACGTTGGGTGGCACGGGATACATGCGGACGTGCATTGTCCTGTTGGAACAGCAAGTTCCCTTGCCGGTCTAGGAATGGTAGAACGATGGGTTCGATGACGGTTTGGATGTACCGTGCGCTATTCAGCGTCCCCTTGACGATCACCAGTGGTGTACGGCCAGTGTAGGAGATTGCTCCCCACACCATGATGTCGGGTGTTGGCCCTGTGTGCCTCGGTCGTATGCAGTCCTGATTGTGGCGCTCACCTGCACGGCGCCAAACACGCATACGACCATCATTGGCACCAAGGCAGAAGCGGCTCTCATCGCTGAAGACGACACGTCTCCATTCGTCCCTCCATTCACGCCTGTCGCGACACCACTGGAGGCGGGCTGCACGATGTTGGGGCGTGAGCGGAAGACGGCCTAACGGTGTGCGGGACCGTAGCCCAGCTTCATGGAGACGGTTGCGAATGGTCCTCGCCGATACCCCAGGAGCAACAGTGTCCCTAATTTGCTGGGAAGTGGCGGTGCGGTCCCCTACGGCACTGCGTAGGATCCTACGGTCTTGGCGTGTATCCGTGCGTCGCTGCGGTCCGGTCCCAGGTCGACGGGCACGTGCACCTTCCGCCGACCACTGGCGACAACATCGATGTACTGTGGAAACCTCACGCCCCACGTGTTGAGCAATTCGGCGGTACGTCCACCCGGCCTCCCGCATGCCCACTATACGCCCTCGCTCAAAGTCCGTCAACTGCACATACGGTTCACGTCCACGCTGTCGCGGCATGCTACCAGTGTTAAAGACTGCGATGGAGCTCCGTATGCCACGGCAAACTGGCTGACACTGACGGCGGCGGTGCACAAATGCTGCGCAGCTAGCGCCATTCGACGGCCAACACCGCGGTTCCTGGTGTGTCCGCTGTGCCGTGCGTGTGATCATTGCTTGTACAGCCCTCTCGCAGTGTCCGGAGCAAGTATGGTGGGTCTGACACACCGGTGTCAATGTGTTCTTTTTTCCATTTCCAGGAGTGTATTAAGGACTGAAGATCCTCGAGGTCAAGGTCGTAAGTAAACTTTTATTACAAGGTGTTCTGATAACGTACTCGTGACGCTCTCTGCTTTGGGATATTACAAACACCGATTACAATGTGGTAGTTACTAAGTTTTAACGGTATAAAGCCTTATTTCTATGACTTTCGCTCTATTTGATTGGTTATGAACAGTGTAAAGTTATTTTCCCTACACGTTCCGTATGGATTTTGTCATTTTAAAAAAGATTTGAACGATGTGTTAAGCCGTTTTGACTATTACACTAATCGAGAATGTTTTTATGACCCTAACTGGCTCGTGTGTAGCTGAAACTAGTAACCGAAATAAAAATGTATTTGAGATCTTGACGTCGAGGATCTTTAATCCTTAATTAAAAATTACGAGAGATCGCTTATCTCCAACGTTGACAATGTCAAGAAACATGAACTACAATTCGACCATATTTCATGCTTCGTGCGGAACATTTATGTGTGGCGATGTGTGATAAGGTGGTAGGCCATTAGATGTGATAAATATGGATGGTAGGAAAGATTTATTGACTTTAACAACAAATTCAGCAGATTGTTTATAATTTAGTTAAAGGTAAACAAAAAAGACACTATTGTAACAACTTGGAGTAAACTTCTGTTGGACAACATACTACATCATTTTGCAACTCTAAAGTACTATAGAACCGACGATTCCACCGTCTTTCCAGCGGTCCTCTACAAGGTGAGAAAACTACTGGCTTCTGGGCATAGCCTTCCATATACACGAGGGCTATCCGGAACGTGAAGTCCGATCGGTCGCAAAATTTTTAAATTTTGCCGAAGTAAAAACGCAATGCGTAAACTTTGCATATGACTGATTTTAGCTCATACATTGCAGTGAACGAAATGTATAAAAGATACTTGAATTTTATTTAAAGCTGAGATCAGAAGGATATCTCACTTCCTTTTGGAGTTATTGAGTTTTATTGCTGAAGGACGGCCTCGTGCGAAGCGCACATTCACGTCCTTGCGTATCGCGAATCATGTGGTCATAACAATCGTCATATCTCATATACGATTCAAGATATCAAATGATAGCACGCAATGAGGCACATATATTCGAAATTTTTATTAACCGAGATATGGAAGTAACTCGTCTGCAGCAGTGCGGGGGGGGGGGGGGGGGAGGGGGGGGGGTCGGCGGTTCAGGACGCATTCAGACATCCATAGTTCAGTATGAAAACCAAAGTGGCGCGCATATACTCGTCCACAATACCTGGCGAAAGCCGTAGCAGGGCATGTATACAAGCCCATAGCAGCGAAAAGGGTTAAAACCTTAAATGTTTTCCACCACCAAGGAACCGTAAATTTCAACTTCATTTAGCTACCCGTTGCTGAGAAAAAAAGGGTTTTTTAACTGCTTGCCACAGGCAATCAGAGAACTAAGCGATCCTATGAGGGTCCAGTTTGCACCGTTTAAAGTAAAAAGTAGTATGAGGTTTCCGTAACGCTACCGCAATCTGCGTAAAGTTACGATGTATTCTAAAGTATACTGAGGAGGACGCAGTATGGATGGGAACAACACCGATAGCAATATTTTAGTTCCGAATAACCGGTATTTTTCGGTATTTGTTTGGTCTCGGTTATAACAGGTATTTTTACTTTTCACTAATAACCCGGTTAAAAACCGAAATGTCAAATAGCCATAGCAGCAGAGCTAATTTTTTTTCGTTTTTAAACAAACCTTTTTTAAAATACGAGTAATTTTTATTCGTAAAATTTGCATTGCTTTGAAGTATTCCGTTATCACAGAAAATGGCAAAACCTATCAGTGCTATTTTAACAACAATGGTGATAGAAAAGAGCAACAAACACGTGACATAAGAAATGGAACAACATTGCCGAGACAATGATGTACCTGTTATAATGTGGCGTGGCCTATTAGTTGGTATGCGTGTCCATACAGTGTGCAAGACTTCCCCCATCTGGTCTATTGGTAGTTTCTCACTATCGTCGTTGGATATCAACTGTATTACAGAATGGCACATCCCCAGTCTGGGATTAGTTTACGAAGTGCGGTATCAATGAAGTACAATGCTTCATTGCTCTATTAGATTAAAAAATGGGAGAACTCACAACAAACTTGTGACGTAATGTAAGGAGGAAACTTAAAATTATCATGAAACTTCCTGGCAGATTAAAACTGCGTGCCGGACCGAGACTCGAACTCGGGACCTTTGCCTTTGCGGGCAAGTGCTCTACCAACTTTTTTTTTTTTTTTTTAGTCTCATTTTGTTTACTTTTGTTCGTTGCATCTGCTCGGGGCGGACGTCGTAAGACATCCGTTTAAGTTCGTTGTTGATCGATTAGCTCAGTTTTTTTATTACAGAGGGCTGCTAACCCTCTGACCGAACACGCTGAGCTACCGTGCCGGCGTAAAATATTTGGTCGGGGCGGACGTCACAAGACATCCGTTCAAAGTGATCGTTGGTTCCTTGACTCAGTTTTTTTTATTGCAGAGAGCACGCAGCCCTCTGACCGAACACGCTGAGCTACCACCAACTGAGCTACCCAAGCACAACTCACGCCCCGTCCTCAGAGCTTTAATTCCGCCAGTACCTCGTCTCCTACCTTCCAAACTTCACAGAAGCACTTGCCCGCGAAAGGCAAAGGTCCCGATTTCGAGTCTCGGTCCGGCACACAGTTTTAATCTGCCAGGAAGTTTCATATCAGCGCACACTCCGCTGCAGAGTGAAAATCTCGTTCTGGTTAAAATTATCAGTTCATTCATAGTTACAATAAAAAGAGAAAACAGCTGATTTGCTGCCTGCGTCTACATAACATGCCTTTCTCTGCTTGTAGCATTTGAAAACGGACAAATTAACACGAAAAATAGAGTGCTTCAACCACAGTTTTCACCCTTAATGTCCAAATAGTGGTATGCTCCCAGACTGCAACAAAAATTAGCATCTACAAGAGAATACTGGTGACTTTTGTAGAAGTCAACCACCTGTCACTTTCAGAGAAAAGTAGCGAATGGAGAACAAAGTAAGTTTTCTTTCATTTGCTCATTTAATTTAGTATTTTGATTACATGTACGTTGAAAGAGAGGCAATCGAAATTTTTCAGTCTTAGTTCGAGTTCTACATTTATTACAGGAAGAAACATGATAAAAACCGAAAATCGGTTATTTCAGAAACCAGTTACTTTGAGCGTTTTAAACAGTCCGGTCAAACTGGTGTTGAAAAAAAAAAAAACATATAGATCCGAAAACCGGTTGTCTCAGCGATAACCGCCATTCCTAGGACGCAGGTTGCGGAGCACTTACTGTTCTTGCGGCAGCGGTTGGAGCACTGGAGCTCGCAAAGAGACCGGAAGCCCCGGTACTTGCCGGTACCCTCCTGGCGGGCGCACAGCGGCCGGTACACCGGCTCAGGCAGGCACTCGCAGTTCGAGCACAGCTGCGCCCTGCACAGCTCCGCCATCACCAGTAGCAAGCAACCTGCAACACAAGTCCGTCGTCAGGAACTGACGTACGGCAGCAAGCTTCCAGGAAGGTACATGGTGTCCAGCAAAGTTCTGTCTGAATTCAAGATTACTCTACTAGCCATTAAAATTGCTACACCAAGAAGAAATGCAGATGACAAACGGGTATTCATTGGACAAATATATTATACTATAACTGACGTGTGATTACATTTACACGCAATTTGGGTGCATAGATCCTGAGAAATCAGTACCCAGAACAACCACCTCTGGCCGTAATAACGGCCTTGATACGCCTGGGCATTGAGTCAAACAGAGCTAGGATGGCGTGTACAGGTACAGCTGCCCATGCAGCTTCAACACGATTCCACAGTTCATCAAGAGTAGCGACTGGCGTATTGTGACGAGCCAGTTGCTCGGCCACCATTGACCAGACGTTTTCAGCTGGTGAGAGATCTGGAGAATGTGCTGGCCAGGGCAGCAGTCGAACATTTTCTGTATCCAGAAAGGCCCGTACAGGACCTGCAACATGTGGTCGTGCATTATCCTGCTGAAATGTAGGGTTTCGCAGGGATCGAATGAAGGGTAGAGCCACGGGTCATAACACATCTGAAATGTAACGTCCACTGTTCAAAGTGCCGTCAATGCGAACAAGAGGTGACGGAGACGTGTAACCAATGGCACCCCAGAAAATCAAGCTGGATGATACGCCAGTATGGCGATGACGAATACACGCTTGCAATGTGCGTTCACCGCGATGTCGCCTAACACGGATGCGACCATCATGATGCTGTAAACAGAACCTGGATTCATCCGAAAAAATGACTTTTTGCCATTCGTGCACCCAGGTTCGTCGTTGAGTACACCATCGCAGGCGCTCCCGTCTGTGATGCAGCGTCAAGGGTAACCGCTGCACAGCAAACGTCGTCGGACTGTTCGTGCAGATGGTTGTTGTCTTGCAAACGTCACCTTCTGTTGACTCAGGGATCGAGACGTGGCTGCACGATCCGTTACAGCCATGCGGATATGATGCCTGTCATCTCGATTGCTAGTGATACGAGGTCGTTGGAATCCAGCAGGGCGTTCCGTATTACCCTCCTGAACCCATCGATTCCATATTCTGCTGACAGTCATTGGATCTCGACCGACGCGAGCAGCATTGTCGCTATACGATAAACCGCAATCGCGATAGGCTACTATCCGACCTTTATCAAAGTCGGAAACGTGATGGTACGCATTTCTCCTCCTTACACGAGGCATCACAACAACGTTTCACCAGGCAACGCCGGTCCACTGCTGTTTGTGTATGAGAAATTGGTTGGCTCTGAGCACTATGGGACTTAACATCTATGGTCATCAGTCCCCTAGAACTTAGAACTACTTAAACCTAACTAACCTAAGGACAGCACACAACACCCAGCCATCACGAGGCAGAGAAAATCCCTGACCCCGCCGGGAATCAAACCCGGGAACCCGGGCGTGGGAAGCGAGAACGCTACCGCACGACCACGAGATGCGGGCAGAAATTGGTTGGAATCCTTCCTCATGTCAGCACGTTGTAGGTGTCACCACCGGCGCCAACCTTGTGTGAATGCTCTGAAAAGCTAATCATTTGCATATCACAGCATCTTCTTCCTGTCGGTTGAATTTCGCGTCTGTAGCACGTCATCTTGGTGGTGTAGCAATTTTAATGGCCAGTAGTGTAACTCACATCAAAAGAAAGCTCGACAGAAGAAGTAGCAAAAAGTACGTACATTGTGACAGCTGCAAGAATTTTATTCAGGAGTTTCGGAACTGTAATTACAAAAGCATTTTAATTACAAAACGTGGTGCCTATAAATAGTACTCCAGAGGCCAGAGCGAACAATTACACAGCTGAAACGCTAAAAGTGGATAGCTTCTGAACTCCTTCACTCACATTCGCTTCCATTCACTTTAGTATACAGCACTCTTTAGAGAGCTGATATGATATCACATGATGATGTCATGTGAGAACTGTGGTATGGAAGGCGATTGATAGACTTCGGTTTATTGGGAGAATTTTAGGGAAGAGTGGTTCACTTGTAGGAGACCGTATATGGGACGCAAGTGCGACATATTCTTGAATTTTGCTTGAGTGTTTGGTGTTCTACCAGGTCGGATTGAAGGAAGATATCGAGCAATTAAGAGGAGGGCTGCCAGGTTCGTTACCGGTAGGAGATGCTTCGGGAGCTCAAATGGGAATCCCTAGAGGAGAGGCGACGTTCTTTTCGAGAAACACTATTGAGAAACTTTAGAGAACCGGCATCTGAAGCTGACTACCGAACGATTCTACTGCCGCCAACATACACTGCACGTAAGGACCTCGAAGGTAAGATACGAAAAATTAGGGCTCATACGGAACCATACAGATAGTCGTTTTTCTCTCGCTCTCTGTGCGACAAGTAGTGGTACAGCGTAACCTCAGCCACGTCCTGTACGGTGGCTTGCGAAATATCTATACAGTAGATGTAGATGATTTGTCCTTTCAGGGAATTGTGTCAAATATACTTTTTAAACGCAATCACTGCCATCACGTCCATACGATTTTATTATTTATTTGTTTCACTTTCGCAATTTTGGTTGTAGAGCCTTTTTCAGGTGCAGGCTTAAAACTGAGGTAATGTTCCTTAAATTACGTTTATCATATGTTATCGCATTAAGCTTTTCACTTCGTTACCCATATGATTCATTGGTTTCGGTTTTCACCTTGCACTTTAAAGTGGCTGTACAGCCTAAAACGCGATGGTGAAGTAAATAAATAATAGAAACTTACCGTAAAGTGGCAGCAATGAGTTAATTTAAAAATGATTTAATATGGTTATTGTGCAGCAAGAAGCGAAGTTACCGCGTTATATCAACATCCAAGATCGACAAAAGTTAGAGAGAATCGAGTGCTTACGGTTCTTTATTGGTTCTTACTTGTAACTAATACGTATATTCGTTCACCTGAATTCAAACTACACTTCATAACAGAAAATCTGACCATTTTTTGTTCAGCACTTGTGCGTCTGCTCCTTCCACAGCTGACGTCCTCGCGAGCACTCTGTACGACGACTCGATTCACTAACCATGCTATTTCAGAAACGGTTGTTCTTCCCAGGCTACACAGTGGTAAACGATTTGGGTCTGCCTTTGCTCGGACAAGGTTGCCACGGAATTTACCAGTGGTTCGGAATGTTGGGCAATAAAAATGCTGCTGCTGTGATGTTTGCTCTGCTGTGTTGCATGCAGAGAAAAAGATGGGTGAAAATTGGTTCAAGGAGCGTCAAAGATCATTCACGAAAACTTGCTGAGAGCATTGAGGTTGAACGAAAAAAAAAATTATCATTACTTTTTGTCTGTTGATGGTACAATATTTGATATATTACCGGAAATGGTAGGTTGTATACCTGGAAGAATCCTGGAGATACTAAAAGGTATCAGATAGATTATATAATTGTAAGACAGAGATTTAGGAACCAGGTTTTAAATTGTAAGACATTTCCAGGGGCAGATGTGGATTCTGACCACAATCTATTGGTTATGAACTGCAGATTGAAACTGAAGAAATTGCAAAAAGGTGGGAATTTAAGGAGATGGGACCTGGATAAACTGAAAGAACCAGAGGTTGTAGAGAGTTTCAGGGAGAGCATAAGGGAACAATTGACAGGAATGGGGGAAAGAAATACAGTAGAAGAAGAATGGGTAGCTCTGAGGGATGAAGTAGTGAAGGCAGCAGAGGATCAAGTAGGTAAAAAGACGAGGGCTAATAGAAATCCTTGGGTAACAGAAGAAATACTGAATTTAATTGATGAAAGGAGAAAATATAAAAATGCAGTAAATGAAGCAGGCAAAAAGGAATACCAACGTCTCAAAAACGAGATCGACAGGAAGTGCAAAATGGCTAAGCAGGGATGGCTAGAGGACAAATGTAAGGATGTAGAGGCGTATCTCACTAGGGGTAAGATAGATACTGCCTACAGGAAAATTAAAGAGACCTTTGGAGAGAAGAGAACCACTTGTATTAATATCAAGAGCTCAGATGGCAACCCAGTTCTAAGCAAAGAAGGGAAGGCAGAAAGGTGGAAGGAGTATATAGAGGGTTTATACAAGGGCGATGTACTTGAGGACAATATTATGGAAATGGAAGAGGATGTAGATGAAGACGAAATGGGAGATAAGATACTGCGTGAAGAGTTTGACAGAGCTCTGAAAGACCTGAGTCGAAACAAGGCCCCGGGAGTAGACAACATTCCATTTGAACTACTGATGGCCTCGGGAGAGCCAGTCATGACAAAACTCTACCATCTGGTGAGCACAATGTATGAGACAGGTGAAATACCCTCTGACTTCAAGAAGAATATAATAATTCCAATCCCAAAGAAAGCAGGTGTTGACAGATGTGAAAATTACCGAACTATCAGTTTAATAAGTCACAGCTGCAAAATACTAACGCGAATTCTTTACAGACGAATGGAAAAACTGGTAGAAGCCGACCTCGGGGAAGATCAGTTTGGATTCCGTAGAAATGTTGGAACACGTGAGGCAATACTGACCTTACGACTTATCTTAGAAGAAAGATTAAGAAAAGGCAAACCTACGTTTCTAGCATTTGTAGACTTAGAGAAAGCTTTTGACAATGTTAACTGGAATACTCTCTTTCAAATTCTGAAGGTGGCAGGGGTGAAATACAGGGAGCGAAAGGCTATTTACAGTTTGTACAGAAACCAGATGGCAGTTATAAGAGTCGAGGGACATGAAAGGGAAGCAGTGGTTGGGAAAGGAGTAAGACAGGGTTGTAGCCTCTCCCCGATGTTATTCAATCTGTATATTGAGCAAGCAGTAAAGGAAACAAAAGAAAAATTCGGAGTAGGTATTAAAATTCATGGAGAAGTAGTAAAAACTTTGAGGTTCGCCGATGACATTGTAATTCTGTCAGAGACAGCAAAGGACTTGGAAGAGCAGTTGAACGGAATGGACAGTGTCTTGAAAGGAGGATATAAGATGAACATCAACAAAAGCAAAACGAGGATAATGGAATGTAGTCAAATTAAGTCGGGTGATGCTAAGGGAATTAGATTAGGAAATGAGACACTTAAAGTAGTAAAGGAGTTTTGCTATTTAGGGAGTAAAATAACTGATGATGGTCGAAGTAGAGAGGATATAAAATGTAGATTGGCAATGGCAAGGAAAGCGTTTCTCAAGAAGAGGAAATTGTTAACATCGAGTATAGATTTAAGTGTCAGGAAGTCGTTTCTGAAAGTATTTGTATGGAGTGTAGCCATGTATGGAAGTGAAACATGGACGATAACTAGTTTGGACAAGAAGAGAATAGAGGCTTTCGAAATGTGGTGCTACAGAAGAATGCTGAAGATAAGGTGGGTAGATCACATAACTAATGAGGAGGTATTGAATAGGATTGGGGAGAAGAGAAGTTTGTGGCACAACTTGACTAGAAGAAGGGATCGGTTGGTAGGACATGTTTTGAGGCATCAAGGGATCACAAATTTAGCATTGGAGGGCAGTGTGGAGGGTAAAAATCGTAGAGGGAGACCAAGAGATGAATACACTAAGCAGATTCAGAAGGATGTAGGTTGCAGTAGATACTGGGAGATGAAGAAGCTTGCACAGGATAGAGTAGCATGGAGAGCTGCATCAAACCAGTCTCAGGACTGAAGACCACAACAACAACAACCGGAAATGGCTCACCTCATACATTGGCGTCTCCGTGCATAGGCACTGGCCGCCTATTGATCGAATACGCCAAATGTGCTCACACAACGATCACTTTTCGACCGAGAATCTCAAATCTAACCTGTGTGCACTACCAAAATGAATGCGGGATACAGCGTTAAAGCTCAACCCAACCAAAATCCAACTGGTGCTGGTTGGTCATTCTAGGCTCATCAGCTCGAAATATCGGGAATCCGTATCATCTTTAACGCTAAATGGGACAAATATCAACTTCTCTCCTTCAGAAAAGAGTCTAGTAGTAATAATAGATGAAAATCTAAGTTGAAATGAGCGCGTAACTGCAGTGTGCAAGAAGGTATCAGCATCTCTCCATGCCCTACAAAAATATTAAAGCTATTCCTCCTTGACCTGAAAAATAAGCTTGTACAAATACTTATACATCCAATTATTGATTAAAGCTATGTGATCCTGCAAAGCTTTTCTCATGAACGCTCACTGCGCCTAGCACTGGTTATGAATGCCTGTGTTTTCGTTGTATTTGTGATGTTTCGCTATTTGGTCACATTTCGGCATCGTATGTACAGGCATTTTAGCTGCGTGCAGATAAGTGCAGAGATTTCCAACTCCTTGTCTTCTCTACTGTTTATCAATGAACACTAGCCCTCATTTCTTTCCTCGACCTTGAAGTACTTGTTTGAAAAGCATGGTAGAAACATCCGCTCCTATCAGAGCAAAATCCTTTCTGTCCCATTCAATCGTTCAGCCACTTTCTCGAAGTTCTTCTCTGTAGCAGGCACCTGACTCTGGAAGTCAGAAAACAGTTAATGACATATGTACTAAAGCAACAAGAAAGATTACCGTTCTCTCTACATGCCCTCGTTAACCTTGTACATCCGTCTTTTCAACCTATTATACCTCATTTCCCAGTACTCTTAGATGATGCAGTCTCCGTAAATTTCCTTTTTCCCAGAACTCGCTACATAAGAAAACAACTCTTTTGTACATCTATAAATTGTTCTTTTATCTGCCATTATCATTATTGTTATTATTGTCATTGCTTTTATTATTACTGTCACCACTATCAGTGGAAGCATCTGCAGTAGTAAAAGTACTGCCACTGTTAACTTTACTAGTTGATAGTCAGTATAAATATTTATCCATGCTGCAACTTCAGACACTCAGGTCATTTTAATACTAGTTGTCATATTAAAATCATTATTTCTTAGGTGACTAGGATGTAAAAAAAAGGTACTGTGTGAGTGTGTGTGTGTGCGTGTGAGCGCATGGAACCGTGGTCGAACCGTGGTCCGATGTAAGACAGGGCCTGATGGCTCTAATCAGATCTGGTTAAATAAGTGAATAAATAAGTAAATGTGGCATCTACTTTTCCATGCACGCTTTTACAACCATTCACTTTCCCTCTCTCTATTATTGCTTCGGCATTTCACGTTTTCTGTCAGTGTAATTTCTTAATACCTGTATTCCCTGTTACCTACTTCATTTCCTGCATTTTTGTATTTTCACCTTTTGCCATTACATTCAACATCATGTGTTGTTATCCAAGGATTTTTACTGCACCTTTTTCCCGCTTTGATCCTCTGCTGCCTTCACTGTTTCATCTCTCAAATGTGCCCATTCGTCTTGTGGTGTATTCCTTTTCGCTGTTTTAGTTAATCGTTGGATAAAGGTCCCTTTCAGATTCTCGATGACCTCTGGGTCTTAACTTATCCAGATCACATTTCCTTTTTGTTATCTCTTTAGTTGTAAACTGCAGTTCATAACCAATAAATTATGGTCAATCTGCACGTACCAATGGGAATTTTGCTGGGTAAAATTTTGGTTCGAAAACTCTGCCATACCATTATATACTGCATCTGAAATCTTCTGGTGTCTCCAAGTCTACCCAACATATGCAGTCTTCTTTCATGATTTTTAAATCGAATGCCAGCAATGGTCAAATTACGCTCTTTGCAAAATTCTAGCAAGTGGCTTTCAGAATTAATTTTTTGTCCCCCTTAAAGTCTTAACTGTATGAATAATTTGTTTTATGTCATCACACATTCTTTCAAGCTCTTAATCATTTGTGGTGTTATTAGGTATGTAAACTTGTTCCACTAGGGGGGCGGTGAGGGGGCAAATCGTATCATCCGCCCAGGGCGGCAGTTTTTGGGGGCCGAAAAGTTTTAAATTTCGATATGAGAGGTGTCAGAATAAGTGGGAAATACAAATCATTGTCAAAATCTACCGTCTTAAGGGGAACTATCTACGATATTGTGGAACAGATGAGAAATAAAGCACTGGATTTCGTTGCTATGAGTGTGTCTTTCAAAATAGTAAAGCTTGCTGTTGGTAGTGCTGCCAACTCAGTTTCTATCAGGCGCCTACTCAACACTTGAAATGTGCCTACGTCAACCTGAAAGATATACAGAAGAGAAAAACTATATAATAAAGAAATAAAGAAAAAACTCAGCATATGATGGCGTAGTTGTCCTTATACAGCAACCTTACATATCTACATCTACATACACTCCTGGAAATTGAAATAAGAACACCGTGAATTCATTGTCCCAGGAAGGGGAAATTTTATTGACACATTCCTGGGGTCAGATACATCACATGATCACACTCACAGAACCACAGGCACATAGACACAGGCAACAGAGCACGCACAATGTCGGCACTAGTACAGTGTATATCCACCGTTCGCAGCAATGCAGGCTGCTATTCTCCCATGGAGACGATCGTAGAGATGCTGGATGTAGTCCTGTGGAACGGCTTGCCTTGCCATTTCCACCTGGCGCCTCAGTTGGACCAGCGTTCGTGCTGGACATGCAGACCGCGTGAGACGACGCTTCATCCAGTCCCAAACATGCTCAATGGGGGACAGATCCGGAGATCTTGCTGGCCAGGGTAGTTGACTTACACCTTCTAGAGCACGTTGGGTGGCACGGGATACATGCGGACGTGCATTGTCCTGTTGGAACAGCAAGTTCCCTTGCCGGTCTAGGAATGGTAGAACGATGGGTTCGATGACGGTTTGGATGTACCGTGCACTATTCAGTGTCCCCTCGACGATCACCAGTGGTGTACGGCCAGTGTAGGAGATCGCTCCCCACACCATGATGCCGGGTGTTGGCCCTGTGTGCCTCGGTCGTATGCAGTCCTGATTGTGGCGCTCACCTGCACGGCGCCAAACACGCATACGACCATCATTGGCACCAAGGCAGAAGCGACTCTCATCGCTGAAGACAACACGTCTCCATTCGTCCCTCCATTCACGCCTGTCGCGACACCACTGGAGGCGGGCTGCACGATGTTGGGGCGTGAGCGGAAGACGGCCTAACGGTGTGCGGGACCGTAGCCCAGCTTCATGGAGACGGTTGCGAATGGTCCTCGCCGATACCCCAGGAGCAACAGTGTCCCTAATTTGCTGGGAAGTGGCGGTGCGGTCCCCTACGGCACTGCGTAGGATACTACGGTCTTGGCGTGCATCCGTGCGTCGCTGCGGTCCGGTCTCAGGTCGACGGGCACGTGCACCTTCCGCCGACCACTGGCGACAACATCGATGTACTGTGGAGACCTCACGCCCCACGTGTTGAGCAATTCGGCGGTACGTCCACCCGGCCTCCCGCATGCCCACTATACGCCCTCGCTCAAAGTCCGTCAACTGCACATACGGTTCACGTCCACGCTGTCGCGGCATGCTACCAGTGTTAAAGACTGCGATGGAGCTCCGTATGCCACGGCAAACTGGCTGACACTGACGGCGGCGGTGCACAAATGCTGCGCAGCTAGCGCCATTCGACGGCCAACACCGCGGTTCCTGGTGTGTCCGCTGTGCCGTGCGTGTGATCATTGCTTGTACAGCCCTCTCGCAGTGTCCGGAGCAAGTATGGTGGGTCTGACACACCGGTGTCAATGTGTTCTTTTTTCCATTTCCAGGAGTGTATATACTCCGCAAGCCACCAAGCGGCGTGAGGCGGAGGGTACAATTCGGGCCAAAGTTATATTTCCCCCCGTCTGTTCCACTTGCGGATCGGGCGAGGAAAAAACGACTGTATGAACGCCTCAGAACGAGCTCTAATTTCCCTTATCTTTGAATGGTGATCATTGTGCGATTTGAAAGTTGGTGGTAATAATATATGCTCTACATCCTCTGCGAAGATCGAATTTCTGAATTTAGTAAGCAGCCCCTTCCGTTTAGCTAGTCGTCTGTCTGCAAGTGTATCCCACTTCAAACTTTCTATGAGATTTGTAACGCTCCTGCGATGGCTAAATGTACCAGTCACGAATCTTGCATCTCTTCTTCGGACCCTCTCAACCTCTTGCATCAGACCCAAATGGTAAGGGTCCCACTGTGAGGTAACGGGCGAGTTGGGCGCCCTGGAAAGATTGTAAGTTCGGAGTTGGCGCGGCCGCACGGGTCGCTGAGGCAGCGTGGGCCCGGCAGCAAACACGTGGTGCCAATCGTTAGCCAGACGAGAGGGGTAGCCCCAGCGCATGGCCCAGTCGCGTGCCTGGGAATTCCATTGTGACGCTGTATCGATGAAGGAGACACGCTGGGAGCGCCAAAGATGGCGGAATTTCTGAAACCTTAATGGCAGACGTTTCACAGTTCGTATAGAAATTAATAGTAGCCAGGTGAATCATGATACCCCAAAAAGAAACAAGTACATTACTATTATCTGCACGACGATTCTGATGGTGTAATCAGATTTTCAATATATTTATTAGTTTAAAGTTTAGTATCTGATGATAAATTATACAAGTAACACCCAGCAACGAATTTCCAAAATCTAAACGCTTCATCCCATTTCGTCGATCGACGTGTCTTTAGAAAGCTATTAGTGTAAACCTAAATTGGCGTAAATTACAGGCATGTAACTTGAAAAGTACAAGAGTTATTGTAGGTCAAAGTGACCAATTACTATCGATCGCGTCGGGCCATAAATACTCCACAGTTACACACACAAAAAAGGTAGCAGCTTGCTTATAAATATATTTATTCAGCTATGTCTTTGTTTATATCCGATATATACTATTCATGAGGAGTCCAGGACAGTACGGCGCGAGGGACGCACAGTCGGCGGAAAGACTTGGACAGTGGAGCAGTTTGCGCATGGTCGCGGAAGATAGAAATATTTCGGAGTGCCGACCTGTGCTCTTGTGTGATTTCCGTGGCTTCTGCAGTGAAGACGTACTATGCGTTCAGAAGTGAATATCTCGCGAGCTATGTTGTTGTTCATAACTAATTACGTGAAGGTTAAATATTTACTGTGTTTTAGAAAGCACAGAGACATTAGACTACTGGCCTACCTTTTGTTGCTACTCCTTTGATATATGTTTATTTAATTTGTTTAAGTATTTAATAATGTATGTTAGAGCGTGTTTATGGTCCAGCCGTATGAATATTTATTTAATTTCAAGTTATTTAAATGTAAATCCAGTATTTGGTATGTGTTTCAATATGTTTGTGAGTGCACGTTGGCTTGGAGACATGGAGGGAACGCTCTAGCGAATCACAGCTCTCGTTACTAAGAGAGGCATAGGGAGGTTGGGGAGGAGCACCGTTTCCGGAGAGGACACGGGGGAGTTCTGGGCAGTGCGGGGTGCTGGACTGTCGCACAGGTCACGGGAAAGGAGTCCAGGACAGTACGGCGCGAGGGACGCACAGTCGGCGGAAAGACTTGGACAGTGGAGCAGTTTGCGCATGGTCGCGGAAGATAGAAATATTTCGGAGTGCCGACCTGTGCTCTTGTGTGATTTCCGTGGCTTCTGCAGTGAAGACGTACTATGCGTTCAGAAGTGAATATCTCGCGAGCTATGTTGTTGTTCATAACTAATTACGTGAAGTAGGAATCTATTGTTGCCCTTTTATTCAACTTATATTTTATTTAATAGCTGGACCATCGACACCAATAATTGTTCTGCAGAAATATACCGCATTCTCAAAAGTACTTCTACTATCGTACTCATCATTTAAAGTCGTTAAGATAGTACCTGCAGATTATATTTAATCGCAATCTTTCATTTATAAATTTATATGTTACATTCACAATTCGCAATTGCCGAGTGATAGAAACCTTCGACCATTCGATTCATGTTTGTATTCTTATTGAATACTGTAGACTAAGCAGTATTTGGCCTGTAATGCGGCAACTACGTATCCCGGTCCGTACACAACGAAACCAGCCAAAACTTTTAATATTGCAACGCTGAGTCAAGTGGTACATAGTTGAGGGCCACACCATCATTTACTTTTCTTTTGAAAGGTCGCACCATACAGACGAACAGTACTCTAAGACTGGACGAAGTAACGTATTGTAAGCTATTTCCTTTGTCGAAGGACTGCATCGCTTCAGAATTCTACCAATAAACCGCAATCTAGAGTTCACCTTGCCCGTTACTTGTGTAATGTGATCATGCCATTTGAGATCATTTCGAATAGTCACACCCAGATACCTGACGGATGTTACCGCATCCAAAGACTGGGCATTTATTTTGTACTCGTACATCAATGGGGATTTTCGCCTTGTTTACGCAGTAGGTTACATTTACTAATATTGAGAGATAACTGCCCGTCATTACACCACGCATTTATTTTCTGCAAATCCTCATTGCTTTGTTCACAACTTTAGGTTATACTAATTTCCTGAAGACTACAGCATCATCGGCAAACAGTCTAATGCCGCTGTCAATACCATCAACCAGATCATTTATGTAAATCATAAAAAGCAGCAGACCTATTACACTGCCCTGGGGCACACCTTGTTTCTGTTGGAGTCACCCCGTTCAGGAGGACATACTGCTCCCTGTCTGTTAGAAAACTATCTATCCAACCGCATATGTCATCGGATAGGCCGTAAGCGCACACTTTTTGTAGCAAGCGACAGTGCGGAAGTGAGTCGAACGCCTTTCGAAAGTCGAGGAATATGGCATCATCCTGGGAGCCGGTATCTAGAGCCTGTTGTATATCATGCACAAAGAGGGCCTGATGTGTCACGCATGACCACTGTTTCCTAAAACCGTGCTGGTTTCTACAGATGAGCTTCTCAGAGTATAGAAAGGTCATTATTTCTGAACACAAAATATGTTCCGTGATTCTACAACAAATCGATGTCAGTGAAATTGGGCGGTAATTGTGTGCATCCGATTTTTTACCCTTTTTATAGATTGCTATGACCTGTCCCGTGGAACTTTCCGCTGTTCCAATGATCTCTGATAGATGATGTATAAGAATGGTGCTATATTTGTAGCATAGTCAACATAAAATCTTACAGGGATACCGTCTGGGCCAGATGCCTTCCTGGCGCCTAAGGATCTTAACTATTTTACAGTCCCAGATACACTAAACACTAGGTCAGCCATCCTTGCGTTTGTTCGATAGTTGAAAGGGGGAATGGTGTTGCAGTCCTCTACCGTAAACGAGTTCTTGAAAGCTAGGTTTAGAATTTCGGCCTTCTGCTTATCAGCATCAGTTACATTACCCGTACTGTCAGCAAGAGAAGGTATTGAATTATTTGTAGCGTTCATAGATTTTACGTACGACCAAAATTTTTGGGATTATTTTTAGAATCTGCAGATAAAATATTGCTATCACATTCGTTAAAAGAATTTCTCATTGACCTTTTGACATCTGCTTTTATTTCGCATAATTTCTGTTTGTCAGCAGGACAGTGACTAAGTTTAAAACGACTGTGCAAAATTCTCTCCTTTCTCAGCAACTACCTAATATGTTTGTTGTACCGAGGTGGATCCTTTCCCTCCCCTATATTTTTGCTAGGCACATACTTCTCTAGCACATGGTGGACAATACCTTTAAATGCCATATTAAAGTCTCCACCTATAACTAATGGATAATTTGGATAGTTATTTCCTATGTACTCAAGACTTCCCCTGAAACGTTCTGCGACGTTTGTTGCGGATGCTGGTGATCTGTAAAAATATCATAATACAATGCTCAATCCTTGTCTTATTGACAGCTTTATCCAGACTATTTCACAGTCCTACTCAGTATCGATCTCAACTGCGTTTAAACAGCTTGTAACTGCAATGAACACACCACCTCCCATAGCATCAGTCCTATCCTTCCTAAGCATTGTCTAACCCGAGTTCAAAATTTCACTGCTATTTATGTCTGGTTTCAACCAGCTTTCCGTACCTAATACGATATTGGCATTGCTATTGTTTATTTCGCAGAGTAACTCGGGTATCTTGTTACATACCTATAGCAGTGTCGCTGAGAAAAACACTTTGTAACAAATAAATAAAGGATAAGTAAAATATGAACAACCCATCCTACATCAAAGTCTATGAATGCGTCACGATGACTGCCACGCGTTATAAGTGGTGCGAAGAGCTCATACAATTTACAAAGCGCATCTTGGACAGCTTTAGAATAAACCAACCATGGATATAATGAGAGCCAGATCAATCGAAAGGTTCCCTTTATGCCATCTTCATCATTTCTGAAATTATAATTTTTCTCAGGTTGCTATGGATTCAATAAACTCTAATACTTTAAGGAATCGTCCATCTCCTTTTTACATCAAAG
This sequence comes from Schistocerca cancellata, assembly GCF_023864275.1. NCBI lineage: Eukaryota > Metazoa > Arthropoda > Insecta > Orthoptera > Acrididae > Schistocerca > Schistocerca cancellata. The sequence goes on along the minus strand of NC_064626.1, from coordinate 481,366,074 downwards.
TAATGTCCGACATCGGAAATACTACCCTTTTCATAAAATCACATGAAGTCAGCAGAGTTACTAGGTAGGTCTACTTTTTCTCCATCAGTACAATTAATGGCCTTTTCAGTAGAGGTATTTTAGTTCCTCACCGTTCTCTTGTGATAGTTCATCGCAGGCAGTATATTTCTCAATTCCCTCACTTTCATTTTCGATTTTCATTAAGAAAACTTACGAATATCTGTCATTTTTTCAACCTGTGCTCTATGCTTTTACATCTCACACTCCAAAAAAATTGTAAGTAAACAACATTCCTGCACCATTGATCACTTGTAACTCATTGCCGACTACGGAGAAGCTGAGAGATAATTTCATTCAGTGCCGACAATACCTTCAAGCTGCGCAGGCCAGATGAGTTTCGTGATACCGCATTAAAGGGATGCTCGCGCTCACACGTGGCGCTTATTTGCAGAAGTGATTACGAAATTAATTAAATGGATATCCTTCTCAATGGAACCGCGTTAAATGAAAGTGAGGGAATTGAAAAATATACTACCTCCGTTAAGATATCACGAGAAATGCGCTAGGAACTCAAATATGTATATTAATAATCTGAGTAATTTCGTAACTCATTCAATTGGCAACTTGACTTCATTTTATTATAAGCTAAATTTGTATGGGAAATGGATATACATCCTAAATTCCTCACCCCCTCCCCTTTCTCTCTGCGCACCTCACTCCCGCCCCTTCTCTTTGTCCATCTCCTCATCCTTCCCTCTCTCTGTCCTGTACCCCTCTCTACGAGCCTGAGTCTTGTTTATTGCTGTTGCAAATGAAACCTTGATGGGAACTGAAGTCGTTCAAATTTAGTGGCTGATTCGCTTGGGATATGGGTATACGGGATATGAGAGACACGTCTCCAGCTATGGTCGCTTTAATGACAGTACCTCACATAGTTTTAATCTGCGAATGGTCAGATTCCATAGTAGTATTCTAATCAGAAGCCGGTAAGGCATAAATATAACTTCCCCATTTTCTGTAAAACTGACGCCGAGAAAGATAACAAATAACATATTGTGGTGTATACAATTTTGTTTGGAAAACAAACACACACACACACACACACACACACACACACACACACACACACACATATATATATATATATATATATATATATATATATATATATATATATATATTGAAAATATTAAAAGATATATAGGCTATGTCTGTCCGAACGTTAGTTAGAGTATTGCGTAACAATTTGAATTGCATGTTCAAGAACTTTTCGATAGTTTTGGTAAGAACTTTCCCTTATATAAAGAAAGTTTTATTTCTAACATTTAGCTACTCCTTCCAGCTACTTCTCTACATACTTGCCTTTCCTATGAGAGACATTTGTCGTAACGTTGTACCAACTTTCCAATACCCTCCTCATAGAAGGAGGTAGAGAAGGCTTCCTGCCAGTTCTCTACCCTAGTCTGTAGCTCGGTGTCTGTGCCAAAATGCTGCCATCATGGGCAGCGGTTCCAAAGGGTTAAAAGATGAAAATAAGAGGGAGCCATGTCCGGGCTGTACTGTGAGTGATCAAACACTCCCTATCCAAAACGCTGCAGTGTGCAGCAATGCATTGTCATGAAGAATAATGCCTGCCGACCGATGTGGCCGAGCGGTTCTAGGCGCTTCAGTCTGGAACCGCGTGACTGCTACGGTCGCAGGTTCGAATCGTGCCTCGGGCATGGATGTGTGTGACGTCTTTAGGTTAGTTAGGTTTAAGTAGTTCTACGTCTAGAGGATTGATGACCTCAGATGTTAAGTCCCATAGTGCTCAGAGCCATTTGAACCATTTGAACAATGCCTAATGGCAACATCCCTCTTTGCTTGTTCTGAATTGCCCTTCATAGACGATTTCCTCGAATCGCCTCATCCACTCGCTGAATAAAATCATTGGTTGACAGTCGCTTCCTTCTCTTAAGCGTACGTAATGAACATCTGTACGCCCTGCTTCAAAGCTCCTGCCTTATTTCCGCACTTTGCTCCCACGCATGATCATTACGCTATGTGGGTTGCGGAACCCCTGAGCATGAAGAAATCGAATGGCAGCACGCACTTCACACTTGGCGGGGGACTATTGTTCTAGGCATCTTTACTTTCTTAATGTTCGCTCAGAACTGAAAAGTGCGTCGTGACACAGTCGACGGGCATACTAGAAACACTGCGCAATACATCTTCGCAAAAGCTTTATCGGATTTTCACAGCGGTTTTAATTTCGCGACCGATTGTACCTTGAAAAAAAAATCTCTCTTATATTTGGCCATGCGAAAAACACTTCGATCGTAAATCAGTTCCAACGTGTATGAACGTCTGTCATAGAGTCTTGTTTATTGCTATTGCAAACGAAACCTTGAATTGGAACTGAAATTGCTTAAAATAAATGGGTGAATCGGTTGGGACAATTGGTATATGGGGTATGCGAGCGACTTCTCCACCTGCCCAATCTATGAGAATAGTAGCTTCCGTGACGTTACTTCTAAATACATAAACTCGCCGAGCCTGTATTAGGCCCACCAATTGGCGTTACGAGTGCAGCACCTTGACAAATGGTTCAAATGGCTCTGAGCACTATGCAACTTAACTTCTGAGGTCATCAGTCGCCTAGAACTTAGAACTAATTAAACCTAACTAACCTAAGGACATCACACACATCCATGCCCGAGGCAGGATTCGAACCGGCGACCGTAGCGGTCGCTCTGTTCCAGACTGTAGCGCCTGGAACCGCACGGCCGCACCTTGAAAAAATAGCGACACAACAAGAGAAGAGTTTTTGTGAGTTGGAATATGAGAAATTTTTAATTGCTATAACAGTGCAGCGTGCATTCATAAGGAATTATGGAAAAGACCCTAAATGTAAACAGATCGTTATGCGTTGGTATCGTCAATTTAGGGACACTGGTTGTTTCTGTGCACCGAAAAGTACAGGCCCACGATGTGTGCCAGATGCTATGGTGGAGAGTTTGAGGGAAAGTTTCATACTCAAATAGAAAAAAAAAAATCGATATCGATGTTCCGAGCAAGCCACGAACTTGGAATACCGCAGCAAAATCTGAGGATCGTTTTTCGACGGAGGTTACATTTCAAACCGTACCGTAGGCAGTTCTTACAAGATTAAAAGTGGAAGATTATGGCGCGCGACTTCAGTTTTGCATCACGATGCTGGAAGCAATTGGGATTGAACGTTTCGCCTCTAAGCTGATATTCATCGACGACATAACCTTCCGTGTATATGGAAAGGTTAATCACCACAGTGTGAGAGTGGGGAACCGAAAATCCTTACGAAATTCTAGCAGATGAACGAGATTTTTGTACAATGGCAAAGGTGAAATGCTTAGTACAATATCGTGTAAAAAAGGAGGAAATCGGTCAAGAGCTTATCGAAATTTTTGTTACCAACGTTTCACCTTTATGCATTTATACAGATAAACTACTTACTTCATTCTTAAACAGCCTGTAGCAGTAGTCATACGTACCGCAAACATAGCGGAACTAAGGAGCTTTATTAATTCTAAGCTGTGGATTTTGCAACAAAAGTTGTGATTTACCCGCAGTCTCAAAACAACATTTTCTTCTTTTTGTATGTCATTGTTTGAGAACTCAGTTTTTGTAGCTTGTGAGTCCTATGAGAAGTACTGTCCTGCATGCACTGAGATTTGTACAAATTCAATGATAATCCATTTGTTTGCTTTTAACCATGTGCTAATGTTTCCGAACATTCAATTACCTGCCTTTTCAGTATGGGAACGTATTATTTTTTTATTCCTGTAGTTGTATTATCTACAAAAAGAACAACATTTACATCTTTTGAAATTGCAAATAGAGGATCATTTTTGCATCAATAGCTGGGTAGAAACAAGCATGAAAAACATGCACACTTGAAGCAGTCTACTGTTCTGTGTAGAGGGATATGTTTTTAGTTCAAGCTGCTTAATAGAATGTCAGAAAGATAATACAATGTAATGAAACTTCTTGCTGGTTGTTTTGCTCCAAGGCCTGTGGATGTGTTCACTACAAAGGAAGTACGCTGCGGTCTACCACTTCCGACGCACCAACGCAAGGCCGAACAACCGAACAGCCATCTGCTGTCTTTTCGTAATTGCTGCACGTTCTCTCTCCACTTCGTTCTGAAGGAAATGAGTCCCTGCGGTGAAACACAGTGAAGCCACACTTATAGGCCAAAGCCATGATTTTGAATAATTTCGTTAACGTTTTTATAGAATTGTTTATTACTTAGGAATTTCAAATTAGTCGTGTACTAAGAACTTCTAGGCGTGAGAAGTCATAGTTACGTCAACTTTGGTTTTGTATAAGTCTATAAATAGTCTAGACAATAGTGTCTGGTTCTAATTTTGTCTCAGCTCATCTTGTCTCTAGTTGTCTGTATTGTGTTAGCTCGTGTGAGCGCTTATGACTTCTAACTGTGAAAATACATAGCGTAGGAGAATTCAAAACTTTAATTTCAGAAGTATCTTCCATCTTATCTGAAAATAGTTATAGTTTTATTATTAAAAAGAACTGATAATTATTTCTTTTAACTGAATTCAGCGAAATGAAATAGGGAGTTTCAGTGAATAGGAATTAATTCAAAGTTGGAACAGTGAGAATTTTAATTATTTTCGATCGCTACATTACGCAGCGCAGCGATTGTCATTTCTTTATCAAATCGAAAGAAAGTTAACGTAGGTATAGGATCTTTGACTGAATTTATAACTCGCAAAAATTACTTTTGACGCGAATGTAACTTACTTGGAAGAGTGCAAAATTAATTTGGACAGGACTACCTTAAAGATTATCATTTCTATTCATTGATTCATTCCATCAAAGTTAAAGAGAGAAAGATACTACGAAATATTCAGTTCCACTACGAACTCTGTTTTACGACGAATTTTAAAGAAAGTAAATTGTGGCGTCTTCTCACAAAGAAAATTAACAATTACGATGCCCAGAGATCAGAAAGAAACCAATATTAACCAACGACTAACCATTACTAACTAGTTAAGAAATATCGAGATTACGAGAGGCGCCAGAAGAGCAACACAACTTCCAGGATGTTGCTGCGACAGAAGTTTGGACACCATTTCCGACTTGGTGTAGTTATTTGCATGATTTCATCGCTATTGCTAGTGTCAAGCGTTTCGTATTTCATTGTTGGGAAACTCGGGCGTCAGGAAGATCTGCTTGCCGCAGAACAAAGGGTTGTGATTTGATGATGATCAATTATGGTTTCATGACGCTCGGGAACGACATGATTATGAGCGCTCTTGTTGAATATGAGATAAATGCTCAGTGAAGCTAAAGTCGTCTTGGAATAGATAACAGACATATGTTAGACTTCAATGACCGCCGACAACACAGACTTACCAATGTACTGAAATGGGTCGTAAAAGTCACCCATGGGAGCAAGCATACTACAAGTATGTTCATAAGATTCTCTTATGCATTTATAATATTGTAATTAATCGCAATATACTAAATAAAAGGAGAATTAGCTGAAAACTATTGCAGGTTTCTTAGTACATTTAACTGGCTCACCACAGAGAAAAACAGGGAAAGAGCCAACCACTGTCTGAACAAATAAAAGTTGCTTTCAACAGTTCTGGACAAGGCTGTTAAAACTGCTACAAAAAACCAGTCTTTCATTAAAAGTGTCTATTAAAAGAGAAATTGACACACAATCACGACATGATGCCGATAATTTCTGACAATACCGATTGATCATTTTATTGTTTCCCAAGTCAATATGCCTGTTTCTCAATATATATTAATCGTACAGGGATGAACGAAGTATCTGTAGAAAGATTTTTTAATCGGCTTCTAATATTGCGTACTGATTTTGTGCTAAATCCTAGTATTTGTGAAAAACAAACATATCATAGGCAAAAGGTCATATGGATTCCGGATTCATACTTATATTTTACGAAGCTAACTTATTAGCAATGAATAAGAGACCCTCTGTTCATATTATCTTATTATAAATATCAATTTAGTTGTTTTAAATTACTTATTCACTGGATTATTGTACATAATATTGTATAGATAATAACCGTGACCACTGCAGTTGTCCATTATCGCTGCCCGTCGTACGGGGTGATTTTTCTAAACGAATTTACTTTCCTTAACGACAAACATTTTTGTCATTGTCGCCTTGAACTGTGATTTATCCATTGCTCTCAAGGCCTAACGTGTTTACTGTAATGGCAAATGCTTGTCGACTTAAAGTTTAGGTTATGTGTCCATACTGACAGTCACTGACTTCTGTCTGTCGTACAAATCGGAAGAATCATTCCGAATACAAAACAGATGTTTGGACACATGTTTAACATAAATATATATTTGTAATTGTTGCTTCTATAGTGCTATTATGCACTACTACTATAGCATAAAGTGCGAAGTGCAGTTAAAATCTCAGGATACAGTTAGACGTTATTGTGACCTTAGTGATATACCAGGTAAGAACTGAACACTACGTTGTAAACTATTGTAACACACTGTAAAGAGTTTTGTTCAAAATTATTTGTATGGAAATGTATATACAAGCATGTGTCATAATTTCATGGTTATTATTTCACGTCGTTCTGTTCATTTCTTAAAGATGTTTTCATTTCCACAACTATCCTTAGTCTGTACGACTCCAAATACTGTCATTGTTTAAAACTGTAAAAGTGTGGAAGTTTTGCACGGGTCACCTGGTCACTGACTAAATAAGGATTAACCAGGCACTCTGTTATGCAGTGAAGTAACCAAGCCAGTGATTTGGGCAAGAGTCAGGCAACATACAAAATCTTAAAAAAATTTCCACACTCATCTCATTGTTACTGTGATTTGCAAGTTAGTCTCACTGCATAGCTACACAGCTACACACGAGGTGAAAGCGTTGACGAACAATGCTTCAGTAAGAAGCCGTCACATCCGACCTTGTAAGCTGAAATTAAATCTAATACCAATGTATTCATATATATACAGCTTCTGCCTTCCTTGTCCTATTATCAAAATATCTTCGTTGCAAATGCCTCGCTGTTGATGAACAACCAGCTGATTTGAAGCAAACCATTACTGTATGTACATGTTACGTGCAGGACTTGAATACAGGTATGCTGATTATAAAATGTACTACATAGAGAAAAAGATGACTGACATCAAAACGAACGACCTACCAGTGTGCTCTAGAAACCAAATGCCATTTAAGAAAGTGTGTAATTTAGCTTTATAGTCTAGGAACGTGCAATTGCAATTTATCGTGTCAAACCATACTTCTGTCATACGCTGGTAGTATGTCGTTGATTGGCGTAAAAACATGTAAGGAACGAGGAAAGAAGGCCGTCGAAGGATGAGAAGTGTTTCTGTGATGAGGGAAAGAACCAGGAAACGGATAACAAATCATGAAGTAATCTGTTAAGAGCACCATATTCTACAGAATAAATCTTGGAAGTAATTCGGACCTCCTATAAAAGGAAAAAAAACCATAAGTAAAAATGAGTAACGCAAAGTAGTGTGATGAAGATGGCTCTTCTTAAACGCTGTAACTTAACATACATATATATTACGCAATTATGCAAATACTAAACTTTCCTGCTATACTGGAGAAATAGAGAGCATCGCGACTTAAAAGAGCTATTTCTTAGAAGCAAATTGCTGGGATACGCTAAAGAGCAAATAATGTGAAACTTATTCTGCAACCAGGACACAATAATGAACAGCCGCTTTTAAGTCTTCAGTGGTAAGTGTTCATAAAACAGTTCGTCGCTAAGAACTGATTATTCGCATCCTGTTAATAAAATGTGTTGACCAGAAATACTTTCATGTCCTTAGGAAGACTTTAGAACTATGTACAAGGGCGTGCTGAAAAATAATGCCTCCGATTTTTTATGTGAAAAAGTTAAAGTTTTTTTTAAATAAAAGAAACCTTTTTTAACATTCTACATCTTTATTCTTCATGTCTGCATATTTATTTCTCAACGTAGTCACCCTGGCGATGAACACATTTTTCCCAGCGAGAGACCAATTTGTTGATACCGTTATTGTATAATATTTGACTTTGTTGACAGAGCCACGACCTCACGTCTGCTTGCACCGATTCATCACTATCAAAGTGAAGTTCTTTTTTTAATTTTTTTTTCTTTATTGAATTTCGATTCCCCACGAAGGGGGCGCGCTGGCAGCAGCTTAGTATGCCGCTCTTCAGCCTACAGACTTTGTTTTAAAAAAGGAAAAGATAATATATAATAAAAAAAACAGGCGACGAAATCGGTTTTCAAAGTGAAGTCCTCGAAGATGTTCTTTAAGTTTTGGAAACAGATAAAATCTGGTGGGACGAAGTCGGGAAAGTAAAGACGATGATCGACGACAGTGAACCCAATGCGTCGGACTGCAGATGTAGCGCTCGTGTATTGTCTCGCATTGTCGTGCTGAAGGAGATGGTGCCCCATGTGTGGAAAACTCGATTACAGTACGCTGTTTCTCACGCATCGAGTAGTCACGTAACACACCGCCATGTTACATGCTGCAATTCGTAGCCCTCTAGCGGCAGATGACTGGAAATATGCAGATTTGAGAAATAAAGATGTAAAATGTTAATAACATTTGTTTTATTTAAAAAGTTTTAAGAGTTTTCACATGAAAAATTTGGAATCAAATCGGCTCATCCTCGTCTGTAGCCATAGTCGCCGATGGAAGCATTCTTTTAGAGTCACTCAACAAATGTGGTCATCTGTTATCAGTTCCGCAGGAAATGAGTAACTGCTCCGCAAAAAGCTACAAATAGCATGGTTTTTTCGCGACATTTTGACGACACCACTTACTTTTTAAATTTTTAGTATGATTGCTGTGTTGTTAGTTGTGATTTAAAACTGAAGTAATTAGTAAATAAAACAGGTTTATTTTATTTTTTAAAATTTTGTTATCCTTCAAAATAAGCAAGCTATTCCATCAAAGTACCAGGATTTTTCACTGTCCCGTCGAAGGAGAAGTTTCGGAACCCATGCTCTAGATGTCCCGATGGGAATTTGAACTCATTTAGAACTGTTGTGTCAACAACTGCGTCAGTTCGTGCAGTGCTTTCACCGTTGAAGGCTGTTGAAGCTGTGACAGAAAAAAGCTATGTTCAGTATTAGTTTATTAGTGAGAAACACCTATTTCAGAGCAGGTGCACATGATATGTGCCAGGTAAACGTTCAGGCATCTCAATTAGCAAGAAAACATAGCTGAAAATTTGCATGTAGATGAGGCCTAGCTCCACCGACAAAATTCAGGAGGTGTTCAGGGATATCTTCGGGTATACTGGACCCGTGGCCTCTGGTGGGGTTTACCTTTGTCTCTGTAAAAACACCTTCATATCAACGAAAATGACTGTAGTGTGCAGCCTTTCGAACTCGTAAAAATTTCTGTGTATAAAAGGCAATGTACCGACTCACTAACTCACTTGAAGACTCCTTATCGCCCAGTCCAAAACCACTAAGGACAGAGACCTGTAATATGCTGAGGGTCTTATACAGCAGGCATCCTTTAAGAAGGCATTTTTATAAATTCCACTTCTAAAGGTTTGAAATAAGGGATGAAAGGTTTTTTGAAAATCTGTCGCTATTAAGGCAATTTTGAAGCTAGACCCACGAAAATTGGTATTTGGTTTCTCGATCAGAGATAAAGATACTCGTGTTTCAGAATTTTTCGAAATTTAACCCCTATGGCTGTGAAACAGTGGGTGAACGTTTTTTTAATTATAAATCGTTATTAAAGTACTACTAAGGAATTTTTAAAGCTACATCTATGAAAACTAATATTTGACTTCTCAGTTACAAATAAAAAAACATGTTTTAATGTTTTTGGAAATTGAGCCCACAAGGGGGCCAAATATGCAATGAAATTTTTAAGAAATATTTCATTATGAAAGCATTTTTAAAGCGAAATCTATGAAGATTTAAATTTGGCTTCTCAAAAAAAAAGAACAATGTTTCACTGTTTTCGGAAATTCAGTCCTAAAGAGGATGAAATAGAAGTTTAATGCTTTATGAAATTTTTCCACTGTGATAGCAGTTTTAGAGATAAATTTGTGAAAATTGATATTTTGATTCTCAGTGAGAAATGAAGAAACTTTTTTTTTCAGCCTCAAAGGGGATCAGACTGATTAGTGATTCATCATCACCCAGCCCAAACTGCTGTTGACAGAAACATGAAATTTGAAGAGGGTGTGCATCTTATATCTATAGACGTCGTTTAAGAGGGGAAGGTTCGAAATGCCACTTTTACAGTGGTGAAATTAGGGATGCAAATTTTTAAGAAAATATTTAGTTCTATTGAGAAAATTTTAAATCTAAATGTATGAAAACTGAAGTTTCACTTCTCGATTACATACAAAGAAATATGTTTTAGAAGGTGAAAGCTTCTATGGAAATATCACCACGAGAACGCAGAAGGCATCATTAATAAAATCCTTGGACTCCAGCTGCCAGAATCGCTTTTTGATTAGAAGTACATTCGGAAAAGACCTTGCTTCTATGGCCTTCATCCGTGTGAAAAGTTTAGAAGGTCTTGCAAATTGTGAACAACGTAAAAATTCGATTGAAGAACAACAAAAGAACAATCTGCCCTGACCAGTCTATGCGATGGAAGCAGCGACGCTTGTACTTTTTATAAAGTTGTCGTCCCTGCAACAACTCAGCATAGCATCGCTGTGCGGCTCTTCCATTGCATTCACTGAACCCAAACACGAGGCCGTCTCTTCACTACTAAAGCCATCCACAACGCTGTGTACTATTGTTAATGTACAACACCGCCAGAAAACCAAACCCGTGACATACGTGAGCGTTACTGATGTGGGCTTCAGGTCGTAGACTAAAATGGGCATTCTGTTGTCAACAGCAGGTACCAAGAGTGAGTTTAACGAGTCTGTTTCCAAGCATGACAAAGAGCGCATTTTCACTGTTGTGAGTATATTTTAAGTGCAATACAGATAATAATATAAACGGGAGTCGGTCGTCCCTTGAAACAAAATACTAAAAAATATCTCTGGACAACCTCCGAAATTTTGACGGTGAACTTCGGGTTCACTCTGAACATGCGACGGAAGCAGATTGCCAAAAGGACATCGACGAATAAACCAGCGAAATGCCTAATGCATACTGCTAGTATTCTAGAGCAACGTGGGTCAAAACTCCGCCCTGCCGTTCTGAGACAGATTTGTCGTGGTTTTCTTAGTTCTCTGCAAGTGAATATCGCGATGATTCCCACCAAATGGTTGCAGCACATTTCGTGGTTCATCTTTGTCCAACTGACAGACTACCTTGCCTGTAATTACTCCGATATCGACAGGGCAATAAACTCTTCACTTTCCTCCCTCCCGCTGCACGTCAGCTTTGGCATCTCGTACATAATGACGACTGCCTTTATCTCTCACGATTGGACGGCTTTTTTATCAGTAACGCAATTAGTGGACCACTGGACACCGTTACGAATAGTCTCATACCGAAAAAAATGTGAGGCAGCCATGTAGAGGTGAAACCGTTAATGCCGCCTGAAACCCCGCAGAGCTGGGGCCATACTCCGGAACACTTGCTGATTACCGAGTCGCTTAGTACAGTCCACTCACAGACACTATTGCTGTGCTAGACTCTAGCAGTATTGTTACGTATCGACCAATACAGTTCGTCGACGATAGAAATCCTGACGCTGCACGGCCGAGTCAGCGTTGGGCTCAACATACCTGCGACAAGAACGGCGACCACCACTCTGTCCATGTCTGCACAGACTACGTGGCAAGTGGCCAGCAACGGACGATTTAAAGCGGCTGCGAGCGGAAGAGTCGAAACTTCCCGCTGGCTGGAGTGGGACACGTTTCCTGACGCAAGGGAAATGCTGCGGCGACAAGCGCAATCCTCTGTGTGTCTACTTATGACTCACTCCCATAAGCTGTGTGGCCGTACCAGCAGTATGGAGACCAATCTCTTCGTCTCTTCATAGATCTCACTTTAAACCAAGACCTCCAATAATGAGAGTTGCGAAATCCCATCATTGCTGACATATTTTGTAACGGTTCTTCTAACTTTTCTCGCTTTTGCAAAGCAGAACAATCTCAACTGCGAATCTGAATATTACTAACTATAGTTTGTCAATGTTCAATTTTATTTTTAACTCACACACTAGGAGAAATTGAAGAAGGAACACCTTGAAGTAATCACCCTGTGTGAGTGAAGTTATATTCACGTACTAACTGAAAAAGACCTGCTTCGCTTGGTCTTTATTTTCATTTGTATTCTGAGGACATTCCAGATCACTCGAGAACATTTGAGAACAGGATAAAGCTGATCATTCAAAAAATCGTAAAAAAACTACTCCTGATTGGCTGAAAAATACCTCTAAGTACTCTTAAAACGACTTAAATATTCAACAGACCCTGAGTTACAAATAAAGCACTCTGTCACTCACTCATTCATGTTCTTACAGAACGCCGAGAATATTCCAAAAGATTCAAGAACACTCCACCACACTAAAAAAGATTCGAGAACGTTAAAGAAAATTCCGGAATTTTGTAGTTCCAAACACTCAAGAACTGTCTAAAACATTAAAAAACACTCTTGGATAATCTGGAACACTATGGAATATTCTAAAACATTCTAGAATATTTAAAAATATTCGTCAACATTCAAGAATATCCATTAAAGTTCGAGAAAGTTGCAGATAAATCTCGACTCGACAAAATACAGACTTTACAGGAGCAAGTGACCAACACATTTGACGCAATCCCAATGGAGCCAGGTGTATTTGAAAGAGTGCGTAGTTCACTACGCAGGCGGACTGAATATTGTGTGAGGATGCGTGGTAAGCACTTGTAGCACTGCCTACATTCTCTACTTCTACGTAACAGACAGGTAGGAATAAGAGGACAAATTGGCTCATATCTCAACAGGTACTGGGTTCTGCTAGTTTTGACCAATGCTACCCTTTAGGAACAAGTAACACTTTTTTTAAAAACCCTGTGTACCTGGAGCTCATTCGCTGCACTGGGACAAAGACAGTCAGCTTATATCAAACGTGAATTAAAAAATGAACCCTTAAACTGCAGAAATTATAAAGTTAAACCAAATCCTCATGTTTTCAGTGAGTTTGTATGTAACTTAGTGAAGAACAACTATGGTTTGGCTCCATTTTATTTCATACTTAATTAACTTATTCTGTTATAATACTAGCATATCAACTACTTTTGTCATCTAATTATTTAGTGAAGAGATGTATAAATACTTTGTATTTCCAAGCCTAGAGCGAACTACTTCTAACTGACCTTGAGAAAAGCATGATGACGCAACATTCTAGAATGTTCTAAAATATCCTGGAACTTTCTAGACCACTCTGGAAAATTCCAAAACAATCTAGAACATTCTCGAAACTTCTGTAAGATTCTATAACATTACGGACCATACTCCAATATCCACAACAACTCATGAGATTGAAGGTTGTCTATGATATTTGCCAACTTCCATATCCCGTGTGGTCCTTGTCGATTACCAGCGAGCAAGTTTTGCATTCTTTTTGAACCCACTGATTGACTTTCCCTACAGTGTCTGCTATGGTAGGGCATCTGCTGAGGTTCTTTGGCTTGTGAGCGGTTTGGTCAATGACGTGCTTTTTTCCTCATTCCATTCATGACTATGACAGTGATAAGACGTACTTTCGGTGTGAAATGGCGTGATATTCAAAGTGACTGTATTTACACACACTGAAGAAGAGAGAGAGAGTTACACATGCATATATAGGGTGTTGGTGGTATAGGTACAGATGTTATGATAATTTGTACCTTAATATGTTCCGACTTCAGTGGTTAGTTGTTTTTCCCTGCATCTAACAGTCTTTCTACAAACACGTCACATAATTTACTACCTGAAATTTTCTGCATGGTCATAACTGTGCCACGAAGCAACCTACGCCTGCCAGTACAGACTAACCGTTCTGCATTCATGCATCCCTACTTCAAAACTTTATCTGCTGCCCAGCGGAAAATAAACATTAATGGCTTTAATGTGCCACGTATACTTCGAGATATGAACCACGCTAAACCCATACTACTCGTAGTAACTGGAATTATTAGTTTGCAAATGAAGTGAATACTGATGTGATGCTGTTCGGTACAATATCCTGTCATCAACAGAAATATCTGTACTTACACCCCCCACACCCTGCATATGAAAGCAGCAATAGTGTGTATGAGTTACGCATTACCTTAAAAACAAAGCTCCTCTTATTCAACAACTTTGGACAAAAGAAAACAATTTTGCGTTTACTAAATCCAGACGAGAGATGTTAGTTTGTCAAAATCTGCTTGGATTAAATACTAAATACTGTGGCAAAGTGGCGCTCACGAATGCAGTTCATTGTGGTATTTCCAGTTCTGTTCATGAATTACATAAGTCTCGCGGTCGAATTTAGCAAGTCGGTACTTTCATTCACCAAATGACTGCGCCTTCCATGTTCCACGTGAAAGAACTGGTCTTCATACTGCAGTGTTGAGACAACACGTGCTTCAAGTCACTGTATCGAAGTGAGCATGAAAAGTTTTTATGTATGTGGCATAATAATAATCCAAGTTAATATAAATCTTAAAGCTTTTATTTCGAATCCATACCGCTCACATATTCACTTAAATAAAATATCATTATTGTAAAATAATACATACGAGAAAATGTAGGACGTTACGTGAATGCGTGTAGAAGTAAGTAAACTGATTATTTTATGGCCAGTTCAGTTCATTTTCATTCAGCATCACTTTTGATCATAACGAATAGTCTGAAATAAGCCACTCTTTGCATCGTTATGCTATTTTCAGGTCGCGCAACATAAGTAACCTCGTGACCTTCGAGAGGGCAGCCACATCACGTTCTTATGACACTGTTTTGTGTTACGATGGCATTAATAGCTCGCCACGTTGCAAGATAATGAAGTTATATATCAATTTACAAACTTGGACCCACATTCTGCTGATTAAAGAAGAGCTAAATGTTGTTAGGTAGATTTATTCTGGTTTCAATGAAAGGAAAGTTAACCAGTGGCCAATATTAAATTATTTCAGTCATCAAATATAACTTTCATTTCTTTATTTGCATATCGGTGTCTGAGAATGTTAACTGTGACTTGTAAGACTGAATTACATTACTTTGGGGCTTATTCGTTTTTCTAAGTAGGGCAACTTTTATGTGAGAGTTAATCACCAACAAATGTTGCTCTTCATAATATAGCCAAGTAATAGTTTTCATTATTCAGACACTACACAGTGTGTAGAAGAAATAAAAACATTTGGTCACAGAGAATACTGAAATAAACATCACAGTTCATGTTCACCGTAACCTGAATGTGTGGGCCAAACTCATGGTACTACAAACACCACGTAAACATCATAGAATCGTCTCCAACTCGAACTGCACCCTCCACAAATTGCGGATAAAACAACTCATTAGGCATTAACACTTTGCACCATTTAAAAAGAGGCAAAATCTCAACTCGTCAGACCATACTATATGCCTCCAGTAGTTCATGGCCTGTTTTTACAACGTTCGCTCAAAATTGGTTGAGATGGATCTACATTCCTTGGCAGTAGCAGTTTCTTTCGGGTCAAAAATCAATTGTTCTTGGCAAGACTTGACACTAATCCTCGCTCCCTGTCGTTTATTTTATGACCATTGTTCTTACTCCGTTTGTTTTTGTTGTTGTATTCTTCAGTTCAAAGACTGGTTTGATCCAGGTCTCCACGCCAGTCTATCCTGTGCAAGCCTCTTCATATCTGAATAACTTCTGCAAACCTGTTTACTGTCATCCTCTACGGTTTTTACTCCCGTATTCCCCCCCCCCTCCCCCCTCCCCACATTACCTAATGTCTCAGGATGTGTACTGTCCACCGATTCCTTCTTTTGGTCAAATCATAAATTCCTTTTCTCCCCATTTCGATTCACTACTTTCTCATCAGTGTATCGATGAACCCACCGAGCAGCGCACACCGGCCTCGCATTGTGGAGGACGACGGTTCAAACCGATGTCCAGCCATCCTCATTTAGGTTTTCCGTTGGTTGGTTGGTTGTTTGGGGAAGGAGACCAGACAGCGTGGTCATCGGTCTCATCGATTTCCATGATTTCCTTAAATCTCTTAAGGAAAGTGCTGGAATGATGCCTTCGAAAGGGCACCTCCGCTTTCCTTTTCCATCCTTTCCTAATCCAAGCTTGTGCTCCGTCTCTAATGACCTCGTTGTCGACGGGACGTTTAACACTAATCACCTCCTCCCTCTTCTCCATCTTTCTTCTTTAGCATCACATTTCAAAGTTTTCTATTTCCTGCATGCCTGCACTCCTCACAGTCTACGTTCGCTTCCGTGTAAGGCTACAGTCCAGACGAATACCTTAAGAAAAGACTTTCTAACACCGAAATTTATATTTGACGTTAGCAAACTGCTTTTTTTGTTGTCAGTCTGCATTTTTTGGCTGTTCAAATATCATCTGCTGCCATCATCAGTTTTTTTGGCTGTCCAAATAACAAAACTCATCTATTACCATTAGAGTCAAATTTCGTAATGTAATTTTCTCACCATTCCCTTAATACGGCTGCACTCTATTACCCAAGTTTTACTTATGTTGGAGTTCATCTCGTAATCTGTTTTGAACTGCTCTTCCATGTGCTTCAGTGTCATGAGCAAACCTCAAAGTTTTCATATCTAACTTTAAGTTTCTTTCTAAGTTGTCCTTGGTTTCCTTTACTGATTGAATAACATCGGTGACAGGCTACAACGCTGTCTCACACTCTTCTCAATTACTACCAAAAGCTTTCTGTAAATTTACAGATGCTATAAAATGTCTGTATTTCTCACGAATTATGGAATTTGCCTAAGTGGATGTGCGTCAGTGTTGCAGATAGCCGTACCTAGATGCGAACACAACGGAGGAGCGTCTGTGGGGAGACCACACAAATCTGTGGTTCCTGAAGTGGACAGCAGAAGCTGAATGAATGATTGATCTAGTCTTTAAATATTAGCCAACATGGCCTTGCTACGTTGGTACTACGAACGGCTGAAAGCAACGGGAAAAAGTACAGCCATTATTTTTCTGGAGGACGTGCATCAGTTTTGATTTTATACGTCAAAAACTTCATTTCAGCCCAGCGGAGGTAGTTACCTACCAGGTTCTAAATCACACCAGTAAAGTAATTTCCGTTCAAGCCTCACCATAGAACTTGGACGTTGCCTGTTAGCTCTTTATGCGAGTTAATATAGATAGTAATTTGATGAGCATATGTGAGCGGAGTGGAACACTGGAGAGCGGCCGAGTGTTCCAGAATATACTGTTCGTAACACTTCCGTGGTATTACGAAATATATTCGCATTCTGCGACTATGCAGTGACGGACCGGGACTCGGACGCGGATATCCCGCTTATCGTGAGCGGTCGCCTTAACCATTTCAGCTGCCCGAGCACACCCCCCGGGACAACTCTAAACTTCCATACGGCACTTAGTCACAACCCTTACGCTCGCACAGTTTGTGATTCTCACACAGGAAGAGAAATATTATATCGTCATTTTAGTCCATCGAGAACTGAATACATCATAGATGGTTACAATGTCTGTGTTTATACAGTGTATGTTCACAATGTGTTTCAGATATGCCTGGATATCTGGAGGAACAGCTACTGTCCTGACGATTTCGACTGTGGCAAACATTACAAAATAGATTGCAGTCTTCAGGTAGTTAGCTGTTCTTTCTCTGCATCTATCACTTTCCCCGAGAACAAATCACATATTTTACTAACTCATGTTTCCTGCATGGTCATAACTGAGCCGTGAAGTGGACTACGCCTCTAAGTATACATAAACGTTTTGCTTTCATGCGTTCGCACTTCAATACCTGATCTTCTGCCCAAGAGAAAACAAACATTAATAGTTTGTTTGTGCCACGTGTATTCGGAGGTACTAACGAACCTAAAAATATTCTACTCGTAAGAGTCATATTATTATATAATAAATTAAGTAAGCATTGATGTAATGTAATATCTGCACTTACATCCCTAACGCTCTGTAGATT
The DNA here is from genome assembly GCF_023864275.1 of Schistocerca cancellata. NCBI lineage: Eukaryota > Metazoa > Arthropoda > Insecta > Orthoptera > Acrididae > Schistocerca > Schistocerca cancellata. Next base: position 481,347,995 of record NC_064626.1, on the reverse strand, counting down.
CTTGGTATATCTTTTCGACTCTGATCTTGGTAACCCAAAACATGGTTTTGGAAAGGGTTCGACGCTTCTTGGGATGAAATTCTTGTTTGGCATAAGGGAACGAAACGAAGTCATTAGTCAGTAATGATGCGAATAGGGTCAATGAGAGAAGATTAAGTTACTCCTTCAAATATTCAATTGTTTGACGCACCGTGCAAATATTGGTATTCTCGTGATGTTGAATAATGCGACATATTCGTTTTTTTTGTATGACTGATGATGTGTGACAAATAGTTTAAATGGTTTTACGCCATTCATCATTAACTGTTATTCGACACTCTAAAGCAGCTGTCACAATATGTCGAGTGCAACGACTAAACAAGATATCACTTTCATAGAAGAACTTCGCGAACGAACCACTTCTATTAGTTTCGGTACATCTTGGAACGCTGGAGAGTATATGCAAATATCATCTTAAAAACCACCCAACGAAAACGTTCACATGAAATTCCCATTATTTCAGAACACTATTTCTTTAAAACTAACTAAATTTTAGACAATTTCTAAGCTGTCATCTTTTTAGCAATAACAAACGATAAATTTGAAAACAATAGTAATGTTAAATCTCAGTAGAGCCATCTTTTGGCCGTCTGTAAAAACCGTTTCTCGTAAACCACATCGCCGTGAGTTCCAGGAACTGCGTGAAATATACGAGAATATCCGATTCTATCTGTCTCCTCTACACAGAATTTATGCCATGATGGATTGACCAGTTCCACCTGTGTTGTATGGAAAAAGGACAACAAAACGTCATGCGGCGAATGGCCTTACAAATACGATGAAAAGAGCTGTCGCATTGACGGTAAAACACTGCGACTTTTAGATGAAAAAACAGCATCTGTTTTCTAGTGCACCCCGCTTTAACATCAGTGAATTTCCCAATCAGTCTCTGAAAAACGATTCTTAAAGTTCTACAAAATGCCCATCTACTGCTGTCAATACACCTACATTACATTCAAGACTTTTTCTGTCCCCACATTACTTTGGATGTGATGATAAGAGGAAGTTAAATCTGGTGAAGAAGGCAGATGTTCCAACTACTTGTACTTAAAATCTCTCAAAATTGGCGACGAACCTTTGTGGGTAGGTGAATTTTGGTGATGAAAGATTTCGTTTATTTTTTATATTTTTTTTTACAAATTCGTTCTTTTCATGCGTATGTCTAGTTGGTCCAGAAGACTTGTTTACTATAAGCCTGTTATTTTCTTAATCTTTGTGAGGTAAACAATAAGAAGAATATCTTTTTTATCCCAGCAAACCCTAGCTGTATAGCGGGTGAAATAGCTTCTTCTTGATGGCCACCAAAATTAACGCAGCCCCCTCTCCTCCCCCCCCCCCTCTCGTACACACCCACTTTTTGGTTGTTTAGTTTCTGGGGTAGTTATCCCGTTTCCCATCCGCAGTATCAGATCGGTCTACAAAATTAGCTCGATTAATTCTGTAAGTGGACGTGATTTGTTTTCAGCCAGCGACGAACAAATACGCATCTATCTAGCAATAAGCATTCTCATAGTTAATTCTTCATGTAAGATATGCAATACACTTCCTTCTATCATGTCTGTGGCATTTATTACTGGCATACGCGGTACTTACACGTAATGAGAGACCTCCAAATATGGTCTCGACTACTGCAGTGAGAGTCACCGCCACACATACGAGAGGACTTCAAAAAGTAAGTTACACTTCATTAAGGCAGGCCAAGTAAGTATCATTGAATGCTTCACCAAACTTCAGAATGACACAGATACATGACGCTATTTTTCAACATAATTCACCAAGTATTTGTAAACAACGATCGAAACGTTCTACCAGTCGTTAAGTTAGTCGATGATAGAAATTCAGTCCATGGTCTTGGAGCCATCCGAAATCCGCTGTGAGACTATCTTCATCATTCTAATATCTCCTATACCCAGATATTCTTTTATCTTGCCAAAAAGATAGAAATCACATGTGCAAGATCTGGACTTCACCGATCAGAATACCCACATCTGTGTGGCCTTGGTCGAATTGTTGCCACCATTTCACTACAGCTGGACGTAGCACTGCACTTGGTCCATACAGCACAAATGTGAATCTGACAGCAGTTTTGATATCTTGCGCACAGTAATCGTTTTGTACAGCCTACTTCCACTTCGAAATACGTTTCCAGTTGCTGCAACATTTCAGTGGCACACTGTAATGCAGCTGTTATGCTACCGCTACAGAACGGTCTCTGCAGGAAACTAAATTAGTTTCTGAGGTTCCAACGTACAGGTCAGTTTTGGGACGAATTTAGGATAAGCGTCTCAAGGTTGGTAGCCTTGATGTCTGTTCCAAGACTGTACCTAAAGGATGCTAGGAATGGGTTAACTTAGAGTTCTTCTTCTTTCATCTGTCTTTTCACCGTCTTCTCTCTATATCAGTACAGTAAATATGACTATTATTTCTACTCCAAAATAGTGTATAATCTCTTTTGTTTTTTAATACGTTTCACCTGGCTTATATACACTTATGCTCATAAATTAAGGATAATTGCAGAATGTGGTGCCACACAACGTGGCACTTCACAAAACTGGTGCTAATAGCCTAGGCACATAGGGAGCACACTCGACACAGATCTGTAAGTCCACGGTATTGGTGATAAGTTGAGAAAACCGTCTCGAAACACATGTGCTACAAAACTCCACTGTTTCCTGCGCTTGTACCCCGACATCAGTATGGGATATGATCACCATGCACACGTACACAGGCCGCACAATGGGTTGGCATACTCTGGATCAGGTGGTCGAGCAGCTGCTGTGATATAGCCTCCAATTCTTGCACCAGTGCCTGTCGGAGCTCCTGAAGTGTCGTAGGGGTTTGAAGACGTGCAGCGATACGTCGACCGAGAGCATCCCAGACGTGCTCGATGGGGTTTAGGTCTGGAGAACAGGCAGGCCACTCCATTCGCCTGATATCTTCTGTTTCAAGGTACTCCTCCACGATGGCAACTCGGTGGGGCTGTGCGTTATCATTCATCAGGATGAAGGTGGGGCCCACTGCACCCCTGAAAAGGCGGACATACTGGTGCAAAATAACGTCCTGATACACCTGACCCGTTACAGTTCCTCTGTCAAAGACATGCAAGGGTGTACATGCACCAATCATAATCCCACCCCACACCATCAAACCACAACCTCCATACAGATCCTTTTCAGGGACATTAAGGGGTTGTTATCTCGTTCCTGGTTCACGCCAGATGAAAACCCGGCGAGAATCACTGTTCAGACTATACCTGGGCTCGTCCGTGAACATAACCTGGGACTACTGATCCAATGATCAGCTTTACGGGATGTCCTGTGAGCAGGCGTCAGTGTAATGCACCTTGCAGGTCTCCAGGCGAATAAACCACGTCTGTTCAGTCGTCTGTAGACTGTGTGCCTGGAGACAACTGTTCCAGTGGCAGCGGTAAGGCCCCGAGCAAGGTTACCTGCAGTACTCTGGCCGTCTGCGGGCACTGATGGTGATATATCGGTCTTCTTGTGGTGTTGTACACTGTGGACGTACTGAACAGTAGCGCCTGGACACGTTTCCTGTCTGCTGGAATCGTTGCCATAATCTTGAGATCACACTTTGTGGCACACGGAAGGGCCCGTGCTACGACCTTCTGTGTTTGACCAGCCTCCAGTCGCCCTAGCATTCTACCCCTCATAACATCATGTGTTCTTAGAGCCATTTTCAACACACAGTCACCATTAGCACGTCTGAAAACGTCTGCACACTTACTCGCTGCACCGTACTCTGACATGCAAAACACAGCTGTGTATATGTGGACTGCTGCCAGCGCCACCGTGCGACGACCGCAGGTCAAATGCACCGCATGGTCATACCCCGACGTGATCTAAACCCGCAAACCGCCACCAGAGCCTTATTTCACCAGGTATCAGCATTATCCTTAATTTATGAGAATGAATGTAGTAGTAAACGCAAGAAATGAAGCTTCCCATTATTACATCTTCTTAAATTCCTAATTTCATGATATAAATTTTGTATAACTCACGGTACGCCTCAACCACAAATCGCCGCGTCCTAAAATGAACTGCAACAGTTTACAGAATCAAAAATGGAATGTCGATAGCTTCAGCTACACTCCTGGAAATGGAAAAAAGAACTCATTGACACCGGTGTGTCAGACCCACCATACTTGCTCCGGACACTGCGAGAGGGCTGTACAAGCAATTATCACACGCTCGGCACAGCGGACACACCAGGAACCGCGGTGTTGGCCGTCGAATGGCGCTAGCTGCGCAGCATTTGTGCACCGCCGCCGTCAGTGTCAGCCAGTTTGCCGTGGCATACGGAGCTCCATCGCAGTCTTTAACACTGGTAGCATGCCGCGACAGCGTGGACGTGAACCGTATGTGCAGTTGACGGACTTTGAGCGAGGGCGTATAGTGGGCATGCGGGAGGCCGGGTGGACGTACCGCCGAATTGCTCAACACGTGGGGCGTGAGGTTTCCACAGTACATCGATGTTGTCGCCAGTGGTCGGCGGAAGGTGCACGTGCCCGTCGACCTGGGACCGGACCGCAGCGACGCACGGATACACGCCAAGACCGTAGGATCCTACGCAGTGCCGTAGGGGACCGCACCGCCACTTCCCAGCAAATTAGGGACACTGTTGCTCCTGGGGTATCGGCGAGGACCATTCGCAACCGTCTCCATGAAGCTGGGCTACGGTCCCGCACACCGTTAGGCCGTCTTCCGCTCACGCCCCAACATCGTGCAGCCCGCCTCCAGTGGTGTCGCGACAGGCGTGAATGGAGGGACGAATGGAGACGTGTCGTCTTCAGCGATGAGAGTCGCTTCTGCCTTGGTGCCAATGATGGTCGTATGCGTGTTTGGCGCCGTGCAGGTGAGCGCCACAATCAGGACTGCATACGACCGAGGCACACAGGGCCAACACCCGACATCATGGTGTGGGGAGCAATCTCCTACACTGGCCGTACACCACTGGTGATCGTCAAGGGGACGCTGAATAGCGCACGGTACATCCAAACCGTCATCGAACCCATCGTTCTACCATTCCTAGACCGGCAAGGGAACTTGCTGTTCCAACAGGACAATGCACGTCCGCATGTATCCCGTGCCACCCAACGTGCTCTAGAAGGTGTAAGTCAACTACCCTGGCCAGCAAGATCTCCGGATCTGTCCCCCATTGAGCATGTTTGGGACTGGATGAAGCGTCGTCTCACGCGGTCTGCACGTCCAGCACGAACGCTGGTCCAACTGAGGCGCCAGGTGGAAATGGCATGGCAAGCCGTTCCACAGGACTACATCCAGCATCTCTACGATCGTCTCCATGGGAGAATAGCAGCCTGCATTGCTGCGAAAGGTGGATATACACTGTACTAGTGCCGACATTGTGCATGCTCTGTTGCCTGTGTCTATGTGCCTGTGGTTCTGTCAGTGTGATCAAGTGATGTATCTGACCCCAGGAATGTGTCAATAAAGTTTCCCCTTCCGGGGACAATGGATTCACGGTGTTCTTATTTCCATTTCCAGGAGTGTATTTCACACACCCCTTAAAATGTAGAATTTATGAACTATGGTTACAGTTTTATTGAAAGGTTACGGGTGACCTTAATTGTCGTCAAGAGTAATACATCCTCATGCGAATCCAGCTACCTGGTTTTTTAACTGTTGGGAATGCACCAACTCTTTGTTGCCAATAAACCGTGAGAAAAAAAAACAAAAAATGTTCACTATGTTCCAAATCATGCAATCGAACGAAACTCTCGAAACACAACTGCTTACTCTGTTTCACAGATTAATTGACACCTGACTTATGCAACCAACATAATAAAAATTAATTGGTATCATCAGCATTCCTGTCTCAGACCGGGAATTTTTCTACTTGGTTTCGTGTTGTTTTCGAAGCGATATGTAATGATTGTCACTGATACGGAATTTTCTATAAAACAGCTGACGTGAATCCGAACGTTGTTTTTTCACAACAGTACACAAATTGCTATTTTGCCAAAAACTGACAACCAGTTAGCTGTTCACAACTTAAAGAATAACATCCTCCCATACAAAAAATTTGTCATGTACAAAGCCAGCTGTCAAATTTGCCCCGCTTACTATATAGGACAAACTGGAAGAAGCATTCAGACACGGTTCAAAGAGCATATTGATGCCATACGTTTGAACAACATTTCAAAATCCACGTTTGCCATGTAGATAACTACCAGCAGTCGTGGAATAAAGAGCATTGAAGACCATGTACAAGTATTAAAGTTAAAAAAAATCCACTGTTGTAATATTTAGGTATGTACATCCATCCCAATCCATTTAATGGGCTTTCAATGTATGCTATAATATGTCCATAGTTTTACTATTTATTTATGTATATCTGGCCCTTATCATTTACTTTTGTTCCAATGTATACCATAATATTTAAGTAAAATTACTGCAGTAACACTTTATAACTGACTGCTTTATTTGTTTATCTTAATTTCAATCAGTTCTCTTTCAATGTAAATAGTAAGTAATGTACCATTAGCAATCTGTAAATTTCGACTGTCACATACATGTACATAATGAAATATCTCCGAGAGTGGAAGCCTTTGGTTTTGTTATGGTTGTGATGTCGCCATCTTTGTATACATACCTCCATGTGATGAAACTGAGCCGTGCGCGGCTCGCGGTCATGCCGTTTATTGCTCGTCATCATGTTTTTGTGGTTATGTCGCCTCGTTTTTCTTTTAATTTGATTTACTGGCGTCACTAGGTTGGTGGTTTGCTTGCCCGTGAGTGGCAGCAGCAGGGCTAATCGATAAGTGCACTGTCGTACCATCTCTGGAGCGACCGCTGGTATTTCCGGGTCGTCGTCTGTCAAGAGTTCAGTCCGGACGCAGCACCAGTGAGGTCGGGGACGGAGCGCCAGTGAGGTCCGGACAACCAGTACTCGACGACCGCTGGCGACACACATGCACTGTCCGACGGAAGGAGACTGGGGCGGGAACGACCTTTGGTTGGTCGTTCGGTCGGTCTTCTCATCGGGCGATGTGTATTTGTTCTTTTGACCGCTTCTGGGCCTCGTCAGTTGGTCATCTTGCCGGACGTGGGTCGGTTCCTTCCTCGTGCAGAGATGTCATCGCCGATAGGCAAATTACCCCTGCATGGGTGGGTCCGAGTCAGTGTACCTGGGTCACCATGTCTCCGAGTTCCGAACGGACATCGGGTTGAGACGGGTTGGAGCTGCAGTGAGCTCTGGACAGCCAAGACTTGCCCGACCGTTGCCGACACACATAACTTGAGTGAGGACGACCTTGGTTGGTCGTTCGGTCGGTCGTTTCATCGGACGACGTGTATTTGGTCGCCGACCGCTTATGGAAACTGTGTGTCTGACTAGTCATTTCTCCTTGTTGTTCCACGGTGATTGGTTTCAGGATTATCGGAGTTCTTGGTGAAAGTGCTTAAGTGGAACTGTGTGTAGCTTCTGTGATTTCAGCTGAGCAGATGAATGCTGTCTGCGTATTGGAGTAGCCATTCGGTCGGTAGCGACAGAGCAGAATCTTCGTCCTTGCTGATATTTTCGATTGTCATGCCGTTGGTCGGGTGGAAGGAGAATGATTAGATTGTTGGTTGATTCTTCAACCGTCCCTAGGTCGTGCTGCCTCCCGGTTATTTAGTGTTACCCTTCGCTGCCTGTCTCACCTAAACTGTTGGTAGGGTCCCTCCCCAGGTCGACCCTTGGAATACTTCTGATCACCACTGTTCTGTTCTTTATGTTTATGATTTTCTTTTCTCACAAGTACTGTGCCAGGCCTTTAGCGATGTATTGATTTTGTCTGTTCTATGTTCAGTATTTTAAGATTATGCATTCAGCCATGTTTTATTTAAAATTCTTGTTTGCCAGGTATTTAGGCCTTCAGCCGCGTTTGTTTTAAAATCTGTGGCTTTCAGCCGTACTGTATAAATGCTTATCTTAAGGTTCGTCTTTAATTACTTTGAATAATTGTTTGGGCCTCCAGCCGTCAAGATATTTCAAGTTTTCTTAAGATGGCTTCTTGTTGTACTGTGTAAATGCTTGTCTTTAAAGGTTTCATGTTGACATATTATTGGGTCTTTGAGCCGAGGAATTAATTTAAATTTTCCTTAATATGACTTTTAGCCGAAATTCGTAAATGGTTGCCTTTTAAGAATTTCCTTTGCTGCTCTGAAATATTATTTGGGCCTTTAGCCGAGAAGATATTTTAATTTTAAGTAAGGCCTTCAGCCATTTGTCTAAATTCTTGCGCCTTAAAACGAATTATTTAAAGATATTTTAATTTTAATTAAGTAAGGCCTTCAGCCGTTTCTCTAAATCCTTGTGTTTTAAAAGGAATTATTTAAACTTTATTATTGAGAAGTTACTTGGGCCCTCAGCCGTGAATTGATCCTTGTTGTTTTAAAGAGAAAACTGTGCATTGTGTTTTCGAGTAATAAAGTTCTGAATTCTTGTGTAACTAACAGTAACTGACCTTGGCCGCTTTCCACAACGTAATCCGATCTGTCCTGCGATATCGCATTTCAGAAACTTCTTAATGTGTGAGTGGTGCTTTACATTATGTGCATATATGTACACAAAAAAGTGCATTATACGGTTTTCGCTCCTGCATTATGATAAGCAACCTGCACTGGAACACAACGGCGCGATTCTCCATCATAAGTAAGCGAAACATCTCCCCTTTAATAATTATAATTTGTTTACATCACTTAGAATTATTGTGAGGCACAATTACAATTAAAGAGACGTTGTCTCACATTTTGTTTTGGTTGTAGAGCACCACCACCCCAAGGAAATTTGGTCACGTGGGGAAACAAAAGGTGAAATCTAAGGTAAAACGTGAACTAGGCGTCTGAAGATGAACCTGTCGGTTCGAAACCGGTAACGGCGCTTTTTAAATAAATAAATAGTATTCTAAAAAGTGGTTGGTTGTTGTAATCTTCTGTGTAAGAGTCAACCTATATAGTACACAGAGTACCGATGAAAGACGATATGTAGTTCTGGATCTAAAATATCTATGACACAACGCTTGCAGGTAGTATTCCCTCAGCTTCTGGCTAGGGACCACGAACAGCAGCCAACATCAGACTTGGAAAGAACAGTTTGGAGTTGTCTTATATGAGTAGTAGGTGAGTACCCGGCGTTACCCGGATATACATTTATTCATATTTTATTACTCCTACTCCTCTCCCTCTTACCCCTCTCTTTGTCCAAATCCTCCACCCCCAAACCTGTCTACTATCTCCTCTCCCCCTTTCTGTGAGCCTCCTCCACCTGCACTGTCTGTCGTCTGTCTACCCATCTGCTCCTTCCCCTCTGTCCAACTCCTTCTGCTCCCTCCATTTACTCCTTACCCTCTCTCTATCAGTGTCCTACCCCTCTCTGAGTCCACCTCTTCTTCCCTTTCTCTGTCCATTTCCTCTCACTCTCTCCCTGTCCATATCCTCCTATCCTCTCTATTTCTTACCCCCTCTCTGAGTCCATCTCTTCCTCCCTCCTTCTTTCCATCTCCTCCTTCCTTCCTTTGTGAATCTCCTGCTCACTCATCTCTCTGCCAACCCTCCTCCCCCATATCTGTGTCCATCTCCTCTTTCCCCATCTCTGAACGTCCATCTCTTCCTACCCAACGGGAGAACTTTTCTAAGTGTTTGAGAATTTTGTAATTGAGGCAGGACTTCGGAACCGGCCCGATATTAACCTAGCCAAAGTGAGAAACCTTCTAAAATCATATCCATCTTGGTTGGCAAACAAAATTATGACCTTTGTTAAATTGGAATTAGCTTGTTCCTATTGGATATGAAGATCGTGAAAAACGAAGTTAACATATTTTTTTAAATTTGTGTAAAAGAAATTATTAAGAATTATACAGTAAATTTGCATACGATCAATATTACTACCGTAATACGGAAACTGATTGTAAAAATTAGTAATCATACTGTGAATTTACGTCATTTATATTTGTTCAAAGACATTATGCAGTTTACAAGTTGTCTGATTTAAAAGCGTTAGGAGTTACGCACGTAAATTTCAATTTTGAATTTTCTTATGAAACGAACTGACACTGAGCTATTTTTTTCTGGGTAACTGCTGGTGCTTCAGTCTTTCAATAACTTATTAGTTCAAAGCACATATGACTTTATAGCGGCACCTGGTGTAAATGAATATGAAGCTATGTGAAATTCGCATTTGAACTTCCAGTCCTGAAGGCAAACAGTAGCATGTGGTGTATGGTTTTTTATCGGAAAACTGCTGGGCTATTTACAATGCTCTACATGGATTTTCACTGAAATAAAAAGTAAATCAGAACTAACATGTCTGTGGCTGAAAATTTGTTACCCCGAGAAAAAATAATGCATCGATTTTGGTACTGTGTGAGTCTGCATACTAAGGAGACAGCGCTCTCGTGTAACAACAAGCTCTGAACAGCCTCACTCCTTTCGCATAATTGTGAACAGTCCGATATGAGTGCTGGTACGGAAATGGAACCCAGATGACCATTTATCACAAGCTTGGTTGTCGATTTAGCCATTCTTCCACTCTTAAAATTTTTAATTTGTCAATGATTCCTTCATACGCCTCCACTAAGTATTCATACTCCAGTACTGAACCGGCGCAAAAACTTGACGTACACATTGTTCAGTACAACGATCACCTCACTAAAAGTAAAAATATTTTTCTTTTCTTTTCAAGCAAGCTGTCTAGCGGTTAAGGCACTGGGTTAGAGGATGCCTTTTTAATTAGGTAACTGGTGTCACAATCTTTCAGTTGTTTCTGACCTGCTACGAACGGTCTTCGTTACTTAACGTCACAGTTTGGTAAAAGCTGCCTACTGGTTAGATGTCTAGAAATTAATCTCACCTGAATCATAGCCCTGAGATGCAAGGGAGATAGGAGGCAATCAAGCTGAGATCATTAGCAGTACAGGTAAAGAGAACGTTCCCTGTAACAACAGTAAAAACGGCAAACCAATTGCCCCTTATTTTTCGAATTAGTAAACATCATTATCTACAACAGCAGTAGTGCAGTAATATCTACTGATGTACATCGAAGCAACAATGGTTAAACGCAGTATTCACAGTACAGGATCAATGCAGCACAACTTAATTGCAAACCAGTAACATGATTTTAAAATTTACTTACACATTCGTATCAGCAAGCACATTCCACGTACAGACATATATATTCACATAGATGGATAGATGAATCCAAAACAAAGATGGTGAATAATGCGAGTACTGAATTTTCGGAATAAGTTCCAGATCAGACCCAGTCACAGTACCAGCAATAATTGTACCCACAAGCAAACAACCAAACACAGATGCATTAGATTTACTTACTCAGATGCTGTATGCACCACGAACATATGTCAGCTTAAAAAATGCAACCTCTAGTGAGATTAAAAAATTCATCAGATCGCTAAAAAGTGCTAATGCTGCTGCCTATTATGCCTGTTTCTAGTAAAATATTAAAATCTTTTATTGACTCGATGCGATTATCCATAAACTATCTTTACAATCGGTCAATGATTCAAGGCTTTTTTCGTGACAGACATAAATGTAGCAACGCTCATCTATATAACTGGAGATACTGAAACCATTTATAATGACAAACCTATATCACTCCCTCCAATCTTTTCAAAAGTTTTTGACCAAGTGGTCTATGATATGCAATCATTACGAATATTCTTAGACCAGAAGAAGGCGGTCAGATTGATTTGCGTTCTCAGACCGTGCACATCACATAAACCATTGTTTCTGAGTCCCAGAATTTTAACTCTGCAATCCCTGTACATATATTCCACCACTGGATTTGTTGTTGATGATATTAACTCATTCAGAAGAAATTACTGTGGAAAAACTACACGCATATGGGTAACACCTCCTTACGCATTGTACAAAGAGATGTTAACTATTCAACAGGTTTCATTTTCAGCAGGTTACCATCAGAATTGAAAAAATTGAGTGACAAACCGCATGTATTCAAAACCAAGTTGAAAGGTTTCCTTGTATCAAACAGACACTGTTCTGTAGAGGAATTTCTTGTAGTAGCTGAGAATGTGTTATGTACTCGTATACTCTCCCATAATTTTTTTCGTGTCATACTCATTGTTTAGTTCTTTCGTTTATAAATTTTCTGACATCATTAGAAGTTACGTACTGTCTCGTTGCATGGCCATGTAGCTGTGGCTCGCATGATCCCACGGAACCTGAGTAAAAAAAAGGGAATGTAACTGATTTACATGAGCCGAGCTTGTTGACTGCCCCTTAGTTTGCCTTTTTTCGCAAAGGATTTTCTACAAAGAAAGTACTACAATACATACGAAATTCAGTGTCAGAAGAGCTAAAAATGAAAGTTATCCTGTTAATATATACTACAAAATTATCAAAGGCTTTGATTGTGTGGATCATGAAGTTCTATCTATTAAACTAAAGTGCTATGGAATTAATGGCATACTTCTTACTTGAGTGGAATCTTATCTTCATTAGAGAATGGAGAAGTTCTCCTTAACAGGCGGTGTCTCAGGCATGGAACTAACTTCAGAAAGGGGGAGCGCAACATGTGGAGTGCCTCAAGGATCAATATTGGATTCACTCCTGTTTCTAACCCACATAAATGATCTGCCAATGACTTTAAGGGACGATTCAGAAACTGCAGTGCAAGCATACTAATCAAGAGTGCAAACTTAATCTTAGGAGACACAGCTCAAGCTCAGATGGTAGCTGAAAACTCCTGCCCGTGGTTGATGGGTAATAATTTAAGTCTTAATCTCGCGAAGACTCGCACTATGCAATCAAACTAGCAGCAGAAATAGACGTTAATGTTCATACGTCAAATGAAAAACACTATGCTATTCAGCTGGATAACAAGTTAAAATATAGCCAACGCAGATAAAGCAGTCAAGAAGCTGTACTCGGCGTGTTATGCTATTAGAAGCATCTCCCATTGGTTTTGCGTACAGATGACAGTGTCGGCTGGTTTTGCATACTTCCGATCTCTATTGTCTTATTAAGTTGTATAAAGTTATGTTATGGAAATGTACTGACATTAAATAAAATATCTATTCAGCGGAATCGAGCAATAATAAAAATGTGTAAATCAGATAATAGTACATCTTGCCGAAAACTTTTTATGGATCTTAGAAGTCTCAGACTCACTTCCCAATACATCTGGTCCTTAATGTTTTTTTTTTACCAAAAATAAAAATTGGTTTCAGCTGAACTGTGATTTATAAAGTCCCAGTACAATTGACCAAGATAATTTTCATATGGACTTTGCTTCCTTGTCTAGGGCTTAGACTGGTGTTATGTACTTCTCTGGGAATACTTTCAACACGCTCCTCTTTAACATAATGGAAGAACTGGAATTTCGCACAAATTCAGAAGAAAATTAAAAACACGCCTCGTTAACCATTCTTTCTACAAATAATCAGAATATCTAGATTTAGGGAGTGAAAAGTTCTGTCAAATACATGACAAGAATCAGTTTTCCTTGTAAAGCTGTGTGACGAGTACTGAAGTGCTGTAAATAGGACTCAGTTTTTACAAATTTTGGTACATACACTGACGGAAAAAAACGCAACAACCAAGAAGGAGTTGTGCGACATCAACGGAAGTTGGTAGGCGTGCTTCTACATCTGAAAGATGATGCCTGTTCAAATTTCGTGCCAGTCACATAAGAATGGCGCTAGTAGCGCCACTGTAACTGTCACGGGCGTTACTGGATGTGGTGGGTTGATGTTAGTCAAGAGTGCCTTTAAGACTACAAGGAGGCCATTATCAACAAAAAATGGTTCAAATGGCTCTGAGCACTATGGAACTTAACATCTGAGGTCATCAGTCCCCTAGTCTTAGAACTACTTAAACCTAACTAACCTAAGGACGTCACACACATCCATGTCCGAGGCAGGATTCGAACCTGCAACTGGAGCAGCAGCGCCATTATCAACACGTCACTGAGTTTGAACAAGGTCGTGTAATAGGGCTACGAGAAGATGAATGTTTCTTGTCCAATATTGCAGAAAGACTTAACAGCAATATAGCTATTGTACATGATTGCTGACAGCAGTGCTCACAAGAATGAATGGTCGCAAGAAGACCGGCCTCCAAATGGTCATGTGGTACTACCAAGAGAGAAGACCATCGCGTTCGGCGTACAGCAGCAATTTGATCAGCAGTTGGTACCAGAGTGACACAAGGAACCGTCAAAAATCGTTTACTTCAAGGACTGCTCCGAGACATATGCGCTGTAGCGTACGTTCCACTGGCCCCAAACCACCGCCATTTTCGACTTCAGTGGTGCCAACAGAGAGGTTTGTTGTGTTTTCTGATGAAAGCAGGTTCTGCCTACGTGCCTGTGATGACCGCGTGTTGGTTAGGAGGAGGCCAGTTGAGGGCCTGCAACCAAGTTGTCTCCGTGCCAAAAACACCCAGACACACTATACCTACACCTTGAGTTATGGTCTGAGGTGCGATTTCGCATGACAGCAGGAGCGTCGTTATCCCACGCATTCTTACTGCCTCACGTCTCGACCTGTTGTGCCGCCATTCATGAACAACGTTCCTAGGGATGTTTTCCAACACGGTAATGCTCGCCCACGTGCCGCTGGTGTAACCCAACATGCTCTTCAGAGTGTCGACATGTTGCCTTGGCCTGCTCCACCAGCAGGTCTGTCTCCAATCGAATACAAAAGGGACATATTGGACGACAACCCCAGCGTCACCCACAAACATCGTTAACCGTCCCTGTATTGGCTGGCAAAGTGCAGAAAACATAGAACCTCACCCCACAAACTGACATCCGGCACTTGTACAACAAAATGCATGAACATTTTCATACTTGCATTCAAAGTAGTGGTTTGTACATCGGTTATTAACGTACTAACATTTCACATTTGCAATGGCTTACATCGCGCTTACGTTAACTTGTTATCTTGCAAAGTTAATCACTTAAATATGTTAACTAGACAAATGTATTCCCGAAATTTTATTACGCTACATTAATTATTTTTGGTGCTGCGGTTTTTCCGTCAGTATATTTTCTTTTAGAAATACTACTGTAATGAAGTAAATATTTAGTTATACTAAATAAACAACGGCTCTGTTATAGGACTGAGGAGGCAGTAACTTTCTCCACTATAGCAACTTTCTTTGTAATTTATTCGTCTAAATTTGGATAGCAAATAGACTAAGCTGTGCAATGATAGTTTACTGTCAGTGCAGCACGTAGTTTAAGACTCTATGGTCCCTTTGTCTTTGTTTATGTTTATCTTGACCCGTTCCACATCTCTGAACATTGCCCTTCTTGATGGGAACGACGGCACACAGTGGATGATTGAGTGAAAGACTGAATAAAAACTAAAATCCGTTCGAATAGGCCATTAAGGTGCAACGGGACCGACCGGTCGCCGTGTCATCGTCAGCCAACAGGCTACACTGGATGCAGATATTTAGGGGCACATGGTCAGCACGGCTCTCCCGGTCGTATGTCGGTTTACGAGACCGAAGCCGCTACTTCTCAATCAGATGGCTCCTCAGTTTGCCTCACAAGGGCTGAGTACATCCTGCTTGCCAAAAGCGCTCGGCAGACCGAATAGTAACCCACCCGAGCGCTAGCCCAGCCCGACAGTGCCTGACTTCGGTGATCTGACGGGAACCGGTCTTCCATTGTGGTGAGGCCTTTAATGAAAGCCTGAATGAATGAGTGAAATGAATTCAAAGCATGAAAAAAATAAAGGCGCCTTGAGATTATGGTGTTTCAAATGCTGGAGGAAAGAGATGCAAAAGCCATTTTAAAAATTATTTAAAGAACGTTTGCAGAGGAAGACACTTCGACAATATTGAAACAATGCTTTACGTAATCAGCTCTACAAGAAACAATAGAGAAGATAAAATTAAATTCACTGCCATACTTAAGCAATGAACGTTGGGAACAAACTGGGTCTCAGGTACTGCTGTCCTGCCAAAGACTGTAGTGAGAGTGGTCTGACGTTGCATTTCTCGACTCTGTTATGACGTGTGCAGTGTCGATGAGTGTGATGAGTAGTGATAATGTAGTATCGCAATTGTCTTTTCATGAAAGATAATGGAGTGAAAGGAAGGGGCAGGCAGAATCCTGAAGCTGGCACATGGTCTTACTCTCCTCAAGTAACTCTTAAAACACGTCCCCTTAGAAAAATTAGTGAATTACTGTGCTGGTAAACCCCTTACGTTATTTGATTTTCAAACAGCTGAACAAAACTGAACGTACTCAAACTTTTCTCTCTTTACATATTCTGATCATCACTGAACTGACACACAATATTTTTAGCGCAACGCAATCTGACTTTTAACAATCCCTACAAAAGAATGGCCCTGACTAACAATAACCTATACCTTTCATGAATCACTTACCTCACAAAAATCTTCGTTACTCTGCTACGGTCACAGGTTCGAATCCTGCCTCGGGGATGGGTGTGTGTGATGTCCTTAGGTTAGTTAGGTTTAAGTAGTTCTAAGTTCTAGGTGACTTATGACCTAATATGTTGAGTCCCATAGTGCTCAGAGCCAAATCTTCGTTACTCGAACTACTGCAATACAGCGAGCGCCAATACTGCCAGCTAAATAAAAGATTCTAACTACTGAAGTCACTAACTACTGATAGGCATAGTTAGCAAATGAAAGTTTTTGATAAAGAACAAACAATGTATTTACCTTAATAGTGTTCAAAAGTCATTATATATATATATATCAGTTCATGACATCCAGTCTTACAAATTTACTGTCTCTGATGGACACACGTCCAGATTATCCGCTCTCAAAACTCCGCCATCTCTCTCTCCACATCCACCACTGTTGGCGGCTCACCTCGAACTGCGCAACGCTATGCGCTGTTAACAGCCAACTGCCCAACACTACAACGGCGAATTCCAACAATGCAAACCAGCCACAGACTGCACACAGCACAGTTAGTGATTTTCATATAGAGCGCTACATGGCGTTACCAACATAAAAAACTAAACAGCCTATTTACATAGCCCCCATGCTCCCCACAAAAATTTCACAAATTGTTTTGGGCCGTGGCCAATACAGATTTGCAAACATTTTTCATAATTGCGATAACAAAGATATCAAAAGCACACACTTATTGGTACAATGTTGGTCAAAACCTAAAATTTTCTCACAGTCCATAAAGACAGTCCCGATCATTCATCACAATAAAATTGCAGTGTTTTTTTCCCCAAAGTCTCAAAAAAAATGTTCAAATGTGTTTGAAATCTTATGGGACTTAACTGCTAAGGTCATCAGTCCCTAAGCTTACAAACTACTTAACCTAAATTATTTTAAGGACAAACACACACACCCATGCCCGAGGGAGGACTCGAACCACCGCCGGAACCAGCTGCACAGTCCATGACTGCAGCGCCTTAGACCGCTCAGCTAATTCAGCACGGCTCTCAAAATCTGAGCAGTAAATGAAAATGCACACAGAAGTAGTGGATTTCCATGCAGTCTTGAAGAAGTAGTGTTGTCCTTCCAACGGAAAGACAGTGCTGACTCTTGCATTGCAGGCACGTAATGGGCGACGACAGAGAAAACCCACAGCAGAGTCAGTCGAAGTTTTGAAGAATATTGGTAGGTAGGTCATCACAGAGCAGACCCACTGTATTCCTGGTAGAGATTATGGTATTGGTGGGCCACCAGAGGTGCAGACCTACTGCAGTCCTTGTAGAAATAATGGTATTGGTGGGTCATCAAAGGTGTAGAGCCACTGCAGTCCTTGTAGAGATGGCCAGCAGCCATCTGTCACGACTGTGCAGGTGCCCAATCACCATCGAAGAGTCTTGCAGACAATATAGCAAGTCCATAAACCACCACTTTCCCACTCACAAAATTTTTGGAATTGTCCTTAGAACCAGCAATGCTGTTAACCAGTCCCTTGCTGAATTATCAACACACGTGTGAGCACTAACAGTCCCAACTTCTCACATATTATGCATATACTATACCCAACAGAAACGTGTGCAGTGAAATTAAACTTAATTTGGAGAACTGGTGTCTATCCAATTATAAATTTACAACACAAGAATACAATTACAAAGGTACAAAATACATCATTAAAGAACATAATAGTACAGATAACATATGTAGTAATATGGGCTTTACAAAAGAATAGAATTGAACTTGTACATCATTGTAACAGGAATTATGACATAAGTAAATACATATAAGATCAGAATGACTTTCGAAACATCATCTTCATACATGAGTATTAAAACAAAACAGAATAAATAATGTCTAAACATCTTTACAAAGTAAATAACATATTATTAGAAAAATTCTACAACATAACTCTTATCAGATAAACACATAAAGACAGGAAAAACACAAATACACAAGGGTACACAAACACATAGCGGAATAACACGAAAGGAAAAGACAGGGTTTGTTTTCAGTGAGACGTCTGGTACTGCAGTCCAAGATCTTTTCTCTTATTTCAAACACATAGCTCTTCTCACAAACACATAGCGGAATAACACGAAAGGAAAAGACAGGGTTTGTTTTCAGTGAGACGTCTGGTACTGCAGTCCAAGATCTTTTCTCTTATTTCAACATTTGTTTCCACAAAAAAAATCCTATCCAAACATGCTTTCTGTATTCTATTCATATCCTCTTTGAAAATAGTTACTCTCCACTGTACTACTTTTTTGGTCAAACCATTTTCTTATGGCTTCTCAATGCATTTCTTCCAATTCATCACAACTCGTTCTCTTATATAGCCTACCCCATCTTAAGCTAACTTAAATCTACTGAGCTCAGATATATATACTAAGGGACGAGGCAATGCAGCAACACACAACAAATTAACACAAACAGCAATGACAGAAAAGTGCAAACTGGCAAAGCAAGCAGCAGTATGTCTAAATTATCAAAGCAAATGCAACATTACCACTAATATGAGCCAATGTGCAGCAAAAACAAAAATAAATCAGTAGTAAAACTGGCTTAATACAATGTAAAATTCAGTAGAACTAAGCCTGACAAACAACAGCAGAAAATTCTATAACTTATACCTACACAAGACAAAGCTCAAGCAGAAAAAATATCACAGTAAAGATAGGAAATGTCTAATAACTATGTCACATCTTAACACTAGAGTGATGGATCACCTTGACTTACTCTACGAAACAAGTTACCTAGTCATTGACAAAAATTATGTATGCAATTCCTGTGAAGGTGAAAATGTCTACTTGTGCTCTATTTTCTAAAAAAGTACATCATAAAATTATTCTTTACTGGGTCTGTAGACAGAAAGTAGTGATATTAGTACATCTATTAAATTTTATTTTAACCAATGCTGCAGTGCAACTAGAAACTAGATATTAAACAAAATGAGCAAATAAATACATAAAGCAAGGGGTGAAACGTCATTCACAAGCCGTATGGCATTTCATAAGGCAGTAAAAAATCTCTCAACCTATGAATATAACAGTGTCCAAAAAATTTTCGCCGGCCTTGTGATACATTCACGCATTTACACACATTTCATAACTCTTAAAGTACGATTCTTGGTTTCCAACATCCTTTTTCACAAGTCAGAGTCCCTAACCACTACTCATTATTCCTTATCTTATTACACACATATATATTCGTCGACACTTCTTCAATATTTCATCATAATAAATACGCAGCATAATCAAATTCCTCATATAGCATCAGCTTATTGATCATAAACATACCTTAACAGCATAATACACATCAACGTCGTAAAAATAACATCATAACACCTCAGTCAAATCTCAAAATCGTCATAGCTTCCTCCAATAATTTCAAAACCTTAAACAAATTCTCTGCTCATTTAAGTGTGAAGTTATCCAACTGTGTAATTACGCAAACATCTGTCACTGATGTAGTAAAAAAAATGTTTGTCTCTCTCAGTTAAATGATCAGATAGCTGTGTAATTATGTGTTAGAGAAATATGGTACCGATGAGTAAAGTTGTATAAGCAAATACCATATTACCTAGGGCTCCTTGTGCTTGCCAAACACATGGTACACAAAGTAGGCATGCACCCCCTGAGGATTAATGTAATTATATCCTCAGGTGTTACAGATTACAGAAATGGAATGAAATGTATCATGGAAAACCTTAGTATCTTTGTAATTCTAAAATCTTTAAAAATAAATGTTTTATGTACAAAATTAATCACTCAAATACGTGTACTGTAGCGCTAAACTGTGCGTCTTGTTGTAAGATAATCTCTGTCGTTACTTAAGGGTAAGAAATGTGCCAAGTGTCGTAATTATCGTCGTCCGTAAGCAAAGTTATGTAGAAGTCAACGTACTTACCTCGTAATAAACAAAAGTGAAATGCTTTGCCTATAGGTATAGTAGTTATTACGCTTATTGCCGTGATGAAGTAAGCACTGTACTGTAACGTATTGTTGTGCTACGGAAAAGGCTGTCTCATTGTAGCTATACCACTAAGTTACTACTAAAACATATTTTACTTTCCGGAATAATACAGAAAAACTGTGCAGATATGAAACAAATACACCGCAAAAGCAACAATGTAAATTGTGTCACATATTAGTAGCGTCGTGATATAATCGTGTAGCTATCAAAGAAATCAAATGCTAAGTCATCTTTAATCTCACAGAATGTACTTCAAATAAAGAATATCTTTCCAAGTAAACCAAAATGTTGCATTAAAATCTCATTAGCAGTATATGTTCTAAGCATGTAAGCCATATTTTCGTTATGTAATCGTGCAACTAACAAGCAAGAATGTACAAATAACAACATTGTGTCGTCTGTTCACTATAACAATGCATTCGTAATTTCTGTTTAAATAAGTTCTCATGGTTCTTGACTGTATATTTAACTTCTTTAACTTCAAACATTGTTGTATGTTAACAGATTATAAGTTCAACAAAGCATACTAGTAATGTAAAGTGAAAAATTTTATAGCAAAGACTAAGTTAAAAAGCAGATTATCTCTCAATAAATGGTTTTACATGTGAAATGTGGTGTAAACCTTTACTCTTCCTAGTACGCAGTTTCAACTTCAACGCAATTATCATGTGGTATACGTCGGATTCTGTAAGGTCCATTGAAAACCAGGAAGAATTTGTGACTCAAGTGTTTCTTCTTATGTGACAATGAGTGAGCTTTAATGAGGACTTTCTGACCAATATATAGTTTCTTTGCATTTGCTTTACTGTGTAGTTTTCTCCTTTTGTCTGCAGCAGAATTTATATTTTTAATAGCCAAATTAATTATGTCCTTGTGTCGAAGTTTACGTGTATTTGGAAAAGGTACAAGCTCTCTGATTCTGTTCGGTGGTTCTTCATTCTTCAGTACAAGAATAGGTGGTAAAGCAGTGGAGTCATGAGGCATTTCATTCAGCACGATTTGAAATAAGTGTAAATATCTGTCCCAATACTGATGCTTTCTGTGACAATAAAGTCTGCAAAGCTTATTGATTTCTTTCATAATCCGTTCAGACTGGTTACAATGTGGTGAGTACAATGAAATAAAAACAGGTTTGATTTTATGATTCTGAAGAATGCGTGACCAAACAGCAGATCTGAATTGCGGTCCGTTATCTGAAATGACTTTACTAACGTGTCCAACTTCACGTAAGAAATTTTTAACAAAGGCGTTGGATACACACCATCCAGTGGCTTTACGTAACGTAGTGAAAGAAACAAATTTTGAAGTAAGTTTGTAACCTCCCCCTCACTTACCGACCTTAATGACAGTGAAAAATGAAACCGCGTGTACCAAATGGGAGTTTTGGAAAAGCAATCGTCACCGAAGTTAACCTGTCGGTAAAGAGGGAGGAAAGGGTTACATCTAAATGAAAGGAAATGTGATAATGAAACTGGTGGAAATTAATTTTGAAAAGGGGTAAAGTTAATAAAGAAAGTAAATGTGCAGCCGTTACGTTAACAATTAACTAGCGGTAATTAGGTATTTGAGATTTGGGGGAAATCACGGTCGCCAGTCCTAAGGACAATTACTATAGTAACTGAAAAAGAAAGGTTATTACACATATAATTAGCACTAGAAGCGTGGCAACTGAAGGTTGACACGTGTAGTGTGAAAACTGAAAGTTTGTCAGAAGTAATAAATTTCGCTACACCCTGACTTAATTTAGCAAAAGAATTAATAAAACCGGAAAATCGAAAGTTAATTTAGTGACTGAAGTTAATAGTGAGCTTTCTTTCTGAAGCACATCGAAATTCAGTAAAATACGGTTAGTCTTGGACTACCTCAACAATCATTTCAAAAACTACTTGAATCTACGCAATTTAGAAATAAGAGATTTAACTTTGAACTTGAATTAAATGATTCTGAACAATTAACAATAGTAAAATTTAGTACGTACCAAGCTGAGCTGCAGTCACAGGTAAGCTAAAATACGATAACAAAACACGCACACTTAATTTGTGCTTGTGTAATCTGAATATTGAAGCCAGCTATGAATACCTTTGAGATTAAAGCAGTGAAATAGAATTAGCTATATTACTTTAGTGCTGGCGTTTAAATTTCAACGACACTCGGGTTCATTTCGGAAAAGGAAGGGACCCTGCTTGGCAATGCAATTGGGACAACGAGCAACAAACGTTCATGCTAAGTTGCTGTAATTATAGTGACGAAAATGGAACAAGATTAAAAGCTGAGGTCTGCCATACAGCTCTAAAACTTTACGTGCGTCCAGTCTTCCTTGTCGGTTGATTGAAGGTTTGAAGCCGTCGGTCGAGGAGGTGGCGACAGTCACTCATTGTCGGCCGTCGCTGTTGCAGAAGCTGGATGTTGGCGCGCCTTCTTCTCGACACGGTCACCAGACGAAACGGGCTCTTGATGTGCGCTAGTTAATGTTTCCCGTCCGCGACACCATGTCAGAAACTATCATCGCAAGTCGAGCGCAATTACATGCTGCCAAACCCCGAAAGCGCGGCAACTCGCGGGAGCGTCACACAACACACCTGCTCCACTCGCTACTCCCGCCAGACTCTTTCTGTCAGCCCGCGCTCCACGCGGCAGAGTTAACACTACCAAAGATCCTACACACTTTGATTCTTCACACGACCTATCGACGTAATCGTTCGATAGCAGTTTTCCCTAGGCAAGACCCAGCGTAAAAATACAAATAATATTTACGAAACAAACCAATTATACATCGACATAAATGCATAAATATACAAATAGTAAAACAATTACAATATAAAAAGGGACAGAAATGTCATATCTTGAGGTAACAAAGCAAGGAAAAAAAAATAGTACAATAGATGGAAATAGGAGGATATGCATTTCCGGCGTTACATGTGCCCCACATTGTCTGAGGATGTTCGTGTAACGTAAACAGACTCAGAAAATGTCCCAAAAAAGAAACAGCGGAAATGCATATGCTCAAAACATCAAAAAAATTTAGCATTCGTCTAATTAACCATAAACCAATTTTTTAGACAATAATAATTGAGTGGAGACACTCCTAATCTTATTTCACTCTGTCATCTTGCACAAAATAAAACAGGTTGACAACATATCAAAATTCATAGAAAACATAGAAAATGGTTTAGCTATTCCAAAATCATTAAAATTCGTAACACTATAAGAAATGGAATACTATTTGCAAAATTGATCAGAGTACATGGTCATAAAAAACAGGTATATCAAAATACGCAAACTAATAATTAATTACATAGAATACACAATTTTATGTAACCTTTTCATAATTAATATTCTCGTTATGTCCAATTAACGCTAAACAAGAAAATAATATACAGCAGATAAAATAAAACATAAATATTGACAGTAGAATTCTTTCAGCTGTCCAGGAAGAAAAACAGTTCCGCCTTCCGTACCCGCAAGTACAAAGAATGCCGACAGCGGCACAAGAGCCGACAGCGGCTTCGCCCCGCAAGTATTGTTGCGCCCGCCTGTGCGGCACGCTTGATCTCACCTGCCTGTGTGACGGCATTTCCAGAACGTCCGTTTCACTGAATTCTTTAGGAAAACCTCACTCCCGAGTAATCTCAAGAGTCCCTTAATACTATCACAGTGGATAACTCAACACTGTCCATCATCACACGCATGTACTAGCCTGAAACTTAAAACAGCGTCTAAGTACATCGGCAATGACTAATAAAAACACACATTCATGAAATATTACAGAAAGTTACAAAATCATATTTACATTGCTTAATCTACTGTGACTCAACTGAAAACTTAAACTAGCAGCTTGGATTTTTCAGATGATTACTAATCAGTTACTCTTAAATCATTTAGTCAAAATTAATTACTTATAAATTACAACTTCTTTAATGACCTCTAGGTCAGGCAAAAGCATCGTAACATGGCACATCCTTAAATCTTACACTCTATATTTACATACTGTACAAATTACCCATTGTGTGGTATTAATCGATCCTAGGTTGGTACAATTTCAAGTCTACAATATTCCGTATACCTAATCGTTTTCCAGAGCTTGGATACTCTAAGCAATAAGCATTTGTGTGAGGTATACCAATGACTTTATATGGTCCATTATAAACAAACTTAAATTTAGAGATTTCATTGTCTATCTCGCTCGATTTCTCATGAGCTTTTACAAGTACTAAGTCTCCGATTGCAAACTTAGCAAAACGCGTTTTAGCGTCATGACGACGTATGCGAGCATCGGCTTTTAGCTTCATTACTTCTCGCAAACGATCTTTTTTCACACCAATACTAATGTCAATCCGTGGAGGGAATTTGATTATCTCTTCCACTAAACTTTTACTTCTGTCATCCAACAGGATTTCCTCTGGAGAAAATCCCGTCGACTCATGTCTCAAGGTGTTCATAATTCTCTCAAATACTGCTACATATTTGCCCCATGCCCTATGATTGTGATGGCAATAGGTACGGCAAAGTCGGCCTAGCTCGCGCATATACCTCTCAGCGGGATTCCCAGCCGGACAGTAAGCTGAAATATGGATCACCTCGACCCCATTACTTTCCATGCCTTCATTCCACAACTTAGAAGTAAATTGTGCCCCATTATCTGATAGAATCGCCTTGGGCTTGCCAATATGAACAAAATAATCGTTCACAAGCTTGCTATAGACCGCTTTGGCTGTAGCTTTCCTAATCGGGTATAGCTTGATGAACTTGGAAAAAGCTTCTAGCACTACTAAAATGTAGGCAAAGTTTCCTGATGACTTGGGCAAAGGTCCGTACAAGTTCACGCACAGTAACTCAAAGGTGTCGTTAGGCCTTATACTTTGCGTAGGACCACGACTCGTACAGTTGGTAACCTTCACCTTCTGACATAAATCGCAAGTTTTCACTCTGTCAGTAACGCGTTTTAACATGTTGTTAAAATGCACTACTTCACTCAGCTTTTCCGTACATTTCTTTGGTCCACAGTGACCATACGCCAAATGGTAGTAGTCTATTATTTCCGTGACGTATTTGGTGGGCCAGCATACCCGCCAAATATTACTATCTTCACCCTTACATATGTACAAGATATGATCGTATATCTTGTAATACTTTCTTAATTTCTCTCCTTCTGGACTCCTTTCGTCATATCGGGTTTTCACCATATTTAAACAACCGTCCTTGTTCTGATGACGACGTAGATTCTTACAGATGTTCACTACTAATTTACGTCCCTCAACTTCTTTAAAATAGTATAATTTGACCACTCCATCTGACTCATCTTTCAATACATCTTGATTAGACTCGGGCAACCGCGACAGCGCATCCGCTACGCAATTGTCGGTCCCTTTTACGTAACAGATGTCATAGTTAAATTGCTGTAAATACAGCGACCACCTAGTCAGTCTTTCGTGAAGTAGTTTACAATCCTTCAGATAAGTGAGCGCCTTATGGTCCGTATGAATAATCACCTTACGGTCCCATAGGTAACCCTTGAACTTCTTGAATCCCCACACGATAGCGAGACACTCTTTCTCAGAAATCGTGTAGTTTCGCTCACTTTTTGATAAAGTTCGACTCGCGAACGCTATCGTCCGGTGTTCCTTATCCTCTCCTTCACCAACTTCTTGGAACAGTTCTACCCCCACCCCGTAATTGGACGAATCCGTTCCCTGATGGAAGGGTAGCGATAAATCAGGATGAAATAGTATGTTAGATCTTAACAACTCTTCTTTTAATCTCTCGAAAGCGGCCTGACACCCGTCAGTCCACACAAACGGAACGTTTTTGCGTAAGAGGTTATTCAAATTTTCATCATTAAACACTTGTCCTTTTACAAATTTGCGGTAAAATCCTGTTAACCCTAGAAAACTTTTTAACTGTTTCCTAGACTTGGGTGGAGGACAATTCCTTATTGCCTCTAGTTTCTCTGGGTCCTTCGTAATACCAGCAGTGGAAGTTACATGCCCTAAAAATTTCAGTTCCTGCTTCACAAATTCGCATTTCTTTAGCTTTAGAGTCATTCCGCCACGGCGCAATGCTCTAAAAACTTCATCTAACAGGTCACAATGGTCATGCCAAGTGGCATTGGCCAACAATAGGTCGTCAACATATACAGTTAATCTTGAACTCAAAGCCGGTCCTAGCACTTTATCTAGGGCCCTGATGAATACGGACACAGATATATTAAGTCCAAACGGCAGTACTCTATACTGATAACACCTGCCCGCAAACAAGAAGGCGGTGTATGGCCTAGATTCTTCTTCGAGTTCTATTTGCCAGTAACTAGCCGTCAGATCGAGGCTAGTCATGAACTTAACGTCATGAAAACGTTGCAAAACCTCCTCCATACTCTCTGGTCTGTCTGTTTCACGTTGAACGACCCTATTCAACGTGCGTGCGTCAATCACAATACGCACACTACCATCCCGTTTTGCTACAATGACCAAACCGTTATTGTATGGACTCGTACTTCTTTCAATCACTCCCCATTCGATCATCTTATCTATCTCTCGTTGCACTGCTTCCTTTTTGGACAGCGGTATAGCATACGGTCTCACGAAGAATGGTTCGTGCGGAATTACATGCAACTTGCATTTATATCCTTCCACAAGTCCCGGTTTGTCTGAAAACACACTCTTATTCCTCATTATTACTTCATACAGGCCTCGTCTTTGTTCGTGTGTTACGTTTGACACACCGTCTACAATACTTTCCCATTCACTTTCTACACTATTGTCAATTCCGAGATTCCTCACATTACAGTAGTTCCAATTCATACCTACGTCAATAGCATCCGGCCAGTTAACAATGTGTATAGGCTGGTATTGCCTATGCACACCGTCTCTTGCCTCGTCAAAACTAACTACTATTGTTTTATTTTGTGACGTACATGTCAAAGTTTTACTTTCGCAATTAATCACTGCACGGTACTTTAATAGCCAATCTAACCCGATAATTACTTCCGTAGTCAAGTCTGGCACGACGACAAACTCTTGTTCAAATCGTGCCCCACATATCTCGAAGTTGACAAAAATCTGTTTTGTGACCGGTTTACTGGCCTTCCCAGTAGCACCGATAATTTTCACTCCTGCTACTGGCATAACTACGATGCCAGGTCTGTCTTTCAGTAACTCAAATACACTCCTGGAAATGGAAAAAAGAACACATTGACACCGGTGTGTCAGACCCACCATACTTGCTCCGGACACTGCGAGAGGGCTGTACAAGCAATGATCACACGCACGGCACAGCGGACACACCAGGAACCGCGGTGTTGGCCGTCGAATGGCGCTAGCTGCGCAGCATTTGTGCACCGCCGCCGTCAGTGTCAGCCAGTTTTCCGTGGCATACGGAGCTCCATCGCAGTCTTTAACACTGGTAGCATGCCGCGACAGCGTGGACGTGAACCGTATGTGCAGTTGACGGACTTTGAGCGAGGGCGTATAGTGGGCATGCGGGAGGCCGGGTGGACGTACCGCCGAATTGCTCAACACGTGGGGCGTGACGTCTCCACAGTACATCGATGTTGTCGCCAGTGGTCGGCGGAAGGTGCACGTGCCCGTCGACCTGGGACCGGACCGCAGCGACGCACGGATGCACGCCAAGACCGTAGGATCCTACGCAGTGCCGTAGGGGACCGCACCGCCACTTCCCAGCAAATTAGGGACACTGTTACTCCTGGGGTATCGGCGAGGACCATTCGCAACCGTCTCCATGAAGCTGGGCTACAGTCCCGCACACCGTTAGGCCGTCTTCCGCTCACGCCCCAACATCGTGCAGCCCGCCTCCAGTGGTGTCGCGACAGGCGTGAATGGAGGGACGAATGGAGACGTGTCGTCTTCAGCGATGAGAGTCGCTTCTGCCTTGGTGCCAATGATGGTCGTATGCGTGTTTGGCGCCGTGCAGGTGAGCGCCACAATCAGGACTGCATACGACCGAGGCACACAGGGCCAACACCCGGCATCATGGTGTGGGGAGCGATCTCCTACACTGGCCGTACACCACTGGTGATCGTCGAGGGGACACTGAATAGTGCACGGTACATACAAACCGTCATCGAACCCATCGTTCTACCATTCCTAGACCGGCAAGGGAACTTGCTGTTCCAACAGGACAATGCACGTCCGCATGTATCCCGAGCCACACAACGTGCTCTAGAAGGTGTAAGTCAACTACCCTGGCCAGCAAGATCTCCGGATCTGTCCCCCATTGAGCATGTTTGGGACTGGATGAAGCGTCGTCTCACGCGGTCTGCACGTCCAGCACGAACGCTGGTCCAACTGAGGCGCCAGGTGGAAATGGCATGGCAAGCCGTTCCACAGGACTACATCCAGCATCTCTACGATCGTCTCCATCGGAGAATAGCAGCCTGCATTGCTGCGAAAGGTAGATATACACTGTACTAGTGGCGACATTGTGAATGCTCTGTTGCCTGTGTCTATGTGCCTGTGGTTCTGTCAGTGTGATCATGTGATGTATCTGATCCCAGGAATGTGTCAATAAAGTTTCCCCTTCCGGGGACAATGAATTCACGGTGTTCTTATTTCAATTTCCAGGAGTGTATTTTCCCAGATACAGCACTCAATTCTGCACCGGTGTCAATCAACACGTTTAGTTGTAGGTCATGCATATTAACAGACACTACTATCTGTCTACACTTGTCCTCGGCTGTTTCTTTATTTTCCCACAGTAAATCCTCGTCTATATCCAGGTCATTCCAGAAAAAACCATCCGGCTTTGACCCTAAATCCGGCTTATCTGGCGGCTTTTTCAGCCTCTGTTCACATACAGTTTTAATTTCAACACGTTTGTCCTTAGGCTTAGCCTGTAGCTTCGCCTCCAATACCGAAACCCTTTCCTGTAACTCGTCAACTAGTGAGTGTTGCTTTGCTATCAATTCATTAATCGTCACCTTCGTTGATTCCACTTTGGTCAGATTAATCTCATCCGCCAATCTACCTGGAGGAATGTGTCCAGTAGTTTCTGCAATTACTTCCGCTAGATCTGCGCAACCCACACTGCTATCGTCTGACCGTATAATGTCAGCTCTAACCTCATACACGTTGTAATCTATGTGCTTTTCTACCAATCGTGTCCGGCTATCACTAAAATTTTCGCAATCTTTCTCCTTAATACTCTCGCAATGTTTAAACTGGAGGTTTGCGTCGGATGGGTCGGTTACTTCTACCACTGAAACTTTCGGTAAGGTCTGCCGGTTAGGGCCAGAACTTTCCGTTACTACTTCAACATCTAACTCCGGCGGGACGAAACACGACGAATCTTGCTCGTGCTCCCCCTTAACATCAACTATTTCTAGTAAAGTCTGCCGATTAGGGCCAGAACTTTCTATCATTTCACAAACACTATCTTCCTGCGGGACGAGACGCGGAAAATCCTGCACGCGCTCCCCATAAACGCTTCTCCCATACAGACCCCTATAATCTCTTAGTTCGTCGTATAAGCGACCGAACTGCCTTAACCAGACCTCATCCCTCTCTGCATCCCCTCGCTCGATGACGGACGTTTTATCCGACATCTGATCTTCTCTCAACACTTGTGAATCATTATTAAACTCAATCTCCAGTTCCGCTGTGGGTATTACAGCTGCCACTTTATGATCGATTTCCGGAACACTACTTAAATTGTTCTCACTGACAGCGAATGTATTTTCTACTGCCGTGTATACAGCTGATCTACTACTTGTGGGCGCACTCTTTTCTCTTAACACTGGCACACTCTCCCGCCGTTGATTATTCCATACGGAATTTTCATAACGGCGACACCTGGGTTTTCTCTTGTTATTGGGCCGCCAAAATTTCTCCACGCCCGCTCGGCCCCTCACCGGCGCGGCTAATGGTTTCCCTGTCTCGTCCCAGCAGATACGCTCCCCGGATGCTGCTGAGGTGGCTGATCACACCCTCTGGCGTTATTACTATTCTGTGAAGCCCGTATCACGTTAGTATGATACTGGTTTCTGTCATTCCTGTTATTATTTGCATTGTACCGATTGTTATTACGGTCCGAACCATTATTGTTATTGCTGCGGTATGCATTATTCCCATGGTTATCATTGTTGTGGTTGCTGTGGTACTCGTTGTTGTTACCACGGCTTCTACCACTGTCGCGATTATTGCGCCAATTGTCCTCGTCCTCAACTCTTTCCAGGAAATCATTGACTGTCCTATAATTGCTTCCTACGTAGCGTTTTGTATCATCTGGAAGCTTCTTGTAGAGTTCCCAGACTATTTCGGATTCCGTGCGGCGATCACGCAAATATTCCAACTTGCGGATCCAGCCCTCACAAAATTCCCTCATCGAACCGCGCGAATTCGCATCGAAAGGCCTCGATACGACAAATTCGCGCCAGACACTTTGCTGTTTTTGCTCTGACCAGTATTCAGCCAGAAACTCGTCAAAAGTCAGGTTCGTAATGTTGAGGTTTAAGCCCCAACGCTTGGCATCACCAGCCAGCACATCAACAACCGCATTAATTTTTCTCTCATTAGTCCATGATCTGGGTAAAACTCTTTCACAATTTTTAATGAAATCCGTCGCGTGTATACCGCCTTTTTTCAAGGGGTCGAACCGCTCCTCTTTCGTCAACAATTCCGAACTATGTGCACAGATTGGCACATAGCTCTGTTTTTCGTCAAGTTTCTTTTCTAATTCCGACACTCTCGTAATTACTTGGCAAGTGGTTGTCGCAAGCGTTTCCACTTCCCTCACTTTCTC
Source organism: Schistocerca cancellata (assembly GCF_023864275.1). NCBI lineage: Eukaryota > Metazoa > Arthropoda > Insecta > Orthoptera > Acrididae > Schistocerca > Schistocerca cancellata. Next base: position 481,316,802 of record NC_064626.1, on the reverse strand, counting down.
TTCGCAGGTATTAGCCTGCTCCCTCACTTTAGTGTCTACTTCGGACACTAAAGCCTTTAAAGTTTCCACCTTCTGTTGATCCTCTTTTTTCACTAATTGAATTTGTTCCGTCACCTTATTCTCGATGATCGGAGCAACTGCTTCTCCTACACTTTTCTCGATTCTGCTAATTTCGGAATCAAAACGAGTATTTATGCTCGCAATTTCCGCCTGAACGCCTATCATTTCCTGTTTAAGATTACCGATTTCGGTATTAATTACAACAATATCTTCTTTGATTTTATCAACTTTTGTATTAACAACTCCAACATTGTTGTTAACAACGTTAATAGCTTTGTTCTGATTGTCTAGCATCCGTTCAATTTTTTCAGACTGAGATTCTTGCTTGGCAGCCTGAGCTTCTTGCTTGGCAGCCCGAGCCTCTTGCTTGACAGCCTGAGCTTCTTGCTTGGCAGCCTGAGCTTCTTGCTTGGCAGCCTAATCTTCTTGCTTGGCAGACAGAGCTTTAATTTCTGCCGATTGACTCTTGATTTCGTTAATCAAAACATTCAATAAATCAGTTAAATTCCCGGAAACTACCGGTTTTACTTCCATAGCGGCTTCCTCTTTAATTGTCCCCCCGTATTCGTCATCAAGGGATTCACATCTGATTTTCACTTCCGATTCCGATACATTTTCTAAAGTGTGGAATTCCATTTCTGCTCTTTGTTGCGTTTCGGCGGTCGCGTCTTTCATGCTAGCCGCCTGCCCCTGAACAATGGGTACCGCGGTGCGCGTTTCCCACTGTTCGACCGATTGTTCCGTATCCAAGTCTACCAAATTTTGGCAATTGTTGCCTTCACTCATTTTAATAATTTTCAATATAAATGCCAAACCTCAAATATAATTAGGATTACTCCCACTACTTATTCTCGCTTATGTAACGGCCTGTACGTAACCAGTACTTTGTTACGAGATTTGCACAATGCAAAATTCGTGTCCAGAACAACCTCAAATTGAACAACGTCCTGTCACGGTCGCCACGTGTAACCTCCCCCTCACTTACCGACCTTAATGACAGTGAAAAATGAAACCGCGTGTACCTAATGGGAGTTTTGGAAAAGCAATCGTCACCGAAGTTAACCTGTCGGTAAAGAGGGAGGAAAGGGTTACATCTAAATGAAAGGAAATGTGCTAATGAAACTGGTGGAAATTAATTTTGAAAAGGGGTAAAGTTAATAAGGAAAGTAAATGTGCAGCCGTTACGTTAACAATTAACTAGCGGTAATTAGGTATTTGAGATTTGGGGGAAATCACAGTCGCCAGTCCTAAGGACAATTACTATAGTAACTGAAAAAGAAAGGTTATTACACATATAATTAGCACTAGAAGCGTGGCAACTGAAGGTTGACACGTGTAGTGTGAAAACTGAAAGTTTGTCAGAAGTAATAAATTTCGCTACACCCTGACTTAATTTAGCAAAAGAATTAATAAAACCGGAAAATCGAAAGTTAATTTAGTGACTGAAGTTAATAGTGAGCTTTCTTTCTGAAGCACATCGAAATTCAGTAAAATACGGTTAGTCTTGGACTACCTCAACAATCATTTCAAAAACTACTTGAATCTACGCAATTTAGAAATAAGAGATTTAACTTTGAACTTGAATTAAATGATTCTGAACAATTAACAATAGTAAAATTTAGTACGTACCAAGCTGAGCTGCAGTCACAGGTAAGCTAAAATACGATAACAAAACTCGCACTCTTAATTTGTGCTTGTGTAATCTGAATATTGAAGCCAGCTATGAATACCTTTGAGATTAAAGCAGTGAAATAGAATTAGCTATATTACTTTAGTGCTGGCGTTTAAATTTCAACGACACTCGGGTTCATTTCGGAAAAGGAAGGGACCCTGCTTGGCAATGCAATTGGGACAACGAGCAACAAACGTTCATGCTAAGTTGCTGTAATTATAGTGACGAAAATGGAACAAGATTAAAAGCTGAGGTCTGCCATACAGCTCTAAAACTTTACGTGCGTCCAGTCTTCCTTGTCGGTTGATTGAAGGTTTGAAGCCGTCGGTCGAGGAGGTGGCGACAGTCACTCATTGTCGGCCGTCGCTGTTGCAGAAGCTGGATGTTGGCGCGCCTTCTTCTCGACACGGTCACCAGACGAAACGGGCTCTTGATGTGCGCTAGTTAATGTTTCCCGTCCGCGACACCATGTCAGAAACTATCATCGCAAGTCGAGCGCAATTACATGCTGCCAAACCCCGAAAGCGCGGCAACTCGCGGGAGCGTCACACAACACACCTGCTCCACTCGCTACTCCCGCCAGACTCTTTCTGTCAGCCCGCGCTCCACGCGGCAGAGTTAACACTACCAAAGATCCTACACACTTTGATTCTTCACACGACCTATCGACGTAATCGTTCGATAGCAGTTTTCCCTAGGCAAGACCCAGCGTAAAAATACAAATAATATTTACGAAACAAACCAATTATACATCGACATAAATGCATAAATATACAAATAGTAAAACAATTACAATATACAAAGAGACAGAAATGTCATATCTTGAGGTAACAAAGCAAGGAAAAAAAATAGTACAATAGATGGAAATAGGAGGATATGCATTTCCGGCGTTACAAGTTCAACAGCGACTAGAACGTACGAAAATCCATTTGATGTTCTGACAAGGGGTCGCAAGAGATCAACAGAAGCAAATTCTTTTAATTTAGAAGGGATGATAGGAAACAACGGAGCACGATGTGAGATAGTAGATGGTTTAGCCTTTTGACAAAGTTTACAAATAGACAAGACTCTTCTCCATATTGTTAAAATAACAAGTCGTCCGAAGAATATGATAACATTTTCTTGGACCAAATGTGCGTAGCTGAAATGAATGTACCAAATGAGCTTATTAAGAAAATCGTCAGGAATGCAAAGTACCCACAGCTTGTCATCAACAGTGCATCGTTTGAAGAGTATGTTGTTTCTAACCAGATAATAATGCCGAATCTATGTGTGTGTGTCTTTTCATGCCATTTACTTTTGATGTCTTCCCAAATCGGATCTTTATCTTGTTCATGAGCAATGTCCTTTAAAGATGTGGTGATGAAGTTTTCAAAGGCGACTTTCTGAATGTAAAGAATACCGAAATTTTTCTCGAGGTTGCCTTCTGTGTTACTTTTCGCAAGCCCAGCCGCTGCGCGTGACAGTGCGTCCGCAACAATGTTCTCCTTGCCGGGAATGTGGACTATTGTGAAGTGGAATTCTTGCAGAGACAATGCCCAACGTTTTAACCTGTCATGATTTAGTTTTGAAGACATAAGAAATTGTAATGCATAATGATCACTGTATACTTTTACGTGCTTACCAGAAAGAAAGAAATGGAATTTGTTAAATGCCCAAATGATTGCTAAAGCTTCTAATTCAGTAACGGAATAATTTTTTTTCAGATTTTGTTAGCACTCGGCTAGCAAAAGCAATGGTTTTCTGAACAGTAGCGTCATTTTCTATGGCTTCTTGAAATAAATGGGCATCAAGACCGACTTTAGAAGAATCCGTGCTAAGGCAGAAATCTTGTGACAGATCTGGATGAGCTAATATTGGCGCGGTAAGTATCGATTCTTTCAAAGAATTGAACTCCAACTGTGCCTGTTCGTCCCAGTTCCAAATAGTATTTTTTCCCGTGAGAGAACAAAGTTTTGGTGTAACTAGAATTTGCATATTCAGAAAACGACGGTAAAAATTTACGAGACCTAGAAAACGGTGGACTTGTTTGTTTTTTTTTTTTTTTTTTTTTTTTTTTTTTGTGGATGGAACCGGAATGGCTCTGATTGCTCCTAACTTTTCAGGAAGCTGCTGAATGCCTTCAGAAGAAATAATATGCCCCAAAAACTTTACCTTTGTCCTACCGAATTCAGACTTTTCCAAGTTATCTGTACTTCCAGATTCTACAAAAATATGTAACACGCTGTTGAGGATGCGATTATGTTGTTCCCAAGAGGCTTCCGCTATCAGAATATCGTCCACATATAAGGTGATGTGATGTTTTAAGAACTCGGGTAATATGGAATTTAGCCCACGATTGAATGCTGCCGAAGAAATGTTCAAACCAAAAGGAAGTTTCCGAAATTGATAACAAACGCCGAAACAAAGAAAAGCTGTGTATTTTCTACACTCTGGATGAAGCTCGATCTGATAAAAGCTGGATCTGAGATCAATGGAAGACAACACTTTTACACCATTAAAATTTTGAAGAAGTTCTTCCAATGTTTGCGACCTGTCTGTTTCAGGAATGATGATAGTATTGATTTGTCTCGAATCTATGACAAGCCTGATCGATCCATTTTTCTTCTCAACAACATGTAATTGATTTTTGTATGAGCTTACTGCAGGCTCAATAACGCCCTCGACAAGCATAGATTGTATTTCTGTTCTAACATGGTCCCTATAATGTGCCGGAATTACGTATGGTCTAACACAAAATTTAGTATGCTCACGAACACGAAACTGGTATTGAAATTCCTTGATTGTTCCTGTTTTGTGAGTAAAAACTGTGGAATGTACTTGTAAAATCTCAAAAAGGTTCTACCTATCAGTGTCATTACAATTGTCAATTGTTTGAATTTTATTCTGAATTAACTCATTAGTATCAAATACGCCGTCGATATCATCCCTCTCAATACTTGCAGAGTGATTGTTAGTGTCAAGTTCCGTCGAAAATTCCGAACTGTTGTCTAACAGGAGGAAAGCCAATTAATTTCCTCGTCATGGTTTGAGAGCCAATCTTCAAATTTCAAAGCTATTGACTTACCTTCTTCCTCTAAACTTAATTCAGCATCGTGAAAGTTTAAGATTGCTTTGTATTGATTCAAAAAGTCTACTCCCAATATAATTTCCGTCGACAGTAACGGAACAATAAGAAAGTTCGTAGAGAAGCTGTGGATTTGACAAAGGAATTCTAAGTTGGTTTGTTCGCGTACATCTACACTTTTTCCAAAAATTGCACCTTGTAATTTAATCTTACGTAAAGGAAGTGTGGGGCAATGGTTCGATTTATTGCATTTGCTAAAAGCTGTTTCATTAATTACTGAAATGGGAATGCCAGAGTCAAGTATTGCTGTAAATTTTATGTCATTTACTGTAATGTCAATTACAGGGTATGCAATGTTATTCTGTTTAACGTCATGTACCTGGAGTAAGATGTCCCTAATGTCTTCCATTTTTACGTAATTACTAGCTACGGCAGCTGCATCGTCAGTTTCATAAGTACGTGTTGTGGCTGCGAGCGGTGTGAGTCATTGCCTACTGTCTCTTTGTTGGCGTGCATCATTATTGGGATTCTTCTACAAATTCACCTTGTCGAGAGACCCTGCCCTGTCTGAATTATGCCAGTTCTGATGAAATTCAGGTCTGTCGTTTTGTCGGTAGTTAACATACGTAGTTTCTTTTTTGTCGGTCATGTGGTGGAGAATTTCTCCCGGAATCATAACTGCGCAGTGGACCGTTGCGTCTGAAGTTATTCTGTCTCCCTTGATAATAATTATTTTGGTTCCCATATTGTCTGTTTCTCTGTCTCTGAGATAGTCATTACTGTGGAAAGGTGATCTTTCCCTGTAACTATTACTACTCTGCCAACGGTTGTCATATGGGTGGTGTCGTTTTGGCCACGATTTTCGTTGTAATAATAACCTTGTCGTGTCTATTTATTATTTCTGTCATTGTGGAATTGTGACGGATGTGACCTGTAATTGTGTTCCTGTTTTCGCATCCCGCGATTTTCAGTGTCAATTTCCAATTCTTGTAAGAGTCTCTGAAAAGCTTCAATGTCGTCTTTGTAACGTCCTGCCAAAATAATGTGTCGTAAATGTTCAGGCAATTTGATTAAGCAAATGCGGATGAGTTCTGAGAAGCTGTATGGGTTTGACAGGTACTGATTCTTGTGCAACATGTCTTCAAAATATTTCACAAGACTGGAAAATTCAGATTCTTCTAAATGTTTCATCATTATGATGCTATGTTTTACTCGGTCTTGAGTAGCTTGAGACCAATATGCTGAGAGGAAGGCATGATAAAATTCTCCTTCACTGTGACAATCGTGAATGACCGATCGCATTCTTACAGCTGGTTCATTCTCCAAGTAGCCACACATAAATTCTAATCTGTGCTCTAATGACCAATGAAAAACTACAACTACAAAGGAAATTCTCTCTATAATTGGGCGCTAGCAATAAACAATAGCTACACTAATTACACAAACTATAAGACAACATCAGAAGATTCCAGTGAGGTATCCTCGGCTAAGGGTCGACATATGAAACGTCACCTTAGAAAAATTAGTGAATTATTGTGCTGGTAAACCCCTTACGTTATTTGATTTTCAAACAGCTGAGCAAAACTGAATATACTCAGACATTTCTCTCTTTACTTATTCTGATTATCACTAAACTGACACACAATATTTTTAGCGCAACGCAATCTGACTTTTAATAATTCCTACAAAAGAATGGTCCTGACTAAGAATAACCTATACCTTTCATGCATCACTTACCTCACAAAAATCTTCATTACTCGAACTATTGCAATACAGCGAGCGCAAATACTGCCAGCTAAATAAAAGATTCAAACTACTGAAGTCACTAACTACTGATAGGCATAGTTAGCAAATGAAAGATTTTGATAAAGAACAAACAATGTATTTACCTTAATAGTGTTCAAAAGTCATATATATATATATATATATATATATATATATATATATATATATATATATATATATATATATATATATCAGTTCATGACATCCAGTCTTACAAATTTACTGTCTCTGATGGACACACGTCCAGATCATCCGCTCTCAAAACTCCGCCATCTCTCTCCCCACATCCATCACTGCTGGCGGCTCACCTCGAACTGTGCAACGCTATGCGCTGTTAACAGCCAACTGCCCAAAACTACAATGGCGAATTCCAGTAATGCAAACCAGCCACAGGCTGCACACAGCACAGTAAGTGATTTTCATGTAGAGCGCTACATGACGTTACCAACATAAGAACCTAAACAGCCTACTTACACACTACAGGCGCTGTCGAGTTTAACGTACCCGTGTGACAGACGGATTTCCATCAATAGACGTTATGTGCACTCATTTCATAAGATACTGAGGAGATATTTGGGATTTCATTTCGGATATGGGAGCTATGTCTGGCGATTAGAAACATGACTCATTACTCTCTTTCCGCTACAGGCCAAATTCTAATGAAGAATATTGCTTGCATATAGCTGCTTCTAAGTCGAGTAAAGTAAAGTAAATGCATTTTCAAATAAAATGGAACTACATGGTTCCAGCGAACTTTTCAAGCCTCAAATATCTATGATGCAGATATGCAGACTGCAATGAGAAATGAAAATTTCTACCAGGACAAGATTCGAACCCGTGTCTCCTGTTCACAATCTAGATGCGCCAACCACTGTGCACCCTGACACAGTGACTTTGCACAACTGCTGTTCATTCGTCGCTTCAGTCTGCATATACATATCATAGATATTTGAGACTCTAAAAGGTCTCTCGGACCATATACGTCACTTGATTAAACCAGCTAAGTCTGTGTTTAAGGCAGGATCCCCCCTTTCGTTACTGAGGTGCTATTTCATTATAGTTGGACGGCCTCTGCAATGCTGTTCGAGTTTAGGGGGAATACTAAGTGGTTTACGGCACAAATGGGAATTTGGACTGAGGACGAGGGCGTGCTAGGATAGTCCGTGCAGTTGTACAAAGCTAGTGCGCCAGGTTGGCGTACTGTTAGCGCATCTGCCTAGTGAGGAGGATACCCGGTTTCGAATCCCAGCCTTGGTACAAACTTTCATTCGTAGCTTCAGTCTGCCTTCATATATTTCTCAAAGTTTTACTGAACTTCAAATTAAGTCATCAGGGTACTGCGAATAGCTATCTACTCTTTGGAACACTTTGCTTACATTCGTCATTCAATCGCCTGGGAAGTTATTGTAACCACCCGCATTTTGGCCAGATGCAGGGGAAACGCAGTGACATCACAATTCAAGACGGCGGAGTACATAATCTCACGTTGACGTTATATTGGGTACTAAAACTAAACTGCCAATCACAACCCGATATTTTATTGGACATTAGAATGAAACATGCCAGCCAGTGTGTACACATCATCTTGGTCATGTTCAGGTATCTTAATTTTGCGCAGAACTAGCATTAGTTTCAAAATTGTTCGGCTATTTGTCAAAAATATGTTATATATTGACGATACTGGTGTAACTTGGCACTAATGATCGAACTTACAGATTAAACCACACTTGTCAACAAGCGGAGCTCAATCTTTGTACTACATTTGCTGTAAGGCACAATGGTACCCCAAATTGAATATTTCCACATCCACATTGTTTGGAATACTTGTAACACCCCACCCATCACTTATCTGGTTTTTGCATGTGTTCACCCCAGCTAATTGACTAACAGATCAACAGAGAGTGCAAAACTGCCGCAATATCGGATAACGCAAAGGAAGTAATAAGGCCCTGTGACTCCTGATTGCACTGCGGTGGCAGTGTTGACATTAATTGATTCATAATTGATCACTTTTAATTAAAAAGGGGTGCACATTGATGTTATATTCAGTTATTGAACACCAGATGCAAATGTTGAACATAAAATTAAGAAAGTGACTTGGGATTTCAACTACTTTATTGAAAACAGATGCAGTGGATCAGCACAAATTTATTTTAACTCCCAACCTTCAATTATCACATTACATGACTCTCCTATCAGGCAGTGGTAATAAATTGGGTTTGTGTGGAGTAAAGCGTGATAAATCAAAATTAATTCCTATAGACTGATCCAGGCGTAATTCGAAGTGTGAGAAGAATTCCCCAATACATGGCCCTTAAAACCCTTGTGGAAACTTTGCCGACATGATCCAACAAATTAATCAGTGGCTAATTCAAGCCAGAGCCGGTGCAATATCACCGAATTCAGTGTGGCGGGGCAGCGTCATTGTGAGGACGTTGGCTGGCCTCGTGGTGCTGCAAGGCTTCGTTCGTCTATTCACTCCTAGCTATCTTGCTCAGTACATAGCTGAACCAAAACTTTCTATCTCCAAACTCAATCGTTCCATTTGCTAAGTCCTAAACTGCAGAGATACTCACTCTTTCTCAGGCAAGCTGAGTAAAGAACGCCACATCCGCACTCTAGGCAAGCTGGGAATGGAAGACCACTACGGAGACTTCTCCCAGTCCGCTCTTTGCCTCAGTTTCCCCTCCAGCAAAATCACTTACGCCAATTGCAGCGCAAGTCGCGTTAATTATGCGTCGCTTCCCAGCGCCGACCAATGCCTGCTCTGGGAAGTGAACAAATTCCCACAAAATTTCCCTTCCTCTCAACTTCTGCTATTTAGCTCCTCCCAGGCCACCCATCAAGGTTAGCGTCTGCACAAAACACCAATTTTTCCGGAATTTTGACTCCCAGGAGAGTACTTCAAATTCCTTGGTCCTACATTCCCATCGGAGGCCGGCGTATTTCATTCTGTCGCTCTTCACCTGATTTACTTCAGACTCTACGGACAGTGAATTCAGTGTGAAGTTTGCTATAGTCACGAACGCGCATATTTTGGCCTCTGTTGGCCACCATAGCTTTGCATGGCTTTCTCATATGTTTCACTGAAAACAGGACGACGGACATTTATCAACAGGCGTACAAGTTCTCTGTTTACTTCCCAGTACACGATCATGGAGTCAACCACCCACTCATTGTCATTCATCTTAAGGCAGCTGGAGGCCACACCCCATTACCGCTTTCTCAGAGCTTGAGCCACCCTAAGCTGCCTATTGTCTCTTCCCTTCACTGCTCCCCAGCCAGCCACAGCAACTCTGAATACTTCTGTGGGATAAACTAGCCTTCAGTAAATCGACGTGTTTCCACAAAGTTTTCATGTCATGTGAATTACTTTAAAACCATCACCCAACATTAATTATTCCAATATGTCCATACTATACCCTCTACAAGATGCATTGTGCCTTGTCAGTCACTTTTGTTCAGCCCTACTGTTCGCTCAACATGAGTTAAGTGATCTTTAATGACTTCATGTAAGGGGCATAGTTCTTGGCATCTTTGTGCCTTGTCAGTCACTTTTGTTCAGCCCTACTGTTCGCTCAACATGAGTTAGGTGATCTTTAATAACTTCATGTAAGGGGCATAGTTCTTGGCATCTTACATACTTTTCTATACCTTCAGAAAATACATATTAGCTAAAATAATATGCTTGTCGAGTCTCACAATGCTATTACCATGTCTAAAACGTCTATCAAAAATATGTAAAGATATTGACAATACTAATGTAACTTACAGTATTTCCACAATTAAAATTTCATTATTTATCCGACATAAATAAGCACACACACAATGTTTTTTCTACATCTAAAACATTTACAGCTATTGACAGTACTGGTATAACTTACAATATTTCCATGTCTAAAATTTCTATACTATTTATTAAAAATCCATAAGCACATGTACTCGATACTTTTGAGTATGGCCAAGATTGTGGCTATGCACTGATTGTCCTGTTTAATTTTAATGGTCAATAAAGTACTGGGCTCTGGTTGGCTGCTCCATTTTAGTGGCAGTATAGTGCCACCTTAATCATCACGGATTCCGCCAGCTTGGACTGTGACGGCAATGCTATTTTCCTTTCTGTGTATACAGCACTGAGCGTTCAGGTGATGTCACAAATGTAAACAAAATGTTCCGATGAGTTGGCAGCTGTACTACTCACCAGCTGTGTGTATAACCCCTTGCCAGCAATGACGAAATCGCTAGACACGTCAGTTGTTTGAGAATTCGAATGGAACGAAAGTCTGTTTAACAGTTCTGAAGCGAATGCCAGAAAGTGCTTCTATCATCTTCGTAAGTCATAAGAGCTTAATTTTGGGTAGCTCAGTGGATGATACAGCACTTCCAGACCCAAGTGATCGAACAATTCTTTCACAGCTTGCAGTATATGCACCCGAGCATTTTTCTACAATATGGTGGATAGGTTCTTTTGTAAGGTTTCTGCTTCTTTGTCAAAGCTGATCCAAGGCGGGTGTTCCAAAAATTAATAGCAATACAGCGGCCTGCCATTGGAGGCCAGTATGTATTACGATAACACCATCGCAGACGTATACGAGAATCATAACAACTTTCACATTGCTGGGGTTCTGACAATCTTTCGATCGTCGTGACCCACAATGACGCCATTCGTTTAACTGACGTTTCAGATGTGGATCGTACGATTTTGTCCATATCCCATCCAGCTTAATGATATGACTCAAAAAAGGCTCTCCTTCGCGTTTGTGGCGTTCCAGGTATGTACGACCACCGCCGTACCTTGGCCACTACTGCAATTGCGTCAAATCTTGCTGAACCCATCGCGATGCAAAGTTGGCACCCGACTTTCAAGAAATACACGTTTTGTTCAGATTTCTTGATAAGTATGTTCTCTGTACAAAATAGGAATGGAATAGTTCTACAGAATTTCGCGATGAAAACAATAATACTTGGGAAATTTTTGATCTTACAAAAAAATGAATTGCCAAATTTACGAAAAAAAATAATCACAATTCTGAATAGCCCCGCAAGAGTTCTACAGAAAACCGTAATGATATTTTTCTGCAGATAATAGTTTATTGCAGAACTGCAATAATGAGGGAGCCAATTTTCAGTCGTGTACCGATGGTACCTGATTTTTGAGAAATATAAATTATTTCCGAGTTCTTTTTAGACGTTCTCTGTACAGATTTTTAAAAGTTCTGTAGAACTTTGCGAAAAAAATTATGGTCCCAACTCTGAATAGTTGTGGAGCTGCCACCTGACATTCGAGAAGTACGCTTTTTCAGACTTCTTGGTGGATATACTATAGTTCTAAACTTCTCTGTACTAAATCTAAATAGTTCTGCAGAATTTTGCGAAGAAAACGCTCGCAATCGTGCAGATTTTAATGTGGTAAAAATTATTTGCCAATTTTCGAAAATAAAATTGTGACCCAATTCTGTATAGCTCTCTAAGAGTTCTACAGAAAACTTTCATGACATTTTTTGTGCAGATAATAGTTTATGAGATATCTGTAATAATGAGAGACCCATTTTCACTTCACAAAATATACGAAATCGCACTAGATGACAGTTCTGATCATAGTCCTGGATAACACCCCAAGAGTTTTATAGATAAACCGATGTAATTTCTTGTGAAGACAATCGTTTATAATTGCAGTACTATGGGACCCACTTCACGAACATATAGCTTTTCGACCGGAAGCTCAACTTCACTGCCTTAGTTGTGACCGGTGAATGTAGGTACAAGTCGGCAAATATCATGCCGACTATCTTTATGTATCCGACTGCTGACAGCCTCAATAATCTAACAGTAATCGTAATTGCTTTTTTTTGTACTTAGTGCGTTCAATTTCATTTGATATTCTTTGCTATAATTAATGTGCTTCGACCAATCCATGTTACTTCATTGTTCGAGACATACTGGGATCTTCCAACATTTAGCGAGACATACACTACATTTTCACAGAGGAGTTTAGATGCGTCATATAGTTCAAGCACTTTTTGCACCTTCATACGTTCATCATCGGGGCTGAAAAACAGGAATAAGGCTAGGATCTTGTCCACTTACACTGGTGCAATTAAATCAATTAATTTACGTCTCTTCAAAAGGCACACGCTTATTGGAACACCGTCCAAACGAACACTAAATAAAGTGGGTACATATGCGTACGTTACCATCTTACGTTCGTTAACGAGCATTCTGCGCTGCAAATATTGGTTGGTTTGAGAATGAGCAAAGCCCAAATTCGCTCACCGACTAATAAACATCTATTTTAGTTGGATATCTGGCTGTCTCTTTTTGCGTAAGGATCATAAATATTTGAAAAAGTAAAATTATGGCTACAAAAATTTAAAAGTATATTATACTTAACTTATTAATGTGCGTACTTACGGAGAGCTGTCAACGATGGACAGAATCAACGGCACTAAACTTTCCACGAAAACCCTTTATATCACTATACACCAAGTGTCACTGTGTGGTTTCTAATCTTTTAGAACAGGAAAATACACTACCTAAAAAAAGAGCCTATGAAATGACAACTATCAATTAGATTTAGCATTTTTAGTTGGAATTGGTAGCCATCTCGAAGCCTAAATTTAAAAATAGAAGGCGAAAACATCTGTCAGTTTAAAAGTACATTAAAAGTGATCGTCTCTCAGTTATAAAATGAGAGATTTGATTCAATTTCCATACCTGAAAGGATAGAGTGAATGTGCTGCGGATAACAGCAATGTGACTAAATAAATCCAACCTGAAAGAAGAAGAGTGTAAAATGACCTTGGAGGGTCAAGGGAGATTGGAGCATGACTGCTTCTTAGTTGTTTGCCAAAATACATCGCACTTAAGTAAAGAGATTATATTTCCGCTTGGTGCAAACTACAAGATCATTGTCAAATAATATGGTTTATCGTTCTTTATGAAAATAGTAAAAATAAATCAAAAACAAGAGTTCTATTTGAGGTCGTCTTTAACAAATCGAACGCCCCCTTAGAAAAATCCTGTCTACGTCCTTGTTGCTTCCCGCCTAGCCACTGGGCAACGGAAGCTCGTGGTCTGTGTCTTCGTTGGCAGTCGTACACGTACACAAAGCGTGGGTGGGCGAGCGGATATTGTGAAACAGTCTGTCTGCCCACGGGTGGCAGCTTATCTATCCCGTCATGGGGTTCCCTGGATAGCTTCACAGAGATTGGGAACTCATGCTCCTATCAAAGGAAAACGACACAGCGGTTAAACCTGAGGGATGTAAGTGTAACAATGGCAACGTAATGCAATCAAATAACGTCATAACAAACTTCACTTACATACTCCTACTTTACCTAAAAGCTAATGGGCTTTTCCTTTTCTCATCACACGCGTCCCCAAGTTCGAGAACAGGTCCTAGTGTAGAGGACGAGCTAATGCAGTGCTGTCACGATGTTTGTGAAACAAGAAACGCGGAGTTGGAGAAAAATTAAACACGCCAGAGGTAGTAAAGCAGTGTCTTCAAGTCAAAAGGCTTGCGGGGGATCTGTATTGTATTACAGAACAGCGACAAGGCAGGTAAAAGCTTTCAACGAGAGACATCAAAATACGGCAGACATTCATCGGTTAGGTCGTCCCCTGTCAGTGGAGAAAAATGTCCGCTCCTACCGTCCTATAGAACAAGATCGACGCCAAACGATTCATGGCCTGAGAGACAGGATTAGCACGTACGATATTCTAGAGGCACGTCTGGGCGTGAGGAAACTTGCATTACGGTCATGTGAAGTTAGCACCCGACTTTCAAGAAATATACTTATTTTTCAGAGTTCTTGATAGGCATGCCATAGTTCCACATTTCTCTGTACAAAATTTGAACAGTTCTGCTTCATTTCGCGAAGAAAATACTAGTAATTGGGAAAATTTTAATCTTGAACGAAAATAATTGCCCAATTTGCGAAAAAATAATAATTACAATTCTGAATAGCTTCCTAAGAGTTCTACAAAAGAATCCTAATGACATATTTATGCAGATAGTAGGTTATGACATAAATGCAATAATGAGTTTTTAACATTTTAATGTTCAAATAATAAGTTGCCGTCTCTTTAATCTAAGAATAGATGATCAATGCAGCTAGCCGCTATCTCTGTGTAATGTCTGGTCTGTATAGACGTGTATCTGTTGTCTTTAAGATCCCTTCACCTTCACACATAAGTCTATACAGTAAAGTAAGCCCCCCCCCCCCCCCCAGTTCTTGGCTGATCCGTGATAAGACAGGCGAAAAATTAGACTAATGGAGGATTATTAGCATTATCTCTATTTTCATTCGCTCTCTCTCTCTCTTTCTCTCTTTTATCTATGTATAGTTTTAATATAAGATTTCATTACGTGATATAGTGATAAAAAGAGTCTGCCAAATAGAATCTTTGGTGGAGTCCTTCGTCTTGGTAATCAGCGGCTAGCTTGCCGTAAGAGATCTTTACATTTATTATTACTGTTAAACACTGCAGTCAGTCGGGAGAATCAATCGTTTGGACAATTTGTTCCTTTTACGAAAGATTGCGAATTCCAGATGTGTACGAAGCCTTTTTGGACGATTTAACACAGACTCAGTGATTGCAGGCTCTCTTCGACACAGCTGAAACTTCCCCACTAATTACAGGGCCAACGTGATCAACAAATTATTCAGAAAAAACTCATTCGTTCATTCACTCCAGAACAAAAAAGTCACAAACCTTATTTATGGAGGAAATCGCGTATTAAATCCATCTGCATTTCATGTCCAGATCTCCGGTGATTCCACGCCTTAATTACTTTCGTTTTACAATCTGTTTCTCTTCAAAACAAACCGCTAGCGGCACAAATGTTAATTAGCTCGCTTTAGCGAGAAGAAAAGCGGAATATGTGTCTCTCGGAAACACGTCAATCCCTCAACCAATACTCCAGAAGCTGTCCTAGTTACCACTCTAACAACCATGGAGAATGCATATATGCATCTCTGTTATTTCAAAGAACAAATGCACTAGAAAATACTTTGGCGTCGACGAGCTGTCGCCGCATATATTACGAGAAAATCAGATCAGATAACTTTTCCAAAGTGAATGAATGTGGATGGTTTGATTGAAAATGATTAATTGGTGCTTGGTAGAGGGTATTTGCTGTGGGCACATTACAAGTTCTTGGTAGATATGATATAGTTCTACAGTTTCAGTACTACATTTGAACCGTTCTGCAGAATTTCGCGAAGAAAACACTCGTAATCGGGAACATTTTAAAGTTGTAAAAAAGTTATTAACAATTTGTGAAAATAAAATTATGATTGCAATTTTGAATAGCTCCCCAAGAGTTGTAAGTACAAGTCGGCACACGTCGTGTCGACTGTCGTTATGTTTCCGACTGATGACAACCTCAGCAATCTAAAGATAGTTGCCATTTTTACGCCTACTTATTGCGTTGTATTACAACAACTTCAGTTTAATTTGATATTCTTTGCTATAATTAAGTACCGGATTTGAAGAAAGCCCTCTCTGTAACGTGCTTTCTCGAACTCCTATTACTTCATTATTATGTTCGATACGTACTGGGATTTTCCAATATTTAGCCAGCATACACTATTTTTTCACAGTGAAGTACAAATGTGTCATACAATTCAAGCATCTTTTATACCTTCACACGTTCATTGTCGCGGTTAGAAAACAAGAATAGAGGTGAATCTTGTTCACCTAGGCTCACCCAATTAAATCAATTAATTTACTTCAGTTAAAAGGACACGCGCTTACTATAGAACCAGTCAACAATTGTAGGATATCATCTCTTCGATGAGAGAATGAATGCTGTTGTAGACCTCACTTATGGTGCTACAACTGCCGCAGTGGCGTCTGATGAAGATGACACTGGGCCAGATTTTTGGATGCGAAGAGTAAGAGACAGAGATAGAGAGAGAGAGAGAGAGAGAGAGAGAGAGAGAGAGAGAGAGCTCGGAGCGAGACGGAGCACTGATAGCTTGGAACTTAGAGTAGTCTGTTCTCTGTGCTCACCAGAAGATGTCCCACGATATACTTAATAGCCTAAAAGATAAGTGCATTTTTGGTCTTAATTAACATTTTAAATGATTTAGTTAATTATTTAAACCATATCTGTTACAGCAAAGGACCCTACATACCATTAGTTTGATTCTAGTCAATAGGAATCTGCATTAGTTGTTCTTCACTGACTAAAAGTTGGTTT
The DNA here is from genome assembly GCF_023864275.1 of Schistocerca cancellata. NCBI lineage: Eukaryota > Metazoa > Arthropoda > Insecta > Orthoptera > Acrididae > Schistocerca > Schistocerca cancellata. The sequence continues at coordinate 481,300,011 of NC_064626.1, read as the reverse complement.
AAAACTTATGAAACCCACTCTCAAATGGGCCAGAATTTTGGACGCGAAGAGTGTGTGTGTGTGTGAGAGAGAGAGAGAGCTCGGAGTTTCCTCACGCCCAGACGTGCCTTTAGAATATCATACGTGCTAATCCTGTCTCTCAGGCCAGCTCATGAATCGTTTAGCGTCGATCTTGTTCTACTGCACGATAAGAGCATCTTCGATGCACCCCTTTTCATTTAAACACAGGGATTGCATCTTTAAAGGTATTGGAATTTTTCAAGAAAGAAAGATATTCTGAATGAATTGGCTGTGGCCTACTGCAAGCTACCGACTCCAGCATTTGCCTAAATTGCAAATGGGAAACCACAGAAAACCATTTTCAAGGTTACTGGCGGATGGATTAAAACCACGTCGCCTCCCGAATACACGGATTGCTAGTCCAGCGGCCCAACACGCATAGCTACCTCAAATCGGTGGAGAATTTGGAAAAACTGGTTGTTGTACATTGTTCTAAAATAAAATAAAATGCACCACAACAAAATATTGAATTCTGATATTGAACGTTTTTCTTTTAATTGTGTGTGTGTAGTTATTGGATAACGCATGAATGCAGGTATATTTTAAAATTTAATTGCACGTGGAATTGCTAACTTCACTTATTATTGTATTACAATAGCGCAAATAGATTTTGGACTAAAGGGGGAGAGGTGGATGCAGAGGACAGTAGACTCGGACGAATTCAATCAGCCTGCTGAGAAACCCTTTTAGAAAAGAATGAACTATAACATGTGCTGTCAGCACATCTGCACAAACCCCTCCAAACCGTTCCGTATCGTAACTGGTTTTCATAACTGCGTACCACCCAGGTGACCAATCTGGATGATTTCTGCCATTTGGGCTACTAATGATAGATTATTAAACCGTTTGGGTGATATTTCTGATGATCAAAGCGATTTTTGAGCAACACAGCCAAATCCAAGTGTATTTTTATGCGCTGATTTTAAGTTAATGTTATTTGTAATTATATTTACTGCTCCGATGCTTCGTGAAGTACTGAAATATTGCAACCCCAAAGTTCTACCAGTCTCCAAACATTGAATCGAGTGCTAACATTAAACTACGATAGATAGGCAATTAGGCTGTTATAGTGAAGCGTTATTTTCAATTTATCATAACGCTAGCGAATGAATCAAATGCGATTTTCCTCGTATTTCTTGTTACAAACTCATCCACAGTTGCAAATTATCACAACAGCACATAGCACAAAAACAATAAATGGCAGCACTAACATTAAATTCTGAAAGTTAGAACTGTACTGATTAAGAAAACAGCAACTGAGCTCAAACAAGACCAAAACAAGACCAACAACTGGTCTTGGCTAAAATGGCAATGGGCGACAGCATATAGTACTATGGATGTATGCGTAGTTTACATCTATCGTTCGCCTCGCTGATTATTGATAGTGCGTATCCCTTTTTCGTCGTACAATGGAAACTCAGAATAATTTTGATTTCACTACACGGAAATTAGGTCGTGTGTAATTTCATAGTAGGGGGCCGGACCCCTTGGAGCCTCCCCCCCCCCCCCCCCCCCCGCCACCTTTCTCATTCCGGTTTGGCGACGGCCATGGACGCAAGCGTCAAGCGTCTCCTTTGTTATTGATCTATTGGTCCGTTTCACCGTTTCAGTAACGACTTGAATGCTCTGTAATCAATTTCAACGCTTAATGTTACTTAGTGGAGGGTTTCACAAGCAGCTAACAGATATTCTGCACCGCTTCAAAGTAAATATCGCCTTTCCTGTTAGACAAAATAGTAATTTGTTGCTTTGTTTGCTGGTGTTGATACTAGGTCATTGTCCGATTTTTCTACCACACAATGTTATTGTATATGATTGAAGTGACTATATAAATTCATTGTACATAGCTAATTAATTGACATATTGTCACAAAATTCAAGACTCGTATAGAAAACCTCAACAAGTTTTTTTTATTGTTGCAGCCGCGCTTCAGATTTCTGCCACGAGAGTGCACCAGGGAGCAATTAGACGTGATTGGTACCGAGAAGAGTATGTTGTGCACGAAATGCAGTCACATCGGTCTGCCCTAACATGCCACTACTGGAGACCAAAAGTGTCGATTCATCTACCATCAGGATGGTGCTCCACCCCACTTCCGTCATGATGTTTGTGACTTCTGAGGAAAACGGAGAGAACGATGGATCGTTTATGGTGGGGTTGAAGACCCATGAGATCTTTTTCCATGGGACTATATGAAAAATTCAGTGTTTACACCTGCTCTACTAACAGACGTACCCTAACTACGAGCATGCATCAACAGTGCTTTTAAACAGAGCGATAGGGACATGCTGCGCCGAACATGGGAAGAACTTGATTATCGACTTAATATTTGCAGAATCAGAAGGCGCTCACATGGAATACTTTAAGATGACAAAGGAAACCTTATGAGTTTTTCTGTATATGTGCAAAGCCCAGTGACGATATGCCAAACAATATAGCTGCAGCAAATCTGTGCAATCGCTTCAGTCATTACAATAACCTTGCACGTATTCCACCAATGTTTTTGGCCCCAAGTGCAATCGATGCTATACCATTGTCTGTCTCACATGTGTTTCTTCTACATCAAGTTGTCCTATTTTCGTTTCTCGTCGTACGACCAATCTCTGTTCACTTCACGCACAACGAAGACCTTCACTTTGCATTCTGATTGCTTTAATTCTTCCCTGATTTGACTTTTTTTGACGGAAAAGCAGTTTCGTGTCTTTGCGTGTTCTATTTCAAAGTACACCATATTCTCACTATTTTTCTCAAAACTACATGTTACATCACATTCCGTGCAGTTACTTGCGGAATACATTAACGACAGATTGGAAACATTTGATGCTCGGTCCTAGCATGCCATGTTGTTGTTGTTGTGGTCTTCAGTCCTGAGACTGGTTTGATGCAGCTCTCCATGCTATTCTATCCTGTGCAAGCTTCTTCATCTCCCAGTACCTACTGCAACCTACATCCTTCTGAATCTGCTTAGTGTATTCATCTCTTGGTCTCCCTCTACGATTTTTACCCTCCACGCTGCCCTCCAATACTAAATTGGTGATCCCTTGATGCCTCAGAACATGTCCTACTAACCGATCCCTTCTTCTGGTCAAGTTGTGCCACAAACTTCTCCCCAATCCTATTCAATACTTCCTCATTAGTTATGTGGTCTACCCATCTAATCTTCAGCATTCTTCTGTAGCACCACATTTCGAAAGCTTCTATTCTCTTTTTGTCCAAACTATTTACCGTCCATGTTTCACTTCCATACATGGCTACACTCCATACAAATACTTTCAGAAATGACTTCCTGACACTTAAATCTATACTCGATGTTAACAAATTTCTCTTCTTCAGAAACGCTTTTCTTGCCATTGCCAGTCTACATTTTATATCCTCTCTACTTCGACCATCATCAGTTATTTTGCTCCCCAAATAGCAAAACTCCTTTACTACTTTAAGTGTCTCATTTCCTAATCTAATACCCTCAACATCACCCGACTTAATTCGACTACATTCCGTTATTCTCGTTTTGCTTTTGTTGACGTTCATCTTATATCCTCCCTTCAAGACACCATCCATTCCGTTCAACTGCTCTTCCAAGTCCTTTGCTGTCTCTGACAGAATTACAATGTCATCGGCGAACCTCGAAGTTTTTATTTCTTCTCCATGGATTTTAATTCCTACTACGAATTTTTCTTTTGTTTCTTTTACTGCTTGCTCAATATACAGATTGAATAACATTGGGGATAGGCTACAACCCTGTCTCACTCCCTTCCCAACCACTGCTTCCCTTTCATGTCCCTCAACTCTTATAACTGCCATCTGGTTTCTGTACAAATTGTAAATAGCCTTTCGCTCCCTGTATTTTACCCCTGCCACCTTTATAATTTGAAAGAGAGTATTCCAGTCAACATTGTCAAAAGCTTTCTCTAAGTCTACAAATGCTAGAAACGTAGGTTTGCCTTTCCTTAATCTTTCTTCTAAAATACGTCGTAAGGTCAGTATTGCCTCACCTGTTCCAGTATTTCTACGGAATCCAAACTGATCATCCCCGAGGTCAGCTTCTACTAGTTTTTCCATTCGTCTGTAAAGAATTCGTGTTAGTATTTTGCAGCTGTGGCTTATTAAACTGATTGTTCGGTAATTTTCACATCTGTCAACACCTGTTTTCTTTGGGATTGGAATCATTATACACGCCCGGGTTCCCGGGTTCGATTCCCGGCGGGGTCAGTGATTTTCTCTGCCTCGTGATGGCTGGGTGTTGTGTGCTGTCCTTAGGTTAGTTAGGTTTAAGTAGTTCTAAGTTCTAGGGGACTGATGACCATAGATGTTAAGTCCCATAGTGCTCAGAGCCATTTGAACCATTTTTGAATTATTATATTCCTCTTGAAGTCTGAGGGTATTTCGCCTGTTTCATACATCTTGCTCACCAGATGGTAGAGTTTTGTCAGGACTGGCTCTCCCAAGGCCGTCAGTAGTTCCAATGGAAGGTTGTCTACTCCTGGGGCCTTGTTTCGACTCAGGTCTTTCAGTGCTCTGTCAAACTCTTCACGCAGTATCGTATCTCCCATTTCATCTTCATCTACATCCTCTTCCATTTCCATAATATTGTCCTCAAGTACATCACCCTTGTATAGACCCTCTATATACTCCTTCCACCTTTCTGCTTTCCCTTCTTTGCTTAGAACTGGGTTTCCATCTGAGCTCTTGATGTTCATACAAGTGGTTCTCTTATCTCCAAAGGTCTCTTTAATTTTCCTGTAGGCAGTATCTATCTTACCCCTAGTGAGATAAGCCTCTACATCCTTACATTTGTCCTCTAGACATCCCTGCTTAGCCATTTTGCACTTTCTGTCGATCTCATTTTTGAGACGTTTGTATTCCTTTTTGCCTGCTTCATTTACTGCATTTTTATATTTTCTCCTTTCATCAATTAAATTCAATATTTCTTCTGTTACCCAAGGATTTCTACTAGCCCTCGTCTTTTTACCTACTTGATCCTCTGCTGCCTTCACTACTTCATCCCTCGAAGCTACCCATTCTTCTTCTACTGTATTTCTTTCCCCCGTTCCTGTCAATTGTTCCCTTATGCTCTCCCTGAAACTCTGTACAACCTCTGGTTCTTTCAGTTTATCCAGGTCCCATCTCCTTAAATTCCCACCTTTTTGCAGTTTCTTCAGTTTTAATCTACATGTCATAACCAATAGATTGTGGTCAGAGTCCACATCTGCCCCTGGAAATGTCTTACAATTTAAAACCTTGTTCCTAAATCTCTGTCTTACCATTATATAATCTATCTGATACCTTTTAGTATCTCCAGGGTTCTTCCATGTATACAACCTTCTATCGTGATTCTTAAACCAAGTGTTAGCTATGATTAAGTTGTGCTCTGTGCAAAATTCTACCAGGCGGCTTCCTCTTTCATTTCTTAGCCCCAATCCATATTCACCTACTATGTTTCCTTCTCTACCTTTTCCTACACTCGAATTCCAGTCACCCATCACTATTAAATTTTCGTCTCCCTTCACTATCTGAATAATTTCTTTTATTTCATCATACATTTCTTCAATTTCTTCGTCATCTGCAGAGCTAGTTGGCATATAAACTTGTACTACTGTAGTAGGTGTGAGCTTCGTATCTATCTTGGCCACAATAATGCGTTCACTATGCTGTTTGTAGTAGCTTACCCCCATTCCTTTTATCCTATTCATTATTAAACCTACTCCTGCATTACCCCTATTTGACTTTGTGTTTATAACCCTGTAGTCACCTGACCAGAAGTCTTGTTCCTCCTGCCACCGAACTTCACTAATTCCCACTATATCTAACTTTAACCTATCCATTTCCCTTTTTAAATTTTCTAACCTACCTGCCCGATTAAGGGATCTGACATTCCACGCTCCGATCCATAGAACGCCAGTTTTCTTTCTGCTGATAACGACAACTTCTTGAGTAGTCCCCGCCCGGAGATCCGAATGGGGGACTATTTTACCTCCGGAATATTTTACCCAAAAGTACGCCATCATCATTTAATCATACAGTAAAGCTGCATGCCCTCGGGAAAAATTACGGCAGTATTTTCCCCTTGCTTTCAGCCGTTCGCAGTACCAGCACAGCAAGGCCGTTTTGGTTATTGTTACAAGGCCAGATCAGTCAATCATCCAGACTGTTGCCCTTGCAACTACTGAAAAGGCTGCTGCCCCTCTTTAGGAACCACACGTTTGTCTGGTCTCTCAACAGATACCCCTCCGTTGTGGTTGTACCTACGGTACGGCTATCTGTATCGCTGAGGCACGCAAGCCTCCCCACCAACGGCAAGGTCCATGGTTCATGGGGGGAACGTGCCGTATAGCAACGAAATTACGTGGGCGTGCTCTCTCTCGTATACTTGGCTAAACTGACATACCAGTGGCTAGCCTAAGGTGTCCATTAGTCTCGTGTTTCGCCTCTTTCCAAAATGTCCCGCTGTGATGATAGTTTTTTGGGGGACGCTCACATGTCCCGCTGTTGTAATTTTTTACACTACCATCATGTCCCGCTGTTGTAATTTTTTACACTACCAGATGTACCACTACCACTGTAGATGGTAAAAACTGTAGGGGAAGGTAGAGCTTGGAGTACATCCAGCACATAATTGAGGATGTAGGTTGCAAGGGTTAGCAGAAGGGAGGAATTCGTGGTGGGCCGCGTCAAACCAATAAAAAGACTGTAAGCAACTAGAGGAGACGGAAATAAAAGAAAGGTTCAGGCTTACACTGAAATACGCAGTGAAAAGAGTTAAGTGATACGATTCGCTGGGCAATTATTGTTGTTTCTATGGCTTCCGGTCAGAAGACTTGTTTGATGCAGCTCTCCAAGCTAGTCTATCCTGTGCAAGCCGCTCCATCCCTGCATAACCACCGCAACCTAAATTCTTTTTAACTCGCGTCCTGAATACAGGCCTTGGTCTCCGTCTACAATCCCCCCCTCCCCTCCACATACACTTCCTTCCATTACCAAACTGACGATTCCTTGACGCCTCACGATGTGTCCTATCAACCGATCGCTTCTCATGGTCAAGATGGGCAATTAATTTCTTTCCTCCCAATTCGATTCAGTATCTCCTCATTAGTTATTCGATCTAACTATCGAATCTTCAACATTCTTCTGTAGCACCACATTTCAGTTCTTGTCAGAACTGTTTATCATCAACGTTTCACTTTCGTACAAGGGTACACTGCAGACAAATATCTTCCGAAAACTCTTCCTAACAATTAAATTTACATTCGATATCAACAAACTTCTGTTTGTCGGAAACGTTTTTCTTGCGATTGCTTGTCTGCATTTTATATCCCTCACTACTTCCCAGCAAAACGCACCGACTACTTTTAGACTCTCATTTCCTAATCTTATTCCCTCAGCATCAACTGATACAATCGATTACAGTCCATTATCTTCGTTTTTGCTTTGTTGATGTTCATCTTACAACCTCTTCTCAAGTTATTATGCATTCCAGTGAACTGATCTTCCAAGTACTTTGTCGTCATTGATATAATGACAATGTCATCGGCAAAACCCAAAGCTTTAATTTCTTTCTATGAACTTTTCTAGAATTTCTGTTGGTTTCCTTTACTGATTGTTCACTGTACAGATTGAATAACGTAGGGGATATGTTACAACCTTCTGTCACTCCCTCTTCAACTATTGCTTCTCGTTCATCTCCGTCGACTGCAGGCTGATTTCTGTTCATCTTATAGATACATTTCCCTCCCTATATTTTATCACTGCTACCTTCAGAATTTCAAAGAGCGTATCCCAATCAACAATGTCAAAAGTTTTCTATCAATCTACAAAAGCTGTAAATGCTGATTTTCAGTTCGTCAGTCTATCTTCTAGGATAAATCGTATGGTTTAGTATTGCTTCGCGTGATCCTACATTTCTCCACATCCCAAATTTAACTTCCTCGAGATTGGCTTCTACCAGTTTTCCATTCTTCTGTAAATAATTCGTGTCGACATACTGCAACCATTATTTATTAAACCATTGGTTTGTTAAAATTCTCACACATCAGCATTTTTCTTCCTTGGGATAGAAGTTATAACATTGTTCTTGATGGCTGAGGGTATTACTCTTCTATTAAACTGCATACAAGTTTCTGTACAGAACCGGCAAGAATAAAAATATGCGGAAAACATTGGCAAGAAGAAGGGACAGCATCATAGGATATATGTTAAGGTATGAGCGAGTTATTAGAGGGGAGTGTAGAAGTAGTATAGGTGAAGACCAATATTAAAAACATGGCTTTTATAACTATTTCAAAATCTTACTATTCCCGCAAAGTTTAGAATGTAGCTTCGCCCACGCACATCCAACCTATCAAAACCTGTTTCTCGTGCCTGATCATGGTGTTTTTTGTCCCGTCCGTGGAGCATCTATGCACTCATTTCGATTCTTGTGGTACAAGTACGCAGAACCAGCTATCATTTCCTTCAGTCGTTAATCCAAATATCTCACCCTCGCGGTACACCAAAATATAACAATCCATGGCCCTCCCTATTATTTACATTGTTATCATGTTCTTGATTATTTTGGCCATGGCTACACTTCAGCAACGGTTACAGAACAGCAGGAGAATAAGGCAGCCAACCAGTTGCAATAAATTGTGGTAATCAATTAACCTTAACCAAGTTCGAATGCTGCCGCGGGCATGGATGTGTGTGATGTCCTTAGGTTAGTTAGGTTTAAGTAGTTCTAAGTTCTAGGGGACTGATGACCTTAGAAGTTAAGTCCCATAGTGCTCAGAGCCATTTGAACCATTTTTGTCTGCAACGATCTGTATATCCATTTGTGGAACTTATGGCCCCTAAAATCAAGAGCCAGTCACATCAGTCAAATTCTAACATTCTGCGTGGTGTCTGTGTTCTATGTCGTGTCTCCCTACCACTTTCGCGCAACGACGGTCTGGGCGTGTTTTTTAGGGAATTGAATAGTTTGAACCTAGGACCTGTTGCTGATAAGGAGACGCCAGACCACACATGACATGTAGAGTTCAGAAGAGTTCAGTGAGACTAGCGATGATATAACCAAATACTTAATGATTTCAGCGTCAGCTCCACTGCACTCCCTGTAAAAGAATCTTAATAATAACTAAATTTAGTGGAAGGGGTTCAAGGCTTTCCTATTTTTAGTTAGCTGGTAAAACAACGTCGAAAAAGCAGTTAAGTTTACCATTGAAAATTTTATTCTACTCACAAAACATTGTTTATAAATTGCACTATTGATAGAAGGAAATGTTTTAATACAGGATGATAAAAACCAACTGCGTTCAACAAAAATATGAACGGACATCCCCTGAGTGGATTTACAAGTTCTACAATGGATTGAAGGATGACCTATGCCATATCACATCTATAATCTAGGTTTAAATTAAGTTTCACAAAAGAGAAAACTATCAAAATGGTCTACAGTGACCCTCAATTATCTTTAATTACTTATCTAACTTGTCATAAATTACAGTGGCTGATGTGGCTTCTCAATAATTATATAACAGAGAAATCATCGTGTTTCAGATTTTAACTTACGTAGCAAATGTGAATACCATGAGATTTAATTGACGATCGACACTAGTATTACGTAAAAAGGGGATGTAACAGATGAGACTTCTGCAGTTCTGAGTGAAGCCTTATGCGCTCAAAAATGCGGCATCGCGTGCGTTCATTACCTTGTCGGTGTTCGTCAGGGGGCGGCGGCCGGCGCAGCTCCATCCAGCTCGCCGTCTCGGAAGCAACTCCTTCCTAACTGCTCCTTACTACAATGTACCGAAGTTGGTTTAAAAAAAAAAACTGTCTGGCTGTGTTTTCATCTGCCCAATCAGGGTCTCAATGTTAACCTTAAGCTCCGCCTACAAAAATTCTGTCTATCCAATGAGAAACGTTATACTTTTCGTGGTGGGGCAATGTTTTTAAAGTTTGCAACGTAACAGAGACGCGAAAAAGTCTCATGCTAAATCTTGCAGCTGGTGTGGTCCTTTTAGTGTTATCGTAAGATCTATACTGTTTTTCTGGAGGGCTCTATCTTTTAACATGGGCTGGGGGTGGTCCTGGCGGTTACTTTTCGTGGTGGAGCAATGTTTTTAACGTTTGCAACGTAACAGAGACGCGAAAAAGTCTCACGCTAAAACTTGCGGCTGGTGTGGCCCTTTTTGTGTCATCGTAAGATCTATACTGTTCTTCTGGAGGGCTCTAGCTTTTAACATGGGCTGGGGGTTGGTCCTGGTGGTTAGCTGGCGACGTGGGTGTCCGTCCCTTATCGTGGGGCCTTCTAGCTTAACACGGTTCTGCTCTCGGCTTCTGTTCTCGTTTCTCCCCTCGGAACTGCGTCTGTCTCACGGTGGGAAGGTATGACATGCATTTAGGCATTCTTGTGTTAGTCTGTGGTATTCCATTTGCTCACTCGTTACTCGTATTACTTTGGTTAATTTAATGTCACGATTTATTCGGAGCTATGTGACATACTACTGGATTTGCTTATCATGTCAGGGTTTTCATGGAAGGTGTTCGATTTGCCTGACACCTTACAAAATCAGTCATACGTCGGCTTTTAGCTGTTAACATGTTCTGGCATTTTATGTAATTGACTTTACTGATGTGACAAGCCCTCGATTTTAGGGGCCTTAACTTTTACAAATGGATGCACAGATCGTTGCCGGCACATTTCATGTGGAGATGTTAGATCGCTTTCCTAACTGACTGTTTGCTGATGTGAAGTTTGTTTCTTGTCCTCCTGAAGAAGACGCGTTTATATCCGTTGAAAGCATGGTTAAGGTTGAAAGGTAACCCTGTGGGCTCTATATAAAATGATTGAGAATGAAGCAAAATTTACTAACAACATTTATTTTATAAAACCAACATGAATTATGCTAAACAAGTTATTGATTGAATACCGTAAACAACTAACAGGTGCCAGAATGAGATTTTCACTCTGCAGCGGAGTGTGCGCTGATATGAAACTTCCTGGCAGATTAAAACTTTGTGCCCGACCGAGACTCGAACTCGGGACCTTTGCCTTTCGCGGGCAAGTGCTCTACCAACATTTTTTTTCTTTTTTTATTTTTTTTTATTTTTTATTTTTCTTTATTTTTTTCACAAACACTAAATGAAATGCATCCTCTGCAAAAACAAAAAAAAAATCGTTGTAAAACAAATCACAAATGTAAAGGAATAGGGATACAGGGATGTCGTTTTTATTTTTTTTTTATTTATTTATTTTCCATAAAGATGACTCTGTTAATAGGAACATGTAGATCATTTCATGGGATAGTATGAGCATTATATATGGAGCGGTGAGAGAAGCGTGAGGTTCATTATCAGCTGTCAAATGTGCACACCGACCGCACCCGGCACATCCCAACTGCGTGGGGAGTCGAGGAAGACTGCCTGAAAATAGCTGGCAAAGGTTTTCCGATAGTGTGACCATCTATGAACCTCATTGTGGGCTTGCTGCAAGAAATACCAAAAGTCGAGTCGCAACTTGGCAGCGTCCCCATAGAGGTACGCGATCGTCCAACCTTTGACCCAGATGATCGAGTGTGATTTAGTCGCCGGAAAGTAGTCACTCTCCGGATATAAGAAAGAAGCAGGTGTAATATGTTGCGGGGTCACACGGAGGTAGCAAGCCACCATCTGTCTTCCTAGGAGCCATACGTCCTCCACCGCGATACAAGTTAAGCGGTGATGGTCGTCATCCACTTGGCGACATTTCGGGCATAGTGGAGTGTCCACTAGTACAATTGCATAGAGTCGTTCGTTGGTGTTGAACTTGCCACAGGTGACAGAGAACCACAGTGCCCGAACGAAGGTAGGAAGGAATTTTTGGTGCACATGTCTCCAAATCTTCGGCCAATGCAGCTTGGGGTGTTTGAGTTCAATGACATTACGACTTATCCGTCGTTGCAGCCAAACATAAAAATCCTTCGCGCATGGTGGTCTCGTGCGCGGAAGCTCGTCTCTGACATAACTAAGTTCCACGATAAATGTTGATACATGCGCAAAATGTGGCGTAATGTTGCCCACCGCTACCGGAGGTGTGAGGGACGCTGGAACTAGGAGATCCAGTAGGCGGGATGTAAGGGAATCACGCCCGCTACGCCATTGCTTGTACATCGTGGCTAGAAGGAGCGCCGTCGCTCGGCAGTGAACATTCGTAAGTCCGAGTCTCCCCTTGTCCGTAGGGAGCGTGAGCGTTGTGTATCGCACTTTGAGTGGCGATCCAATCATCACAAAATAGCCTAGTGCTGATTGAAGTCGACGTCCGAGCGTGAGTGGTAGGGGCAGGATCTGCGAAATATGCACCATTCGAGAAACCACATAAGTGTTCAGATATTCGACTCGCTGCAAAGAATCGAGGCGCCGTAGGAGATGTTGTCGGACCATGGTACGTGTTGTCTGTAAAATACGTCGGTAGTTAACTGCCGTAGTATGTTTTACAGATGAGGTAAAGTCTATGCCGAGATAGCGGAATCGTTGCACACAAGGAAACGGACTGATTTCTTCTGGCGTAAGGCCCCTTCCAACAGGCATTGCTGCCGATTTGTTCATGTTCACTGCACTACCCGCCGTCACACTGTGGTCCAACAACAGTTCAAGGACCGTCTTCACCTCTTCTTCAGAACGAACGAGCAGCAGGAGGTCGTCCGCATAGGCACGACATTTGAAGGTGTAGCCCCGCAGTTCCATCCCAGAAAGAGAATTTGTGAGCCTCCCAATTAATGGTTCCAACGCTATCGCGAACAGCAGCATCGAAAGAGGGCAGCCCTGGCGAATGGATCGTCGAATTTGAATGGGCCCTGCTATACGCCCATTAACCTGTACCAAGGATTGTGCGCCCCCATAAATCCTTCTAATGAGACCAGAAAAACGGTCTGGTAATCCGATTTGTTCCAGTACAGCGTACAGATACTTGTGGCGCACCTTATCAAAAGCACTGTCAAAATCAACCGCCACCATCGCCGCTTTAAGCCGGCACTCCTCCGCCAGCGCTATCACATCACGGCATTTGCCAGTAGCTGTTTGCACATTCACCGATCCACCCGGTGTCGTCTGTTCTGGAGAGAGAACGCTACGAATTAACATACGACATCGGGACGCTAGCAACCGTGCAAATATCTTATAGTCGGCATTAAGCAGGGTGATGGGGCGATAATGTGTGACCGTAATTCCTGGCTTCGGTTTATGTACTAGCACCAAGAGGCCTTCCATAAAAGCCGGTGGAATAGGCGCATCGGAATTTAACATCTCGTTGTACATTTCCGTCCATCGCGGTGCCATTTCGTTGCGAAATTCTCGATAAAATTCAGCAGGAAGTCCATCAATGCCTGGGGACCGGTTCAACGCACCCTTTGCGATCGCATCACGTACTTCCTCACAGCTAATGGCTTCCAGTAAGGTTCCCGCAGCTTCCACCGTCAGTGTACGGGAGACGTACGTGGCTATACGTTCGAGGTCATCGACAGGGGCTGCTTCTTCCCGATAGATGTGTTGGTAATGGTCGACGAATGCAGAGACAATGTCCGCTTGACGCGTCACTCTCCGGTCTTGGCGGGTAATTAATTCCCGTACCAAAACGCGTCGTCGGTGCTTTCGTTCATTCACGACGTGGTGCATGGAAGGAATCTCATGCATTATCGTATCGTGACATCTGGCGCGCACCATGGTTCCCTGAAGATGTTTCCGAGCTAAAGCCACTAGTTTAGCTTTTATCCTTTTGCGTTCGATCCAGACGTCCTGTCCCGGCGGACCATCGTCCAGGTCGCGCAGCGCTGCAAAATAAAAGTCGGTCGTACGGCGGCGCCATTCTGCCATCTCCCTGCTATATGAGATGAACGTACGGCGAAGCGCCGGTTTAGCACAAGTCAGCCACCAATCAAGCTTCGTCGCATACCTTCCAACCCTTCGCTCGCACATCGTCCATGTCTCAAGGATCCGGTGACGGCATTCAGGATCATGTAGATGTTGAATGTTTAATTTCCACGGGGCCTTACTGTTCCACACCTCCCTACGGGGAAGAAGCGCCGTACAGATGTAAGCGCTGTGATCGGAAAATGCCAATGGCCAGCGTTCCGCGTCCTGGACATCATTTGCATGAGCGCGTGAGATATAAATGCGATCTAACCTGCTCGCCGAATGACTTGTCACATAGGTGTATCCCGGTGCATCTCCATGTCGTAATTCCCACGTGTCACTAAGTACAAGGTCGTTGACAACGATTCGCAACTCTTGGCTGATGTTTGCTTGCGGCCATTGGTTTTTCGGGCTGAGAACACAGTTGAAATCTCCACCAATTATTACACATTCATAACGTCCATGGAAAAGTGGGGCAATGTCTTCTGCATAAAATCGCGCCCTTTCCTGCCGCCGATTGTTTCCCGACGGTGCATAAAGATTGATGATGCGTGTCCCAAACGTCGTGAAAGCCATTCCCCTAGCCGAGGGAAGGTAACACACGTTTTCCACTGGGAAGCCATCTCGCACGTAAACTGCCACCCCACTCCCATTGTGATCTCCATGTGACGAATAGGATTGGTAGCCTGCGATGTATGGGAGTGCAGCTATGTGGACTTCCTGCAGCAAAGCAATATCCACATCAGATGCCCAAATCGTTTCCTTCAGTAGGTGTATTTTGGCCGGTGAACGCACGTCATTGATATTTAATGTCGCAATACGGTTCGCATGGCGTTGAATCCCACTCTGTCGATGCGCAACACCATCTCCCTGCATCGGCGCTGGGGACTGAGGTATAAGACGTTCTCTCGCCCCTCTCCCTTCACCTTCAGCAATTATTAGGGCGTCTTCGTGAGTGCCGGCTGCCTCTGTATGACGTCCGGCGCCTCCTCAATATCGTCATACCACATCTTTGCAGGCGGTAATATATTCGTGTCCATTGCCACAGCATCTGCTTCGGGAGAGCCAATTGGTTGTGATTCCTCTTCAGCATCACCACGTCCCGGTACCGTCAATGTGACAGACCGCTGCGGGTCTGATCGAACAGTTTCCATCGCCTCATCCAGTCTCGTAGAGGCTGTTGTGTCGTCTTGGTCCACAGGCACATCGTCGTCGGGGCAAGGGGAGTCATCCCTAGGAGATGTCGTGCGACGACGCCGTTTCCTCCTTTTCGGGGAACGTTGTTTGCGTGATCTTTCTTCCGTGTCCTCAGATTGTAGGGAATCACGGCTGCCCGACAGAAAAGCATCCGTAGGAACGTCCGCCGCTCGTGGTCTCGCGGTAGCGTTCTCGCTTCCCGAGCACGGGGTCCCGGGTTCGATTCCCGGTGGGGTCAGGGATTTTCACCTGCCTCGAGATGACTGGGTGTTTGTGTTGTCCTCATCATTTCATCATCATCCAGGAAAGTGGCGAAATTGGACTGAGCAAAGATTGGGTAATTGTACGGGCGCTGATAACCACGCAGTTGAGCGCCCCACAAACCAAACAACATCATCATCATCATCATCCGTAGGAACAGGAAGTGTTTCGAGTCCCATCGTTGTACTTGGCGGGAGTTCGGTCGAAACTGATGTTGTCGTCACAGAGTGCGTTCCAGACGGTACAGCATCCGTAGTGGCTGGAACTGCTTCATGTACTATCGGTGTGCTTGGTGAGAGTTCGGTCTCATCGGATGTTGTCGCCGTAGATTTTATGCTCGATGGAGCAGCAACCTCTGTCATCCCGACGTCTGCTACAAGGTTTCGGAGAGTGCCATCTTCCACCAGGGCTGTGTCTTTTCGGTCATCAGCGGACGCAGTGAGGGCTTTGGAGTAGGTGATCGGAAGTACTGTCATCGCCGGCGACGGCTCCCGCACGTCTGAAGGCAGTTGCGTAATCCGCCGTTGCATACAGTTCGACCTGAGGTGTCCCTCCTGGCCACAGCCAGAACATGTACGTGGTTGACCATCGTAAATCACCACCGCCCGACAACCACCAATTGTCAGATAGGACGGTACATGCTTCTGAAGATCAATAGTGATCTGTCGCACTCCGTTAAGAACTGGGTACGTGGCGAATTGTGTCCAGCGTTCTGCTGTGTGACCATGTACCGTGCCGTATGGCTTAAAAGCCTCGATAACTTCGTCAGCCGGGAGCTCAAAAGGCAGCTCAAAAACACGTATTGTCCGTACACCCAGACCAGCATGTTCTACAGTTACCGTGCCGACATTCCCGTCACTATGGCAAAATCGGAGACCTGCTTTTGTCGCCTGTAGAATTCTCTCACACGCCGCGTCATTTACCATCTTAACATACACCGTGGGACTAACGATGGACAGATGAATTCCGACAACATCGTTTGGCGGTATCTTGACGTCCTCTCGAATGAATCGTTCCACTGCTAAAGCCTTTGGTCGTTCGTAGTCTTTGCAGAAAGTGAATCGTAATGTAGTTTTCCTGTACTTGTTCGCCATGATCGTTGTTACTAGCCCGCGCGCAGACTAAGTCCACAAGTAAACAAACACTCGCACACGCCGCACAGGCGGAAGTAGCGGACCTCCGCTTGGCACGGCCGCTAGCACCGAACTGCCAACTGAGCTACCGAAGCACGACTCACGCCCGGTACTCACAGCTTTACTTCTGCCAGTACCTCGTCTCCTACCTTCCAAACTTTACAGAAGCTCTCCTGCGAACCTTGCAGAACTAGCACTCCTGAAAGAAAGGATATTGCGGAGACATGGCTTAGCCACAGCCTGGGGGATGTTTCCAGAATGAGATTTCACTCTGCAGCGGAGTGTGCGCTGATATGAAACTTCCTGGCAGATTAAAACTTTGTGCCCGACCTTTCTTTCAGGAGTGCTAGTTCTGCAAGGTTCGCAGGAGAGCTTCTGTAAAGTTTGGAAGGTAGGAGTCGAGGTACTGGCAGAATGGTAGAGCACTTGCCCGCGAAAGGCAAAGGTCCCGAGTTCGAGTCTCGGTCGGGCACAAAGTTTTAATCTGCCGGGAAGTTTCATATCAGCGCACACCCCGCTGCAGAGTGAAAATCTCATTCTGGAAACATCCCCCAGGCTGTGGCTAAGCCATGTCTCCGCAATATCCTTTCTTTCAGGAGTGCTAGTTCTGCAAGGTTCGCAGGAGAGCTTCTGTAAAGTTTGGAAGGTAGGAGACGAGGTACTGGCAGAAGTAAAGCTGTGAGTACCGGGCGTGAGTCGTGCTTCGGTAGCTCAGTTGGTAGAGCACTTGCCCGCGAAAGGCAAAGGTCCCGAGTTCGAGTCTCGGTTGGGCACAAAGTTTTAATCTGCCAGGAAGTTTCATATCAGCGCACACTCCGCTGCAGAGTGAAAATCTCATTCTGGAAACATCCCCCAGGCTGTGGCTAAGCCATGTCTCCGCAATATCCTTTCTTTCAGGAGTGCTAGTCCTGCAAGGTTCGCAGGAGAGCTTCTGTAAAGTTTGGAAGGTAGGAGACAAGGTACTGGCAGAAGTAAAGCTGTGAGTACCGGGCGTGAGTCGTGCTTCGGTAGCTCAGTTGGTAGAGCACTTGTCCGCGAAAGGCAAAGGTCCCGAGTTCGAGTCTCGGTCGGGCACAAAGTTTTAATCTGCCAGGAAGTTTCAACTAACAGGTGGTTTAAGACTACTATGCACAAGGATCCTGGATTGCAGAAGTGAGTCAAGTACACTGGCCCTAAATTTGTGGATAACGCAATCTGGATTGATCTGACACTGAGCAGACTTTGACTGATCAAATCTACTGTAGTTTCACTACATAGGTGCAGCTGAGAGCAAGTGGCGATTGAGATCTGTACGCCCTGACAATGCTGGAGCGGCAGTACATTACCCCATTTGCTTCGTGCGGCAAAGTAACTCACAGCTGGTGAGACGAGTGTGGTGGAGATGAAAAGTGAGGCAGCACCTGTGAATCGATCGCGGCTACGAAAGAAATGCAAAAATCTCACAGTCTAGCGATCAGGCAGACGGATCGCAATTCACTCTCTACCAGAGCCCTGAAATCACGGTAGATTTCAGTGTGTGACACTCCCATTCGCTGGTCGTACCAACGACCAATTTGTCTCAGTTATACGACAGAGTGCACAAGAATACCAAACATCAAGACTGGTAAACCAATAACGAATAAGTATGCCCTCGGCAAACGAATAGGCTGAGACGTTTGAAGTTACACTGTCAGTACAGTAAGAACTTCATCACTGTCTCCCCAGTGTAAACTACTTGCATGTGAAGTCAGTCTTAGGACAGGTTCTAAGTACCAACCACAAACGCCAGAGCTTCGACCACAAGTGCTCTTACCAGACCAAAGACCAGCACCAGAGATTTCCCTCAAAGTGCACGAACGACACCGCCTTCACGCCATCTTGAGCCAATTACAGGGCTCTAGACGCTAAATATCCCCTCCCACATGACAGCACAGACTCATGACGAACCAGGGCAAGAGTTAAGAAACCTGCATCTCTGGAAAAAAAGGGAACTTCTAAAATTTCTAATCACTGGCTTTTTAAAGTTTTTGCGGAGGGGCAAGATGATTTCTCTGAAGCGTGTTGCTTCCCATGGCAACAAGGCAACAGATACAATCTTAAAGATCTTTATCTAAATCGCTTGTGCCTTGGAGCTTGTTAGTCCTAGCTATGAGATGTAATAAAGATTTTATCTCCAAAAGTTTCTCAGATGCCAGATTTTTCTTATACAACTGAGGTGGCAGGGGAAGTGGTTCACTGGCCTACTTGCACTATCAGCAAATATGAAAACAGGTGAATTTTTTTACATGTGGCTCTGCATGCAATGCCCAGTTAACAACTCCACCGTGTAGACGCATTCCTTCAGTCCATCGCCCCCAGCCCAGGCTTCCGCTGCTGCCATGGTAGGTAGCTCAGCATTGCTCTGCTGGAGACCTGTCTCAACAAGGTGCTGCCCTGTCTGCCCTGTATGGTTGTGGGCCTGTCCGGCAAGACTTACTGAGGCATGGGCACACTGCGAATTGATTTCAACTCCCAACATGCTGTTTCTACGAGCTGTAAACATACCTCACGCTTTTAGCGCCCTACCAGGCTCCATCAATGTCTGCTAAATCTGTTAACTTTCTAGAGTCTCGCTCAAGGTGCATGAGGTTATAATAAAATCTTTAATAATTTTCGGTATTTGGAAAATATGTGAGAGAGTAACTTGTCCTCTCTCAAGGTTGTTTGAATATCACCATGTATTGCACGTGGTTGGCTGTCTTATTTACCTGATGTTCTTGATTGTGATTATCTCTCCAACTGTTATTATTATTATTACTGGTCAGTAAGGTGAGCATTTCATGCTATAAAATACAGAATATTAGAAAGATATAATCAATATCTATTGGTTATGAATTGTAGATTAAAACTGAAGAAACTGCAAAAAGGTGGGAATTTAAGGAGATGGGACCAGGATAAATTGAAAGAACCAGAGGTTGTAGTTTCAGGGAGAGCTTTAGGGAACGACTGACAAGAATGGGAGAAAGAAAAAAGTAGAAGAAGAATGGGTAGCTTTGAGAGATGAAATAGTGAAAGCAGCAGAGGATCGAGTGGGTAAAAAGACGAGAGCTAATATAAATCCTTGGGTAACAGAAGAGATATTGAATTTAATTGATGAAAGGAGAAAATACCAAAATGCCGTAAATGAAGCAGGCTAAAGGGAATATGAACGTCTCAAAAATGATATTGACAGGAAGTGCAAAATGGCTAAGCAGGGTTTGCTAGAGGAAAACTGTAAGGATGTAGAAGCATGTATCACTAGGGGTAAGATAGATACTGCCTACAGGAAAATTAAAGAGATCTTTGGAGAAAAAAGAACCACTTGCATGAATATCAAGAGCTCAGATGGAAACCCAGTTTTAAGCAAAGAAGGGAAAGCAGAAAGGTGGAAGGAGTATATAGAGGGTCTATACAGGGGCGATGTTCTTGAGGACAATATTATGGAAATGGAAGAGGAGGTAGATGAAGATGAAATGGGAAATATGATACTGCGTGACGAGTTTGACAGAGCACTGAAAGAGCTAAGTCGAAACAAGGCCCCAGGAGTAGACAACATTCCATTAGAACTACTGAAAGCCTTGGGAGAGCCAGCCATGACAAAACTCTACCATCTGGTGAGCAAGATGTATGAGACAGACGAAATACCCTCAGACTTCAAGAAGAATATAATAATTCCAATCCCAAAGAAAGCAGATTCTGACAGATGTGAAAATTACTGAACTATCAGTTAAATAAGCCACGGCGGCAAAATACTAATACGAATTCTTTACAGACGAATGGAAAAACTGGTAGAAGCCGACCTCGGGGAAGATCAGTTTGAATTCCGTAGAAATGTTGGAACACGTGAGGCAATACTGACCCTACGACTTATCTGAGAGAACAGATTAAGGAAAGGTAAGCCTACGTTTCTAGCATTTGTAGACTTAGAGAAAGCTTTTGAGAATGTTGATTGGAATACTCTCTTTCAAATTCTGAAGGTGGCAGGGGTAAAATACATGGAGCCAAAGGCTATTTACAATCTGTACAGAAACCATATGGCAGTTATAAGAGTCGAGGGGCATGAAAGGGAAGCAGTGGTTGGGAAGCGAGTGAGACAGGGTTGTATCCTATCCCCGATGTTATTCAATATGTATATTGGCCAGGCAGTACAGGAAACAAAAGAAAAATTCGGAGTAGGAATTAAAATCCATGGAGAAGAAATAAAAACTTGAAGTTCGCCGATGACATTGTAACATGAACAACAAAAGCAAAACGAGGATAATGGAATGTAGTCGAATTAAATCGGGTGGTGCTGCGGGAATTAGATTAGGAAATGAGACGCTTGAAGTAGTAAATGAGTTTTGCTATTTAGGGAGCAAAATAATTGATGATGGTCGAAGTAGAGAGGATATAAAATGTAGACTGGCAATGGCAAGAAAAGTGTTTCTGAAGAAGAGAAATTTGTTAACATCGAGTATAGATTTAAGTGTCAGGAAGTCGTTTCTGAAAGTATTTTGTATGGAGTGTAGTGATGTATGGAAGTGAAACGTGGACGATAAATAGTTTAGACAAGAAGAGAATAGAAGCTTTCGAAATGTGGTGCTACAGAAGAATGCTGAAAATTAGATGGGTAGATCACATAACTAATGAGGAGGTATTGAATAGAATTGGGGAGGAGTTTGTGGCACAACTTGACTAGAAGAAGGGATCGGTTGGTAGAGCATATTCTGAGGCATCAAGGGATCACCAATTTAGTATTGGAGGGCAGCGTGGAGGGTAAAAATCGTAGAGGGAGACCAAGAGATGAATACACTAAGCAGATTCAAAAGGATGTAGGTTGCAGTAGGTACTGGGAGATGAAGAAGCTTGCACAGGATAGAGTAGCATGGAGAGCTGCATCAAACCAGTCTCAGGACTGAAGACCACAACAACATAATCAATATTTTTTAAAACTTAGCTCACAGGGACATTCCCTGAAATAAATAACAGTAATTTTCTCTTCAGCGACATGAGTAGAATCTGAAGTGTGATTTTGGCAGTGAATGATCTGTGGACAATAATATTTCTGAAATGGACTGGCCTGCTCAGAGTCCCGACCTGACGCAATGAAACACTTTAGAATGTCGATTTCGCTCAAGACCCCAGGGCTTAACATCATTACCTTTTCTGGCTTGCGCTCTTGAGAAAGAATTTGCCACCATTTCTCCCTCCACAGACATTCACAGACATCATTGCAAGTGTCGCGAGTGGATTTCAAACTGTCATAAAGGCGAAGGGCGGATGCACCCCGTATTAATGTCCACTAACAGGTGCTCGGATACTTGTGATCAGACAGTGTATATATCGCAACACAAACGAATGGGGCATCATTCGAGAGAATAAAAGACTTTTGTCGTGTGGTCTGGCTTTTGGGAACGAGAATCTTGGAAACAGCGAACCTTGTCGTCTGTTCACATGCTACCGTTGTTATCTATGGATATTGTTTGAGGAACGGTGAAACCACGAGTTGCCGACAAGGTGTTGGACGTGCGCGCCTCATCACTCAACGTGGAGCTCTGAGACTGGCCCGTTCTGCAAAGCAGCATAGGTGGCAAGCTGTGGCTGATCTGACGACAGAGTACAGTCATGATGCAGGCACAAGTGTTTCGGAGAACACCGTTCAGAGCACATTGTTGAACGTGGGGTTCCACAGTAGACGACCCCACATGTTGATGCCACGACATACTGAATTACGATCGCAGTGGGCACAGGAATAGTGGAATTCGACTGTTGATCAATGGACACGTTAGCCTATTGTATAAACCATTGTTCTTGTTACGCCAGGACGATTGTCATATCTGGATACGCCGGCATCCAGGTCCATGGTTATTCGAAAACATGCATCGTGTCACTGACGCAAGCTGGTGGGGGAAATATAATTCTATGGGTGGCATATACGTCATTCCATACTGGCTCGTCCCTGTGAGAGTTTTCATCAATCGTAGTGGCTAGTGAGTCGTGGCGAGCCAGTCTCTTGGCAACCCATAACACATGTTTTCATTGGTGGAGAATTCTGGAGAAGGTGCTGGCCAGGACAATGGTCAAACACCTTATGAATCGAGATAGGTACGGACGGCACAGGCATCGGACGGCCTTTGCATTCTCTTGTTAGAAGGTCATAGAGATCTCGAAGACAGAGGAGAGCCGCCATACTTAACGAGTCAGGATTTGACGGCTGCTGTTCAGATCGCCAGTTACGCAATGATCGCTCTCTGTGGCCAAAGGCATCAATCACGCCAGGTTTTGGGCACATATGACGATAACGAAAGCAGTCTCGCAGTATTACTTTTTGTACTAATATTTAAGATAACTGCTCACGGATGGCGCCTGTGTCTAGTGAGGTTATTAGATAACTTTTTCTCGCCTTTTCTTTCTATGACAGCAGTTCACACCCTAGGGGTAATTACCCCCGAGAGGTAAAATGTAATTTTCTGAGGGGTAAAAACAAAAGGTTTCAATTGTTTTCCTGTCATGATGGTAAATTATTTCTAAAATATCATTATTATTATCGCTATTTCGTAAGACCGTAATTGTGATTTCGTATGTTGCCTATAATTACATTTTTTCAAGTACACTGTCCAGTCACACTAATGTGACTACCAGTCAAGAGCCCGAATAACAACCTTTTGCAGCGCAGACCGCTGCGAGACGTGCAGGAAAAGAGTGAGTTAGGTTGTGGAAGGTAAACGACAGGGAGGTGAAACCATTCCGACACCTATGCCGTGGCCGGGTGCACAAGGTTCCTCAATTGACGATCCGTGTCACGAACAGCTCGATCGAGGTGGTCCTACAGATTCTCCATTGAATTAAAATCCGTGGAGTTTGGTGGCCTGGGGAGTAAAGTAAACTCATCCTGGTGTTCTTAGGACCAAGCACGTACAGTGCGAACTGTGTGACATGTTGCGTTGTCCTGCTGGTAGATGCCATCGTGCCGAGGGAAGACAAACAGCACGTAGGGATGGTTTCGGTCCCCAAGGATAGATGAATACTTCTGTTTGTGCCTTTTACAATGACGAGATCACCCAGGGAATGCCACGAAAACATTCCCCAGACCATAACGCTTGCTCCTTGTTTGCTTTGTAACGTTACACGCCGTCCACGCCAACGACTATGTGTCCGATGGAGCGTAGAAGATGATTGATCCGAAAGGGCCACCTGTCGCTGCTCAGTGGACGTCCAATCGCGGTACTAGCGTGCAAATGCCAGCCTTCGTTGCCGATGAACGGCACTCAGCATTTGTGTACGAACCAGACGCCTGCTGCGGAGTCTGATACGCAACAACGTTCGCGGAACGGTTGTTACGGAGACGCTGTTGGTAGTCCCTTTGTTCATCTGGGCAGTCAGTTGCTAAACAGTTGGACGTCTATTCGCCATTACACATCTCCGCAGCCGTCATTCAGTCCTGTCACCTCTGGCCCATGGTGCACCACAGTTGCCTCAGCGCGGGTTTCGAATACTGCCACTTTCCCATGCACGATCTACTTTAACCACAGCGGCATGCAAACGCTTTACAAACTTTGCCATTTCAGAATGCTTCCACCCTTGGCCCGGAAGCCAACGAGCATGCCCTTTCCAACGTCAGATAAATCGCTCTGTTTCCGCATTACGACAACGACTGCATTGTTTTCCGCCTCCCCCTGACACACTTTATATATCCTCCACGCTAGTGCTGCCCCCTGCCGTCTGTAAGTGCCGTCTGCACGTTGACATCGAGCATCGGCGGTGGTCACATTAATGTCACTGGACTATGTATCAGTTTTATACAATGATGTACCGAGTGATCCAAAAGTCAGATAAATTTGAAAACTTAATAAACCACGGAATAATGTAGATAGAGTGGTAAAAATTGATACACATGCTTGGAATGACATGGGGTTTTATTAGAACAAAAAAAAAAAACAAAGTTCACAAAATGTCCGACAGATGCGCGTCGTTTGGTGATGATCGTGTACTCAGCCGCCACTTTCGTTATGCTTGGCCTCCCAGGTCCCCAGACCTCAGTCAATGCGATTATTGGCTTTGGGGTTACCTGGAGTCGCAAGCGTATCGTTATCGACCGACATCTCTGGGATGCTGAAAGACAACATCCGACGCGAATGCCTCACCATAACTCCGGACATTCTTTACAGAGCTGTTCACAATATTATTCCTCGACTACAGCTGTTGTTGAGAAATGATGGTGGACATATTGAGCATTTCCTGTACAGAACATCATCTTTGATTTGTCTTAGTTTGTTATGCTAATTATTGGTAATCTGATCAGATGAAGCGCCATCTGTCGGACATTTTTTGAACTTTTGTATTTTTGTGGTTCTAATAAAACCCCATGTCATTCCAAGTATGTGTGTCAATTTGTACCTCTCTATCTACATTATTCCGTGGTTTATTAACTTTTCAAATTTATACTGACTTGTTGATCACCCTGTACTTCAATAAACAGTTTCACGAATTTATTCGTCATTTCCATATCAGCATGTAACAACAACTGAACTCATCTATTCAAGAAATCATTGGTTCCATAAACCAGTTTACTTTTGATATCTTCTTTGCTTCGGTCATACTGCGTAATCTTACTTCATTCTGTCAGTTATATTAACATGTTTTCCCCACTTTCGATCTTTACTAAGCCGTTTTTCCCCTTTCGACTGCTCTTGATTTCTTCATATTTGAACCAGTGCCAAAACGCGCCGATAAGGCCTTAAGAAGACAGTTCTCAAGTAATTCCGCTGAAATATGCGAATTCTCCCCGCGAGTCATTCACTGAAAAGACGATGTGATTCGTGGTATACCTGCTTACTCAGTACGAGTCAGATAGAGGATACGCCATGACAGTGCACTGGCACCGTTTGCCGCAGGAAAATAGCTTCACAGAGCTGGTTTCTGGTTTGGAATAAAGTTATGGCAAGTATCTACATCATTTAGGAGTGATGAAAACAGCAAATAATTACCATTATATATCAAATCAAATCAAATGCATGTTTTTTTGTTTACAGACAACAACAGTTTTGTGTAAGGCATCTCCGTTTCATACATGCAAATAGTTTACAAGAATTATAAATCGTCCAGAGACAAAGAACCTCGCTTGTACGACCTAGTTGTTAGTTTAATTATGGAAGTTACATTATTCAAGATAATATTTACATTTAAGTTCAAAATGGTTCAAGTGGCTCTGAGCACTATGGGACTTAACTTCTAAGGTCGTCAGT
Source organism: Schistocerca cancellata (assembly GCF_023864275.1). NCBI lineage: Eukaryota > Metazoa > Arthropoda > Insecta > Orthoptera > Acrididae > Schistocerca > Schistocerca cancellata. Next base: position 481,274,282 of record NC_064626.1, on the reverse strand, counting down.
CCCCTAGAACTTAGAACTACTTAAACCTAACTAACCTAAGGACATCACACACATCCATGCCCGAGGCAGGATTCGAACCTGCGACCGTAGCGGTCGCGCGGTTCCAGACTGTAGCGCCTAGAACCGCACGGCCACCCCGGCCGGCCTACATTTAAGTAATATACAATTGTCTTTAGACGTAGTTACTAAGGGACGTGACCGCAGTCAATGTTAAAATACAAGATCGTTTGTTTCACTGTCTGGACAATTATCAAAGTTACAGAAAGCTTTTATTTCATCCAAGAAACTGTTTTTTTTGTAAGCTCTGGTGTCTTATGGAAAACTGCTTTGTAAATCTGTAAAAAAATTTTCTTTTGTTTTACGTAATCTAGTGCAAAACCAACAAATTTCTATTTCTTGTTCCATAGTTCCATGTGATCTGTCTTCAAACATATGAGTCGTTTCTTTCTCATATATCAGTACTTTAACTGTATAGAGATTGAGGGTAACATGTTCAAATCTGTGTGAATTCCTAAGGGACCAAACTGTTGACATCATCGGTCCCTAGACTTACACAAACTAACTTATGCTAAGAACAACACACACACCCATGCCCGAAGGAGGAATCGAACCTCCGGCTGGAGTGGTCCCACAATCCGTCACATGGCGCCTCGAACTGCGCGGCCACTCCGTGCGGCTGGTAACATGTATTTCGTGCTGAATGAGGTATGTTCTAGAATAAGTTCGGCTATTTAAAGCAAAAATACGTCTTCTGCCTCTAGTCTGGTACAAGAAAACTAATTACAGCGTATTTGCTCCATGCTACACTTCTGTGAAGTGTATATCCTTGCTAATCTATTGAAAAGATTTTCCGGCTGAGGTTTCGCTACAATTTACTGTCAAGGTAATTGTACATAGTTTCCCGTTTGCAAAACTTACGACAGAAAAGTGTATTTTGAACTGGGTTAATATTCGATGTAAACGTGTTTCTCTGTAGCCAATGACCTGCCTTTTTTTTATTATAAACTTATTCATTTGTTGGGAAATAGTCACATCTTATTGTTATGTGATGAAAATTTATCAGCATATCACTGATTCAATTGGTAAAAAGTCATTAATATGTACAAGAAACAAGAAAGGTCTCGCAACAGCATCTTGTTGGACTTTTTTGAGCCCTCCAGTTTACAAATGAGCCTTCTCAGACCTATTGGCTACTACTATGTCCATTTTCTTTTCTTTTGTCCAAGCTGCAACAGAAGTATGTTTGCCCAATGGATCTTTACTATACATTTGTGAATGTTCAACCTTCTCATCATGCACAAGTGCTGCCAACTGTTGGGCAATGTTGCAGTGCACAGCAGCTCATGACTACCAGAATACACAGATGCGGTTCGTTCGCCATATTCCACTGTGTAATTGACTACTGTTATTGTTTTGCATGGTAATTATTGAATGGTCATTTTATTTATTAAGATAGAGAATATTTCATAATTAGTTATTTTAGTCCATGAGAGGAAGCCAAGGGTACGAAGTATATTTCGAAAATGGGTACATATTTTTGTATAAATCTTGCATCTACAATCATTAAAAAATCACCTAATAGCATTGCCACATAAAGAATAATTTTTCTTCCTCCAGAAAAAAGTCAGTGCTGAAAGCGTTAAAATACATCGTGTGATAATTTCAAAGGTCATCGCTAGATCCACAGGGATAAATTAGATGTGACCTTTAATTGCAAATAGAACGTCTTCAACTACTGTCAGGTTCGATTCCTATGGAACGTGTGTGTTGAGCGACTGTGTTTATTACAACTGAAAAATGTACAGCTACCAGTCGCTAATAATAACTATAATGTGCTTTGAGACATGCATGTGTCTTACTGTAATGTATCCTTGGATATTTTTACCACTGATGATAGCCGCACAACGGTTGAACGCTACTTAGAACTGCAATAAACAGATTATTAGCTACTGAGTGCTGTACATTTTTCAATTTTAATTTTAAGCCTTAAACTACGTTGATGGTTAATAGCTAAGTTCAAAACATTTAAGGGGGTTGCTTAATACATCATTACTTTAAAGAATCATGAAAATGATTTTCCTTACAGTTTCAATGGCTTTTGATACTATCGGCGCTACCGCAATAGGCCCATAAGGAAAGCAAAGAAGGGGGGGGGGGGGGAGGTCAGAGGTGAGAGCTCTTACCTCTCCTGGAATCTGTGACAGATGACAGATCTTTTACTAACTTCACATTCCTCACATATTGCTAGAAATGACTGTCTCTGATTCTACTCAACCTCAGATTTAGCTTTGCTGAATGCAAGGGGAACACTGTGGCTTTAATATACTGTTATTCGTGTCGTGGCGACAGTTTCACCCTCTTTATACAGTCTTGGGGGATACGAACCTTTACAGAACATAGCCGATATAGGATGCCCGATCTTTTCTCTTTTTCCTTATTGTACAGCCCTTCATGAGCTACAGGAAAGCACAGTTCCAATATCCAGCAGAGTGCAAACCCAGCCGAAGTACGCCGGCAGACACCCGCCCCTAATTCCCACAGGAGCAGCCCGTTCTGCAGCACATCTTAATCTCAAGGGTATATCTGCATTTGATTCGTCAATGCTTGCTGAATCGATAGAGCGATTATACTACAGCATGAAGAACGCGCTCTTGCTGTACCGTAGGAATGCTGTAGATGGCGATCCAGGTACAGAAGAAATACTAGTTTCCGCACTGGAAGATAGGAAAAAATGGTGAAATATCATGGTTGAAAAGATGGTCGAACTTCCTTAAGCTATGTATACGGTCGTTAAACTATATGGATACAACTTAACGTGACATCTAGCCATAGAACTATGAGCTCTGCTGTCCAGTTGCTACTGTTACACAGTGAAATGCCGAATCAGGGAGACCAGGACTATTTTAGTAAAATGGCAGTTCTGGAATCTTGATTTTAACTAACATGGTTGGGAGTGTCATGACAGTTCTGGAATCTTGATTTTAACTAGCATGGTTGGGAGTGTCAGCAGTCTTACTTGTGATGATTACTTATGAACGCACCTCTAGGAGTCTCAGGAAGTAATTCGACTTTTGGCCAACACGTTATACGTAAATGAGGAACATATAGAAGGTGACATCACCAAGTGCCTTGAAATATTACACACAAGTCCAAAGAAGTTACTCTTGAACACACTTGATGAGCTTGAAATTTGTATTCACCGAAAAAATAATTCTTCAGTTCTTTTAAATGAACAACTACATTTACACAAAACGACCTTATTCGATCTTTTCAAGGAAATAATGTAAGGAAGGACTGCTGCTTCTTCGCTTTCTCACTTAATAAGTTTGTTTGACAACTTTTTAATGTATTGTTTTACTGAACCCATTAGGTTTTACGTGTCTTGTTTTTACCAACTGGCTGAGTCACACTTTTTTATGTTTTTTTCCGAAATCTGTTACGAATACTGGTACTGCAGGAGAAAAGAAAGCTTTTAAAAAGTCATTGTATTTATTTTATGGCCACCGATTTCAGTAATTAGCTACAATTTTTTTTTTTTGCCTTATTGGAGAACGGGATACAACCCATCGGCTTTGACCAATGAGGTCAGAATTTTCCATAGATGATTTATTAGGCAGATTTAACAGCAGAGACGAGTGTTCATAAACGAAGGAACGCAGGAGAGAAAACAGACAGTTGTCATATATGACGTCCAGTAATACTTCGATCATAATGTTAAGGATACGCTTGAGTCCCATCTGTAAAAAATAGGCGAAGAATTAAAAGGGATAGAACTAGCGGTAGCATAGAATATCTTAGCTGACATATTGCATGGGGGCTTAATTTAAATATTAATGAAAATATTTTTTTTTGTAGCTGTAAGTCCGATTACGCAAGTCTCGTAAACGGCTGGCCCTGACTAGTATTAGTACGCAATCTGACTGCATAGAACAACAACAAAGAATGAAATGAAAATTTTAGTTAAAACAATTAATTAATTAAGTCCCCAGCAACTATAAAACCTACGAAACAACAAACACAAGTGTAGCTGTTCTGTATGTGGTAGTATGACTCAACGCACATCTGGCACGGTTCTTCTTCAACAAAACAAGAATTTTTAAATACCAATTATACTGACGTGATAAAAGAAAATTAGAAATACTATAATTGCGCAAGAAAATCAGAATTACACTCTAATACAAGAACACACGCCAGATGCTTTGTTGACTGAACCTGTCATGACACACTATTCAGGACACTGAAAGAATAAAAGAAAAAAGAGTTTATTACCTCCATATATATTGACGAAATGCACTCTGACCATTACAATATCTCCATTAGAACATCCTCATCTCTCCCATCAAACCACTGCATAAAACATGGAACAACACTCTCCACTACCGCATCTCACTCTGACTTCAGCTACAAGCAGTGTCCACCACAACTTCTCGGCAAGAACTGCTTGCCGCTACGTCTCAATAATCACTGCCAGTGGAGGCGGCGGAACAATACTCTCTGGCGCGATTTCTGGCGCTGTGGCTCAGTGTAGCCACCTTTCATATGCCCTTCCTCCACGGTCTAGAATTTGATGGTATTTTTGCCAGCATTGGTGGTGAAAATACCACCAAATTCGTCAAAAAAATACAGACAAAAATAAAAGATAATATTAATACGTAAGTATCATATAACTAGATAAAATTTTGGCTTTGCACTGACCTTACAATAGCCTAATATATAAAATACAGTAAGGAATACAAATTCTTTCATACATATGACTTTACATAATAGTTTACAGAAATATCATGTGGTTAAACAATTCAATCGATAGCGTCAGCAATGACGAATATGAGCAGGTAAGAGTCTTATAACTTTTCACAAACAGTAATACACAAAAAATCAGTTTATACAAATATTCACATAAAATGTTTTCATAACAAGTGGTTGACAGTTCCAGCAGTAGGACCCAGCAATGTTGAGTAGGTGCAGACACCATCAGGTGACATCATTTCAGTAGAAGCAGTCCATCAGTGGCACCCAGCAATGTTGAGTAGGTGCAGACAGCAAGAAGTAACATCATTTCAGTAGAAGCAGTTCCATTTGTGGTACCCAGCAATGTTGAAGAGGTACACACAGCAACAAGTCACATTTCTCAGTAGAAGCAGTTCATCAATGGCACCCAGCAATGTTGAGTAGGTGCAAACAGCAACAGGTGACATCATCTCAGTAGAATCAGTCCATCAGTGGCACCCAGCAATGTTGAGTAGGTGCAGACAGCAAGAAGTAACATCATTTCAGTAGAAGCAGTTCCATCTGTGGTACCCAGCAATGTTGAAGAGGTACAGACAGCAAGAAGTAACATCATTTCAGTAAAAGCAGTTCCATCTGTGGTACCCAGCAATGTTGAAGAGGTACACACAGCAACAAGTCACATTTCTCAGTAGAAGCAGTTCATCAATGGCACCCAGCATTGTTGAGTAGGTGCAAACAGCAACAGGTGACATCATCTCAGTAGAATCACTCCATCAGTGGCACCCAGCAATGTTGAGTAGGTGCAGACAGCAAGAAGTAACATCATTTCAGTAGAAGCAGTTCCATCTGTGGTACCCAGCAATGTTGAAGAGGTACAGACAGCAAGAAGTAACATCATTTCAGTAGAAGCAGTTCCATCTGTGGTACCCAGCAATGTTGAAGAGGTACACACAGCAACAAGTCACATTTCTCAGTAGAAGCAGTTCATCAATGGCACCCAGCAATGTTGAGTAGGTGCAAACAGCAACAGGTGACATCATCTCAGTAGAATCAGTCCATCAGTGGCAGCCAGCAATGTTGAGTAGGTGCAGACAGCAAGAAGTAACATCATTTCAGTAGAAGCAGTCCATCAGTGGCACCCAGCAATGTGGAGTAGGTTCAGACTCCAACAGGTGACATCATTTCAGTAGAAGCAGTCCATCAGTGGCACCCAGCAATGTTGAACAGGTGCTACAGCAACAAGTGACACCATTTCAGTAGAAGCAGTTCCATCAGTGGCACCCAGCAATGTTGAACAGGTGCTACAGCAACAAGTGACACCATTTCAGTAGAAGCAGTTCCACCAGTGGCACCCAGCAATGTTGAACAGGTGCTACAGCAACAAGTGACACCATTTCAGTAGAAGCAGTTCCATCAGTGGCACCCAGCAATGTTGAACAGGTGCTACAGCAACAAGTGACATTATTTCAATAGATGCAGTCATCAGTGGCACCCAGCAATGTTGAGCAGGTGCAGACATCAGTCCATAATATTCACTATCACTAATCACACTGTTGATCAGAGTTTATCAGCAGAAATGAAACATGTCCTAGTGGCACCAATCACGTAGAAAAAGTGCAAGTAACAGTCCATAATATTCACTATCACTAATTAGACAGTTCATCAGCAGTAATTAAACATTTCCAGGTGGCACCCATTATGTTGAACAAGTGCAGGTAACAGTCCATAATATTCACTATCACTAATCAGACAGTTCATCAGCAGAAATTAAACATGTCCTCGTGGCACCAATCATGTAGAAAAAGTACAAGTAACAGTCCATAATATCACCATCGCTAATCAGACAGTTCAAGCATGAACAATAGTTTGAATGCACATACAAATACTTTTACAATGCTCTTACACTAAACATACAAATCATAACAAACACACAAATGATATCAGATAATTGTCATATTACTATTACAAATACACAAACATCAGTAAACCTATAATATTTATGGGTGTCAGTGCAAGCCACTACAAATAAATAAAATAATATTTAGGAGATAGGTGGGTAGGATTAGGAAAGGAAAACACACAAAACACACTCACTCATCTTTCATCCACATTAAGTACTACTGTGAAATTGAATAGTGTTAACTGTGTGAATCCACTTCTGTCAAAATTTCATGTTCATCATGTGTATCAAGTAGTAGTGGCAGCAATGTATAACAGTCAATAATAGTTAAGTCAACGTCATAGTCATCATGTCAAGACCAATGTTTGCCAAGCCAGATCAAAATGTACGGTTGCTGAACAACTGTCAGTGTGCCAAGATATGCAACTTCCTCTCTCCAAAAAAAAGTACATACTGCTTAGTGATTTAACAAAGTGTGTGTAGACAATCTTCCTTCCATTTTAGTGTTCCAGTCTGCTATCTTCATCCTCCTTGTTCCATATAGACCAACAACAAAAAAAAATATGCACCTCACTTATTTTACCTCTTATACACCATAACTCCAATCAACTTCATATAATCTCAATACCTCCATAATACCTCTTCAATACGTCGATACATATAAACCTTATTGCCAGTATTATTTCACTTCCATAACAACTCTTTCCTCTAGTCAGTCTCCTCGATCGAGTACAGATAAAATCCTAATGCAAACCTCCTCATCCCATACAATCCGAAGACACACTGTCAACACACAACCTCTGTGTAATCCATCTGACCAAAATCTTCTACTCATTATGAATTATAAACAAAGAATGCATACATGACCTCTAACAGACTTAGTTCGAATAACTCTCAGTAATTAAGTACGATTACGGAGTGTGAATGATCCTAATATTTCACAGTGTGTACACCACTTCAAGAATTATGGCAAACAGAAGCAAACATGTGGAGTATTTCTTGTGTCAAGTGTCACTTCCTATTTCAATTGCTCACGAAAAATGCAGTGTAATAACTGTGGTGGTATGTCGTTAGCTTCCTTCCTATTGGCATACAATTATACAGCTTTCATAAAACCTCCAGCTCATGTGACTTCTATGATGTTTCTTGTACTAAAGTCGCTCGTCGAATTACTGCAGTTCATTTTCTTATGTTAAAATATAAAGCACTGAGCGTAAGCAAAACAAGCAACAGTGAGTAAATATACCAGTAGTGAACAGAATGTCAACAAGTGGATGCAGCACAATTTCTATAACGAGGCTTCGCCAAGCGAACAATCCGTAACCCATACCACATCGTAACCCACACTCTATGTCCGTACACTGTACATCAGCATTGCTATATACCAAATTAAAGTATAGTTATGACAACAAGCAGAAATGTGTAAATGTGCAATCCATACGCATAGCAGTAAACATATATCTTACGTACTAAACAGGTCACTAGCATCGTATCTTAATAAGTAAACATGAAGGCGTAAGCAGATAAATCACAAAGTATAACTTACATACCTAACCACATCAGCACAATTGATCAGGTGACAATTATAATTTAAATAAATAGGCACAGCAGGCACATAATTAAAAATATGACATCAGTGAAAAAGCAGTGCAGCCAAGCGATGCATAATATACACAAGTTACAACTCAGTTCATTAATAATCATTGTCAAAATCAGTTAACGTACGCAAGCACGTCGCTTAACAAGTAAATTCATAGAACATGAAATTAGTACAAAGTATGAATCACGTAATCGCGAGCAGCAAATTACGTCTAAAGTACGTACCTAAGTGGAAATATGTTACCTGAAAAATAAACTCAATTAATAATTACCTTTTTAGTTTATTACTTTCTTCTTCGAAATGACATTTTTCCTGAAATTTTCTCGATAGCAAGTCGTCTTAACGTCGGACACGCACAGAATTTACCTGAAGTTCTTAAGTATTTTATAGAACCGTTTCCTGAAAAATACTGAATGTTAATAACAGAATTCATCAAGTCACTATAGCTTTATACTGAATTTAGTCGGAGAAATTAGACTGTGTATTTATTTACGGCTGTCAGTGCACTCGCACTAAGCGCTCGATCAGCTGTAGGCGCGTGATGTAGGAAGTGATTGTTTGCGGTCAACGACTGCCTTGTGCGGCGCGCAGACTTGACTGTTGCTTTGAGTATACGCCGCCGCCAAAACACAGCGCGGTATCCTTGTACTCTCCGTGTGTTTACATACAACTGTTAGTTTCTCAAAAGTATGTCATTCTACAAAAATTTTTCGAAAGTATATCATTCCACAAAAATTTTAACGTTAGATATATGATGTATTCTCTTAGAGCGTCGTGATTTAAGAGTTTCTACTTCGACAGTGTTATCATGAATAATTTTGCGAATTCTATATGGGCCGTTATAAAGCAGAAAAAATTTGCGACACAAGCCTTTTCCTTTGTGAGACAAACGATGAGACTTAATTAACACTTTCTGACCAACTGACAAGATTTTTAAACGACCAGGACGCTTAGCTGATTTCTCTCTTCTAGCAGCCGCAGATGCAATATTTTGTAGAGCCAGGTTGACAACTTCAGAATGCCGCAGTTTCCGTGTAGGCGGAAAAGGAACGATTTCAGAAATGCGATTTGTCGGTGCTTTGTTTTTTAATATCAGTATAGGTGGTAAAGAAGTTGAGTCGTTAGGAAGTTCATTCAGAATGTTTTGAAAAATATGAAGATACTGATCCCAAGTTCTGTGATTCTGATGACAATAAAGACGACACAATTTATTGATTTCCTTCATCCATCTCTCTGAAGCGTTAGATTGAGGGTGAAAAAGTGAAATGAAAATTGGTTTAATTTTACGACGCCGTAGAGTACGAATCCAAATTTTAGAACGAAACTGTGATCCATTATCTGATATAACCTTATCAACATGACCCACTTCTTTAAGAAAATGGTTAATGAAAGCATTAGATACTGAACGAGCTGTTGCTTTGCGTAATGGTGCAAAACACACATATTTTGATGTCAACTCCACTGCTACGAAAATGTACGCAAAACCATTAGTAGATCGAACCACTGGACCGAACAAATCAACTGCAGCCATGTCCTTTAATTTTGCTGGAATGATAGGAAACAACGGTGCTCTGTGAGAAACTGTCGGCGGCTTAGCCTTTTGACATAATTTGCATTTGGCAAGAACAAATCGAATACGTTTTTCCATATTATTGAAGTAGCAATTTTCTCGTAATTTATGAAAGCATTTTCTGGGACCAAAGTGTGCATAACTGAAATGCGTATACCAAATCAGCTTATTAACCCACTCATCAGGAATACAAACTAACCAAACAGAGTTGTCGACCGATTTTCGTTTAAAAAGAACTTTCCAGATAGATCGCAAAAACGAGGTGTGACCAAATTGTCCAATCTAACAAAGCGTCTAAGAAAATTACAGACACCAAGGAAACTACGAACATCACGTTTTGTGGTAGGAACAGCATAATTACGAATAGCGTCTAATTTTTCTGGATCAGGAAGAATACATTCTGTAGAAATAATGTGACCGAGAAATTTCACCTGAGAACGACCAAATTCAGATTTTTCTAAGTTCATTGTAATGCCAATTCTTGCAAAAATACGTAATAATGAATCCAAAATTTTGTTGTGCTCACTCCAAGAATGTTTAGCAATAAGAATGTCGTCGACATAAGACGTAATATTGTCACGAAGATGAACAGGTAAAATTTCGTTTAAACTACAAATGAATGCTGCAGAAAATATAGTTAAGTCCAAACGGTAAATTGCAAAGTAACTTTTGGGTAAAACAGTCATATCCGGTTATTGTTTACACGCTCTCTAGATAGACTGATAGTCGAAGTGTTGTTTCGATAGATGCAAAGAATAGTAAAAGAGTAGGCAGCGGTACAGAAAACTAAAAGAGAAATAGCACCACTACAGCTCGGGGCCCTATGCTCGCTACGGCACATATTCACTTAGAGTAGTGAATCCCCTGAGGACATTAATAGCTGCACATTAATTTTCAGTTTGTGACTTAGTGGCAAATTTAGCGGAAGTGCGTACATAAATTGATCTAACCATGCACATGGATGTATGTCATTCTTAGAATTGCGGAAGATCTTAAATTTCCGAACAGTCAAAAAGTGTTTATAGTCAAAGTTTTCGCCTCGTGGCGACAAAGACCTACCGCGTCTGTCCCAGTCCCAATGCCGATTATTGTCAAGTTCGCGCGCCTGGCGCTCTCTTGTTGCATCCCGTAAATGAAACAAATTATTTTCTTCAAACCCCTCTGGTATCTGTGATTCTAAATTTCTTTTGCCGTCTTTTCCTACGATTTCGCCTTCAATTTGTTTGACTTGCTTTTTTAATGCCTCAAATTCCCTTTTCACGCGTTCATTAAATTTTCCCTGATTTTCAACATGTTTACTTATGCTCTGGTACTCTTCGGTTTCTGAAAATGGCAATGGAGCTGTGTCATCTGAATCTCTGTCCCCATTTAAACTAAGATTTGTCAATTTATCTGAAATCTCCTCCACTCTTTCCGATAAGTCACCAATTTGTTCTTTCTGTTGATTTACGTCTTCCGTAAGTGTCACGACTCGCGTTTCAGTATTAACGCATTTAGTAGTTAACTGTTCATACTGTTGTGTTAGGTTATTTATTCTGTCATTTGGTACGGATTCCTCGATTCTCTCAAATATTTCTTCCTTATCTTTTGCACGTTGTAAATTTAACTCTGAAAATTTCTGTACTATGACGCGATCTCTTTCTTCCTGTTCTCTATCCTGTTCCTTTTGTCTGATTTCTACTGCAACTAATCAATTATTGTGAGAATTCAAAATCGGTTGTACTTCTTCTCTAATTTCTTTCTTTAATTCATCTTTCATGTTTTTGAAACATGTCCCTATTCGTGAATCTAACCGTGTGTCCATTGTTTTCAATTCAGATCCTAACTGTGATCCCAGTGAGTCTAACTGTGTTTCCATTGTTTCCCTGTCTGTTTTTAATTCAGACCGTAACTGTGATCCCAGTGAGTCTAACCGTATTTCCATTGTTCCCATCTGTGTTTTTAATTCAGATCTAAACTGTGTTTCCATTCGTGCTCCCAAATTTAATATAGCACCCATCAACTGCTCCATATCAGCCGGTTCGAAATTCTTTTCGCCCCTAACATTTCCCACAAAACTAACTTCCTTCTGCATAGCCATAAAGCTATCTGTGTTCGATACTATTTCAGAATCTTCTATCGTTAATCTCGGATTCTGTGAATTATCTGATTGCGAAAAATTTTGAAGTGGTTTCGGACTATTTTCCCGACTTATTACATTATTTTCCACTTCATTATCCATCATACTGTTTTCCTCTGTTGGCGAGTTCGCCATGTTAACAATTTCGTCATTCTCACTATTCATCATTTTTGCCTTTTTCATCGATCGCGTAATCATTTACAAAACATACAAAACTCGTCACTATATGAAAATTACACACAATGACACTTTATCACCAACAATATCAATCACACGAAATGCTTCCTTCAAACACGATTAATGAACAATAGAAGAATGACAATTACCAATCTACACATGCAAAATAGACTACAATTACTGAACTACAGATTACTACAACAATACTACTGTCTACTATTTTTGCAATCAGAAGAATTCCAAGGGACGATCCTGGCAGGGTCGCCACGTGCATGGGGGCTTAATTTAAATATTAATGAAAATATTTTTTTTTGTAGCTGTAAGTCCGATTACGCAAGTCTCGTAAACGGCTGGCCCTGACTAGTATTAGTACGCAATCTGACTGCATAGAACAACAACAAAGAATGAAATGAAAATTTTAGTTAAAACAATTAATTAATTAAGTCCCCAGCAACTATAAAACCTACGAAACAACAAACACAAGTGTAGCTGTTCTGTATGTGGTAGTATGACTCAACGCACATCTGGCACGGTTCTTCTTCAACAAAACAAGAATTTTTAAATACCAATTATACTGACGTGATAAAAGAAAATTAGAAATACTATAATTGCGCAAGAAAATCAGAATTACACTCTAATACAAGAACACACGCCAGATGCTTTGTTGACTGAACCTGTCATGACACACTATTCAGGACACTGAAAGAATAAAAGAAAAAAGAGTTTATTACCTCCATATATATTGACGAAATGCACTCTGACCATTACAATATCTCCATTAGAACATCCTCATCTCTCCCATCAAACCACTGCATAAAACATGGAACAACACTCTCCACTACCGCATCTCACTCTGACTTCAGCTACAAGCAGTGTCCACCACAACTTCTCGGCAAGAACTGCTTGCCGCTACGTCTCAATAATCACTGCCAGTGGAGGCGGCGGAACAATACTCTCTGGCGCGATTTCTGGCGCTGTGGCTCAGTGTAGCCTCCTTTCAATATACGTACATTTGTTGTATCTCGAACTTCAGTCGATCTGTATGGGTTAACGGCAGTACGGGATACAAATTTAACGTACGTCGATTTCTTCGTTTTCCTTAGCATAGTATCCTATTCTTCAGTTGAACTATATAGGTCAGCTGAAGTGCGGGATACATATTTTACACGTGTTATTTCTTTCGCCTCCGCTACTACTTGCATTCTGTTCTTACGTAGATAGTATTACTAGCGAAGGCGAAAAGATCAACATACATAATATTTGTATCCCATACTTCAGTTGACCTATGTAGGCCTACTGAAGAATGAGATGCTACTGCTAACGAAAATGAGGAAATCGACGTACGTAACATTGGCAACTTGTACCTCAATTCAACGACGCGAATACGGAAGAAGACGACACACATAAAATTTGTATCTCATGCTGTAGTAATACTATTACTGGGAAAGGGAAAAAGAGCAACAAATGCAAGATCCATACTGCAGCTGACAAACCCGTACTTAACGCAGTACAGAGTAATACGACAAAGGAACACATCAAAATAGACAAATTTAGTACAACGTAAAAATAAAAAGCTTAACTTACCATACGCAAACTCCTCCACAAAAAACCAAATCCCGCCTGTGAAGACGTCAACAAAAATCACATATACGCATATACAAGAGACACATCACGAAAAAACACACATACGTACAAATATATAAACCCAGAAGTTCACATCAACGAAATGAAGTAAAATACATATATAAAAAATATCCACAGAATAAAATTACGTAACATAAGAAAATGAAGAGTGGAGGATCAACCCCAAAAAATCCAAATCAATACTTTAACCACCTCGACCAAACCATCCCTTCTCCTTAATTATCAGTTACCCCCCACCCCAATCTGAAATTAACTAATAAATTTAGAACTACACATATGCCCAACACGTTTAAGGACACACTTAAACGGGGAATATGTATCGGGTATACTACGCCTCCATGAATAATGGAGGTGTAGTGAATAATGGCTCTGTTGTGTCGAAATCCGTCGTTTCCCACTCCCTAAAACAGATTTTATGGCTAACCAATAACCTCCTATACTATTGGTACAAGCCCCAGTCGATGAAGATCTGAATTCAGTATTATGAAGATCTGTATTCAATATTCTGATTGGCAACAAGATGCTGAAAACCCCTATTTCCCAAAACTTATATGAAGAAGAACCATCGTAAATAACTACAGAACCCTCTGCAACCTGATCTTCAATTAATGTCACCAAAACTTTCTTCGTTCGATTAGGAACTACTTTAAAAACTACTTCGTCACATTCTGGACCTGAAATTACTGTCCCTCCCCCCAAACCTATAATCCTACCACAGGTTCCCTCCTGTTGTACTTGTTTTTGCCAAAATGAGATTAATCGATTTCGACTATAACACACCCCTCCCCTCCCCCAAAGCCCCCTGTACTTTATACATTGCCCACAAACTTCCCTACAAAACGAAACCAGTCTAAAACGGCACGCTCACTCACACGACATTTTTGCTCACACAACCACACGGGTACCTCAAACACCAACAGTATATAATTTCTAGTATAGTCCTCAAGGCCAGCTTCGATTTCTCAAACCATGTTCCTCGTCTAATTGTGCGCCATAGTCGATCCTTGCTACACCTCCATAATCCAAGCCTACAAACGAAAATGAAAAACTAAAAATTCTTCTAAATGAAAAACTATTCTTCCAAATCATCTCAAATTCACTAAAAATGAAACTAAGTACCAAATGAATTGGAAAGAACCAATTATTTAAATCAATGCAAACGAAAAAAAATCTTACGCAACGTCTAGCGCTGTTTCTTAAAACCACATCAATTTTTTTGTTTTCTTTTTTGTTTTTCAATTTACGACGATGGCGCTTAGTCACAGCAGACAACCGATTTATTATTTATGGCTCGAAAGTAAACACATTAATATCTATGAGCAACCTATGACGTCATTGGTCAAAGTCGACGGGTTGCATCCCGTTCCTCTCAGTTGACCCAAATTTTTGCCCTCATGCTACACCTATTTACTCACATGTCATAATTATTGCAAATGTCGTCCAATTCTCCCAGTTTTTATAGGTCACGGTGTTCCCTAAGCACAACGCTGAAAATTTCGAGGAAAACTCCAATTCAACCCAAGTAACGGCCACCTGGACAACGTCTCCACGGGAACAGCGTAGTCTGCATACATCTCTGGATGCCAATTAGCATTGTACAACGTCGCCTAGGTAACGGCTTTCTACAGCCTGGTCATCGACAAGCAACGGCCAACACATCGCCATTTCCATGAAAATGGTGTCGCCTTGAAGTACCAACAAGAATCATCAGTTGGCAGTTGGCGTTGAATGTTCACACAACTTTTGTATTGGTGCACTTGTATTTAAAGTTTATTTAAAGTTAAGCAATTTTACTTTAATGACAAGCACCATTTACTTATACAACAGCACTTGTATAATGATATACGTATAACCATACTGTCAGTTTTACGCTTCATTTGCACCTCATAAACATTTTTACGTCAAGTAAGATCACATTGGATGAGCTGACGTAATGCAGCAAATTGGCGCGCTAACAAGCATGGCAGTACAGTCACTAGCTGCAGTTATCGTCTTGACAAGACACCACTGCTCAGCGTGTCGCCAACTGCAGCAAATGGGTAAAACATAACGCCTTTTTAGTGTAATCTTTGTACTTTTTATTGAAGGCTGACTTCCTTTATCACAATTCACTTTTATAATCTTTACAGTGCAGTTAATCTGAAGACCGCCTACTGTGTGTGCCAAAGCCGGTCGTTTTCACTAAATATTTTGCGATCGCAACTGTTTCTTCATAGATAATCAGGGATCTTGTCCCTCTTGGATAAATTTCTGCGGACACCTATGAATAGGTATGTATTTTGCTGAAGGATTTTTGTCTTCTTCTTTGTGTAGGGCCAGTTACAGGCAATCTGGAAATGTGGCAGTCTGAAGGGAGATCAGTTGTCCTTCGAAGGTAACAGCTCCCGGGAAAACGAGGCCACGAATGACGTCGCTGGAAACGAAACGTCAGAACTCGGTCTGCTTGCAACGTCAGAGCCGCATCCGCCGACGAAGGCGCGGTCGGCTGTTCCTTCCGATGCGTGAGCCCGTCCCCATCACGGCGCGACGGCGAACTTCCGCTGCAGTGACAGCACTGCGCGCCTGCCTTATCGGCAAATCGACGCTCCATCTCCGCGACGTATTTGGTCGCCCGCGGCAGATGGCTGCCATCGCGATGTTTCCACGTCAGAAAAGCAGTGAGCCGGCGCAGTCGTTGTGCCACTAGACTTGTATTCAGGAGAATCAGGGTCTGAATACCCATGCTGTACCCCGATTATCGCCTCTTTCGTCTGCAAACGCCCTTTGCGCCTACAACCGCAAGTAGTTGGCGGTTTCATATGCCGCTGGTACAGCTCGCGCAAAATAACGTAGCACCGACGTAGAAACACATCTTCGGCATAAGCATTGGGCGAAAAAAAAGGAAGGAATATTGAGGTTTAACGGTCCGCCGATAATGAGCATTAGGTCATTCCATCCCTTAGTTCCTGAAGGCCCGAAGGCCCCCGAATGGCTCTGAGGACTATGGGACTTAACTTCTGAGGTCATCAGTCCCCTAGAACTTAAAACTACTTAAACCTAACTAACTGAAGGACATCACACACACACACACACACACACACACACACGCACACACACACACACGCACACACACACACACACACACATATATATATATATATATATATATGTTCCATGTGGCTTTTCGCTGATAATGCTGCAGTATACAGAGAAGTTGCAGCATTAGAAAATTGCAACGAAATGCAGGAAGATCTGCAGCGGATAGGCACATGGTGCAGGGAGTGGCAATTGACCCTTAACATAGACAAATGTAATGTATTGCGAATACATAGAAAGAAGGATCCTTTATTGTATGATTATATGATAGCGGGACAAACACTGGTAGCAGTTACTTCTGTACAATATCTGGGAGTATACGTGCGGAACGATTTGAAGTGGAATGATCATACAAAATTAATTGTTGTTAATGCGGGTACCAGGTTGAGATTCATTGGGAGAGTCTTTAGAAAATGTAGTCCATCAACAAAGGAGGTGGCTTACAAAACACTCGTTCGACCTATACTTGAGTATTGCTCATCAGTGTGGGATCCGTACCAGGTCGGGTTGACGGAGGAGATAGAGAAGATCCAAAGAAGAGCGGCGCGTTTCGTCACAGGGTTATTTGGTAAGCGTGATAACGTTACGGAGACGTTTAGCAAACTCAAATAGCAGACTCTGCAAGAAAGGCGCTCTGCATCGCGGTGTAGCTTGCTGTCCAGGTTTCGAGAGGGTGCGTTTTTGGATGAGGTATCGAATATATTGCTTCCCCCTACTTATACCTCCCGAGGAGATCACGAATGTAAAATTAGAGAGATTCGAGCGCGCACGGAGTCTTTCCGGCAGTCGTTCTTCCCGCGAACCATACGCGACTGGAACAGGAAACGGAGGTAATGATAGTGGCACGTAAAGTGCCCTCCGCCACACACCGTTGGGTGGCTTGCGGAGTATAAATGTAGATGTAGATGTAGATCCATACCCGAGGCAGGATTCGAACCTGCGACCGTAGCGGTCACGCGGTTCCAGACTGTAGCACCTAGAACCGCTCGGCCACCCTGGCCGGCACAAGTTTATCAATTTAACCTTATTTTGAAGCAGACACTGTTCGTGTATGCTGTATTTTGACACAGTATGGCTACAAATACAAGTGAAGCATTTCTAGAATTGACTCTGGCCCTGTCTCTAAACAAGAAGAAGGAGAAACAAAACGTTGATCCAGGGAATGGTTAAAATGAAAGCGAAGTATATACTTGAAAACACGTTAAAAGAAATGTTAAACTTGGAACCTGCTGGTTACATCAACTTTCTCCGAACAGGAACTGAAATTGTTAACAACTTGTTTAGAGTTACTTCGCCCTCACATTGGAATAGAAGACACAAGTATGCGAAAATTCATTCTCTCCTGCTTGGTCCTCTAATGACAGTTCATTAAAATACCACGTTATGGGAACATATAGCCTATATCGACCTCGGGAAGAACGAGAGAGCTTATTGCAGTTACGTTGTGTATTGAATATCGATTTTCTTCGTAACCTCTTCCTGCGTAACATTTGGCTGGAAAAGACGCAACCGCTCTACCATTTTGGTAGCTGCCGATGCTACTTGGTATCGTAGATATTTACTTGTCGAAACTCATAATTGGGTGAATTTTTCTCTAAACATATGTGGCGAAACTAAAACATAAACAACTCCCGCCATCTTATCAAATTTTCCGTCGGTCAAAATTACTCTGAAAAACTTCAAACGCTCTATATTTGACAAACACGTTAAATAGCACAGTGCGCAGTCAAATATATAGCAAACATAGTAAAGTTTGACAAATTGTTTTATCATTTGCAGGAGTCTTATAGAGCCACGTAAAACATCAATCCAGTAAACCATCAAATCTCCGACATCACTGTTGCTGGAAAAAGATCCTGCAAGAAGGGACCAACGACGACTGAAGAGAATCGTTCAACGTGACAGAAGTACAACACTTCTGCACTTTGCTGCAGATTTCAATGCTGGGCCACCAACAAGTGTCAGCGTACGACCCATTTAACGAAACATTATTGATATGGGCTTACGGAGCTGAAGGCACATCCGTTTACCCTTGATGACTGCACGACACAAAGCTTTGCGTTTCGCCTGGGCCCGTCAACACCGACATTGGACTATTGATAACTGGAAACATGTTGCCTGGTCGGACGAGTTTCGTTTCAAATTGTATCGAGCAGATGGACGTGTACGGGTATGGAGACAACCTCATGAATCTATGGACCCTGCATGTCAGCAGGGGACTGTTCAAGCTGATGGAGACTCTGTAATCGTGGGGGGGGGGGGGGGGGGGGGACACCCTACACGTCTAGAATTGCTACAGAGTGGCTCCATGACCACTCTTCTGAGTTTAAACACTTCCGTTGGCCACCAAACTCCCCAGACATGAACATTATTGAGCATATCTGGGATGCCTTGCAACGTGCTGTCCAGAAGAGATCTTCACCCCCTTTGTACTCTTACGGATTTATGGAGAGTCCTGCAGGATTCATGGTATCAGTTCTCCCCAACACTACTTTAGACGTTAGTTGAGTCCATGCCACGTCATGTTGCGGCACTTCTGTGTGCTCGAGGGGGACCTGCACGATATTAGGCAGGTGTACCAGTTTCTTTGGCTCTTCAGTGTATATACTTTTGCATGATACATATTGTGTGTGAGAGAAGGGCTAGTGTAACGTTCACAACGTTATTGCTCCACGCTGTGTAAGTTCACACGTCAAATGCTGCTACTTTGCATTTGACTCATGCTGTTGTTCCACCCCATGCATTTTCCGTTTTTATAGGGGTGATGCGAACATGCCTTAATTTGCGAACCATAAGCGGATGTGAACTTTGTAAAGGTGGGCGCCATGAACCTCCAGAAACCTATATAGTGCTTGTCGATGTTTTCTTTGGTGTACGTAGTAGTTTTATCATCTTAAAATTTGTTACATAGTGTGTGCTAGCCTTTACCAGAGAAATATGCGGGTTAATGTATGTGGAGCTCTGGAAATATGTTCCCTACATAGGAGTACTAACAGCGTTGCAATCCACACAGCTAAGACGTCAGAAACTAGGCAGCTCTAACATCATATCGAGTTCAAATGCAGAACTGTGTAGCCTTAGGAATGTGTTTATGTTCCAAAGTTCTACAGTCAATCAAAGTTCTGTCACATCAAGACAAACCTACAGTCAAAATCAGAGAATAATACCGCTGAGCCGTGGTAAAAATTGCTGTTTTGAAGAGCGCGCCGCAGCGCGTAGTGTGAAGCAGTCGCCCTCCGTTTCTCGCGGTGGCGCCGCTGTGGCAATCGCAGCTTTGGTGTCTCCCTCTGGTGGGAAAGGGGAAAAGTTGCCTGTTCACGTGCATTTAAGGGGCGCTATGAGCTCGGCAAAACTACCCTCCATCTCTGCACCCTACATCTCCTTTCCCAAGGTGGCTTCCATCAACTCCCCCTCCCGGATGATGCCCTCTCTCCCTCCATTTATCCTTCCTATCAACTCTGATCCTCACCCCCCTCCTTTCCTCCGTCCTTTCCCTGGGCTCCCTCTTCCTCCCCCCTTCCATCCTGTGTTTTCTCCCCGCCTATCCTCTCCCTATCTCCTTTCTCCCCCCCCCCCCGAGTCCTTTTGTACTCCCCTCCTCTGCCTTCCCCACTCCCTGGCACGTCTGCTCAGCACCCCCCACCCCTCTTATGGATCCTCCTCTTCCATTGGCTCCTTTCCCCCCTCCCCCTTCACTTTTCCTCTCCTTCCCCCCCTTTTTCCAGTCATCTGCCCAGTTTCCCCCCACCTGCTCTCGGGTGTGGTATGTCATATTTGTGCCAACTTTTAGTGCAGTGTTTAAGTGAGTGTTTAGTGTTGTGCGTCCTTCCACAGTGTTGCGAACAGAAATCATGCTGTCACTGGGTGTGCTTTTTATATCTCTTGCGAACAGAACCCAGACTGCCGCCGTGTTTTTTAATTGTCTGTCTATTATTTGTCTGCTTCCTGTGTATTTTATTAGCATCATCCATCCTGTGTTTTATGTTTTAAGCTCCAGAATGTTCTGCCATTTTACCTTTAAGTCACCAATTTTATCGCCAACTGTTATTATTTTTTTATTATCTTCATCTTTTTAAAACAAATTCTGTAGGCTGAAGAGCGGCGTAATAAGCTGCTACCAGCCCGCCCCCTTTAGGGGGAATCGAACCTCAATAAAGGAAAAAAAAACTCGCCAAAAGGTCAGTCTGTCAGCCTCAGCGAGTCTGGTCAGTTGGTCAGCAGGGTCAGTGTGGGGCAGTCAGTGTGTGTCTGTCGTCCGAGGTGCTAGTATGTGTTAGGCCGCCAGTCTGCTCGAGTTGCTCAGGCAACGGTCATTGGCGGTTGGATCGATCGATCGGTTGGTCGGTCGCGCACTGAGACACAAGATGACTTTTCCGCCTTGAGTCGGCGCATGTGAGGTCGCCACGTGAGTCCAGTGTGCCGCGTCGTATAGCGAGGGGTAGTGGCTTCGCGGCCGACACGAAAGCAACAGGAGTCAACCCACGACATCGGTATGGCCGGTGCGAGCTGCGACGCCGTGAGACGGGAGATTGGCGCACCTTCCTGCGTCCGTTGAAGCGGCTGGCAGCGGACGGTTCTGGAGAGCGTTTTGGGGGTGCTGCGACGGGTCTTCGCCAGACATAGCAGTTTATTAGAAGTTAAGTGATTCGTGATATGTTGTTTCATTTACTTATGAAATTCTATTTGATTTCTTGGTCAGTCTCTCGTCCCCAACTTGCTTGTCTGCCTCTCGTCCACATTTGTTAGGCAGTTAGTGTTTGTCTGTCTGTTTGTCAGTCTGCCACGCGTTAATAGCTGCCTCTGTAATGTTTGTCGGATTCGGTTAACGAATTTATTGCTTAAGGTATAAAGGCCGAATTCCTGAAATGTTTTTATCTTGCTATCATCTTGAGAGGCGGTATATGTGTAATGTAGAGCATGTTTGTATATTTTATGTAAGACTGCATTTCATGGGTTTTCATTTAAATAGTCATTTTAATATATTGCTACCCTTCCACCAAAGAGTTTTCTTTTAAGAAAAAGTTGCACTTCCGGTGGCAAGTAATTTTTTTCATGTGAGTGTTTTGAAACATTTCCATCCCTGTTACAGGGTGCATAGTTTGTGTTTGTGTGAGTTGTTAAAATTTTTAAAGTAATCTGGTATGTTACAGATTTGCACCAGTGTAGTCTTTCAGAGGTTGTTGTGAGGGGTCGTGACTACGGCCGTGTTAAAAGGGAGTGGCAAGCTTCTCAGCCCGAAAGCTCATACTGTAAAAAAAAAAAAGGTTATTTTTGCCTCTTAATAAATTGTAACTTATATTTAGAGGGTGCATTCTGATTATATTTTTAAATCCGTTTTTTTTTAAAAAAAAGGAAAGTGATTTTAGGAACTAAATTTCCATTTGTTGAATGAAATTTGTTTACATCAGTTACCCAGTGGCAACTACTCCCACGCTCACATAGTGTGATTAAATGTGTTAATGTTCTTGATGAATCGCGAGTAAATAAAGTAAATTCTTTAAGAAAAGATTTTGAAAGTAAATCCACGGCTCAACCGGCATCTGACAGAAAGCGTGTGGACGGAATGGTAGTGCCGGATGAGACCTCTTTAGAACTGATTCGTCTGCATGCGCGGTCTGTCTGCTTGCACTTGTAAGCCTGCATGTGTAACCGATCTGCACTCTTCTCTCGTGTGCGTATAGGCACGTCTGGAACGTGTGGCGTTATACTCGGTTGTGCTGCTGCGGCTAACATTGATGTTCATCACAACTGATTTACCAATCTCTTGAAGTGTGTGTTTGTCGTTATGCATGCTGAGATGTGGGGCTTTCGCATAGGCTGTGTTCTGTCTTCCAGCACGGTTGACGTCTGTGGTTATAGAGTCAGATACTTCTAATATAATATTCTGGTATACCTCACAACCTAGAACGTCTTCCGAATGGATGTGTAACGTCCCCTTAGAACAATTATACATGACTGTGTTTAAACTGACACACAATATTTTTAGCGCAACGCAATCTGACTTTCAAAAATCCCTACAAAAGAATGGCCCTGACTAACAGTAACCTATACGTTTCACAAATCACTTACCTCACAAAAATCTTGGTTACTCGAACTACTGCAATACAGCGAGCGCCAATACTGCCAGCTAAATAAAAGATTCAAACTACGGAAGGCACTAACTACTGATAGGCATAGTTAGCAAATGAAAGATTTTTATAGAGAACAAACAATGTATTTACCTTAATAGTCATCAAAAGTCATAATATATATAGCGGTTCATGACATCCAGTCTTACAAATTTCAAAATTCCGCCATTTCTCTCCCCACATCCACCACTGCTGGCGGCTCACTTCCAACTACGCAACACTACGCGCTGTTAACAGCCAACTGCCCAACACTACAATGGCCAACAACAATGCAAACCAGCCACAGACTGCACACAGCACAGCCAGTGATTTTCATACAGAGCGCTACGTAACGTTGCCAATAAGAAAACATAAACAGCCTACTTACATAGCCCCCATGCTCCCCACAAAAAATTTTACAAATTGTTTTGGGCAGTGGCCAATACAGACTTGAAAAAATTTTTCATAATTACAATAACAAAGAAATCAAATGCACACACTTATTGATACAATGTTGGTCAAAAGCTAAAATTTTCTCACAGTCCATAAAGACAGTCCTGATCGTTCATCACAGTAACATTGCAGTGTTTTTTTTTTCTCAAAGTCTGAGCAGTAAAAGAGAATGCACACAGAAGTTGTGGATTTCCATGCAGTCTTGAACAAGTAGTGACGTCCTTCAAACGGAAAGACAGTGCTACCTCTTGACATGCAGACAGGTAATGGGCCACAACAGAGCAAACCCACAGCAGAGTCATTCGAAGTTTTGAAGAATATTGGTAGGTAGGTCATCACAGAGCAGACCCACTGTAGTCCTGGTAGATATTGTGGTATTGGTGGGCCACCAGAGGTGCAGACCCAGTGCAGTCCTTGTAGAAATAATGGTATTGGTGGGCCATCGAAGATGCAGATCCACTGTAGTCCTTGTAGAGACGGCCAGCAGCCATCTGTTGCGACTGTGCAGGTGCACAATCACCATCGAAGAGTCTTGCGGATAATATAGCAAGTACATAAACCACCACTTGTGCACTCACAAAGTTTTTTTTTCTAATTGTCCTTAGAACCAGCAATGCTGTTATCCAGTCCCTTGCTGAATTATTGACACACGTGCAAACACTATCAGTCCCTACTTCTCACATATTGTCCATATACTATGACCAACAGAAACGTGTGCAGTGAAATGTAACTTACAAGTTACTTAATTTGATGATCTGGTGCCAATTACAATTTTATAACATAAGAATACAATAACAAAGGTACAAAATACATCATTACAGAACATAAAAATACAGATAACATTTGTAGTAATATGAGCTTTACAAAAGAATAGAAATAAACATATACATCAGTGTTACAGGAATTATGACACAAGTAAATACATAAAGGATCAGGATAACCTTTGGAACATCAACTTCACACATGAGCATTAAAACAAAACAGAAGAAAATAATGTCTAAACATCTTTACAAAGTAAATAACATGTTATCAGAAAAATTCTACAACATAACTCTCATCAGATAAACACATCAAGACAGGAAGAACACAAATACCCAAGGGTACACAAGCACATAGTGAGATAACACAAGGAAAGGACAGGTTTGTTTTACTGCAGTATTTTGCATGGAGATCTCCCTTCGCTCATCATTATTCTCAAAAGGTCCTATCTAAGCCTGCTTTCTGTATTCTGTTCACATCCTCTTTCAAAAATAGTTTTTCTCCACTGTACACTACTTTTTTTTTGGCCAAACCATTTTCTTATAGATTCTCAATGCATTTCTTCCAATTCATCATAGTTAGTTTCTTATATAGTCTCCCCCTCTTAAGCTAACTTAAATCTACTGAGCTCAGATATATATACCAAGGGACGAGCCAATGCAGCAGCACATAACAAATTAACACAAACAGCAATGACAAAAAATGCCAATTTGCAAATCAAGCAGCAGTAAATCTAAATTAACAGATAAAATGCAAAATTACAACTAATATAAGCCAATGTGCAGCAACAAGAAAAATAAATCAGTAGTAAAACTGGCTTAACAGAGTAATACTAAGTTAAATTTAGTAGCACTATGCCTGGCACACAGCAGCAGCAAATGCAATAACTTATACCTAAACATGACAAAGCTCAAGCAGTAAAAATAGTACACTAAAGACAACAATGCAGATAAGGGAAATGTCTATTCACATCTTAATGTCTATGTAATTAAAGTGGTGCACCACAAAAACTAATTCTACAAAAAATTACCAAGTACTTGAAAAGAAAATTATATATGCAGTTACTGTTATTAGTCCCTTCTTATTGTTCTTTCCATTCCAAGAGCTCCTTTTTCGAAGAATGTGGATCATTAAATAATTATTCAATAGATCTGTTGGAAGAAAGTGTTCACATTAGCAAATGAATTTAAATTTATTTTATGAAACTAATGCTGCAAGACAGCTGGAAACCAGATATCAAATGAAATAAGCAACTATGTACAAAGTAAAGCATAAGAACATCTTTCAGTAGTCATGAGGCATTTCATAAGTTAGTAGAAATTCTCTCAATTCTCATAGAAAGACATTTGTCCTAATCAGGTGTGCAGATGGGAGAATATTTCCCATCAATTCATAAGCATAAGTAGCAGAAAGTACAAGTAATCATATGTTTCCAAGTAATGAGCGATGCTTTCTACAAAGGAATGTCAATAGCAAGGATAATGGTCTCTCTCTTTTTCACCTGTGCCTCTGAAAGGCACACACTAATGGCTTTTTTCCAGGCGACTGTCGCGCAGCTGGGTGCCCACGACTCATTATGTGAAGGTGGTCACTTAACTTTCTTATTGAAATATTTACGACACCAGTTTTCATAACAGTGACAGTCTCACAGGTCGAGAATTTGCGTTGCAAATGAGTAGAAACAAGATCCTATGAATATGACAGTGTGCAAAAAATTTTCGCCTGCATTGTGATGCCGGCCGAAGTGACCGCACGGTTCTGGCGCTGCAGTCTGGAACCGCGAGACGGCTACGGTCACAGGATCGAATCCTGCCTCGGGCATGGATGTGTGTGATGTCCTTAGGTTAGTTAGGTTTAACTAGTTCTAGGGGACTAATGACCTCAGCAGTTGAGTCCCATAGTGCTCAGAACCATTTGAACCATTTTTTTGCATTGTGATACCTTCACGCATTTACACACATTTCATAACTGTTTTAAAGTACGATTCTTGGTTTCCAACATCCTTTTTCACAAGTCAGAGTCCCTAACCACTACTCATTATTCCTTACCTTATTACACATATACATATTCGTCGACACTTCTTCAATATTTCATCACAATAAATACGTAGCATAATCAAATTCCTCATGTAGCATCAGTCTATTGATCATAAACATACCGCAACAGCGTAATACACATCGTCATCATAACATCATAAAAACTCTGCCAAATCTCAAAATCGTCGTAGCTTCCTTCAATAATTTCAAAACCTAAAAAAATTCTCTGCTCATGTCAAAAGTGTCATCTACCTCAAACGTACTTTAAAAATCATGATCCCGTACCAAATACATCATTCTAAGCTCTCATAGTATCACAATAGTTCCGAAAAAATATGAACAGTTCACAAAGTACAGACGAAATACAATTTCATAAGTGTGAAGCTATCCAACTGTGTAATTGCGTAAATAGCTGTCACTGACATAGTAAAAAAAATTTTTCTCTGTTAAATAATCAGATAACTGTCTAATTCTGTGTTAGAGAAATTTGGTACCGATGTGTAAAGTTGTATAAGCAAATACCATATTAGCTACGGCTCCTTGTGCTTGCCAAACACAAGGTACACAAAGTAAGCGTGTACCCCCCTGAGGATTAATGTAATTATACCCTCAGGTGTTACAGATTACAGCAATGGAATGAAATGTATCACGGAAAACCTTTGTAACATTGTACTTCAAACATCTTCAAAAATAAATGTTTTAAGTACAAAATTAATCACTCAAATGCGTGTCCTGTAGCGCTAAATGTGCGTCTTGCTGTAACATAATCTCTGTCATTACTTAAGAGTAAAAAATGTGCCAAGTGTCGTAATTATCGGCCTCCAAAAGCTAAGTTCTGCAGAAGCCAATGTACTTGCCTCATGATAAACAAAAGTGAAATGCTCTGCGTATAGATATCTTAGTTATTACGCTTATTGCTGTGATGAAGAAAGTACTGTGCTGTAACATTTTGTTGTGCTACGGAAAAGGCAGTCTCATTGTAGCTATACCACAAAAGTTACTATTAAACATGTTTTTCTTTCCAGAATAATACAGAAAAACTGTGCAGATATAAAACAGAAACACTGCAAAAGCAAAATTGTAAATTGTCACTCATTAGTAGCGTCGTGATAAAATCGTGTAGCTGTCACATAAACTAACCATTTTGTCATCTGGTATCTCACAGAAAGTACTTTAAATCCAGAATGTATTTTCAAGTAAATCAAAATGTGGCATTAAAATCTCATTAGCAGTACTGGTAAATGTTCTAAGTATGTGAGCCTTATAGTCGTTACGTAATCATGCAACTAACAAGCAAGAATGTACACACACAATAACACTGTGTCGTCTGTTCATAATAACAATGCATTCATAATTTCTGTTTAAATAAGTTCTCTTGGTTCTTGACTGGATAGTTAACTTTAAAACATAGTTGCATGTTAACAGTTTATAAGATTGAAAAAGAGTACTAGTAACGTGAAGTGAAAAATTTTATAGCAAAGACTAAGTTAAAAAGCAGATTATCTCTCAATAAATAGTTTTATATGTGAAATGTGGTGTAACCCTTTGCTCTTCCTAGTACACAGAGATTCAATTTTAACACAATTATCATGTGGTATACGTCGGTAAAGAATACTGGAATTTTCATCAAGGTTAGCGTCTATGTTATTTTTCCCTGAGCCAGCGGGCGCACATGGCTGCCTGCGGTGCAAGTCATTGTCTGTTTCTTTGTTGGCGCGCGTCGTTACTGGGATTAGGAGACCTAACTTCTACAAATTCACCTTGTCGAGAGTGCCCTGCTCTGTTTGAATCTCGCCAGTTCTGATGCAATTCAAGTCTGTCGTTATGATTATATCGTCTGGCGTCATGTCGGTAGTTCCTGTAATTTCTTTCTTGTCGGTTAAGTGGTGGAGAATTTCTCCCTGAATTGTCACTGCACGGTGGACCGTTGCATCTGAAGTTATTCTGTCTCCCGTGATAATAATAGTTCTGGTTGCCATATTGTCTGTTTCTATGATTGTCTCTGTCATATTCTTTACTACGGAAATGCAATCTTTTTCTGTAACTATTACTCTGCCAGTGGTTGTCATATGGGTGGTGACTGTTTTGTTCACGATTTGCGTTGTAAGAATAGCCTTGTTGTGTCCAGTTATTATTTCTTTCATCGCGGGATTGTGACAGATGTGACCGGTAATTGTTGTACTCCTGTACTACATTTATCTTGGATCGTAAACCTGCGGCTCTTGCCATCAAACTGAAATATCGAGTTACTGGCAATATGAGGTGCATTCAAGTTCTAAGGCCTCCAATTTTTTTTCTCCGGACTGGAAAGAGATAGAAACATGCGCATTGTTTTAAAATGAGGCCTGTTCATTGTCAATACATCCCAGAGATGGCAGCACCGTATGGCAGATGGAATTTTACTGCCAGCGGCAAGAATGAGAACTGTTTTAAATACTTAAAATGGCGACGTTTTCCTAACTTGAACAGCGTGCAATCATTCGTTTTCTGAATTTGCTTGGTGTGAAACCAACTGAAATTCATCGACAGTTGAGAGACATGTGGTGATGGAGTTATGGATGTGTCGAAAGTGCGTTCGTGGGTGGGACCGTTTAATGAAGGCAGAACATCGTGTGACAACAAACTGAAACAACCTCGGGCTCGCACAAGCCGGTCTGACGACATGATCGAGAAAGTAGAGAGAATTGTTTTGGGGGATCGCCGAATGACTGTTGAACAGATCGCCTCCAGAGTTGGCATTTCTGTGGGTTCTGTGCACACAATCCTGCATGACGACCTGAAAATGCGAAAAGTGTCATCCAGGTGGGTGCCACGAATGCTGACGGACGACCACATGGCTGCCCGTGTGGCATGTTGCCAAGCAATGTTGACGCGCAACGACAGCATGAATAGGACTTACTTTTCATCAGTTGTGACAATGGATGAGATGTGGATGCCATTTTTCAATCCAGAAACAGAGCGCCAGTCAGCTCAATGGAAGCACACAGATTCACCGCCACCAAAAAAATTTCGGGTAACCGCCAGTGATGAAAAAATGATGGTGTCCATGTTCTGGGACAGCGAGGGCGTAATCCTTACCCATTGCGTTCCAAAGGGCACTACGGTAACAGGTGCACCTACGAAAATGTTTTGAAGAACAAATTCCTTCCTGCACTGCAACAAAAACGTCCGGGAAGGGCTGCGCGTGTGCTGTTTCACCAAGACAACGCACCCACACATCGAGCTAACGTTACGCAACAGTTTCCTCGTGATAACAACTTTGAAGTGATTCCTCATGCTCCCTACTCACCTGACCTGGCTCCTAGTGACTTTTGGCTTTTTCCAACAATGAAAGACACTCTCCGTGGCCGCACATTCACCAGCCATGCTGCTATTGCCTCAGCGATTTTCCAGTGGTCAAAACAGACTCCTAAAGAAGCCTTCGCCGCTGCCACGGAATCATGGCGTCAGCGTTGTGAAAAATGTGTACGTCTGCAGAGCGATTACGTCGAGAAGTAACGCCAGTTTCATCGATTTCGGGTGAGTAGTTAATTAGAAAAAAAAATCGGTGGCCTTAGAACTTGAATTCACCTCGTACAACTTCACCGCAATGCAAACCAGAACAACAACGAGATCTTCTGTGGCGCTCGATAACACACTTCTTGTCTTTGCTGCTCCGGCTGGTAGCTAACGATAGTTACAGCATTGCAATGCGAATACAGTGCTCATTTCATTCGACGTCTCGTCAATCGGTTATACAAATTTGGAACTCGAACTGGAAGCAGAATATCGGAGTGAATTTCGCAAACTCGGATTACGTGGAACTCAACTTGCTCTGTCCCTCCACGAGATGCTGGAGTTGGTGGATATAGTGCCCTCCGACTTGTGGTCAGTGTGTGCAGTGCAGTTCCAAAGTAAACTGGAACAATGTTGCAGCGTGGCTAAAGAGACTGTCTAGATCACGCTTGTCAGTCATCTGCTAGAGCTTTTGCTGTGCCGTATGGCATCCTTACAAGTTAGGGTTGTTGAAGGATCTCGAAACAAGTTCAAAGTAATGCAGCTCGTTTTGCATTACCATTAAATAGGGGCGAGAGTGCCACGAATATGAATCACGAGTTGAAGTTGTAATCATTAAAATAAGGGCGTTTTTAATTCCGGCGAGATCATATATCCTCTGAATGAGACAGTTAGCGTAAAAAAGTCACCCATATTACAGAATTTGTAATGTGATTCGGCTAAGGACTGTAGTATTAAACAGATATTTGCAACTCCTCTTCGTTGCTAGCAATTTCTCGCAATAAGAAATAGTGTTTATAATGCGTCCTATTTAATATGCTTCCATTTGATGTAGACAGTGTAACAGGGTTCGTCGATGTGTCCACTGGATTGTAGGTGAACACAAGCGCTACCCATACTGTCCAGATACAACAGATGGTGAGCTGTGTCAGGAATCAGTTAAAATGCAGCGCTAACTTGGACATCAGATTGAGGTCGTAGGAAAAGACACGAAATCGTACGATTGATTGAGCAACACCATGGGTTTTCGATCTATTGTTCGAAGCTGCATAACAGAAAAGTAGTCCGATGGTGCTGCCTGCGACTTGGAATCAAGTCTTTCCCCTATGGAGGCGTCTGACGCTGTGTGTGCGCAAGCACGCCCATTGTGGCGGCACACGTATGAGTGGAAGACTTAGATTTGCCGTGAAGGGTGATTTCTCGGAAAGTGGTATGCTTGGTAAAGTATTTCAGTCTCCAACTTCATTTTTCCGAGTGTGTAAATATTTCGTTGACAGCCGCCTACAAAGGGAAAGATGACCGTCGCAATAATAACAGAGAGCGCACAAAATGATTTAAGTAGCCATTTTTCCAGCGCGGCCGTTTATTCTGTTGTCATACCGCCCACTACCCTCATATAAAATATCATAACACTGAGCGATCGTTTTTCGTTTACATGTCAAGATCAAAATTGTATGTTTTTTGTGAGCGCCATCTGCTGTGTACTTTGACGTGTGTATGTACTGGGTAAAAGAGAACTATCACGAGGAGCTGATTTCATGTTCTTATTCGCAGTGGAGACGTCACCTCAAACACCATTACCTCAATGGTACATCCTCCTGGAGGAGAAACCACCGGCATACTTTTTTGTTTACAATTCAGCAATGGTACATAAGTTGCAGTACATCAGCAAAATCCATTGCTTCATTTTGCACAGCAACATAGTATTTCCAGAATAACTGTTTGTTACATGCACTAACAGACTGATAAGAGCATCAGAAAATTAGGATATCCCATCCATAAATTTGACATGGTTAAACTGCATGCCAATGGGAGCAATAGTACTGACTTTGACACTGTACTGACACATGGACTGAAACACCATTCTAAATCGTTCACACGTGTATTACACACACGAAGATAGTTCACAAAGTCATTCTATGCAGCTTGAATACATGATAACCAGTGGTCCAGAGGTTGCACTAGTTAGTCCAAATAAGTTCGTAGTAGTAGAGTGCCGTAAATAAATAGAGAAGATTCACTTCAAACGAAGAATTGATAGCTGGAGTTGACAACTATTTTGCAGGCCTGGAGGAAACTCAATTTCGAGATGGGATCAAGGCACTGGGATATTGTTGGACCAAGTGCATCAATCTACAAGGAGACTACATCGAAAACTAAAAAAAAGGTTCAGTGATGTAAATACTTTTTTCTCTATTCAGTTCCGAGAACTTTTCAAACCACCCTCGTAAAATTGTGATGTCAGAGTGGTGCAAGAGAATGAATTGTTTAAACAGTGACGTAAGAATAGTACTTGTTTAAACTTAGGAGGGGGAAGTGTGTTAACAGTACCGCGTGAATTATGTGCTATTTCCTACCAAACCTAAGATGACAGTTGTTTAAATGGTGCTGAAATCAAGGGAGAACCCTTTCCCACCTCTCCAGTGTTTGAGATTACGCAACATACAGCTTGAACTTCAACTTTGAACACAGTTAGTGCCACGTCCGCATTCCAAGCAGTGGCACACGCCGCCGTCTCACAGGGGCTCTTCGGCTCTGCGGGCTTTGGTGGCAGGTGGTTTGCCGGCCGGCGGTTACACACATGCAACCGCAGTGTTTGCGGCGGAGGCGACTTAGATGGCATGGAGGACTTTTTCCCACCCCCCTCGGGACTTAAGAGGAAATTATTTCTCTGCGAACAGCTCAATTGCATCTAAGCTAGATCTGGGAGCGAGCCTCCGGTGTCACAGTGGCACGCGGTGGTGCTTGGCTGGCAGGGTCACAAAGCAGAGGTTTGAGGCCCGGACGGGGCAGTGGTGGTGGCGGTTCAGGGGGGGGGGGGGGGGGGGGGATAGTGGCGGGCAACCGCGCAGTGTGCTCGCGGCAGTTCTAACGCAGTGTGTTCAGTTTCCTTCTCTAGAAATCTGGTGTTCGAGTCAAATTCCACCCACCAACCTCATACAAACATCATACTTCCCTGTCAGAGGTACTTCCTGCGTTGGCTAGGGTATGAATGCGAGTTGTAAAGAAGTGTTGCGTCATTCTCAAATGCTTTTGGCACCTGCATGCTGTCCGCCCCCGGTAGCTGAGTGGTCAGCACGACAGATTGTCAATCCTAGGGGACCGGGTTCGATTCCCGGCTGGGTCGGAGATTTTCTCCGCTCAGGGACTGGGTGATGTGTTGTCCTAATCATCATCATCATCATCATCACCATCTCATCCCCATCAACGCCCAAGTCGCCGAAGTGGCGTCACTCGAAAGACTTGCACCCAGCGAACGGTCTACCCGACGGGAGGCCCTAGTCACACGACATTTACATTTTACACCTGCATGCCGCATATTTGGATGAAGAGTTAAATGGTGTATGGCTATGTGAAGTAGCCGCCATCGCTACACTGCGACCAATCTATCGACTGCCGCATTCTGCAGTAGTGAGCAGTGACTGCTGTCACCAACGCTTTGTTGCCCACGTCAGCTGATTTTGCTAGCGGTGCTGATTAGATGTGCTCACACTGTACCCTTGGCCTGTGGAACAGAATTCCCAGAGCTTGCACTATGGTGATGGCTGGATGAGCTTTGCACTGGGCATTCGTGCTATGGCCACGAGAAAATGGAGCATGTAAAATCACAGAATGGATTGTCCCATTTGAAGAATTACAGTTTATGACAGCTGACTGTTGCGCCCCACATATTGTGACTATAGACATTATATCTGAACATTATGTTACCGACAGGGAACATGGCAGCACATCGCAAGTTAATTAACTTTGAAAATGGGATGATAATAAGTGTGAGACGCATGTTTCACTGCAAATCGAAAATTACACAAGAATTCGATTGCCGGCGGCCTACAACCTCTAGCCTGAATCTTTAATATTACAAAAACAATGTTTCTACGCTTGTAAACACCGCACAGGACGATTACAAGTGTTTGTCAAGCAGATGTGACGTCACCTCCACAGAGCCATATGGGGGTGATAAACTGTCTTTTTGTGTGAGATCGCCAACGAATAGAATACCGGGCGTCACGAAACCACTTCTACCAGTACTGAACAGAGCGTGGCCTTCAGCTTAGACTTCAGTAGCCGACCACCAATATCACATCCAGTGCCTTCCCATCACTTTGACCACTCACTTATAACACCTCTTGCCCATCCTGCACTTAGTGTGCATATAGATAGCCCTGTAACGTCTTGCGACATCCGAATCCTTTGACCTGTTGAACTGCCCCATTTGTACTGTCAACACGAGAACAGCAGCAATTTCTAAGTCAGTTCCTCGCGAGTATAGTCTCCAACATCTAGCCTATGGACTTGGTCCAACGAGTTTCCAATTGACTCATATCGCGCGAAATGCAGGTTTTGTCAGATTCTACAAAGTACTGTTATATGGAGGCACCGACTTAATTGTTTGATGAGAATACTTTCCCACGAAACTAAATTTTGGGTTGCTATATAGAAAGATTTGACTTTGGAAAAAAGCATTTGATTCACACTTACTAAAACATGCTCGGCTAATGTGATGTGCTCCAATTAAGCTCTCGTAGAAAATCCCTTCGACCACAGCACAATGGCCAAGTAGTTTTTAATATTATATACTGTATGTAATATATAATATTATCTGTTATATTCTTTCTGGCCCTGAGGGATTACATTTTACAGTTTTCAAAAAATGGTTCAAATGGCTCTGAGCACTATGGGACTGAAAATCGATGGTCATCAGACCCCTAGAACTTAGAACTACTTAAACCTAACTAACCTAAGGACAGCACACAACACCCAGTCATCACGAGGCAGAGAAAACTCCTGACCCCGCCGGGAATCGAACCCGGGCGTGGGAAGCGAGAACGCTACCGATCGACCACGAGCTGCGGACTACAGTTTTCACCATTGTGACTCAAGCATTGTGCTAACGAAATAGCTCTTCGTTGTTCAATATTGGTTACAGTTCAGTCTAATCGCTAATCACAATTATGACAAGTTATAGTTGTGCACCTTCCTGGGAATTCATTCTAGGAATCTGAAATAGCAGTTAACATTACATGTTCAACTAACAAAACCGTGTGTGTTTTCCTTGTTAAGCTCTGAAAAACTTGTTCCAGAGGTTCAGGTTCCCCCTCAGGAGACACCGCCTTAACGAAACACTGTCCGTGTGGGCAAGGGGGTTTGTGTGATCCAATGAAGTGGAGGGCTATGCCGGCGGTGGTGTAACTACTGGCAGGGCCTCCCAAGTCGGACAGGTCTCCATAGAGGATCCAGACAAAGTGTGTCTCACAACGTCCCGTCTAGTGTCCTGTCCTATCCTATTCTGTTCTGTCCCATCCTATACATTCCCTTCATTTCCTTTTCCTCCTTGTGATTGTGTGGCAGCAGACACAGTCCCCTAATGTGGACAGCGGAAGATCCTTGGAAACCAGAACGACGTTGATGCACATAGGCCTTACTGCGAAGGGATGGATAGCGTTCTATAGTCGTGGTGAAGACAAGCTATCTAAGGGGTAAGGCCCTGAAATAAAACCTTGGCAGGTGTCCAGGCCATGAGGTGGCAGCCCCACCAGGACACTCGGGGGCTGTGGGCTGATAACCCGCACCACCAAAAAACACATATCACAGAAACTAAAAGGAGAAACAGCCGGATGGATCTTAAGGATATGACCTTTGGCCTGAAAAGGAAAACCCGTATCGGTTTTTGGAATGTAAGGACGTTGAGAGAGGCAGGAAGGCTAAGACAAGTTGAAAGGAAGAGAGGAAGACCGAGGGGCACATGGGAGAGGACAGTGGAAGGGGAAGCAAAAAGAGTTGGCAAGACCTGGGCAGAATTGAGGCAAATGGCCAAAGACAGAGACGGATGGCGAGTTCTCCTGGATGCCCTATGCCCCCATAGGGGCCAAAGGAATTAAGTCAAGTCAAGAGGTTCAGGTTGATGCTTAGATTCAGAACAGGTATCCCAGATCCATAGTTCATTGATGGTCGCGAGTACTGTTGAATTCTGCATTATAAGATTCTCGTACATCCCATTCGGGTCAAAACCAGCAGTCACGCTGCAGAGCCCACACAAGGTTTTCATGTCTGGTTTTTCATTAAGTTCAAATGGCTCTGAGCACTATGGGACTTAACATCTGAGGTCATCAGTCCCCTAGAACTTAGAACTACTTAAACCTAACTAACCTAAGGACACCACACACATCCATTCCCGAGGCAGGATTAGAACCTACGACCGTAGCGGTCACGCGATTCCAGACTGAAGCGTCTATAACCGCTCGGCCACACCGGCCGGCTTTTCATAAAGAATCTAATGTATTTGTTCTATTAAGGTATCTCGCACAATTTCATTTGCAATCTTTCATTAATGTATCCTGAATTTTTTTCAGGGATATACCTAGTGATCGCCGCGCAGAGTGGCCGCGCAGTTTGAGGCGCCATGTCACGGATTCCGCAGCCCCTCCCGCTGGTGGTTCGAGTCCTCTCTCGGGCATGGGTGTGTGTGTTGTTCTTAGCATAAGTTAGTTTAAGTAGTGTGTAAGTCTAGAGACCACTGACGTCAGTAGTTTGGTCCCCTAGGAATTCACACACACACACACACACACACACACACACACGCACACACGCACCTAGTGAGCTAATCAGATTCCTGCCCAGAAGGTTACAGAGAGTTTCCTTAGGATGAACAAAAATTCAGAATCACAAAAATGTGTTCCGAAGCTAAAATTATACACTCGTGTTAGACTGCAGCTTATGTGACATCGCCTTGAACATTTGCTGGAGACAGAGATGAAAACATATGTTAAAAGCTGTCATTTAAACTAAGTTGGATTGTAACACTACTCTGTAATCTCCATATCACACTTTTGAAAATGGGAATTTTTTTTAACGTGGGGCACCTGACTATAAACTAATGTAGAGTCCACTCACGATACGGAGATGCACAGCGACCAATTTTCGACCAAAGCATTGGATGATTTCATTCCTTTGTTTAGAAGGAGAGGCCATCTTGCCACGTTTGACCGGTCGGCGATGACAGAATCGAAACCAGTGATCTCAATAAAAACAGGATACACAACTGCTGTGCTTTGGACCCTTGGAAATAGTGACGATCAATTTTTGTTAGGTTGGCAACTCTGTACGTATACGTCGTGTTGTTTTGTGCTTTCTGTTGTTTGATAATCATTCATCCGTGAGCGATTTATTGAGTTTGTGAAGCTATAATGGTGATATATTGTGTAGCTTGTGGTTGTAAACAACTCCAGAGGAAAGGCAGTGTTCAGTTTCATAGGTAAGTTATATTTTTGTTCAGAACTAGTGTTTCTGACGCACTGTATTTCTTGGATTCAGTTTTGTATTTGCCTCTTGTTTATGCAGGTTTCTATTTTCTCGTCCGGAAATTCTGAAATTATGGATGCAAGCAATTCGTAGAGACAGGTGGTCACCTACTGCGTACAGAACGATATGCAGCAGACACTTTACCGAAAATTGCTATCAAGTGAGGCCAGGAGCATCATTACGACTGTTAAAAGAAGGCGCCGTCCCATTCATCTTTGAATTTCCAAAACACGACTGCAAGGCGACAGTTGGTTCGTAAAGAACCTGCTAGTACGCAACTAAGTCAAATATATTACAAGCTTTGAATTATAATTGTATAGGCCTAAACAAAATAAAAGTCAATGGGCCTATATTTATAATTATTCTTTTAAGCTTGCTTATGAAAGTTTTATAATTTTGAACTGTTGTGATGTATGTAAAATTACAATGAACTCCTTTCTTGCAGGATGTAAATCACGCAGGTGTACAACTGGAAAAGTCTCCTGAAGCAGTTGTTCAAAATAAAGGAATTCAGGTAAACCTCCCTTCACCAACAAAAACAAATTTACGAAAGAAGATTGCAAATGGTTTTCCTTTGCACTTCATCGTTAACGAATTGAAAAACTCCCTTTGTGACAAACAAGCTAGAAAATACTCAGATATTATAAAACTGTTCACTCTGACACAACATTTTTATTTAACTAAAGCTTATAGATATGTTAGATAATTATTTAGTTTGCCCCATCCAAACTGCATCAGATCTTGGATCTCATCTGTCAACTGTGAGCCTGGTATCATCAGTGAAGTGTTCAGTTTCTTAAAATAAAATGTAGAGAAAAAACCTTGCTTAAAGGAATGTGCTTTAATTTTTGACAGTATGATGATTCGTAAACAATTGTTATGGTACAATAGTAGAAAAGTTAAAAGTGGTTATGTAAATTTTGGTGGCATTAAGCCAGTAGATTCGAATGAACTAGCTAGAGAAGCATTAGTGTTCCAAATTGTTTCCTACAGGAAAAAAATTTAAATGTCCAGTTGCATATTTCTTGGTAAATAGTATTCAAGTTGAGCTTTTAGCTGAATTAATCCATATATGCCTCCTAATATTACATGAAGTTGGTGTAGGTGTACAGTCCATTACTTGTAACAACCCAGTTGTAAACCTGCAAGCTTTGAAAAACATGGGCTCCAACTATGAACCTGATAATATTATTTCGTATTTTAAACACCTTTCAGCTGAATGCAATGTTTATGTAGCTTTGGACCCTTGCCACGTACTTAAATTGACAAGATACTTTGGCGTCAAACAGATTTTGCAGATAGTTGATTTTGCAGATAGTTGATGGTGAAATACGGTGGAGCTACGTAGTTAATTTAAATGAACTACAGGAGAGTGAAGGCTTGAAGTTTGCTTATTCAGTCACTAACCATAATGTTAAGTTCCACAATAAGAAGATGAATGTCTCTCTTGCTGCTGTCCGCCGCTCGTGGTCTCGCGGTAGCGTTCTCGCTTCCCGAGCACGGGGTCCCGGGTTCGATTCCCGGCGGGGTCAGGGATTTTCACCTGCCTCGAGATGACTGGGTGTTTGTGTTGTCCTCATCATTTCATCATCATCCAGGAAAGTGGCGAAATTGGACTGAGCAAAGATTGGGTAATTGTACGGGCGCTGATAACCACGCAGTTGAGCGCCCCACAAACCAAACATCATCATCATCATCATCTCTTGCTGCTCAAACTCTGAGTTCAAATGTAGCAGATGCTATTGAATTTCTTAAGTCACGTCAACATACAGATTTTCAAGGATCAGCTGCAACTGTTTCTTTCATCAGAAAAGTAGACAAACTTTTTGATTTGTTAAATAGTAGTAATATTTTTGCTAAAGGCTTCAAACAACCATTAAATATGTTCAACATTAATTTCTTCCATTGAAGGTTTACCCATTCTACGGCATCCTCATAAGACATTTGCTCTAGGTTTCTTGCTGTCGATTAAAAGTGTAGGAATGCTTGCTACAGAATTTCTTTTCTGTGACACACACCCATTTCAGTATTTTTTACCATATAAAGTGTCGCAAGATCGACTGGAATTATTATTTTCATGTATTAGAGGTAAAGGAGGCTGGAACAATAATCCAAATACTATTCAGTTCCAGTCAGCTCTCAAAGCCCTATTATTAAAAAATAACATAAGCTCTGGATGTAAGACAAATGTACTTGATTTTGAATCAAACAGTGTGTTTTCAATTGCTCACTTTAGGTACCTCCATGTTCAAACAAATATTAATGTAAATGATGCTTCACTGAGACAGTGTTTAGATTATTGTAGTAGACTGAATGACATAAACCTCAGTAATTATATTAATAGTATTTTGTATTACATAGCAGAATTTGTAGTTAAAAATGTTAAAAGGTTTGAAGTGTTGTGAGAGTGCTAGTTTGTTAATTTTGATAACAAGAAAGTAAGTGACCACACATATTGTAAGAAGCTTTTGTGTGACCCAACTGCTTTTACTCAGCAGATTTCTATGGGAGGACTTAAGTTTTCTTCTGAAGCAGTTAACAAAATTTTTGTTTATTGTGAGAAGAAGTTTCGTATGTTTGCAAATGTGGAAGATTTGGGTAAGGTTTATTCCCATATCGTAAATGCAGTGTCTCACCATTTTTCTATTAACGCAAAAAATATTTTTGGACCTAATTCACTTTCTGTAAATTCTGCATTTGACCTAGGGAACATGTACGAAATAATACTTATTAAAGATATTGTGTCAATATATATTGGAGTTAGATTAAGAGCAAATGCAAAAAAATGTAACAACTAAGGTCAATGGAAAAACCTGTTCTGTTCATCAGAAGCTGACAAAAATTATTTTGTTTTCAAATGTCCAATGTAAATGAAAAATACAAATTAATGTCGAACTGAAAATGATTTACATGTAAGTTTTTTTTCACCCTTTCCACAAAAACTAGGTCAAAGTATAAGAAGTTTTATCATTCCGAAACTTTTGTTTAGGTAGGGGAGAATGGGGATGGTTAAAGCAGACACTAAATAATTTTAATTAAATAATCTTTTTGTTTTGGGAAAACTGGTCTTATTTATATATAAAAAACGGTGTCCACTTTTATCCCATGCCATTTCAGTTAATGGCAACACTTTACAATGGGGTGAATGTGGGCAGATTGCATTTGTTTAGATTTTTCCATTTGGTGATCAAACTATTGAAGAAACATAGAATCACTTTAATGATTCTTTTAGTATGAAAACTGGTTAATCGAAATACATTAAATCTTAAAAATCTGCCTCAAACTGTTTCGAGATAAATCGTGAAATATAAAAACTGTCTGTACTAGCCCCAACCACTCCCTACATAGTGCATTTTATTTCCAATGAAGGTCGTCAAACTTTTAACGAAACATGTAATAATAGTTACAATCAAATTACAGAATTTCTGTGTCTTCAAGGAAGTTTTGCTTCACAGTTTTTCAGCTGATAATGTGAGGAGGATATTTTTAGCAGTAGGATACGGTTCTCTATTTTCTGTAGTTATTTAATGCTTCCTGTTCAAATATTTGCCTGACTGAGCAGTCAGGAATGTCAAAAATACAAAATTCAGATAAAATGCGATGTTTTTTGCCCATAATAATGGCAAAATAAAATTTTACTCGTCTCCTTGCGGAACAGCTGTATACTGACAGTTGGATAGAGAGAGACAGATATACGTTCAGCAACATGGCGGACAAAGATGTCGAGCGTCACGACTTCGTAACACACAGTGCTGCC
Organism: Schistocerca cancellata; assembly: GCF_023864275.1. NCBI lineage: Eukaryota > Metazoa > Arthropoda > Insecta > Orthoptera > Acrididae > Schistocerca > Schistocerca cancellata. Next base: position 481,233,563 of record NC_064626.1, on the reverse strand, counting down.
TCCAGATTATCTCACTGTTCGAGACGCACGACCTGCAATCTTTCTCAAAGGATTATTTGGTGAAAAAATTCATTTTTGCCTTACTTATAGCTTTATATGCCAGCTTCATGATGAATTGCCTATCATTTTGTTAATGGTCATAGTTATTGTGTGTGATGTTTACCTGGAAGTAAGACACTGCGCGAAATTCGGAAAAGTTTACAATGAAAAATAGAGTCGCCATGATTTTGCGTTTGGTGCATATTACATAACACATTGCTGCGTATGAAATTTAGCTAACATACTGAATTTTTCTTTAGACTCGGGTGGAGGTCTCTATTTGTCATCAATCTCGAAAAAAATTTAGCTGATGTAGCACACTCACTTGTCTTCGCACAGCACCAAGCAGCCAGAGTGAAATATTCACAACATTCCTAATATTTCATAAATGATTTGAGATATCGGAATGAGATTTTAGCCAATGTTAGCACGCAAACAGGAGAGTATTTCGCCATAATGTTATTTTGCAAAATTTAATTATCTACCGTGTTACTCGACCAACTACTGACTTTTTCGATGATGGAATACAGTATTTAAGAGCCATCGACATCTGGTGAAATGAGAAGTGCTATGGGTGTTTTAACAACGTAAGTGAAGACTTCAGCGTTTAATTTGTACCGAGTACGTACTTTTCCATATGCTACCGACCTTACTTTTCCTCAGTTCCCCAGCTAGTAAACTTAATAAACCACCGCTTCAGAATTCTCTCGCAGTTGCGTCTGCACAACGTGTTAGTGAGGTGATGCAGTGTAAACTACGCTGTGTTATGGCAAGAGAAGCTAATTTTAACATGGCAACAAGAGAAACATGTAGGCTTTACTCAAAATTCGCCACTCATGACGCTTCTTTGAAAGTTGCAATTGGTTAACAAGTCAGGCGAAAATAAATCGCTGCGTTTTCATTGGAATTCTTTTTAGATACAAACCAAAGCAGAGGTGACAGATCTTTTTGAATGGGCACCACGCAAGTGTGGGCGTGGAGAGGCTCCTATTAAAACTGAAAAGAAATGTGAGTGCGAGTTAAAGTTTAAAACGGCACTTCCCCTCCAGCGCTGGCCATTGCCCCCACAGCGACTTCCGGTAACACACACCACTACCGCTCTCCCCATGTGTGCCCTGTCGAATGCACATTTACGAGCCATGGTATTCTGCGCTGACATGTGTTTTGCCAAAAGCATGAAAGCCGTCTGACGAGGAAGTAGACAATCCAAGCTGGTGGTTTTGGTTTTTCTGTTCAGTAAACCAAAACGAAATTCTGGCAGGTTGGCACTATAGACTGTCAACAATCCTTAGCACATAGCAGCCATGGTTCTCCAATAACACAATTATTTGACAAAATAGCAATCAGATTAATGCTACAAGAAATTTTTGAACAACACTGTTTTTGATTTGAGAACTAAAAGAAATTTTTTCTCACGTTTTTAGCCATCACGTTTTGATGTACAATAGCCACCAGGGGCTGATACATCAAAAGAAAGCGATAGCCTACAAAATGCAATGAAGGTGATAATACAACACGATAACTGACTATTTATTGTATGTTTCTCAACATACGATAAAAATAGGACGTTACAGTCAATTTGCCATTATTGTTTTTTTGCCTCTATGATATGAAACGTGTCTTGAAAAGATGTATCATTTTTTAATTTCTTACATTCTTATGATGAAATAATTAATCTTTAAGAGAACCATGTATTAAAATATGTATATAACGTCAAAGACTAAAGAATGAACATTGATGGCAATTTAAAGATAGTGTATACGAAAAATGTTACAGAAAATCTGTAAACTTCATTCAATTTTTTTAAAAAACAGAAGAATGGGAAGCGAGGCCTTCCTCTTTTTAACTCACTTCAGATGTTGCATACGAAATTATACGAAGTGTGTGTGACTGTGCTCTGTAATTTATCTCATTTATTGAATAATAATTGTCATCTTGACAGTAAATGTGTCTGCATTCATTGTAGAAACCTTCTAGTAATGTCATATTAATTTTATTGTACGAGTTTTATGTTGCATATGAATGTGTCAGGAACTGTGTTCACATTGTTTGAAGACTGATAGCTTATCGCGTCGTGTCGTTTAAATGACTACAGCCTTAAAACGTCGAATCTGTGTATTCTTTTCCACGAAGTCCGAACTAATACTTACTACCGCTTTTTACGTGGAAGTCAGTTTAACATGTTCACGTTCGAAATGCTTTCAAACAACATTGATGTACAATAGCCACCAGGGGCTGATACATCAAAAGAAAGCGATAGCCTACAAAATGCAATGTAGGTGATAATACAACACGATAACTGACTATTTATTCATGTGTGTTTTGTGACCGCATCGTGTCATCGCATTTGTGACGTTTGTTTACCGAGGCAAATCTTTTTTTCAAGCATTGCACACTTTTTGATCGATTTAATTATTTCATTATCTGTCAGGATTGAAGCATACGCTGCAGATCTAAAAATCACATCGCAAGTTTTTACAAAAGTAATGAAGCTATGTTGCATTTGTTAATCATCGCATTTATGCTAGAAACTCAAACTAATTGTTTAAAAAAGTTAACTGTTCCTTACAATAAAGATCTCAATCATGCTGTAAGTGCCTGTACGTCTTCCAGGTTGTTTAGGTGGATGGTTAGTTGCTCTTTTTGTATTTAGAGTATTAAACTTCAAATAGCTATTATGTTGGCTATTTTCAGTGGGTTCTTTACGGTATTTATCGGCATTTCGTAAGTATTTTTCGTTTCAGTCTTGTATAAAGTTCCTACTTGCAGATCAGCAGAACGTAGTATTCTGCAGTCAGAAAAGGGAGACACCTCTAGCTGTGCGAGTGACGTCGAGGTTGTACGCCCATAGTAGAAGTTACTGGATTGATTATGGCAGCTAACACACACGCTAGTTTCGTAACAGTCAATCAGTACTACCATCACAGCTGCTGCTCTCTCTTCCAGGTCTCCTCCCACCGCTATCTAGGCAAATCTTGATGATAATCGATGAGTGGTCATATACTTAAGGAATCGGTAGTTTGACACGGCGCTAGGCTTAGGCTGCGTATGGTCAACACTGACCATTGTTGTAGTACCTCTTTACTGCATACAATGTTCATACTTCATGTCATTCACTGTTTCCCCATGATGACGCACGTCCCAACTACGGTAAAAAAGTTTCTGAATACTCCACAAGTGCAGACACTTGTGAGATGAAAGAACTGACCACATTCAGCACCACATTACCCATCCCACCGCGTAGCTCTCACGAGGCCGATAATTGTTGGGGATGGCAGTGGCAATGGCAATGGCAGCCCTAGACAGTTATTACGCAGCATCAAGGTTGCTTGCCACGTCCAGATAAACCTTCATGTGGAAATAATCACGCTGATAACGTCACCTGAGTGACGCTACCTTCTGACAGGCCAAAACAGAAAAGAAAAGAAGTTGATTTAACATTGTGAGGCTAGCAAAGGGCCAGATAGATTCACGAACCACTGTGACCGAGTTTAGGCTCGTTCTCCTCACCTACATCACGCATTCTCCGCCGGCCAAAGAGCGTTCATTAGTGTTTTGAGCCGCTGCTGTGAACGTCGTAGCCAATGCGAGCATTAAACGTGATCGTAGAGAGTTACATCGCAAAGCATTTCATCACGAAGCTCAGCGCTGAAACCGACACACACTATTGCTGAAAGACTTTGAGTGAATGAACTACGAGGCAGCTTCCGGCGTTCCTTATACAGGGTGATCAGAAACTTTCTGAAAAGCTTGTAAGTGTGTTGCAGGCTAGGTTGTTGTGAGAAATAATTGTTAAGGGAAAAATTCGACACGTTGTGCCATTTTGGAGTTAATTCGCATTGAAGTTAGCCAATCAGGCTGACGCGCGCGTATAGTCAAGCGACCCACCAGATAAATTATTGTCAGTTCATCTCAAAGCGTAGACGATAGCACATGAGGCTACTCAGCCTTTGGCTCGGGTTCCATCCTTACTACCGTCCCATGTCCAGTTTTTGTATCGCTCTCTTGCTCCGTTTTACGCCATCCCTAACAAACTACTTGAATTTGTGCTCACAACGGCCTGACTGGCTAACTACAATACTGATTAACTAGGAAACGGTGCAACACATCGATTTTTTTTCGTAAAAACTGTTTATCAGTCCAATCTAGATTGCAATACCCTTACAAGCTCTTCACATTGATTCTGACTATCCTCTATACATATGCTCGGTGTCGCAGAACGATACACTCTTCTCTAAAACGTTAGCGCTCCTCCCTCAGTGTTCAAAAAGGATTCTCTTTATACAGGGTGTTACAAAAAGGTACGGCCAAACTTTCAGGAAACATTCCTCACACACAAAGAAAGAAAATATGTTATGTGGACATGTGTCAGAAAACGCTTACTTTCCATGTCAGAGATCATTTTATTACTTCTCTTCAAATAACATTAATCATGGAGTGGAAACACAGCAACAGAACGTACCAGCGTGACTTCAAACACTTTGTTACAGGAAATGTTCAAAATGTCCTCCGTTAGCGAGGATACATGCATCCAACGTCCGTCGCATGGAATCTCTGATGCGCTGATGCAGCTCTGGAGAATGGCGTATTGTATCACAGCCGTCCACAATACGAGCACGAAGAGTCTCTACATTTGGTACCGAGGTTGCGTAGACAAGAGCTTTCAAATGCCCCCATAAATGAAAGTCAAGAGGGTTGAGGTCAGGAGAGTGTGTAGGCCATGGAATTGGTCCGCCTCTACCAATCCATCGGTCACCGAATTTGTTGTTGAGAAGCGTACGAACACTTCGACTGAAATGTGCAGGAGCTCCATCGTGCATGGACCACATGTTGTGTCGTACTTGTAAAGGCACATGTTCTAGCAGCACAGGTAGAGTATCCCGTATGGCCGGCCGCGGTGGTCTAGCGGTTCTGGCGCTGCAGTCCGGAACCGCGGGACTGCTACGGTCGCAGGTTCGAATCCTGCCTCGGGCATGGGTGTGTGTGATGTCCTTAGGTTAGTTAGGTTTAAGTAGTTCTAAGTTCTAGGGGACTTATGACCTAAGATGTTGAGTCCCATAGTGCTCAGAGCCATTTGAACCATATCCCGTATGAAATCATGGCGGTGAATCGAGGAAGTACAGTACATACTGACGAAACTAAAATGAGCTCTATCATGGAAATTAAGCGTCTCCGGACACATGTCCACATAACATCTTTTCTTTATTTGTATGTGAGGAATGTTTCCTGAAAGTTTGGCCGTACCTTTTTGTAACACCCTGCATATTACATTATTTTCTATTTCCATCTTAATGCCTCTGTAATTTTCCCTTCCGTAAATCTACAATTGAAGACCTTTTAACCTTAATTTTACTTTCCTATGTTATTAATACACGGTGTATCAAAAAGAATCATCCGATTTAAAAAAATCATAAATATTATGTCATTTGAGATATGTGAACAATGTACTATTGGAAAGAGCAAAGTCTCGAATTTTACAACGTTCCCGAGGTGTGCGCCTACTTCAGTTATAGTAAAAATTGTGTCGGGACAACAGAAAGCGTCTTGTGTTCCTCGTTTTGCACAGTGTGGGTCAGTAACAGTTGCTCAGCGTGACATTCGTACTAGGTTTGATGTGGATCCTCCTACAGCACAGAGCATTAGACGATGGTATGAACAATTCCGAGAAACAGACTGCTTGTGTAAAGGCAAATCGCCGGGCCGTCTTCGAGTGTCTGACACTGACGTCGAACGCATCCGCCATAGTTTCACGAGGAGTCCGTAGAAATCCGTTCGCCGTGCAGGTCGACAGCTCAACGTGCCCCCGATGTCCATCTGGCGTATGTTGCGTCGATTTTTACACATGAAACCGTACAAAATTCAGCTACTGCAAGCTCTTCGTGGCGGTAACAAAAAACAACATGTAGAATTCCGTAATTTCTTCCTTGGCAAGATGGAGGATGACAGTTTTCTTCCACGCTTAGTGTTTAGATCAGTCACGGAGGTAAAAGTCGCTTAATTGTTGTTCATAATCGAAACTGAAATCGTCTTATGTACTTTCCTGTTTAATAACGATCCTAACTGCAACAATTAGGCACACTTGTCATGGGGAAAAGTGACTTCTATCGATCCAGGACTAGGCAGGTGATAGGACAACATAAGCCATGTTCATACACGCAACTAAAGTGAAGCCACAGCTTGTGGCACTTTGCAGTGGCTTCATGTGCCATCGTTCACAGAGGAAGCAAAGAATTCTACGTAGCTTCAGCATCAGAGAGAGCATCGTCGCCAACTGGTGTGATTCGGGTAGGGATTAATGTAGTAGCGTAGATTGTGCCATTAGCATTGGGCCAAGAGCTACATATAAAGAAAAGAAAACAAGATTGCTGAGTACGAAAACAGCGGCTGCAAACCCATACATACTATAAAAATGAATACACGCATGTATGCAAGTATGTTCCACATTTCCTCCTAAACCACTAGACTGATTTCAACCAGACTTGATACATACATGACTTACTGTCTGAAAATCGTCACTCTGGGGGTAAAACCTACCTACCTATCAAAGAAGTGGTGATTGAAAAACCAGTGTAGCCCACAATCCAGGAATACATAGACTTTAGGCATCCACTTAAAGACTTGCAACAAACTTTATACATAATTTCAAACCTTTGCGAAACTTTTTCTCTCTAACGACCCACACAAAATGAGGAAAGTAAAAATGCTTACTACATTTTCGCTGTTCATACAAAAAAACTGACACGTTTTAATTTATTACTTCTTTATCACTTATTGTATTCTCGATTCATTTTGCAGACAGTGTTGACATATGACGCTGAATGCATCAGAAAAATTATATGACTGTACGAGTAATAGTCCAGAAGACATGACTTTATGAACGCTCATATGCTTGAAAAACTGCCGCATCATGCAAGACGGTTAAATTTATTACTTCTTTGCTAGTAATCCTATTGGCTACACATTTCGCAGACAGTAGAAACATCTTCTACTGAAAGTGCCAATAAAAATATAACTTCATAAACATTGACCTCGTGAAAATGAAACTACAGGGCGAGATTCGCTAGACATACGGGAGACATATGTGTACAAATACGTGTGAAATAGGTTAATCATGTTGTATGTGAATGTATTTGACATGTGCATACACAGGCAAAGTCTTGGGTAGAAAGTTCATCCTAAACATCTGGAACGATTTTAACCAAATTTGGTATACATATTATTTACAATCTGGAAAGAAATATAGTGAGGGTAAGAACCACTAGCCTCCTATTGAGGTGCAAGTGATGACGTGGAGAGAGAAGGGAAGAGGAGGAGATTGACAGAAAGTGAGGGGGAAGGAAGAGATAGATAGAGAGAGGAGAAGGGGGAATGGACAGAGAGAGTGAAGAAGAGAAGGTGGACAAAGTAAGGAAAGAGGAGGAAATGACAGAGACAGGAGAAGGAAGAGATAGACAGAGAGAGCGGGGAGGAGAAGATGAACAGAGGGATGAGGAGGAGATTGACAGACAGTGGGGGGATGATGAAATGGACAGAGAGAGGGGCAAAAGGACATGGACAGAGATTGGCAGGGGGTGCAGAAGGTGGACAGAGAGAGGGTGTGGAGGGGATGGACAGAGAGGTGGGGAAGGAGAAGATGGACTAATAGAAGATTGGAATGAATATATGCCCGGGTAATGACAGATTCTCAGCTAGTACATTTATAAAAGAGTTATCATTCGAAGACGAAAATTCGTTCGTGAATAAAACAGATTTCTAGTCGTGCATCGATATCCACTCAAAGATTGAATGCACATATGGGGGATGCAGCCCCAGCTCATGTAAAACTCAAAGTATACCAAGCTAGAGTGGGTTTATGAACAGCGTCACTCGTTTGTGATTTTACTATTTCTTATCTTCATTTATGTAGGCACCGAGCGAGGTGGATTAGATTAGATTAGATTAGATTAGATTTACTTTCATTCCCATTGATCCGTAGTGAGGAGGTCCTCCAGGATGTATAACATGTCAGAAAAACAACAAAACATGACAAATATTTACAACTAATACAAATAAGCTTTTGTACCATTCCACAGGTCCCAAGTGGAATGATCGTCATTTCTTAATGAACACTATATGAAAGAGTCATTTTACAAATACTGATGCACTGAATTTAAAATAAAAAAGTTTTTTATTTATTTATAATGTAATAAACGTGTAATACAACTACTATAATACTTATTTACAATGAACAAATTAGTGCACTGAAATATATACGCAGATCAGTTGCTTTTACTGAGAAATTCATCAATGGAGTAGAAGGAGTTGGCCACCAATAAATCCTTTAGGCTTCTCTTAAACTGAATTTCATTGGTTGTTAAGCTTTTTAGGGCGGCTGGCAACTTATTGAAAATGTGTGTTCCTGAATAATGCACACCTTTCTGTACTAGAGTAAGTGACTTTAAATCCTTGTGACGATTATTCTTATTTCTAGTATTGATTCCATGAATTGAGCTGTTGGTTTGAAAAAGTAATATATTTTTAACGACAAATTTCATTAAGGAATAAATATATTGGGAAGCAGTAGTTAGTATCTCTAGCTCCCTAAACAGGCTTCTGCAGGATGTTCTTGAGTTCACACCACGTATAGCTCTTACTGCACGTTTTTGTGCCCGGAAAACTTTAGCTTGGCTTAATGAATTACCCCAAAAAATAATCCCATATGACATTATAGAATGAAAGTAAGCATAGTATGCCAGCTTTTTCGTTTTTATATCCCCTATGTCTGACACAATTCGCATTGCAAATAGAGATTTGTTAAGACGCTTCAGCAGTTCCTGTGGTGTGCTCCTCCCAGTTGAATTTATTATCAAGCAGTGGTTAGCACTCTTGACTCGCATTCGGGAGGACGACGATTCAATCCCGCGTCCCGCCATCTTGATTTAGATTTTCCGTAATTTTCCTAAATTGCTTCAGGCAAAGGCCGGGATGGTTCCTTTGAAAGGGCACGGCCGACTTCCTTCCCCATCTTTACCTAATGCGATGAGGCCGATGACCTCAAACAAACCAACTAACCAACCATTTATGTTGGTATTTGAATGCTTCTTATTTTTGCGTTTGTAATGGCTATGTGGGAACGAGGAATCAACCTCTGAGATGCGGATTTCAGTGTAAGACTTTTATTCTTTGTTGATTTCGAACTTTTACCACTGACTTTGACGGAGAATAATAAATATTGTGAAATGTATGTGGTTTTGATTTATGCCCTACATAAGTGATTACCTCGAAAACAAGAACGGTTTAAATCACAATAACTTTTTTAATGTTACATTCGTTAAACATGGAACGCGCAAATGGCTTTTTACATAGCAGTGGTGACGACATCCGGCAGCTGCAACAATAGATTGAATTTTTATAACTTTCGACTCTGAGGGACAACAGCAAGATGGACACGGCGAGATGACAAGCTCCAGCAATCACAGCCGCGCCAAAGATCTTGCTGCGCCAGCACGTTCTTGTCGATCGCGCCCCATCTACAATTGCGAACACCATCGTCTACGTCCACGCAACGGGACACATTGTTTGTGATCTTGGAGACCATTTTCGCACAACAACTGATCACGGAAGACCGTGACAACAAAGGCTGGCAATTTGCAATTTCGACCAGAGAGCGGCGATGATATTTTCCTACGCCATTCTACTCACGCCGCACCAACAAGCTTGCCTCGGATTGAAGACTTCGCTAATCACAAGCTTCATGTGCTCTGAGAAGAGGCTTTCACTAGTGCTTTCCCAGGAGTAACGTGGGAACAGAAAGCTGTCGGAATTTTGGAGGCATATGTGCACAACAGGGGATGTTAGCTTAATATTTTACGAGTTGATACTGCGTATCTGGCGACAACTTCCACCTCAAGGGCAGTTGACATTAACAGCGTATGAGGGACAACCGTTGGATAAGCTGCTGCAAGTAGCCGATAGAGCATATGGGACACTGGAATCGACTGCTGTGGCATCCGTGGTAACGACAGCTACCAGCGACACAGCAGAATGCGACAAACATATGCCGGAGTCTTGAGGAGTCTATGCCGAATTGCGTCGCCGCATCGCTGAGGAACTCTGAGAGCTACAGACCATGGATGGAAAGATCGCCCCGCATATGCAGAGTTTCGAGTTACAAATGAACTCCGATAAGAGGACGCAATAGTGGCGTACATTCAGTATACTGCCGTTAGACCCTAGTCAAGGTCAAGCTGGTGCCGACAATATCCGCTGGTACGGTTCAGCCTCCGACCTACAAAGCGTTACGATCCTGTGTGGGTACCCAAAAGGCAAGAGCACTCCAAATTAGGCGCCACAGACTGCGGCACTCACAACGGCAGATGTATCAAGAAAGTACACTGCTTTCCTGTTTACTGGTAGCAGTTACCAGTTTGTCCGCCCCCGGTAGCTGAGTGGTCAGCACGACAGAATGTCAATCCTAAGGGTCCGCGTACAATTCCCAGCTGGGTCGGAGATTTTCTCTACTCAGGGACTGGGTGTTGTGTTGTCCTCATCATCCTCATTTCATCCCCATCGACGCGCAGGTCGCCGAAGTGGCGCCAGATCGAAAGACTTGCATCCATTGAATAGTCTACCCGACAGGAGGCCCTAGTCACACGACATTTACATTTTAGTTACCAGTTCAAGGTATTGCTCTTTGACCTTGATGTGTATTTATCAGTGCAATGGATGCTGTGCCCCCGAGACCTTAGACAAGGTTACACTATACATAGATCATCTAGTAATAGCTACTAAAACGTGGGAAGAACATTTAAAAGTGGCAGAAGAAGTATTAATCAAATTTTCGGAGGTAGGCGTGACCGCAAAATTAACCAAATCCAGGATCAGCAGAACACATATCAAATTCTTAGGGCATATTGTTCTGGCCAAGGAGCTGTTCCTGACCCCAAAAAGTCAGATGTGATATAGAATTTTCCAACGCCTACAACAAGAAACAGTTGATGGCATACCTTGAGTTGGCTTCATTTTGTACCAAAGCAATTACTGCACAACAAAGCCTTGCTGAACTTGTTAAGAAGAAATACGCCATGGATATGGGCGGCTGAGTGCCAGTCACCATACCATAACATCGATGAGGCTCTGATCCGTTCAGTAACATTAAACCATCCCGGCACGACAAAGCATTTTTGTCTAGCGACAGATGGATAATTCGTGATTTATTCCAGATAGAGGAAATGCAAAGGGAAAAGGAAGAAATGTGATAGGGTTTGCCCGTCGTGTACTCTCACAGTACAAGAGGGCGTATTCGGAACGGAAATTGAAGTATTAGCAGTGATGTGAGCATTAAAAAGTTTCACTGCTATGTGTATCGCAAAAGAATAAAAAAATAGTGACCATCGGTCAAGCCTTTTGCTCACGTTTAAGCTGTAAGATTATCTCGTAGGACTGTGCCTACAACAATATGATATCAAAATGAATCATGTAAGAGGCTGCGACATGTGGTAGCTGACGCGCTATTGCGTCTGCCACAGGGGATTCGAAAATATACCAAACTCATCGAACAAGTTTCTGAGTACAGAGCACTGCTAACCAACACTCCATCAAATGTACAGCAGTATAGATGTATTATGTACATGGGCGCAGTTATAGGCTGGTACAACCTGACAATATGACTGTCAAATGCCTGTATCCAGATAAGGACGTGATAAAATTGATATAATGACTTGCAAAAAGAAGTGTGAGACTTCCGTAGATAATATTTGGTTTCTTTGTGTATGTACTGTTGTACATCGTGTAAATATTTTTAGTATGCAAGCAGCAGATATGAGATTTTTATCTTATGTGACATTTTCAGTGTAACAGCTAAATGGTTGCTCAGGGGGTAACTAAAGCAGAAATCAGTCGAGACAGATAATTTCTATTGCATTTAAGAATTGACCTAAAAAGTTTTTCAGACATTTCTAATTATGTCTCGTGTCTAATATTCTGAACAAGGATACAACATCATTTACTTCACATGAAAGATGGTGATGGTTAACCCATCTTTTAATTCAGATTCTCTTCCTTAAAAGTTTTTACGTTTTATAAACCTAGACTATAAGAATGCTTGGGTAAGTTTGATTTTGCATGCACAATTAAACAAGGATACATTATTTACTTAGATATCCTTGTGTGCCTTGACAAACATTACAAGACGAACCATGGATTATCAGAGTTTGAATTGCTTTGAGATGCAATTTTCCTTATCGTATCTAATGACAGTTTTGCCGATTAATTTTTGGGTTTCTGGTGTTACCCTGGCGACAACATTATGCACAATTAGGCAACGGTAGCTTTTCTGAGTAAATAGGAATATGTAGTGTTCGCTACACTTGTAATTGTATTCTTGAACATGAAAAATGATACACTGGCCAGTACTTCGTAAAAGTCAAGCCAGATCCTTGAGGGCAGAATCCAGATGGTCAGCTCATCATGGACTGGAGAGATACATATGTAAGCTTATGTGTGCACATTATGTATACGGAAAAAGGTTATATACACATCTATATGATTATAATATCCGACAATAATATACAGATAACTAATGCATGTACAACATGTAATCACGAACTGTATGTATAAAGATGTCATAAGTGATGTAAGAAGAACTCTGTGTTCGATATATAAAGAACTAACAGTGCTAACGGCAGTGACATGTGAACAAACTCAAAAGAGACAATGAATTTTCCTGTCCAGCGTCATGCATTAAAAACTGCAGCGTAGCACATGTGTCGGGACTTACGGGACACATTGTTACAGTGACAGGGCGCAAGGGCGTTTCGTAAAGTTCTGGGTAACGGCGTCTGGCGCTGCTAAAAAGAAATTGCGAAAATAGGAAGGCTGTGTAATACTCCAGTCTACCATCTTTCTGATTTCGCTGGCTGTAGCTTTCAACCATTAATTGCGCCTGCTGTTGTATATCTAAGCACTCTGACTTGCCAACCTTTTGTTGAATCAGTTCTTTAGTCACAATTATTTCACTGCTTTAATTAAGTCATGAGCTACATTATCTCCGAGTGGGTAAATTACTGTTAATGTATGTTAATGTATGTTGATGGGGGGTATACATAATATAGATACTCTGGCAGTACTTGGCATGTACCTGTTTTGTAGTGATCAATTACAGTACTATTCTCTTTCCTAAATCATCCACAATACAGCTGCCGGACGAGAGATCGATAGTTGCATTCCTCTCTCCAATAAAAACCCAACCCAGGATACAGGCCACTCATAAATTTTTTATCGCCAGGAATGTGCACTTAAAGGCTCCATTTCCCATCGACTTGCACCTGTGTTTTGACTGCCTGTGATGTGACACTAATAGCACCAACTACCCTACAACATTGTACTGGAAAAGCCAGTAAGCCAGTGTCATATACCTGACATTGGGGACATTGAGGACAAGGGCGGTATGGCCACACTCTCCATTGGTGCCAGATGTATCCAAGACGGCGGCAATGACGTCATCCAAGATAGAGGTGTATAGGCTTGCCAACAGTGCATGATGTCATCGCAGATGGCGGCCATGACGTCATCCTAGATGGCGGATTTTGGCGGGATGATAGGTCAATTGGGCTACCTCCACTAACCTAACCCCCCCTCCCACAGAAAATGGCAGCAAGTTCAAATTCCATCAGGACAATGCAATACACCTAAGAAAATGGTGGGAAAATAGGTCACTTGGGCTATCTCCACTAACCTCAGTCAATCGACCGCCACCTCTTCCTAGGGATTGGTGGGAAAAGGACTCAGTCTGTACTGGACATAAGTCTTTGTTTTGCAGGCAGTGTCTCCACCACGAGATCTAGACTCCAACTCATCTAGTGCACAGTACAGCCACCAGAGGGTGCTGTTATCCCTCCTGTGATATAATCCAAGAGTGTGGTCTGGAGGTGGAAAATGGCGTGAAAATGACACAGCCTGTGCCTGGTTGCTGGAGAAGGTAAGGAAGGAATGTACTTTATTTATTTTGGGACAATTTATTTCGGGATGGAATATATTTACCACACTGATACAAAACACATTCTTGGGGTCATGCCACATAGCCCACAGACCTGTAAACTACTCCTAAATAACACACTACAGACATGCAAACAACTAATTTACCGAAATAAATTCAGTACAGACATGCATACTCCTCCTAAATAATGCAGTACACCGATATGTAGACATGCTCAGTACTCGTAAACTGTCCATATAAAGCATAGCGCAGCCTACAGACATGCTCACAAAATAATGCAACAGACATGCAAACAACATACGCAGCCACTGCCCGCCACCCCCTGCCCATTGGACCGCACAGGAGGCTACCACACACACTACCAGAAGTCGGGATGCACTGACAGCCCCTGCAAAGTGATGCACAGAGGCCTGTTCAGGTCTCGCACACATGAGGCAGCAACATCCCTTTCATACTTGCTACCAGAGAAATTCCTCTCAAAATATGTGTTCATCTAGGCAGGGTTGCTGATGTGACCGTACGGGAGCAAAGACCTATTTACAGAGTGCAGAGGCTCCAAGTTGGGCCGCTCGTGTGGGTGATCTGTGCTTCTGGCGTGAACCCTCCCTCTACCTGTGGTCCGGAGAAGAGCTAAATGCCAAGTGACACTACAGAAGTCCGTTTCCAGAATAGCACAAGCTGCTTTCTCCCAAATGATGCAAACGGACCATGCGTGACGTGGCTGACACATCTCCTTGCATAGCTACATACCATTGCAAGTGCATCTAGTAACATTCTCAATGTTATACTGAAGCCACATGGTTATCTAAAATAATAACCAAGTCGAACTCTAGTAAATTCCACAGTGTCCCAGAAATATTTAACGTATGCTTTTGTAGGACTTTTCGTGATGTCTCAGCTTGTATGCATGGAAATTTTTGCCCTAACATAACCTGTTTACGAAAACAGCTCAGGATTACATCGAAAGCAGTCTTCCTAGCGGTCCTAACGTGGCACCTGATACATCACATATTACCCCTTCTGATTTCAAGATACACAAACGTTCTCACTGCTATGTAGAGACTCCTATATCCATGCACAAAGGATGTCTGGTGAATGAATGGGGGATTACAATTGGCTCTTATCGAATTTACTCGCCGAATTACTGATGCCATCGATGTGGAAGCACCATCCACTTTTTCTTTTTCTTTCTGCAGCCGAGACTTCCAGTGGCAAATAACTGTTTTACACTGATCATCATATTGCTCCAACAACTAAACCTCGCAATGTGCCGTACATATCGTCAAATATGGAGAGACTCTTACTATATTACACTGTCCTCCCACTGAGGACAGGGGATTGAATATTAGAGCGTGAAACCGATCTTCAACCCAAAAATATATTGCTGCATACTGTGTGGATGTAGTAAACATACTATTCTTATTCTGCGCCATACAAAAATCGCCCCTCTTACATCATTCGTACATATACTGCCAAAACAGACAGCACCATAGATATACACGCGGCACTAGATACTTCCATGCGAGGTCAGTGGTCATCCATACCCCACATGTGACCAGAGCACCCTTAGCGGGCTGAAGTCACTCTCAGAACTGTTCTACAAATTCAGGCTCGTTCCCCCTCAACACAAACGTGTTACTGTTTCTGGTCTGGACCGGTTTCCCTACTTGCTTTTTTTCTACACCCATCTCCAGACTCTGGTATTACAAGAACAAATATATTTTCACATGGTTCGCACACAGCAGTATCCTACCGACTGCTCACGCAACATAATTCCAAAGATGCAGACTGGGAATTATTTCTCAACAAACACGAAACCTTAGCTCGATGGAGCCTGCTCTAGACCACTGAGCAACTAGAAACTTATCCCGTCTGTGAAGACCTTTACATGAGAACTCGAAACAAATAGAGGAAATAGATAGTTCCACTCATGAATACCAATGTTGGTGATGTAACAGATTCCAAATCATCCCTATAATTTACATGGTCAACTAAGGTGGTTCTCATGTCTAGAGAACCAGCAAACGTTGCCTCCACATTCTAGAAGAACTCACCACAGTCGATATTCTCTCGACTAAATAAAGACGGGAAATGTGAAGAAACAGTAAGCCGAACAATTTACATGGGAGGGAAAAACAGTCCAGTGCAAACACACTTCCATATTCAATCTTCTCAAATTTCCACTTGATCACGAAAACCGTGCATTTGGGGTAGGTGTTAACAGCTGTGCTACATTTACAAGCAGTTTAAGAACACAGAACTAGAGGTTATGTCATGATCGAGTGGATAGATCCGACATAGAAAAATCGATAGAATTGCGAAAAATGATGGGTGAATAGCTATAAATTGACCGAATATACGCCATAATGAGGGGAAGTAGAGGAAGTACTTGCGTATCTTCTGGTTCCCATACACAATTTGTACGTGGGGACGAGTATGCGGCAGCAAGAGGAATCCGAGAAAACGTCGACATGGAAGTGAAGAGAAATGGGGAAGCAGTCGATTTTTTTCTCCATCGAGTCAGCATTATACTGTATGTCTATTGAGGTATCAGTGATACATGCGAGTTGACTACTGTATTAGATGCTTTTCAGGAAGACCGAGAACTATCTGCCACTAAAGTTACATGCATCTGTGTTAAAGGATAACAGAGAGTGGATGAGGTGATCGATTAAGATGGAGCTGTAACGAAGAACAATTTAATGATAGACTGATGATGCATTCTAGAGAGGTGTGAAGTTGCTGCAGGTCAATTTTTCCCGTGTTCTGTCAGGATGCATCAGTCGCATGACATAGCATGCATTCAACTCATATACATCCACATGTTCTGTATGTGGTTTAATGGACTGTCTACTTGCGATCGTTAACGGTCAACCTGTCGGTCATGAGAGCACTTCCATCTCATGTGTGATGAAACGAGCCACATTCCTCTAAACGAACTATGATTTATGTGATGTACTCCATCCCCCTGTCGAATCTTGGATATAAAATCAAGACTTCAGCTTCATAACTAAGTTAGCGATAGGTGCTTGTGAGGCGCTGCAATCCCCGTGTATACATTTGTCTGACAGATGTGCTGTTTACTGATTAGTGACAGAGTGACTAGTAATTTTCGCATGTTGGACGCTGCTGCTATGCGTTTATCTGTTACCTTTAAGAGGCATTCGCCATTACTAACGATCATTTTATATAGGGCTGATACAGGCACAGTATAATTTCCGAACCGTGATCGGATGTGACCAGTGGGCGCTATACATCTCTGGAAAGCTACACTGTACTCGTATCACATAGAGCAAATGTTTTAAGGAAGCATTTTTTTCGTTTTACCGTTCGATAACGTAGGTTATCGTAGAGAAACCAGGAAGAAGGATGTATGTCATCCGCTTGAAATATTTCTTACATTGGAATATTAACAGCGCTAAATTCCATGTGACTGATTGGTCAGAAGTGCAGGCAATCTAGCATTATAGCCCGTTTTAAGTGCGGAACGTTGTCGCCTTAGGAGTGCGTGTGTTTATGTTCTCTCTTACCAATACCTTCCAGGTACCGATCCTAGACTCTAGAAAAATACATTAGAGTAGATAGCTTGGTTGATTTAAGTAAAAATGCGTCGAACTCCATTCGTATGGAGCTCCATCGTGTATAAGAATCATTCGTTTCTTGTCCTTCTTAACCATCTGCAATTACATCACAACACTTCGAAATCTGTTACTATACATCGATAAGGAGCGCTAACCTCATCGACATGGGCGCATCTCGAGCAATCTTGTGCACTTGGACGGGTTAGGACTCGGAAAGCTCCATTCATTCACGAGACGTGGAATGTAGCTGTCTGCTTCTGGTCGGTTGCATACTAATTCAGTAACGGTGTTGCGGGGCTAGTTGGTCAATGGCAGTGTGATGAGGGTCTTTCTGTCTCAGATTTTACCTTAAGAGAGCGAGAAAGCTCTGTGACTCATACACAGAGATATAGATCGTACATTAAGCACTATGTTTGAGGTGTTAGAAATATGTAGAGCGCTGTCTGATATACTTCGATGGTGTATGTGTTCGAGATTTAATACTGAATGGACGTACTGTGCAGTCATCTATCCACGTTTGCAATGATACTCGCAAAGTGGAGAAGGGGTGGTTTAGCTATGATACTGAAACTGGGAAATATGCTGTCACATCATTGGTCGTTGTTGAAATTACTGTAAAATTGCTAAATTTGTTCGCACTATCAACTGTGATGCCTATTATTATAGTACATCGATGGTGTGTTTTCCATCCCATCCGTGCACTGGCACACTGTTGGTTACCACATAATGATTGACTGATATCACTTGTTTCAGTTGGAGAAAGAGTTTTGGTGGATGGACAGCACCTTCTGGGGTGGTTAGCACCGAAACAGTGATTGCATACGTGACTGCAATATGATGAATAAGTCTAAACGGAACTAGAGTCATCAGCTATTCCGTGACTATGACAGATGAGTTTAAATGTATAGCTCGTGAATCACTTTCGGAAAGTGGTTTGGAAACTCTCCACAACGCCGCAAAAACTCCCCCAATTTGCTTACGTTGTAACTCTCTTTTATTTAAAATCATTCAGTGTGTGTGGCATGTTAACGTATCCGCAGTAACAATATGATTTACGCTCTGCGACATCCAAATTTATGCGAGAGGCCACGGATCAGAATGTCTTAATGCCAGTTTAGAACCTGACACAGACCTGGAAGTCATGGCAGAAAAACAAAATGTATGCCAGAGTACGAAGTGTGCTACAGCAGAAAAAAATAATGTTTCAAACAACGAGAGGGTCACAGGGAGCGTCTCTTGCGATTTACTGTATAGTCCACGGGATACGATCATCCTCCTACAGTACAGGTGATGAAACTTCAAACTGGCCTCTTGAGTGGATCAATACCTGTATATTTAATAGGATCGTCCCACACCAGCAGCAACAGCAGTTATAGGTGTAAATTCAGTGGGGGACGAGGTGTTCCATTAGGAATGCTAGGAGGGATGCACGCTGTGCTATTCTGGGAAGCATTGCAAAATACACTCCTGGAAATGGAAAAAAGAACACATTGACACCGGTGTGTCAGACCCACCATACTTGCTCCGGACACTGCGAGAGGGCTGTACAAGCAATGATCACACGCACGGCACAGCGGACACACCAGGAACCGCGGTGTTGGCCGTCGAATGGCGCTAGCTGCGCAGCATTTGTGCACCGCCGCCGTCAGTGTCAGCCAGTTTGCCGTGGCATACGGAGCTCCATCGCAGTCTTTAACACTGGTAGCATGCCGCGACAGCGTGGACGTGAACCGTATGTGCAGTTGACGGACTTTGAGCGAGGGCGTATAGTGGGCATGCGGGAGGCCGGGTGGACGTACCGCCGAATTGCTCAACACGTGGGGCGTGAGGTCTCCACAGTACATCGATGTTGTCGCCAGTGGTCGACCTGGGACCGGACCGCAGCGACGCACGGATGCACGCCAAGACCGTAGGATCCTACGCAGTGCCGTAGGGGACCGCACCGCCACTTCCCAGCAAATTAGGGACACTGTTGCTCCTGGGGTATCGGCGAGGACCATTCGCAACCGTCTCCATGAAGCTGGGCTACGGTCCCGCACACCGTTAGGCCGTCTTCCGCTCACGCCCCAACATCGTGCAGCCCGCCTCCAGTGGTGTCGTGACAGGCGTGAATGGAGGGACGAATGAGACGTGTCGTCTTCAGCGATGAGAGTCGCTTCTGCCTTGGTGCCAATGATGGTCTATGCGTGTTTGGCGCCGTGCAGGTGAGCGCCACAATCAGGACTGCATACGACCGGGGCACACAGGGCCAACACCCGGCATCATGGTGTGGGGAGCGATCTCCTACACTGGCCGTACACCACTGGTGATCGTCGAGGGGACACTGAATAGTGCACGGTACATCCAAACCGTCATCGAACCCATCGTTCTACCATTCCTAGACCGGCAAGGGAACTTGTTGTTCCAACAGGACAATGCACGTCCGCATGTATCCCGTGCCACCCAACGTGCTCTAGAAGGTGTAAGTCAACTACCCTGGCCAGCAAGATCTCCGGATCTGTCTCGTCTCCCATTGAGCATGTTTGGGACTGGATGAAGCGTCGTCTCACGCGGTCTGCACGTCCAGCACGAACGCTGGTCCAACTGAGGCGCCAGGTGGAAATGGCATGGCAAGCCGTTCCAAAGGACTACATCCAGCATCTCTACGATCGTCTCCATGGGAGAATAGCAGCCTGCATTGCTGCGAAAGGTGGATATACACTGTACTAGTGCCGACATTGTGCATGCTCTGTTGCCTGTGTCTATGTGCCTGTGGTTCTGTCAGTGTGATCATGTGATGTATCTGACCCCAGGAATGTGTCAATAAAGTTTCCCCTTCCTGGGACAATGAATTCACGGTGTTCTTATTTCAATTTCCAGGAGTGTATCTGGACCGCACATCGGCTATGTCTCATCATGCAAGAAATGGTGCCTAGGTGAGTTCTATATCGGATGAAGTTAGTGGAGCTTCTATAGTTCTTATTTTTCTCTGTTGGGTGGTAGAGAATAACGATAATAGCATGTTGGGCTGATAGATTGAATGGACATGGATCTGCTTCATAGTGTAGTATCTGTATCTAGTTTGGAGACGCACCACAATGCGCGCATTTCCACCGAATAATCAAAACACAGTCCTGTTGCACTAACTCAAATGTCTCAAACAGCTCTGAGCACTATGGGACTAAACTTCTGAGGTCATCAGTCTCCTAGAACTTAGAACTACGTAAACCTAACTAACCTTCGGAAATCACACACATCCGTGCCCGAGGTAGGATTCGAACCTGCGATCGTAGCGGTCGCGCGGTTCCAGACTTAAGTGCTCAGAACCGATCGGCCACTCCGGCTGGCGCACTGACTCAGCTCATTCTGTTTCTACATGGGTCGCAGAAGATGGTGGATATGGATTTCTCCGATTTCTGCTCAGTTCCGATTGGAATGATCATATGCACTAAGCTGTAGAAATGGGATCAGTTGTAAGATGTGTGGGGGCTGACTAAAACCAGGTTGGAATTTTACTTTAGCAGAGAAAGGTGTCTCGTTTCAAGATATGGGAGTGCCTGAAATATGATTCACTTGTGGCTGTCATCCAACACAGGTATGTGGACTTGATTCCAAATCATAGGCATGATTTCTAGCCAATAGCGTAACACTAGACATCTGAAAAGCTGGTGTACGTTTCTTATGACCTCAATCAGCATACCATCTACTGCTGTTTGTGATCTTCTTAATCAGTCATCGCCTATAACTCAGTGGATATAGCGCAGAACCTCTGACATGGTATCGAGACAGAACACGTTACACATACTGGAGAAACATCTACCTGCAGTGGCGTGTAGGATTCGCAAATACCTGTTACATACCACATCGCTTAGCTGAATCACTTTCAAAATTCAGCAGTTTTATCACGATGTTGCATCGTGGGCTACGTGTAATCGGACTGCTGGTCTGATAATATACACTCCAGTGATCACCGTCTCAGTATTTGTCCGGAAAAGCCACCTCATTCAGAGATAAAGTCATACCTAGATTTATAAAGCAAGTATAGCATTTGACATGGATACTAGTGTGCACCTGTAGAATCAAGACCGCTTGTGACAGTAACATCAGTAGTTGTCGCAATCGTGTTTTTTTAATATCTGGCCGATTACGTCTCTCCTATTAAGACACAGTGGTAGCACTCACGAGAAAAAACTTGTGAGACATATCCACCCATTGCTGATTTTCTGTCAGTATTATTTCACATCGTAGGCAAGCATTTATTGCTGAAGTATTATACTTAATAGTAGTAAAGCTGCGTGATAGGTTCACCTTGAGCACCAGGCTTATAAGGTATATGTTTGTGATTCGACATGTGCAATAAGGAAGGTATGGATTTGATGTGGGATACTGTGACAGCAGAGGGAAAAGTATCTAAAGTGATAATTTTTTTTTCTTTATTGTGATTTTAATATCCCTATAACAGTTAGGCTGGCAGCAGCACAATACGCCGCTCTTCAGCCGAAGATAGTACAATGATAAAACAGAGAAGACACATGAGTTGGAACAAAACAGTGGGGAAAAAAACAATAGACACGTGAACATAAAAAACATGAAGCCGTTCACACTCGATGACAATCCACACTACAAACTGTTGACACGAAGCACAAACACTGAAGATGTCGATGGCACTGGTGAACGATGGAGTGTGACGGTGAACACTGAACACTAAACACGACAGCACACACGAGACACTGATGGCGATGATCTCCGGCGCGCGAATGTCCACTTAGCGTGTGCGAGTCCGGGGACCTGCCAAGAGGGGAAGAAGGGTGAGGTGGGGGAGAGGGGAGAACAAGGATGTCAATGGCTGAGGAGATGGGGGAGGAGGAGAGGGACAGGGAAGGGGAAGCCCGGGGGAGGAGATGGGAGAAATGGAGGAGAGAGGGAAGAGGGAGAGAAGGGAGGGAGGGTGCCCAAAGGAGTAAACACAGGAAGAGGGAGGGAGGATCAAAGTTGGTAGGAGGGGTAGATGGAGGGGAGGAGGGCATCATCAGGGAGAGGGAGCTGGTGGAAGCCACCTTGGGAGAGGATATGGAGGGTGGAGAGATGGAGACTGGGTGGGACGTGGGAATACAGGGCGCGGCAGCGGGGGGGGGGGGGGGGGAGAGGATGGGCGAGACAAGCAGGTGAGGAGGATCGAGTTTGCGGGAGGTGTACAGGATCTGTATCGTTTCAAGGAAAAGGAGGAGGTGGGGGAACAGAATGAGATCGTACAGGATCCGCGTGGGGGAGGGGAGAAGGATGCGATAGGCGAGGCGGAGAGCATGGCGTTCAAGGATTTGAAGGGATTTATAAAAGGTAGGGGGGGGCCGGAGATCCAGGCCAGATGGGCATAACAAAGGATAGGGCGGATGAGGGATTTATAGATGTGGAGGATGGTGGAGGGGTCCACACCCCACATACAGTCGGAAAGGAGCTTGAGGAGACGGAGTCGGGAGCGTGCCTTGGCTTGGATTGTCCGGAGATGGGGAGTCCAGGAGAGTCGGCGGTCGAGGGTGACGCCAAGGTACTTAAGGGTGGGGGTGAGGGCGAGAGGACGGCCATAGATGGTGAGATAGAAATCAAGGAGGCGGAAGGAAGGGGTGGTTTTACCTGCAATGATCGCCTGGGTTTTGGAGGGATTGACCTTGAGAAACCACTGGTTGCACCAAGCGGTGAACCGGTCAAGATGGGATTGGAGAAGGTGTTGGGAGCGCTGCAGGGTGGGGGCAAGGGCAAGGAAGGCGGTGTCATCGGCAAACTGGAGAAGGTGGATGGGGGGTGACGGCGGCGGAATGTCCGCCGTATACAAAAGTACAGAAGGGGGGAGAGGACGGAGCCTTGGGGCACACCGGTGGAGGGAAAAAAGGTGTAGGAATTCGTGTTATGGATGGTGACATAGGAAGGACGGTGGGAGAGAAAGGATCCGATCAGACGGATGTAGTTAATGGGAAGGGCGAAGGTTTGGAGCTTGAAGAGGAGACCGGAATGCCATACGCGGTCATAAGCACGTTCGAGGTACAGGGAGAGGAAGATTGCGGAGCGACGGGAATTAAGCTGTTCGGAAAGTAGATGAGTGAGGTGAAAGAGAAGGTCGCCAAAAGAGAAGGGCGGCTGAAAGCCACACTGGGTAACAGGAAGCAGGCGGTGCTGGCGGAGATGCTGGTGGATGTGTCGGGTGAGGATAGATTCCAGGACCTTGCTGAAGACTGAGGTAAGGCTGATGGGACAGCAGGAGGAGACAGCGGACGGCGGTTTACCAAGTTTAAGGAACATCAGGATACGGGAGGTTATCCACAGGTCGTGGTAGTAGCCGGTGGACAGGACTACATTGTAGAGCCTGGCCGGGGTGGAGAAGAAAGAGACAGGAGCTTCACGAAGGTGACGGTAGGTGACACGATCGTGACCAGGAGCGGTGTTGTGTTTTGTGCAGAGTGTAGCCATGAGATCCTGTGTAGTGATAGGGGCATTGAGTTCCATGTGTGCAATGTTATCCAAGTACTAGAAACCAGGTGCGAGGGGAGGGACAGAGGTGTCAGTTCGATCGCGGACATCCGGTAAGAGGGAGTAATCGAACTGGGGATCATCGGGTATGGAAAAGACATCGGAGAGGTAGGAGGCAAAGTAATTGGCCTTACTAAGGGTGTCAGGGAAGGGGTGATCATCATGGAGAAGAGGATAGTAGGGGGAGGGTTTAGTTCCGGTAAGGCGACAGAAGGCTGACCAGAACTTGGACGAGTTTATAGGTAGGGTAGCATTTAAACGGGTGCATGTCTGTCGCCAGTCCCAGCGTTTCTTAGCTGCGAGCAAATTACGAATGTGTCGCTGGAGTTGCCGGTGGTGTCGGAGTGTGTCCGGGTCACGTGTGTGGAGGAAGGCATGGTAGAGACGGCGGGATTCACTGAGGAGGAGGACGGCCTGTGGGGGTAAGGTAGGATGGTGGGGATGGATGGCGACAGTAGGGACATGGGCCTCCATGGCCTCAGACAAGGTCTGCTGGAGAAAGGAGGCAGCATGGGTTACATCATCAGAGTGGTGGTAGGTGAAGGGGTGGCTATCGACCTGGTTGGAGAGGGTATCCCGGTAGGCATTCCAGTTGGCACGGGAATAGTCATGGACGTACTTTGGGGGAGGGTCATTACGAGGGTCGGGGTGGGGGCGACGACCGTCTGAAACAGTGAAGAGGACAGGGAGATGGTCGCTACCTATAGGCTCCAGGACATCCACCATTATGCGGCCAAGAAGGTTAGGGGAGGAAACGATAACATCGGGAGTGGAGTTGGATTCGGGACGGGTGTGCTGGGGGATGGGGATGAGGTCGCCTTGAAGGGAGGAGAGGAACCGATGCCACCGCCGTAACTGTGTGGCGGAACGACTATTGATGTTGAGGTCGGTGGCGATCACGTAGGAGGAGAAGGTACGGTCAATGTGGGAGAGGAAGTCGAAGGGAATAGGGGCGTTAGGGCGGACATAGATGGTGGCGCGGGTGACGGTAAGGGCGGGGATGAAGAGACTAAGGATCAGGTGTTCGGAGGGGTCGGGAAGGAGAGGTTGGAGCCGAACTGGGATCTGACGGTGGTGACCAATGGCAACTCCGCCATGCGCAATCAGGAGGGGATTATCGGAGTGGTGAAGGAGGTAGGGCGACGTGTGGACGGTGTGGTGGGGTTGGAGGAAGGTTTCATTGAGAAGGAATGTATCCAAGCGGTGAGTGACAAGGGTGTGCAGGAAAAGGTTCTTGTTGGTGGGAAGGAAGCGGATTTTGTTGAAAAGGATACGGTGCTGTCACACCATGACAGGGATTTAGACAAGTGTGTCAAGGCGGGAGAAGGTGAAATGGGCCTGGTTGTTGGAGTAGGTGGCATACATTTTTAAGTGGAAAATGGAACAGGCGGCGAGGGAGACCTGTTGGAAGGTGTGAGGGCGCTGAAAAGGGTGGACGTTTTGTAGGACTATGGTGAGGAACCTGATGATGTCCTCAGCGATAGGGGGGGGGGACGAAGGGAATTGCCAGGAGGGGTGGGGGCATCCAGAGGACGGATAGGGACGGTGAGTTCAGAAGTGGTCGGAGGGGGTCGGGCTTTACACTTTTGGGAGTAGGTGGGATGGGGGAGTTTGCAGGTATTACAGGAGGGAGGGGATTGAAGGTTAGGGCACTGCCGGAGGAAGTGCGCTTGCCTACAATGCGGGCAGGTGGGGGCCTTGCGGCACTCGGCTGATGGGTGTGCGTTATAGCGTAGACATCTCTGGCAGTGCAGGGATTGAGGAGGGGAATGGGAGGAGTCGACCTTATAGTGCTGGTTGAAGAGGAGGGCACCCTCCTTCAGGAGATGGTCAATGGAGGGAGCATCCTCGGAGAAAACCTGCGTAAGGCGGGTGGGGCCGGCCGAGTTGAAAATGCCGCGGACTGCCCGCACCTCCAAAGTGGGATGCGCCTTGAGCTCCGCCAACACCTCCACCTCCGTGATCGTCGGACTGAGCCGAGTGATCATGGCAGTGAGGGTCAGCGGGCGACGCGGGGGTTGGTGTTGGTGGGTGGGAGATTGAGAAGGAGCAAGGGTGATGGAGGCGTTGGGGCCAAAACGGGTGATGGGGAGGCGGGAGAGGATGTCAGTATGGAGGGTGGGGCTGGGGGAGGAGATGAGAATGGAATCCGGAATCCCGTCTGGGCATGAGGAGTGAGATGGGGGCACCAGGGAAGTGTTGGCGGAGGAGGAGGGAGAGATTCCGGGTCTCAAGAAGGGAAGGATCAGAACAGGAGAGGAGATATTTGTATAAAGAGGGGGGAGGAGGATGAGGAGGAGGCGGAGGGAGCAGGGCCAGGCAGGGAGACATCCATGGCATCCTGGGGGCGAAGGAGGATAGGGCGGGGCCTTTTTGGGAGTGGAGGAGGTGGTGGTGCCACTAGGGCGTTTAACGGCGGCAGAAGGGTGGGTGGTGACATGAGGGACAGGAGCTATAGGGAGGTGGTGAGAAGGGGCAGGTCCCGGCATGGACACAGCAGTCGGCGCCGGAGATGGTGATGGTGAAGGCGACGGCGACGGCGACGGTGGTGGCGGTGATGGCAAAGGCAATGGGGAGAGTTGGGCATGGGCAGTGGCCAAACGGGCCACCACCCTAGCTGGAACTGCAGTGAATGGCTGGGGGAGTGGGGGGAAAGGATCAGAGGGAGAAGAGCGGGAGGAAGAAGCTGGAGAGGGGGCGACAAAGAGCGAGGGCAAAGGGAGAGTGAGAAGAGGAGTGATGGAAAGAGGGGGGTGTGACTGGGCACACCATGTAATGGTGGTGGTGGCCGTGGAGGGCGACATGTACACAATGGCAGTGGTGGTAGTAGTGGCAGTGGTGGTGGGGGCTGACATGACGACAGGGATAAACAAAAAAGCATATGATGAAAAGGAGAGGAAAAAAATGGGACAGACAAAGACGGACGAAGACAAAGACGGACGAAGATGAAGACGGACGAAGACGAAGACGGATGAAGACGAAGATGGACGAAGAACAGAGTCCCACACTGCTGGTGTTGGCGACGGCTGGCAGGAATGCCGCAGCTGCTGCTGCTGCTGCTGCAGACGGTGCCGGGGCCACTGCTGCCTCTGGAGGGCTGGCTGGCTGGACTGCTGCTGCTGGAGGGCTGGCTGGCTGGACTGCCGCTGCTGGAGGGCTGGCTGGCTGGACCGCTGCTGCTGGAGGGCTGGCTGGCTGGACCGCTGCTGCTGGCCGGTACTGCTGCTGCTGCTGCTCGGCTGGACCGCTGCTGCTCGGCTGGACCACTGCTGCTTGGCTGGCTGGCTGCCTGGCTGGCACCTGAAACCCTAGCGCTTTGATTAGTGCTGGAATGGCATAATTGAAGGGCGGTATCCTTTCAGAATACCGCCGGAGATGTAAAGTGATAACAATGGTACAGATATTCCTATTTCCAGAGCCACAGCCATCAGCAGGATGTATTTCCGATACTTCGCTCATTGTCGAATGTCATTCAACTGAGACCTCAATCTTAACATTTAATAGTAAGTATAGCGATCAAATATATTTATCTACAGGGTGATCCATTGATCGTGACTGGGGCAAACGTCTCACGAAATAAGCGTCAAACGAAAAAATTACAAAGAACGAAACTTGTCTAGCTTGAAGGGAGAAACCAGATGGTGCTATGGTTGGCCTGCTAGATGGCGATGCCATAGGTCAAGCGGATATTAACTGCGTTTTTTAAAATAGGAGCCCCCATTTTTTATTACATATTCGTGTAGTACGTTAAGAAATATGAATTAGTTGGACCACTTTTTTTGCTTTGTGATAGATGGCGCTGTAATAGTCACAAACATATGGCTCAGAATTTTAGACGGACAGTTGGTAATAGGTAAGTTTTTTAAATTAAAATACAGAACATAGGTACATTTGAACATTTTATTTCGGTTGTTCCTATGTGATACATGTACCCTCATGAACTTATCATTTCTAAGAACGCATGGCGTTACAGCGTAATTACCTGTAAATACCACATTACTGCAATAAATGCAAAACAGTGTCTGTCAACCTCAGTGAATTTGGCAATACATGTAACGACATTCCTCTCAACAGCGAGTAGTTCGCCTTCTGTAATGTTCGCATATGTATTCACAATGCGCTGATGCATGTTGTCAGGTGTTGTCGGTGAATCACAATAGCAAATATCATTCAAATTTCCCCACAGAAAGAAATCCGGGGACGTCAGATCCCGTGAACGTGCAGGCCATGCTGGCTTCGATGACCAATCCACCTGTCATGAAATATGCTATTCAATACCGCTTCAACCACACGCGAGCTATGTGCCGCACATCCATCATGTTGGAAGTACATCGCCATTCTGTCATGCAGTGAAACATCTTGTAGTAACATTGATAGAACATTACATAGGAAATCAGCATACATTGCACCATTTAGATTGCCATCGATAAAATGGGGGCCAATTATCCTTCCTCCCATAATGCCGCACCATACATTAACCCACCAAGGTCGCTGATGTTCTACTTGTCGCAGCCATTGGGGATTTCCTGTTGCCCAATAGTGTATATTATGCCGGTTTACGTTACTGCAGTTGGTGAATGACATTTCGTCGCTAAATAGAATGCGTGCAAAAATTCTGTCATCATCCTGTAATTTCTCTTGTGCCCAGTGGCAGAACTGTAGACGACGTTCAAAGTCATCGCCATGCAATTCATGGCGCATGGAAATATGGTATGGGTGCAATCGATGTTGATGTAGCATTCTCAACACCGACGTTTTTAAGATTCCAGAATCTCGCGCAATTTGTCTGCTACTGATGTGCGGATTAGCTGTGACAGCAGCTAAAACACTTGGGCATCATCTTTTGTTGCAGGTCTGGTTGACGTTTCACATGTGGCTGAACACTTATTGTTTCCTTAAATAACGTAACAATCCGGCAAACGGTCCAGACACTTGGATGATGTCGTCCAGAATACCGAGCAGCGTACATAGCACACGCCCGTTGGGCATTTTGGTCACACTAGCCATACATCAACACGATATCGACCTTTTCCGCACTTGGTAAATGGTCCATTCTAAGATGGGTAATGTATCACGAAGCAAATACCGTCCGCACTGGCGGAATGTTACATGATACCACGTACTTCTACGTTTGTGACTATTACAACCCCATCTATTACAAAGTGAAAAAAGTGGGTCAACTAAAACACTCATATTTCCTTAGGTACTACACGAATATGTAATAAAAATGGGGGTTGCTATTTAAAAAAACGCATTTGATATCCATTTGACCTATGGCAGCGCCATCTAGAGGGCCAACCATAGCGCCATTTGGTTGGAACCCTTCAAGCTAGACGAGTTTCGTTCTTGTAGTTTTTTCGTTTGATGCTTATTTCGTGACATATTTGGCCCGGTCACTATCAATGGACCACCCTGTATATACACTCCTGGAAAATGAAATAAGAACACCGTGAATTCATTGTCCCAGGAAGGGGAAACTTTATTGACACATTCCTGGGGTCAGATACATCACATGATTACACTGACAGAACCACAGGCACATATACGTAGGCAACAGAGCATGCACAATGTCGGCACTAGTACAGTGTATATCCACCTTTCGCAGCAGTGCAGGCTGCTATTCTCCCATGGAGACGATCGTAGAGATGCTGGATGTAGTCCTGTGGAACGGCTTGCCATGCCATTTCCACCTGGCGCCTCAGTTGGACCAGCGTTCGTGCTGGACGTGCAGACCGCGTGAGACGACGCTTCATCCAGTCCCAAACATGCTCAATGGGGGACAGATCCGGAGATCTTGCTGGCCAGGGTAGTTGACTTACACCTTCTAGAGCACGTTGGGTGGCACGGGATACATGCGGACGTGCATTGTCCTGTTGGAACAGCAAGTTCCCTTGCCGGTCTAGGAATGGTAGAACGATGGGTTCGATGACGGTTTGGATGTACCGTGCACTATTCAGTGTCCCCTCGACGATCACCAGTGGTGTACGGCCAGTGTAGGAGATCGCTCCCCACACCATGATGCCGGGTGTTGGCCCTGTGTGCCTCGGTCGTATGCAGTCCTGATTGTGGCGCTCACCTGCACGGCGCCAAACACGCATACGACCATCATTGGCACCAAGGCAGAAGCGACTCTCATCGCTGAAGACGACACGTCTCATTCGTCCCTCCATTCACGCCTGTCGCGACACCACTGGAGGCGGGCTGCACGATGTTGGGGCGTGAGCGGAAGACGGCCTAACGGTGTGCGGGACCGTAGCCCAGCTTCATGGAGACGGTTGCGAATGGTCCTCGCCGATACCCCAGGAGCAACAGTGTCCCTAATTTGCTGGGAAGTGGCGGTGCGGTCCCCTACGGCACTGCATAGGATCCTACGGTCTTGGCGTGCATCCGTGCGTCGCTGCGGTCTGGTCCCAGGTCGACGGGCACGTGCACCTTCCGCCGACCACTGGCGACAACATCGATGTACTATGGAGACCTCACGCCCCACGTGTTGAGCAATTCGGCGGTACGTCCACCCGGCCTCCCGCATGCCCACTATACGCCCTCGCTCAAAGTCCGTCAACTGCACATACGGTTCACGTCCACGCTGTCGCGGCATGCTACCAGTGTTAAAGACTGCGATGGAGCTCCGTATGCCACGGCAAACTGGCTGACACTGACGGCGGCGGTGCACAAATGCTGCGCAGCTAGCGCCATTCGACGGCCAACACCGCGGTTCCTGGTGTGTCCGCTGTGCCGTGCGTGTGATCATTGCTTGTACAGCCCTCTCGCAGTGTCCGGAGCAAGTATGGTGGGTCTGACACACCGGTGTCAATGTGTTCTTTTTTCCATTTCCAGGAGTGTATATGTGACCGGTTTTCTAGGATGATTCCGTGTATGCGTGGCCTGTGGTGGGAATGATTCACATTTCCCATTAACAGTAGGAGCTGTCAAATGAAGAGGACTGTTGAAATGTGGGAATGTAGATGAATTAACCGTGTTGTCCTCTACACGACCGAATAGCAAACTAATACTTAGTGTAGGTTAGATGGAATTTGTGATCAAGTGGAAATTTGAGAAGATTGAATATGGTGATGCATTTGCTCTGGACCGTTTTTCCCTACCATGTAAATTGTTCGGTTAACTGTTTCTTCACATTTCCCATCTTTATTTAGTTGAGAGAATATCGATTGTGGTGTGTGCATCTAGCATGTGGAAGACACGTTTGCCAGTCCTCTAGAAATGAGAACCATCTTAGTTGACCGTGTAAATTATAGGGATGATTTGCAATCCGTTAGGTCACCGACATTGGTATTCGTGAGTAGAAATATCTATTTCATTTGTTTCGAGTTCTCATGTAAAGGTCTCCGCAGACGGGATAAGTTTCTAGTTACTCAGTGGTCTAGAGCAGGCTCCATTTAGCTAAGGTTGTAACACGCCCAGGAGTACAAATGGGTGGGGTACCTTTAAACTGTTTGTCGTTTGGATCGTGCACCCTATCCCGCACCACATACCTGATAATCCCGCGGCTGTCGTATTGTCCTGCTCCACACTGCTGTTGGCTTGACTGAAATTATCTATCGAAATATGCAAGCAGGTTTCGGGGAGCCACTCAACGTTAAAACAGAATACTGTTTGTTCGACGTCTAGTATGAGCATCTGAGACGATTAAATAAAATCGCAGGTTGCACTGTTTACATTCTAATTCATAAGTGTTTATCCCAATTAATGTATGATTACCAGTCCACAATATCACTCAGACGAGCGTACGCGTAACCCACACGACGCAGGTGATTGTTGATGACAACGCTCGTCACACATACACAAATATTTGGTACCAGTCCTCCTTGACAGTAGTAATAAATTTTAACACTGTTCACAAAGTTAAATTTACAGTTCACAGTTCTCAGTTGTACGAGCGTTTGCGTAACCGTCGCAGCGCGGTTGATTGTTGATGATGCGGAACGCGATGATCGAACGCACGTCCTCACACTCGCTACAAGACACTGGCACTTAACTGCACTCTTTTATGGTAACTAATTTCTACTGATTCACATCAGTTCATTCTGGGAGACCGAAAACAGTGCGGGTGATTGATACAGTATGGTACGACACGCAATGAGAGGATACACAAACACGTTATCAGCAGCACTGCTCATTTTTAAATTGCTTCTTGACGCACTTTCCTCTGAATCATTTATTTATTTTATCACTTTACTGTAATAGTACTTGTAGCAACACTTCAACTTCCATACTAACAATGCCTCCCACATGCATAGCTACACACTAGACAACATAACAGTTCCGTGTCCCATGCTTGACTCGACAGATATGGCTGCCGGCAAAGATACTCCACAACTAAGCCAGCGATATGACAATACGCTTACATTCCCGCACAAAAAAGTTTTAGAATTATCGAAGAGAATATCGAAATCTAGATAATTCCCTACTGCAGGAGGTTAAAGAGATTGTGTGAGGGGAGGGGCGGTATACTGCCCCACCCCACGGGCATAGAGCCATTGCCACACTGTGGACCAGACATGAGTTACTCACAATCATGGAAACATAAAGAACAGTTGTCAAATACGCAAAATTTTACATAGTAAAAGAACCCTGCCTACAGTGCAACTTGTATAGCAAAACACAGTTACAATACAGTGGATAAACAAAGAGTTCATACAATAAGACACAAGAATATTAAGTCACTGAAAGGGAATAGTTTACAATTACAAATACTATAGTTTAGATATGATAGGCAGATAGAAAAACACACGTGTTCACTGCTACTCAAAGTAGACAATATCACTGATAACACTATTAGTCAAAAAAACTAAAGAACCTCCATCAGCACTAGGCCATCAAAAAACCAGGAAAAAAATATTTCACTACTCACAACACTGCGTCACAAGGGAGCGTTCTTTGCATTGAAAGGGGTGGGGAGTGACTGAAGCATCTATGCTACACCAATGAGCAGATGTGCAGTATAGTTGTCAGCTCACCACTCTCGCCTCACGGTAATCTGTCCATTGGTGTACATGAAACAGGTTAATGATGCTCTCAGTGTTGCCCAAGCAATGCCTATTCAACTTAATCATAATCTGTTACTACTACAATAAACATTACAATGTTCTATATGAATATGACATAGTAGAGAAAAAATACACTAATAAGAAAAAAAATTATGGATCTCCACTAAGTTAAATTTAGTTATTAAGTGAATGGTACAAAAAATAATAGCAATCATTAAGCAAGAGTAGTAAGAAACTTTTAAATGAAAAACTTTTGGATAGCACAACCTATATACACTAGACACTAGTAATCACTTGAACCATATCACTGTATGGGCAAGAAGAAATGTAATACATATAATCTAGGTTAAACAGATAGAAAGTGAAAAGAAAGAAAAAAATTGCACGTGGCAGTAACACATCCTAGTTAAATCTCACTCGATTAGAGTGTCCTCATAAAACCTCATAATAATCAGAAATTAATATCTGTACTTAAGGACAATAACAGCTGACATGTGCACAGTTCCCCCATGTCACATAGAACAATCACTCATTAATCTTGCTCATTATGGTATGGTTTAATGTTTTCCACATGGTGTTTTCCCTCGTGTCTACCTGACTTCACACGAACCAGTTCAACAGCATTAGGACATTTGATATCAACAATATGATATGGTCCTTGGTATTCATGATGGAACTTCTTAATTTCTTTGTTCAGTTTGCTAGATCGTGTGTGGGTTTTGATTAACACAAGGTCACTGACTCCATACTTAATTGGTCACACAATCTTATCATGTCTCCGCCATTGAACCTCATCACGTAAATGTTCCATGCCCAATTCAATTTTTCTGTCCCACGATTGATCCATAGCGGGAGAATTATTCAAGATATTGGAGAATATACTTTCAGGTGGTTGATTCAGCAGGATTTCACATGGTGCACAACCTGTCATGGCATGAGGTAGGCTATTGATTACACCCTCAAAATCTGTTATATACTCTTTCCATTTGCTATGTTTCCGACTACAATAAGTCGTGCACATGCGGTTAACCTCTTTCATGACTGTCTCAGCTGAATTTGAGGCTGGTCTATATTTGGCTATCAAAACTTGTTCCACACCATTCCTCCGCAACATTTCCTTCCACTCCTTCGCTACAAATTGTGGACCATTGTCTGGTAGCACTTGCCTTGGTTTGCACACCTGCATAAAATACAGGGTGCGTCAAAAAAATGTATACACACTTTGAAGCGTCATAGAAAATTTATTTCCCTTTCTACAATGTTAAACATCTCAAAATGGAAAGCTTAAAGTCCAATTGGAAAAATAAATGTACTTTGCAAATGTGATTAATGTTCAAACTGGTGCCTTCAGCATCAATACATTTCTGAGTACAAGTCACCACTGATACCGTACATCATACCAAAGTGTCCAATGAGATTTCTGTGTACACCTCATCTTTTACTGTGCCTCATAAGAAGAAATCCAGCGGCGTGAGGTCTGGAGAGCGTGCAGGAGACTCTATTGGTCCCCTGCATCCTATCCACTGGCCTGGCACATTGTGATCCAGGTATGCTCGTACGTCCCTATGATAGTGCGGCGGGGCGCCATCTTGTTGGAAATAAAACTCATCATTACCGTATAACATACGAATGGCAGAGAATACGGAGTCAGCAAGCATTGTTAGGTACGTTTCTCCAGTAACAGTACCTTCAAATCGGAAAGGCCCAATGAGTCCCCTTGAAAACAAACCACACCACACATTTACACCAGGCAAATTCACAGCCTTTTCAACTGCAATGTGAGGATTATCTTGAGCCCAGTACACAAAATTGTGTCTATTGACAGTTCCATTGAGTTTGAATTGGGCTGCATCTGACCATATTATGCTACCTATAAATCCCGGTTCACATCTCACCATCTCCTGAACCCATTCACAAAATTCTAACCTTTGATCTGGATCGTCGTCACTTAGCTGTTGCACCAGCCTTGGAATGTACACACGAAACTTGCCTTTTTCAGAATGTGTAGCACACTACTAGCACTTACATTACTCTCACGTGCCCCTTGCCTTGAAGATTTTTGAGGTGAACGCTGAAACAGTGCCAAGACCGCAGTTGTGGAATCATCACTTGTAGCTGTATAAGGTCGCCCTGATCGACCTTTATGCACATCACACACTGTTCCATGAATTTCGAATTTGTCTCTCTGACGTGTAATTGTTAATTAACCTTGAAGGTGGTTCTGTACCATACTCACTTCTCCACTGTCTTCGAACCGCAGCTACATTCTCAAACTTCCAGTACCACTTAATTATCTGCTCACGCGCTTCAAAGCTCAAACGCACATCCGCCATGTTGCAGTTACTTCCTTGTCACTGCTGCCACCTGTTGAAGAAACATAACATTACTTTCTCACAGATATTTAACCTTGTAGAACGGGAAATAAATTGTCGATGACAGTTCAAAGTGTGTATACATTTTTTTGACGCACCGTGTAGTCATTTTCCATTATCGCTGATATTGCCTTACCAGTTGCTTTCCTTAGGGGTAGAACTTTACATATTTTGAACACACTTCTAACACCACCATGAGCTGCGTGAAATTGCTATGGGACTTAGGCAGTGGACCAAGCAAATCAATGGCCACAAACTCTTTGATTCCATCAGGAATTATGGAGTGCATAGGTCCCTGGTGGCTAACAGTAGTTGTCTTAGTCTTCTGGCACACATCACAGGTCTCTAATGTCTTCCTAATCTTCCTGCTCATGCCAAAGAAAATACACTCCTTCCTTAGTTTTTCTAGACATTTGGTTGTGCCAAAGTGGTCATTACTGAAATGCATGTACCACACCAGCTTCTCAACAGCTTGTTCCGGAATGTACAACTTCCAGTCCTGCGACGATTCATCCATATGATGGTATAGAATGTTGTGATGAATTAAATAGTATTTTCTCAATTTATCTTCTCCAGCATACCCGTATCTCACCTTCAAACTCTTCAATGCAGGATCTTCATTTTGCTCACGTTGGATATTCTTAAGTAATTTGGTAACAAATGACTTGTATTGAACGCCCTTTATCAAATTAATACTTAATTCGTGCCCTTGTGGTCCATTAACATTTATATCATCAAGGCCAAGTGGCATCCTCGAAAGTGCATCAGGTATGATGTTTTGGTTCCCAGGTCGGTAGACAACACTAAACTGATATTCTTGTAAGGCAAGCGCCCACCTGGTGAGATGTCTATGGTATAATTTGCCATCAAGTAGAAAGATCAGTGCCTTATGGTTTGCGACTATCTTGGTGCTTCTGCCAGCCAGGTAATATCTGAATTTAGTGAAACCCCACAGGACAGCAAGTGCCTCTCTCTCTGTGACTGTATATTGCCAATCCCATTTAGTCAGAGCCCTGCTTGCAAATGCGATTGTTTTAATATTATCTGAGTCCATTTCATCCAGTTGGTATAAGTGCACTCCTAATCCATAGTCTGAGCTGTCACGAGCCAAGTAAAATTCCTTGCTCAAGTCTGGGTGCGAAAGCAGCTTAGGATCGCACAGCTGTTGCTTTCTTTGGTATTCATCTATTCAATCCCATAACACCTTGTTCTTCAGCAGATTCAACAAATGTGGGTTACTAGGTGACTGACCACTTATAAACTTCCTATACCGTCCACATAAACCAAGGAAACCTCTTAATTGTTTCTTACAGTGTGGCACAGGAAAATCCTTGACCACTTGTAGTTTGTCCTCATCCGGTTTGATCCCATGTGCATTAACGATGTGGCCAAGAAACTTAACCTCACTCCTTCCAAAATCCGATTTCTCCAAATTCACTGTTACTCCTGCTTTCTCAAAGGCCATGAGTACTTCTTCAAGTGTTTTAACATGCTCTCCTCAGTTTGCAGTTGCTGTCAAGATGTCATCAACGTACACAGTGACCTTCTTACTCAACTGCTCGC
Source organism: Schistocerca cancellata (assembly GCF_023864275.1). Lineage (NCBI taxonomy): Eukaryota > Metazoa > Arthropoda > Insecta > Orthoptera > Acrididae > Schistocerca > Schistocerca cancellata. Next base: position 481,196,524 of record NC_064626.1, on the reverse strand, counting down.
CCTGTACCTTATCCAATGCTCTAGCAAAGGCAGATGTGGAAATATTAAGGCCAAATGGTAGTACATGATACTGGTAGCATCTTCCTCCACACAGGAATGCAGTGAAGGGTCTTGAATCCTTATGTAGAGGGACCTGCAAGTACCCCGATCTGAGATCAATACTACTGAATACTCTTGCCCCATGAAACTTTTGAAGTAACTCTTCCAAATTCTCAGGTCTGTCCCTTTCTAGAATAATAATTTTATTCACTGGACGTGCATCCAATACTACTCTGACATCGCCATTCTTCTTTTCCACAGCAAACAATGGGTTGTTATATTGGCTAGTTGACCTTTCTATTACTCCCATTCGCAACATTCTCTCCTTCCACTGCTTCACGCCGGCCGCGGTGGTCTAGCGGTTCTAGACGCTCAGTCCGGACCCGGGGGACTGCTACGGTCGCAGGTTCGAATCCTGCCTCGGGCATGGATGTGTGTGATGTCCTTAGGTTAGTTAGGTTTAAGTAGTTCTAAGTTCTAGGGGACTGATGACCACAGATGTTAAGTCCCATAGTGCTCAGAGCCATTTGAACCATTTTTGAACCACTGCTTCACGTTTCGATTGAGGTATCGCATAAGGCCGTACAAAAAACGGTTCAGGCTCCTTCACTTGTAATTTGCACTCAGCTGTCTTGATTATATCAGGTTCACTTGAAAAAACCTGCATGTACCTTCGCAGGACCATCATCAATTCTTCTTTGGTCTCACAGTCTTGATGCTCTAATAACTGGAGTTTCCGTTTGACAACAGGTTCAATGTCTTACATGCTGATCTTGCCTTCCCATCTCCACTGCTTCTTGCTCAGATCTCCCGAATCTCCTTTCACAGTGCCTTGTGGTGTTAGTTGCAGATCGATATCACAGCATATCTTAGTTGTTCCAACTACTTCTTTGACATTGATCCTCTCTTTAAAGGCAATAACAACTTCCGTTCCTCCTTTCTGCACTTTCACACATCCTTTTCCAAAGTTTAATTGAGCCTTTTGTTCACTTAGCCAATCGACTCCTAAGATCATGGGCAACGCCAACCCAGGCGTGACTAGTGCCAATACATCATAATCTTCATCACCAAGCTTCATTGTGACTAAGATCTGTTCCTTAATAACCTTGCTCTTTGCACCAATGGCACCTGTGATTCATATTCCATGAACAGAAAAATTGGGTATCCTCCTTCCTTGCTCTAACCACTTCGTATAGAGCTTCTGACATACTGCATTGACCTGACTACAAGAATCCACTAAAACATCGATACGAGTACCAAAGATTTCTGCTTCAATGATAGGCTGTATAGCTTCCTCATGGCCTTCACCAACTTCTTGCAATAGGTCTTCCACAATCTCTGTCACATGATCCAGCTTGTGAATAGACATAATAATGGGCCCCTCCATCCTCCATTCCTAATCGGGCCGCACCAGGAACCTCCTCTAGTTTTCCGGTGTTCCTTCCCTATGCTGCCTATCTGGGCTATGATTTGACCTTCGCACCTGGTCATGTGATACAACGTGCCCTGGGGTGACCACCATGGCCACGGAAACTACCGCCATGCCTCCTACCATTATTATTCCAATATCGTCCACCATGTCTATTATTATGGTTTAAATGGGTATCTGTATTGGATTCGTTGTTCCCTGATACTCTATCACCTTCTCTTCCTCCTGTTGCTCGTGAAGCGTACAACATGCCTAATTGTCCTAAGGCTGACTTCATTGCTTCTACGTCATCTCTAGGGATTGCTAACAACTTATCCTGAACTCCTGTCCGTAGTTTACTTATGATCAGGGACACTATTGCTTCAGTCGTGATCGGTTCATCTAAATACGAGTTCCTCTCATAATCATCTTGGAAAAACTTCTTTAAGTTCTGGTCACGCCCTCTCTCAAACCTTCTACTCTGGTATAGCCTGTTACGTACTTCATTTTGCTTCCGCCTCGACCAATATTGTTGCAAAAATTCATTTTAAAATTCAGCAAAGGTTGTACACTTATGTCCTATTCTCATACCCCAGGTACCGCTTCACCATCCAATCTTACTGCAAGGAAGCGTACCTTTCTTTGCTCGTCCCATAATTCAGGTAACACGCCATTAAACTGATCTAAGCAATCTTTAGGATGCCATCTTCCATTTGGTTCGAAGTTCTTAAAATTCCCTATGCCAAGGAAGACCTCATCATTTTGTATACCAATTAAGCCACCTCCAACAATGTCTCCATCACGTAATAGTGATTTCACTTCACTCTTCACCTGCTGACCGACCTGTTCTTTAGTCTTTTCTACCTCACTGTACACCTCTTCTACTCGCCGTGTGTACGCATCCTGGTTTAGTGCAACAGCTGATATCCTGTGTTTTCAGTGTTTCACTTCCTCATCCAGTTGTTCAAAATGCTCATCGTAAGCCCCAACCTTTTTAGTAAGTTCTTCCTTCACTTCTTTGACATCTGACTCTACCTTTTCAAAACATTTAGTGTTGCCTGCAACATTCTCCTCAAACCGAATGCTAAGTTCATCTATCCTTTGATGACTGGACTCAGCCAGTGTCCTTAGAGCCTCATTAGTCTCGTCGATTTTTTTACTGAGTCGTCCGTTTATATGCTCTACCGATCGCGAATATCCTCCCTTAATTGTTTGTTATCGTTCAATAACAGTTTCTGGTTGTCTACTGATCGGTTAATATCTTCCTTTAATTGTTTGTTTTCTTCCTTTAATTGTTTCTGGGTGTCCTGCAATAAGGTTTTGAGCATGTCAACTATGGACAGGTCAGGCCTAAGTTTACACTCATCTCGTCTAGGCGTCTCCATGATTGGTGACGACATTGCATTAGGGCTTCCCGTCTCTGTTCATAGACTACCGTCCTCTACACCAGAATCAGATACTTCACTACTCCTTGTTTCTGTTTTCGTCTCCACCTGATTACTTTCGCCTAATGAGTCTGCTTTCAGCTCTCTGTCTACTGCAGTTGCACCAAGCTCATTAGTTGCCATATTGAACCACAAAGTCACCCAAGCGAGAAATTAACAAGTCACAATAACACTTGTAGTACAGAATGGATGGAAATAACCAGAACCAAACTAGAACGCCGTACACACTGTAATTCGTGCTCAGAAGCGCACATAATGTACAAGATCAAGTAACAGAAGAAAAAGAATTAAATATAAGCTAACGTAAATACAGTTGTGCAGTTGTAATAACTTGTTGATAAAAAACATGTTAGACTACAAAGTAAGCAGAGTCTGGCAGTGACATTACTTTACTGTATGATCGGCAAAGTAAGTAATGTCTTGTACTTTTGGTTATACAAAATAATTTTAGCTGTCACTGTTTGTAGTCACTTAATTATAGAACACAATCTGCACTGCCAGTTAATTACTCTGGTTGCTTCAGTTACATGAGGTAACACTGCGATGGGCGACTTACTTTGCATTGTCTTCTGGCTCAGTAGTCGCGGCTGTTGCGTAGCGCCGACTCAGTTGGCGCCGTCCGGCTGTCAGCACTGCACCCTCTCTGCAAAGCGTGGTAATATTTGCTGCGTCGCTCCGAGGCGCCGCTCACGTCGTATATGGTGATGGCAGCAAAAAAGTTTTCACTTTTGCCCATAGGTGCCACTAGCGTCGTCTTCCGTAATAGCTGCCAGATAACTGTTCCCATTCGCACATAGATGCCGCTAGCATCGTCAAAAGGGCAACACCATGGAGTACGTTTACTTCGTAGCACTATTTCTTTGCACTGTCACGGATAGGACGAGTATATACACTGTGTCACAAGTTCTTTGACGTACACATACCACAGCTCGCGTGACGTCGCTCAATAATGTAAACTAACAATCACTGTTTATACACTAATGGTTCACTCTCCTGATAAATTATACGGCACTTCTTATCCGAAACTGCAGGTCCTGAATACACGTCGCCATGTAACATGCCCGGGACTAAAAATGGGTGGGGTACCTTTAAACTGTTGGTCGTTTCGAGCGTGTGCCCTATCCCGCACCACATACTTGATAATCCCCCGGCGGTCATATTGTACTGCTTCACACTGCTGTTGCCTTGCCTGAAATTATCTATCGAAATACGCAAGCGGGTTTAGGGGAGCCACTCAACGTTAAAACACAACACTGTTCGACTTCTGGTAGGAACAACTTTATTCTGAGACGATTAAAGAAAATCGCAGGTTGCACTGTTTACATTCTAATTCTTAAGTGTTTATCCCAATTAATGTATGATTACCAGTCCACAATATCACTCAGACGAGCGTACGTGTAACCGACACGACGTGGGTGATTGTTGATGATGCGGAACGCGATGATCGAATGCACGTTCTCACGCTCGCTACAAGACACTGGCACTTGACTGCACTCTTTTATGGTAACTAATTTCTACTGATTCGCATCAGTGCATTCTGGAGGACCGAACACAGTGCAGATGATTGATACAGTATTGTACGATTAGCAATGAGAGCATACACAAATATGTTATCAGCAGCACTACTCATTTTTAAATTACTTCTTGACGCACTTTCCTCTAAATCATTTACTTATTTTATCACTTTACTGTAATAGTACTTGTAGCAACACTTTCAACTTCCATACTAACAGTGCCTCTCACATGCATAGCTACACACTACACAACATAACAGTTCCGTGTCCCATGCTTGACTCGACAAATGTGACTGCCCGAAAAAGATACTCCACAACTAAGTCAGCAATATGACAATACGCTTTCAAGGGTTTGTTGAGAAATAATTCCCAGTCTCCATCTTCATAATTATGTTGCATGATTGATCAGTAGGATACTGCTGTGTGCAAACCAAGTGAAAATATATTTGTTCTTGTAATCCCAGAGCCTGAAGATTGGTGTAGAAAAAAAGCAAGCAGGGAAGCAGGTCCGGACCAGAAACAGTAATGCGTTTGTGTTGAAGGGGAACGCGTCTGAATTTGTAGAACAGTTCTGAAGTGACTTTGTCCTGCTGAGAGCGCTCTGGTCATATGTGGGGTGTGGATGACCACCGACCTGGCTTGGAAGTATCTAGTGCTTCGTGTATATCTATGGTGTTGTCTGTTTTGGTGGTATATGTACGAATGATGTAAAAGGGGCGATTTTTGTATGGCACAGAATACGAATTGTATGTTTACTACTGAAGATCGGTTTCACATTCTAATATTCAAGCTCCTGTCCTCAGTGGGAGGTCAGTGTAATATAGTAACAGTCTTTCCGTATTTGACGATATGTAGGGCACACTGCAAGATTTAGTTGTCGGAGCAATATGGCGATCAGTGGAAAATACCTTTTTGCCACTGGAAGTCTCATCTACAGAATTAAAAAGAAAAGGTGGACAGTGCTTCCACATTGATGGCATCAGTAATTTGGAGGGTAAATTCGATAAGAGCCAATCGTAAGCCCCCATTCATTCACCTGACATCGTTTGTGCAGAGATATAGGACTCTCTACATAGCGGTGAGAACGTTTGTGTATGTTGAAATCAGGAAGGTTAATATGAGATGTGTTGGGTGCCACGTTAGGACCGCTAGGAAGATGTAATTCTGAGCTATTTTCGTAAACATTTTCTGTTAGGGCAACAATTTCCGTGCATACAACCTGAGACATCACGAAAACTCCTACAAAACTGCACGTTAAGTATTACTGGGACACTATAAAGTTTACTCGAGTGCAACTTGGTTATTATTTTAGACAGGCATGTGGCTTCAGTGTAACATTGAGAACGTTCCTAGATGCACTTGTGATGGTATGTAGCTATGCACGGAGATGCATCAACTGCATGTCACACATGGCCCATTAGAATCACTAGGGAGAAAGCAGCTTGTGTTATTCTGGAACGGATTTCTGCAGCGTCGCTTGGCAATTAGCTCTTCGTTGGACTGCAGGTAAAGGGAGGGTCCACACCAGCAGTGGGGAACACACTCTCGGACGGACCACCTTGGAGCATCTGCGCTTTGCAAACAGGTCTTTCCTCCTGTCCGGTTGCATTGACAATGGTGCCTAGGTGAACACGTATTTCGAGAGGAATTTCTTTGGTAGCAAGTATGAAAGGGATGTCTCCGCCTCATGCGTGCAGGACCCGAACAGGCATCTGTGCATCACTTCGCGGGGGGTGTCTGTGGATCCCGACTTCTGGGAGCATGTGCGGTAGCCTCCTGTGTGGGCCAATGGACAGAGGATGGCAGGCAGTGTCTGCGTATGTTGTTTGCATGTCTGTTGCATTCTTTTTCAAATAGGTCTGTAGGCTGCACTATGCTTTATATGTACAGTTTATGAGTACTGAGCATGTCTACACATCAGTGTACTGCATTATTTAGGAGGAGTATGCGTATCTGTACTGACATTATTTCGGTAAATTAGGAAATGAGACACTTAAAGTAGTAAAGGAGTTTAGCTATTTGGGGAGCAAAATAACTGATAATGATCGAAGTAGAGAGGATATAAAATGTATACTGGCAATGGCAAGGAAAGCGTTTCTGAAGAAGAGAAATTTGTTAACATCGAGTATAAATTTAAGTGTCAGGAAGTCGTTTCTGAAAGTATTTGTATGGAGTGTAGTGGTGTATGGAAGTGAAACATGGACGATAAATAGTTTAGACAAGAAGAGAATAGAAGCTTTCGGAATGTTGTGCTACAGAAGAATGCTGAAAATTAGATGGGTAGATCACATAACTAATGTGGAGTTATTGAATAGAATTGGGGAGAAGAGGAGTTTGTGGCACAGTTCGACTAGAAGAAGGGATCGGTTGGTAGGACACGTTCTGAGGCTATAAGGGATCAACAATTTAGTACTGGAGGGCAGAGTGGAGGGTAAAAATTCTAGAGGGAGTTCAAGAGATGAATACACTAAGCAGATTCAGAAGGATGTAGGCTGCAGTAGGTACTGGGAGATGAAGAAGCTTGCACAGGATAGAGTAGCATGGAGAGATGCATCAAACCAGTCTCAGGACTGAAGACCACAACAACAACAACAACAACAGTTTCCAAAATTAGTAGTTGTTTGCATGTCTGCAAAGTGTTATTTAGGAGTAGTTTACAGGTGTGTGGGCTGTGTGGCGTGAGCCCAAGCATGTATTTTGTATCAGTAAGATAAATATACTCCATCCCTAAGTAAATTGTTCCAAAATAAATGAAGTACATTCCTTCCTTACTCTCTCCAGCAACCCAGCACACGCTGTCATTTTCTCGCCATTTTCCCTTTCCAGACCACAATCTTGGATTATGTCACAGGAGGGATAACAGCACCCTCTGGTGGCTGTACTGTGTACTAGGTGAGTTGGAGTCTAGATCTCGTGGTGGAGACACTGTCTGCAAAATAAAGACTTATGTTCAGCACAGACAGAGTCGTTTTCCCGCCATTTTCTCCCACCCCAGACCGCCATCTTGGATTATGTCACAGAATGGATGACAGCACCATCTGGTGGCAGTACTGTGTACTGTCGTAGTTGTACTCTGGCCCCTATGGCAACCTCATTGTTTTCCACCATTTCCCCCCACCATTTTGGATTACATCACGGAACAGACGACAGTGCTCTCTGGTGGCAGTACTGTGTACTGGGTCCAGACCTTGTGGTGAACACGCCATCTTGGATAATGGTGCTTGCATCGTCATCTGACATTATGGCCACCATCCTGGATTATGTAACGGAATGGACGACAGTGAACTCTGGTTGTGGTGCTGTGTACTAGACCTGGACAAACAAAGTGCAATCATCTTGGATAACGGTACTTGCATCATCAGCTGATGTCATGGACGCCATCTTGGATTACATCACAGATAAGAGCGCTCTCTGCTGGTGGTACTGTGTACTAGGCCAGTTGGAGTCCAGACCTCGTGGTGAATACACTGGACGGCTGTACTGCACAAAATTGTTTAAATAAATAGTGCATGCGAAATAATAAAGCCTTATGCACAGGACAAGCCCTTTTCCCACCATTTCCTATGATGAGGTGGCGGTCGGATGACCTAGGTTAGTGGTGGTGGTGGTGGTAGTTAGTGTTTAACGTCCCGTCGACAACGAGGTCATTAGAGGCGGAGCGCAAGCTCGGGTTAGGGAAGGATTGGGAAGGAAATCGGCCGTGCCCTTTCAAAGGAACCATCTCGGCATTTGCCTGAAATGATTTAGGGAAATCACGAAAAACCTAAATCAGGATGGCCGGAGACGGGATTGAACCGTCGTCCTCCCGAATGCGAGTGTAGTGTGCTACCACTGCGCCACCTCCCTCGGTCCCTAGGTTAGTGGAGGTAGCCCAAGTGACCTACTTTACTGTCTCTAATTGTTTAAATAAATAGTGCATGTAAAATAATAAAGACTTATGTTCAGCACAGGCCGAGTCCTTTTCCCACCAATCACTAGGAAGAGGTGGTGGTCGGGTGACTTAGGCTAGTGGAGGTAGCCCAAGTGACCTATTTTCCCACCATTTTCTTAGGTGTGTTGCATTGTCCTGATGGAATTTGAACTTCCCACCATTTTCTGTGGGAGGGGGGAGTTTAGATTAGTGGAGGTAGCCCAACTGACTTATCTTCCCGCCAAACTCCGCCATCTTGGACGACGTCATGGTGGCCATCTGGGATGATGACATGCAATTATGCCAAGTCTACACGCCTCCATCTTGGACGACGTCATCACCGCCATCTTGTATACATCTGGAAATAATGGAGAGTGGGGCCATATCTTCCTTGTCCTCCTGCTGACATAACTCTTTATATAAAGCGAAGCTCATCACATTTGTTGTTGTTCCTGCGTCTAAAATCACAGTAGTCGGAGTACTGACTATCTTAGAATGGACCGCAGCTTGCATCACGGATTTACCCACCTGACTAGACTTTCAGCTCAGCACACAATTCATTGCTCATATCCTGGCTTATATCCCTGCAACAAGTTTATATCATCCATAGAGGGGCCTTCACTTTACTCCCTGACCACTGCCGGAAAGCACAGGGTACTTGACTTCAGTTTAAAGGTGTAGATGGGCCAGGTTGGTTATTGTCTACCATTTTCACATTTCTTACTATTTGATCTTGATGCTATTGCAGCATGTGACCGACTTATCCCTGCATGTTACTGTGCTCAGAATTATTATTGTATTGACTGTCTCTAGCAGCTGGCCCCCAACTCCAATTACGTTGACTTACCTGTTGGTCTGGCCACTATCGGAATTGTATCTACATATTTTTGACTGCTGGAAGTTGGGATTATTGTTCCCTATGACGTCTCCGCGTCCTTTCCTGTTACCACCTTGTTGGTTGTTGTCGTATCCGTTCACATTTGGATTGTGATACGCAACAATATTTTTGGTTGCCTATAACCACCACTGCCGTTTTTACTATTGTTGTTACGGTAATCGTTCCGCTTTTAATTCCCATTACAATCACTATTTCTTTTATTATTTCCCACGTGTGGCGGAGAATAACTACCGGTATTTGTGTCATTCTTATTTCAATCTTCCTGTTTAAGATCGAGAGAATCTACACTGGCTAGAAATTTTTCTAAATCGTCTTCAGAGACGTTTACCAGCTGTTCCCTCGCTGGGATAAGTAGTTTCGGTTTAAGGATACGTAATACTTCTTTTGTGGCCATGGTTTCTTCCCAATAACGAGTTTTGCTGATGTAGTTTTCAAAGAGTTTATAAATGCTACAGTTTTGAGTTATACAATGTGGGATTGTACACCTCCTGGCTCAATCGTTCTTGGATGTGCGGGCTTCAACATTTGGCTAAGAATACATTCTCAAACTGTTCTAAGGTTGAACAGCTGTCTGCCGTCTCTATAGCCCACAGTGCCACTTCATAGACATTGTGCAAAGTTACAAACTGTACCTTCTGACGTTCTGTCCAGACTTTGGGCAGAATATGTCTAAAACTCTTGAAAAAAGTAACGGGATGTGTAGTCTTTTTCTCACTGAGAAGGTCTGAAGTTGCCTATGTTTGATAATGCTTTCATGTAATTTGATCTCTGTGTAGTTGGTTTTTGTTCCTCAGCTACAACTACTTCCCTCTCGGGAGCCGGACTGTAGTTCTTCCGATCCAGGAAAGCTATCGGTTTGTAACAGCTTCAGTTCCCTTATCTTTTACGATCTTGCATCATATTTTGATCACTATCCTGCACATTACATTCCTTTCGTTCTAGACGTGCATTACGTCCTTTAATTTCATTTTTCCACTGTGGAAGTTCCTCATCTAACGTTTGTTGGACCTGGTTTAATTCGGTTCCTAATTTGGTTGTAGTTTCACCACTACTGAACGTAGCTTCAATAGTGACTCTTTGTATTACCGCTTGTACTTCAGTGGTCACGTGTTCTCTAATCTTAATCAACGTCTTTCTTTGCTAACCACTGACTTATTTCAGTTCCTATTTTCTCAGTTTGAGCTTTCATGTGCTCTCCTACCTGCTCAGTTTGCTGTAGGGGAAACTAGTTTAATCTGCCAGTAATGTCCTCTACTTCAGTATCCAGGACATTTAGTGCTTCCTGACACTTTTGTACCTCATTCATCACCTTGATTACTGCATTACATAGCCCACGATAGGTTCCTTCATAGCAGTCACGTCAGTTGATATGTTCCTGGCTGTTCATCCAGCTTTTGTAATAAAGCTTCATTTAATTGACAGGTGATGTTTTCATTTTGTAATTTTTCTATAGCCTCCCTAACTTCGCACCACATTCTTTTTCATTCAGAGCTAATCTCTCTTCTCATTCCCTCTCCTCAAGGGCTAACGTTTCATTCATTTGCTTATCGCAATGCTCTAGGTGTTGACTTAACTTTGCTAAAAGAGCTTCTTCACGTTCCTTTTCTCTGAGTTCTAATTTCCGAAAAAATAGTGTGAAGATATCATCACCCTGCATTCGTGCCGGTGGTGGTTTAACTATTATTGGATTTAACGTTGCTTTCTCAGAAGTTGATGCTACTGATTTAGTATCATCCGCTAACGTATTGGTTTCGGACTCGCTGCTCCGATTGCATTCCTATCATGTTTTCTTGGAAAAAGGGTTCGGATAGTTCACTGGTTTTACTGTGTAATCCTCGTAAATTACCTAAAGATTCGGAATCAGACATTTCTATATCCTTTCTCGATTGCTGACGTGATCTAACATGCTTCAAAATGCTAAGATATACAAAATGTATCATGTAGCGTGTAAATCCATAGTCAGTTGTCGAGTCATCTGTCATTTGACTGCGAGCGAGAATAGCTACTTTCGCAGGGGAAATGTAACTCAGGCTTACACGGTCTATTGCTGTTATAACCTCAAGGTACATACACTACTGGCCATTAAATTGCTACACCAAGAAGAAATGCAGATGATATACGGGTATTCATTGGACAAATATATTATACTAGAACTGATGTGTGATTACATTTTCACGCAATTTGGGTGCATAGATCCTGAGAAATCAATACCCAGAACAACCACCACTGGCCGTAATAACGGCCTTGATACGCCTGTGCATTCAGTCAACCAGAGCTTGGGTGGCATGTACAGGTACAGCTGCTCATGCAGCTTCAACACGATACCACAGTTCATCATGAGTAGTGACTGGCGTATTGTGACGAGCCAGTTGCTTGGCCACCGTTGACCAGACGTTTTAATTGGTGAGAGATCTGGAGAATGTGCTAACCAGGGCAGCAGTCAAACATTTTCTGTATCTCGAAAGGTCTGTACAGGACCTGCAACATGCGGTCGTGCATTATCCTGCTGAAATGTGGGGTTTCGCAGTGATCGAATGGAGGGTAGAGCTACGTGTCGTAACACATCTGAAATGTAACGTCCACTGTTCAAAGTGCCGTCAATGCGAACAAGAGGTGACCGAGACGTGTAACCAATGGCCCCCATACCATCACGCCAGGTGATACGCCAGTAGGGCGATGACGAATACATGCTTCCAATGCGCGTTCACTGTGATGTCGCCAAACATGGATGCGACCATCATGATGCTGTAAACAGAACCTGGATTAATCCGAAAAAATGACGTTTTGCCATTCGTGCGCCCAGGTTCGTCGTTGAGTACACCATCGCAGGTGCTCCTGTCTGTGATGCAGCGTCAAGGGTAACTACAACCATGGTCTCTGAGCTGATAGTCCATGCTGCTGCGAACGTCGTCGAACTGTTCGTGCAGATGGTTGTTGTCTTGCAAACGTCCCCGTCTGTTGACTCAGGGATCGAGACGTGGCTGAACGATCCGTTACAGCCATGCGGATAAGATGCCTGTCATCTCGACTGCTAGTGATACGAGGCCGTTGGGATCCAGCACGGCGTTCCGTATTACCCTCCCGAACCCACCGATTCCATATTCTGCTAAAGTCATTGGATCTCGAACAATGCGAGCAGCAATGTCGCGATACGATAAACCGTAATCGCGATAGGCTACAATCCGACCTTTATCAAAGTCGGAAACGTGATGGTACACATTTCTCCTCCTTACACGAGGCATCACAACAATGTTTCACCAGGTAACGACGGTCAAAAAAATGGCTCTGAGGACTATGGGACTTAACTGCTGTGGTCATCAGTCCCCTAGAACTTAGAACTACTTAAACCTAACTAACCTAAGGACATCACACACACCCATGCCCGAGGCAGGATTCGAACCTGCGACCATAGCGGTCGCGCGGTTCCAGACTGTAGCGGCTAGAACCGCTAGGCCACTTAAACCGGCCAACGCCGTTGCTGTTTCTGAATGAGAAATCGTTTGGAAACTTTCCTCATGTCAGCACGTTGCAGGTGTCGCCACCGGCGCCAAGCTTGTGTGAATGCTCTGAAAAGCTAATCATTTGCATATCACAGCATCTTCTTCCTGTCGGTTAAATTTCGCATCTGTAGCACGTCATCTTCGTGGTGTAGCAATTTTAATGGCCAGTAGTGTACATACAACAAATGAAAATATACCGTGGGCTATCACAGTAACTTTCTGCAGTATCACCACAAAAACCGTAGGAACACCCCCTAGTGCCTTACCTCCTTTAAGTGCAGGAATAGGTCCTGGTTGTTTGTAATTTAGTCTTGTCCAGTAACATTTAGTTCCTTGTGGTACAACTTCTCTCATCAGTGCAAGGAAGGCTTCTCATTAGTTTTCCATCCAAGCATAAGTCCATGAGCATATGTAAAAAATATGCACAAATTAATTTCAACTGCGATATAATACAATAAATCAATGTATTTTCTTTTCTGTTCTTTCTATTGGGCCATGCATTGGGCGCCAATTATCATGAATTATATTTCTATTTTTTGTTTAAAATACACTCCTGGAAATTGAAATAAGAACACCGTGAATTCATTGTCCCAGGAAGGGGAAACTTTATTGACACATTCCTGGGGTCAGATACATCACATGATCACACTGACAGAACCACAGGCACATAGACACAGGCAACAGAGCATGCACAATGTCGGCACTAGTAAAGTGTATATCCACCTTTCGCAGCAATGCAGGCTGCTATTCTCCCATGGAGACGATCGTAGAGATGCTGGTTGTAGCCCTGTGGAACGGCTTGCCATGCCATTTCCACCTGGCGCCTCAGTTGGACCAGCGTTCGTGCTGGACGTGCAGACCGCGTGAGACGACGCTTCATCCAGTCCCAAACATGCTCAATGGGGGACAGATCCAGAGATCTTGCTGGCCAGGGTAGTTGACTTACACCTTCTAGAGCACGTTGGGTGGCACGGGATACATGCGGACGTGCATTGTCCTGTTGGAACAGCACGTTCCCTTGCCGGTCTAGGAATGGTAGAACGATGGGTTCGATGACGGTTTGGATGTACCGTGCACTATTCAGTGTCCCCTCGACGATCACCAGTGGTGTACGGCCAGTGTAGGAGATCGCTCCCCACACCATGATGCCGGGTGTTGGCCCTGTGTGCCTCGGTCGTATGCAGTCCTGATTGTGGCGCTCACCTGCACGGCGCCAAACATGCATACGACCATCATTGGCACCAAGGCAGAAGCGACTCTCATCGCTGAAGACGACACGTCTCCATTCGTCCCTCCATTCACGCCTGTCGCGACACCACTGGAGGCGGGCTGCACGATGTTGGGGCGTGAGCGGAAGACGGCCTAACGGTGTGCGGGACCGTAGCCCAGCTTCATGGAGACGGTTGCGAATGGTCCTCGCCGATACCCCAGGAGCAACAGTGTCCCTAATTTGCTGGGAAGTGGCGGTGCGGTCCCCTACAGCACTGCGTAGGATCCTACGGTCTTGGCGTGCATCCGTGCGTCGCTGCGGTCCGGTCCCAGGTCGACGGGCACGTGCACCTTCCGCCGACCACTGGCGACAACATCGATGTACTGTGGAGACCTCACGCCCCACGTGTTGAGCAATTCGGCGGTACGTCCACCCGGCCTCCCGCATGCCCACTATACGCCCTCGCTCAAAGTCCGTCAACTGCACATACGGTTCACGTCCATGCTGTCGCGGCATGCTACCAGTGTTAAAGACTGCGATGGAGCTCCGTATGCCACGGCAAACTGGCTGACACTGACGGCGGCGGTGCACAAATGCTGCGCAGATAGCGCCATTCGACGGCCGACACCGCGGTTCCTGGTGTGTCCGCTGTGCCGTGCGTGTGATCATTGCTTGTACAGCCCTCTCGCAGTGTCCGGAGCAAGTATGGTGGGTCTGACACATCGGTGTCAATGTGTTCTTTTTTCCATTTCCAGGAGTGTATATATACTAAATAGAAAATATGATATGCTGCGCTTTTATTAAAAATTAATTTATTACTATTTATTAAAAATAAATAGACTTAGCTAAGAAAGATTTTAAAATTCCACTGTTTTACATGCTTGTGCAGCTGCGAAGCAAGTTTTCCTTTGTTCTCTTCCAACAAATTAAACAACAAAGGTGTGTTATTACTGCTTTGTCCAGTGGGGAAAAACCATCTGATTGTTGTAACTTTAGTAGTGGGCAATATATTGTTGTTGTTTTTGTTGAAAAATAAGATTCCTTTAAAGTGAGGTGAGACAGAAGAATATACTGAAAGCTCTGTCTCCTGTACCAAAATGTGCTGGTTGGGTAGCAAGTAAGAGCAGTAACACTATAATACTCCATGAAGAAGGTTACACTCAGTGCTGTGTTTCTGAGGGTATTCTCAGGGATGCATCTCCTTTAACTTCTTAAATACTCTAGAGGAAGGAAGAGCTACATTTTATCATATTAAAAGATACAAAAATCATACACCAATTACATTATTAGCAAAAGCAGGCAATGATATTAGATGTCATCTATGTTTGGGTCATTTATAAATTGTACATTGGTATTCCTTTTAGGTGTCCCCACAATTAATCTTACAGCTTTTTCGTAATCTGATTGGAATGTCGACCTGAACGACATTACTGAATTCGTTCTCATGTGAATGTTAAGAGCCACAGAAATAAATAATACTCAAAAGTTCGTCAGATTTTAAAATATATTTTGTGGACTGCTTTTGTTGTTATGCAGTGATGTTTAATGTCGTTTGTTCACTTCTGTATTTGATGTTGTAAATGTTAAGGGAAAGTGTTAAATTCTATTAGAGTTTCAATGTCTAAACTAATCGTACACTTACAAAAATATTAAGTTATTTGAGGGTGATGATGAAAATGACAGAAGTAAAGAAGGTAAGGAAAAGAGTGGAAATGAAACTGCATGTGCTGAACATGTGACATTCACATGGAGTCCTGCTTACGTAAATAGTGTTGATTGTGATCATCCTGACTGTTGGACTACAGAACAAAAAGTTTTCTGTAAGAAAATGAGTTGTTGATAGTAAGAAAAAATAAACTGTGGTACAAAAACTGTAAGAAAGTTGGGAGACTAGGGCCAGAAAGCAGTAAATAAGAAATGAATACTTCACAACAGTGGTCGGCAATGTCGGTGTCATGATTTGGAGAAAGTAAAATAGACCAGATGGCATCTCTCTGAAAGAAAATCTTTTAACACAAAGGATATTCATCGCATAAATTTGCTTTTAAAATATTATTTAAAGTGGGTGAAAAATCTCTGGAATTTTCCTGTGTTAAAACACTAGTGAATGACAAGTCAGTAACAGCTATGTTTTCAGAATGGTCTACAGAGTTGCCAAAAGGATTCAATCATTAAACGATTCTGAGTCAAAAAGTGACATTCAGGAATTAAATGGAGTGGGCATGGGTCATATTTTTCATTCCAGAAAGGAAGGAAGATTAGGGTTGATATCAAGGTAATTAGAGACTATCTTTATTCCAAGTTTGCTTATGTCAACATATTAAGTCATACTGCAGCAGAAGCGAAAGCCATATTCATCAATAATATAACTGAGTCACACAGCAAAATTTCCTTGATACTTTTTTGAAATTCAATAACCAGCCAATTATCTTCATTGATTACTTATGTTCTAAGAATGATACCTGGTACAATGGTTCAAGCTAATATTTACCTTGATTTCCTTAAAATAGAATACATGGTAGTTGAAGGTATGGATGATTTAAACACAAAAGGTTTCCACCAAGAGTTTCTGAATGAAAATTTAATTTATGTTGCTGATGGAGCATCAGTTATATTGGGGAAAAAGAAAGGCACAGCTGCAGTGCAGAACCATGCTTTCTAACAAATTTTAAGTTGGCACAGTACCAATCATAAGCTAGAGCTATCTGTTGGTGATATCAAAAGGAAAGGATTTCCTTAAGAAATCAATCATTTTAATTCTTTCCTTGATACGCTGTACACCCTCCACCATCATTTGCCCAAAAGTGCCAGGGAACTAAGGAGACATACAGAACAATTTGAAATTCAGATTCTTAAAACTGGCTTAGTCTTGGATCCTCAGTGTGTTGCCTGTAGCTTTAGAAGTGTTTCAGCAATTTGGAGAAATTATGAGACCTAGTTCAATTGTTTTATTAATGCTAAGAGTGATATGATCAGAGACAGCACTGACAGAAAACTTCATGAAGGACTTCTAAACAAAATAACAAGTATTGACCTCATCTAGGATCTGGGTTTAATGTGTCATGCACTACAGGAGTTGTCTGACCTCAGTTTAGAGCTCCAGGGTCTTGATATCACTCTTTGTATTCTCCCAAAAATAAAATAAAATAATAAATAAAAACACAGCTCAGAGTGTTTGAAGAGAGAAAGGTAAACAGAGGTCCATATGATTAGAAAGCTCTCAAATCGAAGTAGCATTCATAGTTCAAGGAGCCTTCTCTTCAGAAAGGTAATAAAAAGAGGTGTAATGCTCTAGCCCTAATTCCACTGACCCAACTTCATTTTATGAAAGGTTATGCAAACAAATAGAAGATATTTTTAGGTGATGAAGATGATATTTCTCCATGCACTAGAGTACTGGGTACTTCTTACTGGTCTGACAATCTTGCAGTAACTTTTAGTAAGGAAGAAAAAAAAACAATCAAAAAAATATCAAAGGTTCAGATTAACTAGAAGAAAACCAATGCCCAGCTTCTCTACTGCCTCTGATAAACACAACTAGCTACAAACGAACATCCATAAGTAAATGTGAGAGGAAATCTTCTCAAATGAACCTAGTTTTAACCCCATGAAGAGCGTCACCATATCTCAAGATTGTTGGCAAATTGATGTTCATCAAATTACTAGGACCTCCATTATAGCTGTTCAACCCAACTCTTTATGCAGAAGTCTGTTTCCTGAAGGGAAGACACCAGGCTACAGACAGCAAAAGTAAGGAGTGAAAACAGGAGAAATGTGATAGTTACATTCTCAAGCCAATCTGAAACCTGTTTCAAACCTCCAAGTTCATCTGCTAGGTACCCCTTTCAACCTTGCTTTTAGATATTATGTGTAAATCTGAAACATTTGCTTACTTTGAGGTAATATTACAAGTATGTTATAATTTTTTACAGCAGTGCTCTGAAAACCTTAGGTATCCACAATGAATCACTCAGAGAACAACCTAACTTTTTTCTAGAAAACAGAAATAGCAAAAAGGCGTTACAAAGTCAGGTGTGAGGGAAGTATGCAAGCATTATGAAGAAACTGGCCCAACCAAAACCAATGAGTGGTCAATGACTTGAAAAGTAAAATTTTGTCAGTTGATCTGACTGAAAACCCTAAGAGGTTTTGGTCTTACATAAAATCAGCAAGCAGATCGAATTCATACATTCGGTCATGAAGTGACCATACAGGCACCAAAACGTAAGATAACAGGTACAAGGCCGAAAACTGAATTCGTTCTTCTGAAATTTTTCATCGTGGAACATTGTAATGCAGTCCTTCCTTTCAATCTTCGTATGGACGTCAAAATGGCAGATATGGGATAACCGACCACAGAACAGTAAAGCAACTGCAATCCCTATGGACCAGACGAGATACCTGTAAGATTCTACAAAGACTATGACTATGCAAAAGAACTTGCTCCTGCTCTAGCAGCACTTTGTCGTAGTTCGCTGGAGCAACGAAGGCTACTTAGTGGTTGGAAAAAAATGCAGGTGATTGCCATTTTCAAGGATTGTACGACAGATGCACATAATTATAGGCCTTTATCGCTGATTTCAATCTGTTGTAGAGTTGTGGAACATGCTTTATGCTCAAGAATTATGACGTTTTTAGATAATGAAAATCTCCTCTATAAAAATGAACATGGACTTCTACAACAGAGATCTTGCAAAACTCAGCTCGCTCTGTTCCTCCATAAGATCCATAGCACTAAAGATAACAGCGCAACAGCCTTGTTCCTTGACTTCAGGAAGGCATATGACACCATTCTGCCCTGCTGTCTAGTGAAAAAAATACGAACTTTGCGAGTATTGGACCAGTCTTGTGACTGGATTCAGGGCTTCCTTGCTGATGGAACTCAACACATCGCTCTTAGCAGAACAAAATCTACAAATGCTAAGGTAATTTCCAGAGTACCCCAAGGAAGTGTGATAGGACCATTACTGTTCACAATGTATCTAAATGATCTACCAGAAAGCTCTTTAAGAATGTTCACAGATGATGTGGTTGTCTATAAGAAAGTAGCAGTGCTAGAAGACAGTGTCTATTTGAAAATGACCTACAGAATATTGATGAATGGTACAGTCTCTTGAATATAAACAAATGTAACATATTGCACCTACATAGGAAAATGGAGGGGGGAGGGGGGTTGGGGTTGTTTGGGGGACGAGACCAACCAGGAAAGTCATCAGTCTCAATGGGTAAGGGAAGGATGAGGAAGGAAGTCGGCCGTGCCCTTTCAAAGGAACCATCCTGGCACTTGCCTGGACCGATTTAGGGAAATAACGGAAAACCTAAATCAGAATGGCCAGCCGCGAGATTGAACCGTCGTCCTCCCGAATGCGAGTCCAGTGTGCTAACCACTGCGCCACCTCAGGAAGATAAAAGCCACTTTTGTACAACTACAGTATTGGTGAGTAACTGCTGTAAACATATATATCATAAAATATCTACGCATAACCATGCAGAGCGATCTTAAGTGGAATGACAACACAAAACAAAAAGTAGGAAAAGCAGACGCCAGACTGAGATTCTTAGGAGCGATCTCAAGGAAATGGTACTGATCTGCGAAAGAAGTGGGTTACAAGGCGCTTGTTCACCTTATTCTTGACTACTATTCATCAATATGGGGCCCTTAGCAGGTACAACTGATAGAAGAGATAGAAAGATAGAAGAGATCTAGCGAAGAGCGGCGCGTTTCGTCACAGGGTCGTTCAATTGGCGCGCGAGCGTTACAGTGATGTTCAACGATTTACAGTGGCGGTCGCTACAAGAGACATATTGTGCTTTATGGAGAGTTTTAGTTTTGTAATTTCGAGAGAGTACTTTCCAGATAGAGTCAGACAACATATTACTTCCTCCCACATACATCTCGCGAAATGACCACGATGAAAAAATTCGAGAAATAAGAGCTAATACAGAGGCTTACAGAAAATCATTCTGTCCACGCGCCATTCAAGGAAGGAGACATCAGTTAGTGGTAACAGAAGTATTCTCCGCCACATACCGTCTGTTGGCTTGCAGAATATTGATGTAGATAAAGATTCCAAGAGCCAGTAGAAAAACAGTATTGACTGACCAAGAGAGTTGTAGAAACTGCAGCTGCCTTTATCTGTAAGATCGTGCCGTGCCACAAAAGACGTAAATGGCATCTTGAAAACTTCAGGTGACGAAGTTTCTGATCGAAGGATTAGGTAAGAACTTTCTGAAACTGGCTTGTTAGCGAAGACTCCGAGAAGGAATAAGATGCAGAGGCTGAAATGCATGTAACAGGCATTTGCACTCTTGAGTGGAGTCGAGAAGACTGAGCTAGAATAATTTGGCGTGGCAACTAAGAACTTTACGGTCGCGCCTGAGAAATCATGGTTTCACGACAGAATCCGAGTAACAAGAGGCATCTTCAAGAGGCCACCTTCAATTCATGGTTCAGAGTGATCAAATCAGAAGAGGTCTGGTTTCTGGTAGACTTAATGCTACACAGAATTGAGGCAGTGATTAAATCGAATAGATAGCCCATGAAGTACTTAAAAACATCGCGGTATCTTTTGTACCATATAATTTTTAACTTTTTAAAACTGTAGGATGGTAGGTATTTTCTTTTATATTTTAACTCAAATTTTCAAACAATAGACATGAAGATACACTCCCTGAAAATTTGTAATAACTTCTAATGTATAATTCAACTAAAAGAAAGTCCCGAATGAAATACTCAGTGAATCCATACAAAGTCCTCAGTATTAAATGCCATTGCTATGTAGTTTATTTTATTTATTTGTTTATTCATCCATAGACAGATGTCTTTGTATCAATATCATCACCACACATGCACATTATATATATATATATATATATATATATATATATATATATATATATATATATATATATATATATATATATAATGTGTGTGTACATATACATATATATATATATACATATATATATATACATATATATATATATGTGTGTGTGTGTGTGTGTGTGTGTGTGTGTGTAACTTATCGCTGAATTAAATAATACAGCAAGAGCCTGCTTCAAACAAGAGAAATGTATCATAAGACTCCTCTGTTAATACACCTTGGATTTTGTGGAATAAATTACAAACTACAGTGTGTTGTGTTGCTTAAAGCATACTCCATCCTCTTTGTCTACTTTATAATTGGTCAGCCTCGTTATTTATTTGTAATTATTTTATGTTTTGTGAGATCTTTAATGGAGAAAAGACTATTTTTAGTAAATATTCTTTAAGTCATGTTTTCAATTTAAGGAGTGTTTTATGTTTTCCATTTATTTTGGTAGTTTATTATATATCTTGACTCGTTAGTAAAACATAGTGATCTCATTCTTTACACTATTCATTCATCTAGGTACAATTGATTCCTGTATCTGATTTCATGATCATGTATGGGTCTGTTTGCTGCATATTGCTCAATGTTTTTTCGGTATTAAAACTGCAGTCTGAAATATGTATTCACTTAAAACTGTCAGAATACCTCCCTTTATGAATAGCACAATGCAGTTGGCACTTTTGTGACTGTTGTTTATTATTCCGATGACTCGTTTTTGAAATTTTCCACATTCTGAGCATTTGCACCCCAGAATACTAAGCCATAAATGATGATAGAATGTATGTGTGCATAGTATGTTGCTTTCAGGTATGAGATAGTACACATTGTGGTTGATATTCGTAAGGCAGAGTTTTTTGTACTATTTCTTTTTTTAAGTACTTTGAAACATACATCCCATTTTAATTGCTGATGAACACACATACCTAAAAATTTTGTGCCAGCAACACACTCTATGGTTTTGTTATATACATTAAGTTTTGTTGTATTGGATTTTTTATTTATGCAGAAGTTCATGTTATTAGTCTTTTCCACATAACGAATTATTTTGTTATTATTTGACCATTTGCTGCTCACCGCAAGTGCCTATCCATCTATTACTTTCAACAATTTTGTGTCCTATCTCTAATCATTATATTGTTGTCATTGGCAAACAACACACTTCCTCCTTGCTTGACCTACATTGGGAAGTCATTGATGTAATTGAGAAACGGTATTGGGAATAACACATTCCCTTGAGAGACTCCAAAGTTCAAATATTCTTGTTCTGAAAAATGTCTCACTGATTGAGGTGGCGGAATGGTTAGCACACTGGACTGCTTTCAGGAGGACGATGTTTCAAACCTGCCTCCAGTGACCCTGATTTTGGTTTTCTGTTATTTCCCTAAATCGATTAATGCAAGTGCCTGCATGGTTCCTTTGAAAGGGCACAGTCAACTTCCTTCCCCATCCTTCCATAATCTGAAGAGATCGATTTCCTTGCTGTTCGGTCCCCTCCCCCACCCCAATCAACCAACCAAAAATGTTTCACCATATAATTTGACTCACTGAAATTTGGGCTATATTTACCTCCTCACTCCGTCTTCTAGGTAAGACCTAGACCATTGACTTACCACTCCCCTATTCCTAGTGCTTCAAGTTTATCTAGAAGTATTTCGTGATGAACTGTGTGAAATGCTTTATTGAGTTCTAGGAAAATGCCTGTTACTTATTCTCGTTTATATAGAGGTCTTAAAAATATTTTTGGAAATTTTACTGTAGTAGTTTCTTTTCCTTTCTAGACCCAAAACCATATTGTTCTTTGCACTGAAGTTGGTATTCATCTAAATAATCCAAGTCTGTTCTTCATAAGAGTATCTGTTATATTTGAAAAGGAAGGCAATAATACCACTAGTCTGCAATTCTCTGTGCTTTCTATATCACCTTTTCTAAGTATGGAAAGAACTTTTGTAGAATTTAGGTAACCAAGGAAGCAACCTGATGAGAATGACTCATTTATAGTGTCAGTTAGGGGTGCTCCTATGCTGCTAATGCAGTCATTTAGTAGTCACATTTAAATTCAACTGGACCTATTGACTGTTTACTCTTTAATTCATGTACTCTCCTACTATTAGATTAGATGTAGTGTCATTTTCCTTCCAAGAGATACATATACTGACGAGATCCTTCACGATGTACGAAAGTCGGAAAAACAAGAATGAACAATAAATATTTACAATGTAAAACAAATATCCTCATTTACCTTCCACAGACCCCAAGTAAAATGGCCTTGTGGATGTCCTGCAACTCAAGAAAAAGGTCTTAACATATATTTTCATTTAAAAGGTAAGAAATAACTCGTCTCAAAACATGTAAATGTTAAACAAATTCAAGTTCATGTCATGATTCATGCATTATCAAATGAAAAAAAAAATCAATTTACAACACCGTTTCGAAAACGAAGCCCTGTACAAGCACTGTTGCCACTACTGTAGAGGTCACTGATGACGGATTGTTCAGCAATAATTAATGTTGACCAAAGAGATACTATTGACAGTCGAATCAGAGAGGTATAAACTAGTAAACAAAAGTTTCAAATACAAAACAAAACAGTGTCCAGAAGGCGCGAATAGTGATGACGAAAGTTTCAAATACAAAACAGTGCTCCAGAAGGCGCGAATAGTGATTGCCTGATTGGTAATTTAAGTCTGGATGAAATGTGGTTTTTTGCAATGTGAGTGCATGTCAGAACTGTGTAATTTCACGTCTGTAGCATTAAAATTTCCATAAATATATGATATCTCCCTGTGTTCATTTTATAACCCAAGCTGATTTCCAATTGTACTTGTCAGATCTCTGGTGGTGTGTTTAACCTTGTTATGTTCAAATTGCTCTGGTCTACGTATTCTCTATGTTTAACTGGATATAGGTTAAAAACTGGAGAATATAGTGTGATGATAGGAATATATGTGACAGATTTGACGTTTATTTGGTAAAGCGTTTTTACGTACCGTACAATTGATTTACGTCTTTAGTATAAGATATTGCAGTGGTGGTAAGTTATTTTTGCGCGGACAGTTTTCCATGCTATCGTAGTAAGTGTAAGAGTTTTTACCGTTTTGCGCATTATTTGAAGGTGAAACGTACCTATTCACAGAAGTCCTCGATACTGGAGTTGTTATGTTGATAAGGATGCATTCGAAATGTGAACTCTAGTCAAAAAACGTTGTTTCAGAGCTAACTCTTTTTTTTTTTCTCCCAGGACTGACTATGCTGACGTTGCTGTAGTATCTTGAATGATGCTAAGATCCTCATTATGATACCACTTGGATCAAATCCTAACAGTGCCCAAAATGGGTCGGGCAATCAGTCTACGCCAGCACCAGTCAGCAAATCTGGTAGTGCCACCACGAAGACGGCGTCTGCTGTAAGGCCAAATTACGCCCTCAAATTTACGTTGGCAGGACACACAAAAGCTGTTTCGTCAGTGAAATTTAGTCCGAATGGTGAATGGCTTGCCAGCTCATCTGCTGACAAATTAATAAAAATTTGGGGAGCGTATGATGGGAAGTTTGAAAAAACTGTTTCCGGTCACAAGCTTGGAATTTCAGATGTTTCATGGTCAAGTGACAGTCGTTTGCTAGTAAGTGCCTCTGATGATAAAACTTTAAAAATTTGGGAATTAAGTTCTGGAAAATGTTTGAAGACTCTTAAGGGACATAGCAATTATGTGTTTTGCTGCAATTTCAATCCACAGTCTAATTTGATAGTTTCTGGCTCATTTGATGAAAGTGTTCGTATTTGGGATGTAAGGACTGGGAAATGTCTGAAAACATTGCCTGCCCATTCTGACCCTGTTAGTGCTGTACATTTCAACAGGGATGGTTCTCTAATTGTATCAAGTAGCTATGATGGCCTCTGTCGCATCTGGGATACAGCCTCAGGACAGTGCTTGAAGACACTAATTGATGATGATAACCCTCCTGTTTCATTTGTCAAATTTTCACCAAATGGTAAATATATTCTTGCTGCAACATTGGACAGTACGCTTAAGCTTTGGGACTATAGCAAAGGAAAATGTCTTAAGACATACACAGGACATAAAAATGAGAAGTATTGTATATTTGCAAATTTTTCTGTTACTGGTGGTAAATGGATTGTGTCTGGCTCTGAAGATAATATGGTCTACATCTGGAATCTCCAGACAAAAGAAATTGTCCAAAAGCTCCAGGGTCATACAGACATAGTTTTGTGCA
Organism: Schistocerca cancellata; assembly: GCF_023864275.1. Classification (NCBI taxonomy): domain Eukaryota; kingdom Metazoa; phylum Arthropoda; class Insecta; order Orthoptera; family Acrididae; genus Schistocerca; species Schistocerca cancellata. Next base: position 481,171,496 of record NC_064626.1, on the reverse strand, counting down.
CAGGTTGCCATCCTACGGAGAACATTATAGCTTCTGCTGCTTTGGAGAATGATAAAACAATAAAGCTGTGGAAAAGTGATTCATAGTGTAAAGTCTTCCCATGCTTTATCATCACTTTTGGACATTGAAATGTACTTGTATTATTTTTACAACTAGACAATTAAAAGTTATTGAGAAGATTGCTTGTAGAATTAATGTGTTATTTGTATACCCTTTACTGTGCTGCTCTCCCCCTTTTTCTCTCCTAAACCATTCTTTAAAGTGTACAGCTTATTTACTCTTCATATTGATTCATTAGTTTGTGGATGTAAGCAAATTTGTGAATTGTTACTGTCTTCATTTCCTGATAACTTTTTCTCATTCAGAAGTACTCTTCATTATGTGGTTGTAGAAGATATTATTGACCGTGCAAGTTGCGACACTGAATTATTTCTTCCAATTGGAAAGTTATAGGCTGTGACTTTTTTTCTGTAAGGTTGTATGCATTTTACACATTACTTGTTAATCAATGTGTTTCAAAGGGGTAAGAGGCTTAACATTCTATTATTTATTATTTGAAAACGTCATGGATAGTAATATTTTGTATTAGATTTTAAGTTATATATTTAAATCATTTTTGTGATCAGCTGTAATGTTACAACACTTACGTTGTACGACGCTGGTATATTGAATAAAAGGTACATTTCTAATTAGAACCATAGTCAGACCTTAGGTTTTCAGTCAGTTGCAACTTGTAGATTAAATATGTTGGAAAGAAAAATTGGCATACTGAAAATAACCAATTAATATTGTATAGACAGGTATTTAGCCTGTGATTTTAGAGAAATTATTCTGCTACCTTCATGGTTCTTCTTTTATCTTGTTGACAGATTTTAGTTTTCAAATTGAAGAGATTTTTGTTGTTGCTTTATGTTGTTACCGGTATTTCGTTTCTTTCTCCATTTTATGTATTTAAATAATGTGTTGTTTCTTTTTCATCGTTACACACTTGTTACCATCAGTATTACTGTTTCTATCCTGTTTATGCTCTATCTACATTCAATTTCCATTGTGATATTTTATGTTTGTGCCTATGTTTGTCTTTCTAATTAGCTGTTCATTCAGTATCCACTGTGACTTTCAGTGCATGTTTGTTTGCTGCAGAATAAATTGTTCTGCAGTTATTTTCAGTATTTCAGTCTCCTGAAGACAAATACATTAAAACTGCAATGAGTCAAAATGAAAGCTTCAAACACAAGGAGAGAATTTTATTTTTGCTGTAGGTTTGTTGCACGTCTTTATGTTTGTGCACTTGCTAAGAGTCATGTTCTAGGGGGTTCTGTCTTGTGGAACAATTGTCAGTGAAGAGTTTCTCTTGTATCCCAAAGTGTTGGCCTTCTGCATCATTCTTTGTTCCCTCCTCCTCCAATTCTGCCAGTTCTTGTGGACACTGATTTAAAATGTAGGCTGCTACATACCACTGTAACCTCATTACCATCGCTCCCTACCTTTCTGTTCTTGATCATTTCCCCTGATTGTCAATTCTGATAAGTACTTATCCATTACCCACAGAGGATATACACGTCCCTCTCTCTCTTTCTCTCTCTCTCTCTCTCTCTCTCTCTCTCTCTCTCTCGGGATGCCAATAGCAATGCAGTGTGATTACAACTGGTATTTGGTGGGGTCGGATTTCAGTGTTCGAGAAACTTGAACTCATAGAATCTGAATATGTCTTTAGGAGTTGCTAGATGTTTATCAGTGTAAATTATCCCCTGAAAATCATCAGATATTCAAAATGCTCAGAGTTCAACATTTCTGAAATTGGCCTCTGTAAATTTTCAAAACTTCTTGAGGATGAGGCTAAGCAGAATAAGGTGAGAGCATCTCATTTCTGAATTACTGCAAGTAATGTCGTCTGCAAATACAGGATATGGCAAAGAGACCTCCCATATTTCAAATGGTACTAACAAACAAAAAAGATACAGGCAAAAAAACCTGGTTTTAGAAATTATGTCCGTAAGTGGTGTCCTCCATTGTTGAGACACTGAAAAAGCCGTCCCCAGAAGTTATCCATAGTTAGTTATGTTATTTCCAATAGAATGGTAGCCACTTCCTGGGTGATACCTCCTTAACTGCTTGCAGGTTTGCGGGGTGATATTTGTACACTTGGACCTGTTAAGTGTCCCCTAAGAAAAAAGTCAACAGGTGATCAATCATGTAACCTTGGTGGCCAGGCACCATCTTGTCATGAAGAGAGGACACATCCAAGCAACAAATGCCTCTAAATTTATAGAGAATGTGAAGAAGTGTGAATTGTCACTATGTCTTGTTGGAACCAGGCTCTTCCCTCTTCGTGGCCCCCACCGAACTGGTTTCTTAGGTCAGAGGAAGATCTCTATCCTGTGACAGTAGCGATTTGAATTACCTGTCACCATTACACCATCATCTTAAAAAAAAAAATAGACCTCACATACCAGATTCACCAGTGACACGCCAAGCCATCACATGGTGACTGTGAACAGGTCTTTGTTGAAGTACCTGATGGATTCCTGCTGCCAAATAGGGGTAATTTTGTAAGTTTACAGTACATGACAGGTGGAAATGGGCCTCATCAGAAGAAACTGAAACAGCACCAGGGAGAATGTTCTGAAGAATTTCCTCATACACAGCTCTGCGAGTTTCAAAAAATCTCTCACTTAATTATTGGGTAACCATCATTTGGTATGGGTGCATGTGAAGATCTTTGTGCAGGATTCTTCTTACACTCCTCTCAAATAATCCCCAGGGCAGCTGCATGTATAAGTGCTGAATGCTTTGGAGATTGGTACTGGTTGCTCTTAACATGGCCCGCACTTTCTGACGTTGTTACAGTCCGAGGTCGGCCATTAGATTTTCTTTGGTGCGGAACCTGGTGCTCGTGATACCCAAATTCAAATAGTTTTTCTTTTTTTTTTCTATCAGAAACAGAATCATGTCAGTCACGTTCAAACCGAATATAAAATGCTTGCTGAGTAGCAATTCTCAGAACCACCATTATGAAAATACTCCTCTACAAAAACACACGATCCTCACCTAGCCAAGTGATTGTGCCTACTGAAAATGGGATGTACACTGCTATCGATCAATACACCCCTCTACCTCAGTGCCTCCACTACAACTCAAACAGCACCCTCTCCAAATATGGAAGGGATTTTTTGCTGGACCCTGCATTTGGAGAACAATGGTATATTGTGTTGACAATCTGCCATAGAATTCTTAGCTACAAGAAAAGCCAAGCTAGAGAACATAGTTAGAGACACCCCTAACCAACATAATGTCCAGTCTGAAGCTCATGACACATATCTCATCTGTTCAAAATTAAGACAGGAGTAAGACAAGGCAAAGAGGGAGAGAGAATTTGAAACTCAGAACTGAAGTGTCAGATAATAAATGTAATTAGCATTGGAAGCAAGTTGGGAGGAATTATAGTCAAGTGCCTGGCATTTGTTGCTAATATTGCAGTATTATCAGAAAACTGTGTAAAAAAGTACCAGTCACCCTCTTAGAAAAGATTAGATTCCAAACAGTATGCAAGACCTCAGTTGAAAATAACCAAATTTATCTCATACAAGTACTATAGTTCCTTGAAACAGAGATAAGACAGTGAAAGGTTCAAGAGGTTTAAGAACCTTTGGGAGACTATACAAGGGACTGGATTTGATAAGGTAGCTGTTGAGGATCAAATTGTAGAAGTTGAAAGGGCATACAGATTAATCAAAAATCTACTATACATAGGTCATCTTCAGAAGCGTCAAAATTAGGCACTACAGTACCATCATCAAGACAATCTCTGTTTGCCAATAAATGCCTCTTGATGAACTATGGCCTGTAGGAGACATAGGTTTCTAAGAAAGAAAGCAGGTGCAAACTGGGGTGAAGTTGGTTAGAAATTGCGAAAAAAAAGAGTCCATCGAAATGTGGAAAATATTGGAGATGATGCAGAGATTGCAGACACCTGTACAGAATGAATGAAAATGTATATACAACTATTTCTAGAAGGAAGAGACATGCTATATGGAAGTTGGGAAAATTTACAAAAGTGTGGTTGGCTAGGGTGAATTTTATTGTGCCTCTTTGTAGAGCCAGTTCACTATTACGTAAATTGCTACATTTCCTGACAACTATAAGTTAATCTCACTTGTTCGTACATAGTTTCTAGTGTGTGTGCGCGCGCACACACACAAAAAATGTGTCTGTGTTTAACCCTGCTGCTTTCCTAGGTCTTCTTCCTCTCTGCAGTCATATTGCCATTGTAGTCAATTGCTTCTGAAAATATTACTTTCTACTACTATGCTTGTATCGCATAGTATTCGGTAATTAAAGGACCAAACATGTGCAAAAGAGAGTCAATGATGTTGGTGTAAGGAATGTGGTGATAAATGAAGCAGCCAATTTTGAAAACATCACCATGTACAGTTTGCTGCATCTAGTTATTGTCTTTGCTTATAGAGATTAGTGTGTGAATAGGAACCCAGTATATTGACAGCCATAAGGAGAGAACCGTTACAGCAGGAATAAGTCGCATCACATTTTCTACTTACGCCTTACAAAAATAGTCCTTGCTATGTATAGTGAGCTTCTATTTTCAAAGGAGTGGGATGTAATGCCTGCACTCGAACAGGAGCTGCTTCCTCACTCACTCAACCAATAAGAAACTGAAAAAGTGCATCATTAAGAGAAATCAGCATTAAGACTTGGGAAACAGAGATCTGAAGAAATGGTTCCCATACTGTAGAAGATAATATTGAACCGATGAAAGGAATTTGTTATGATCTACCTGTTTGTTGGGGTGAAATGAAATAATCACATAGGTTTAGTCGTACGTAAAGCAGAGAGAAGACTTACGCTCATTGTTAGTATGCTGGGGAAATGCAGTATGTCTATAACCCATTCTAAAATATTATTCACATATATGGGACTAACACCAAATGCTATTAACTGGGGACACTGGACATATTGAAATAAGGGCAGCACAAGTAGTGATGTGCTTGTTTAACCCACGGACATGATGAAGTTCCCGAACTGGTGGATGCTTGAATATAAATATTAATTATCCTGCGAAAGGCTGCTTACAAAGTTACAATGAGTCAGGAATCTAAAACTGCTCTACAACCCTTTACATACTGTTGCAGCAGGGACTGTAAAGACAATATTAAGAGTAATTACGAGATGCACAAATGTATTCAAGCAGTCATTCTTCCTGTGCTCCATACACAAATGGCATTAGAAGCAGCTCTAATAAGTGACACAATAGGAAATGGGCTCTGCTCTGCACCCCACAAGTTATTTGTGGCATATTCTTAAGTTATTGATTAAGTTAACGTAACCTATTATCTTCTCCATAGGGTTTCATTTCATTCCCATTTAGCTTCAGTTCCTTCTGTACCTTATTTTTATTTTGACAAAACATTCAAGTGGTGCCCATATAATAGATTTTTTTGTGGGGGATGTTTGTGGAATATGTTGGAAGATGAATGATGACTTGTAAGTAGTCATAACAAAGTTCCAGTTCCAACTCTGTTAAAAGCCTGCACAATACTGCCTTTTAAAGCATTTTCTTGAAAGAAAAACGCCTGTCTACACTTTTTTTCCCTTTCCCTGAGAGCCATATCCCTTGCCAACAGGTATGGGCACCCTTGAAAACTCTGACAAGTATTAAAGTGGTATTATTTTGAGATGTCTCAGGATTAATATCAACCATAAGTATGGCATATGGTAACTTTAAAATATGATCACACTGATATGGTTATAGTTTTCTATTTTATATTTTAAAAGATTCCAGCTTCTAATAATCTAGTTTTTGCTTAATATTAATTGTATTATTATTATATTGAGTTGTTACTGTTTTAACCTTGGGGTGATTTTATTACTAAACTAGTGAAGAAACTTGGCGTTGCCAAGGTATTACTTTATGGGTACAGTTGTGTGTCCACACCTGTACTTGACAACTTCTGGCCTTGTGCTTAATGTTTATGACATCTTATCTTGTGAACTAAGTGTTGTGCAATATTACGTTGTAGGTACATTCAGCGGTGTATGTGGCTAATACTGTCTGCAAAATAAGTTGCAAAATGGAGTTAGTAGCAACATAGTAATAAATTTAATGTTGTGCTTGATTCACGAGTTTTTCACCCATCACATTCTTTATGAAATATCTCCAACTATGTGTCACACAACGATGTAATTTTGCACTTACATTCAGTGGTATATGCGCACACGGTCTATAAAAGTGTTGTAATGCAGAAAGTAATAAAGAAGTAAAAATTATGTCATGCCACATGCAGATCTTTCGCTGCATGAATGCGGAAAAGTAGTAAGCAATAAACATGTTTCCTTTCATCATTTTGTAGGGGCTGTCTGTGAATTTTTTTTTTCTTAAGGTTTGAAATCACATGCATGTTGCTAAGTGCTGTCATTCCTAGATATTGGATGAATAAAGTCTGGGAACCTTACACGTCATGGACTACACTTCTTTTTCACCCGTATCCCACCCCTTTGATAGGTAGGTGGTTTTTATACCTACAGTGATTGTTGCCTGACAGTAAGTGTTCAGTTTATTCACCATTGACCACTTACAGCGGAATAGGTCTGAACATTAAATATGCAATTAACAATAACTTTACAGTAAAGTTTTTACAATGTAATTCCTTTTCTTTTAGGAATATTCTTATATACTAATGTCAATGATTATTTCAAAATATTCTGTTATCTTATAAAATTGGTGTTTGAGTAACCAGTCATAAACCTTACATTTGAAAATATTACTGGTCAGTGACCGAGCAGATGCTGGAAGTTTATTGAAGAGTTTTAAACTCATTATTTTGTGTGAATTTGCAGTCTTTGTGAGTCTGTGTCTTGGTATGTCGAAGTCCAGTTTGCCTCTGGTGTTGTGGGGATGTATGTTCTCTTTGGTCCCGAACTCATTTAAGTTGCTTTTGACATAAAGCAGTGCTGTGTAGATGTATAGATTCACAACAGTTAATATCATGTGCTTGATAAAGAGGAGGTGGCAGTGTTCCTTGGGCTTAACTTTGCTCATTATTCTGATTACTTTTTTTTTGAATTTTCAGAATTTCACTGACAAATAAAGAATGCCCCCATAACAATATGCCATAGGAAATGTGTGACTGAAAGACGCCAAAATATACCACCTTTAGATACTCATCAGTGACTACATCTGTCAGTCTCCAGATGAGATAACACACTCTTGCTATTCTCTTGCAGATATGGCTAATGTGTTCCTCCCAGTTTAATTTTGAATCAGTGTGGAATCCTAACAATTTTATTGATTTGCTTTCAACAGCTGTAGTTAAACCCAGAGTTAGTTCTTGCGTTTTATCAGGATTACACAGGAGTTCATTAGAAGAAAACCAATTCCATTACTAGTTCTAGATTTTCCTGTGTTGCCTCATGCAGTTCTGTTGTGTCATGGTGTGTATTGAGCAATGTTGTATCATCTGCATAACACACAATTGAATTTGCTCTTACATGGTAAGGTAAATCATTAATTGCAATGATGAACAGAAAAGGACCTGGGACCGAGCCCTGAGGCACTACAGTCCGAACTTCCTTCAGGTGCATCTATTTTTAATTGATACAAACTGTCTCCTGTTACTTAAGTATGATTCGATTACATCCAAAGATGGTTTGTGTATGCCATAAAATTCCAGTTTTGCAAGTAGTGTGTTAGATGGTATGCAGTCGAAGGCTTTGCTAAGATCACAAAGTACGACTGATACTAGATCCTCATTTTTGAATGCAGTTAACACCTGGTTAACAACTTCAGTGATAGCAGTAGTGGTATTTTTACCGTGTTGATATGCAAACTGACTGTTGGAGAGGAGATCATGCTTATCAAAATAGTTATTTAGTTGACTTTACATTACATATTCAAAAACTTTAGAGAAAATTGGGACAATAGAAACTGGTCAATAGTTTTGGGGCAGATGCTTATCTCCCTTTTTAAAGACTGGCATCACTTTAGCAGTTTTGAGTGCATCTGGGAAAACTCCAGATTCTAAACACACATTAAAAATGAAAGAAAGAGGTTGACAGATAATGTGTATTATTTTTTTCACTACATAGTTAGAAAACCAATAACAGTCCATACTTTTGGAATTGGTGAACCTTGCCACAGCTTTTACAGTATCCTCTGGGGTGACAACATTCCAGTGGAAAGTATACATCCTATGGGGCAGAGCACAAAGATGATCTAGTGCACAAGTGCCATTTTGCTTGATTTTGTTTTTCAGCTTGCTCACTGAGGTTAGGAAGTAATTATTTACTTCTTCTGGCACCAGCATTGCATCTTGTGTATGGGTTTGTGAATTATGTTGGTTGATGATATCCCATGCTGCTTTACATTTGTTGGGAGCACTTTCATTGTACCAAGTTTGGTTGAAATGGGTCCAGTGGTTTAGGTGGTGGTGTGAAACACACACACACACACACACACACACACACACACACATTTCTATAAGACATATGGTTGTTAGATAAAAGAAGCTGTAATATCACTGTAAAAGACCATTTTTGCTACTATAACATTTCTGGTGTTTTGATGCATTTGGAAAAGTACTTTCATGAGACACCCAAACAACAGTAACTCCGAAGCAACGTTTACTCTTGCAGAATCCTTTTGAAACTGTGTTACATGGTGATGCACATATTTTAAGGATGTTTTTGTCACATAAAGATCATTCTACATTCTTAAAGTTCAGCATCTTGTGGGGGGGGGGGGGTCCCATTTTGGTCAGTGATGGCTCATTTAACCTGTGGACATGTCGATTAATGGATCAGTTAAAGGCACTTGTCAACACACGAAACACTGGAACTGACATTCTCAAACACAGTATAGAATGATTAAAAAATAAATCAGTTACACTGTGCATTTAATATAGACATATATAATTTATTTATTTTAATCTGATATAGTTTACATTCAGGTAAATTCATGTGTTGCTACAATAAAATGTATACAAATATTTCAGGTTTAACTTTAACACGTATAAAATAATAGTTTCAATACAATAACTGCTACATTGTATTTCATAGATTCTTTGTATCTGAGTGACACTTTAATGAATATATATGTTCTTCAATGAAATATATATATGCATTCTTTATGATATGAACTTGTACAAAATAGTAAATTAATCAGACTCATTTTCACAATTTATACGTTCCTCTGCTGCCTCCTCCTGCTCTTCCTCCTCCTCCTCCTCTTCTTCCTCTTCTTCTTCTTCCTCCTCTTCATCATCACTTGTAAGATCAGGATCATTAGCTTGTGCCTCACATTTACTGCAATAGCAGATAAATAGATAATGTTCCCTGTATAAAAAGAGAAGTTATTGTTTATCTCAGATTCTGAACTAGCATGTAGATTGCTTAGTGATGGTATATCCTGCAACATTAATATCTTGGGCTGTCAATTCAGGTATAAATAAAAACTTTTAGAGATTTTTTTTGTTCAATCCCCTTAGCAGTGATCAATAACACATAAAATAGATATAGATAATGGGTTCTAAAATTTGCCCCAGTACACCACTAAAATGTTTTGTATGATTCTTATTAAAAAAGACATTTAGGAACCCACTATTTACCGTCTTTGAATCCTCAATTTTTAGTATAATAATATTGTATTTTGGATATGGCATAAAAGTTGAGGAACCGGAAAAGTAAGATTGAAGAAGTTGCCAATAACCATGATACACTTAAAGTACACATCCTAGCAATTATGTACTAGGGCATCACAATTTATGTGAAATTAATCTAGGATATTAATGGGAGTGTTACCAACAATACGATTTCATCACTCCTGGAAATTCATTACATTCTTTTCAATGTAGCTAACATGTACAATTATGCAGACTCACAAATATATCAAAAACATACTGTAGATAATAAAGCTACTAAAGAGGTACAATTGTCACAAGAGGCTCTTATAATTAAACCTACAAACCGTAACATTTTCATACTGTCAAGTATCATACAATATAATCTCCTGGCATGTATTTCCTGTTTCATTTCTCTTTAATAATCAAACTGTATTATTCTTATGTCTTGTTACTCAATGCTTCCTCTACATGACGAGTGGTTGTTTTCCTTCATAATGTTGTTTTTATTGCACATATAAATGGCAGTCATAGATAAAACCCACAAAGACAGTATGCTTTCTTCAGAGTTAGCTGAATACCGTATCTATGTCCCTATGTTCTGAATGGAAGCCTGTGAGCATTCTTTGGAGAGAAAAAAATCCACTTTCTAACAAATAAAATGTTTTGTCTTATGCACCTATGTATTATGCATCTTATCACACGCAATTTTGCTACTCAGTTACACTGATATGTCCACCGGTGCAAAATGGCTATTTTTTAATTTTTCCACAGTGTTACTTCAAATACTGAAGTCCAATTAAAGTTGTATCCGTGAACATCATCGTACTATGCAGTAGGGCCAACTTACAAAATTATAACACCTGTTGGTTTAGAAACGCATATTTTTCACAGAGGATACTTATATTCACCAAATACACCATTGGCAAAAAGTAAATGCAGCACAATCATATGACAGTTGTTGCTACATAGGCCTGTTAACTGTTCAGGTGTGGAAGTGTAATTTATCTAAGTTTTGTACGAGTTTATCAAAACCTGATAGCGTTGAATTTTGCCAGTTGATTTTCAGAAGTAGGACTTTAATTTTTTCGTTCTTGTCTGTTTATATGAAGTATGGTTTTTTCAGTTCCTTCAGTTGATGATGGTTGAAAACACCAAAACCAGTTGAATTAATATAATTTATACAGTTGATTGGCGAATAAAAATGTTTTTCTATAAATATTTCATTGCTCTAGCCATAGCCTACATAAATTTTAAATATTTTAGTTTTCTTGAGAGTTTCCTCCTTTCATTATCTTTTACAATATTTTGAGTGTTCTAGTGCTGTAATTCTTTAGCTAAAGTCACTGGTTCTCAGTTTCAGTGTCACACTCTTCTCCTCTGATATGCAACTCTTCCTTCTTATATTTAGATATTAATCACCATTTACAGAACAACAAATTTTGCACCACAATGGATAATTCTGTATCACTCATTAACTGCTATTAGTAGCAACATGCAGGAATTAATCTCTAGATATAAAAGACTGACTGACTGACTGACCGCCACCCGCCCAAATCACTAAGGAGAGAAACTTGAAATTTGGAGAAGGTGTGGATCTTATACTGTGTCATTTAAGAAGGGATTTTTCAAAAATCCAACCCTAAGGGGTTAAATAGGAGATGAAAGGTATTTTTGGAAAAATTTTGCTATGAGGCAGTTTTGAAGCTAGAACTATGAAAATTGGTGGTATTTATCTTCTTGGGCAGAAAAAAAATTGAGTGAAAGTTTTTTTAAATATATATAACTATTAACATATTTTTAAAGGTATATATGTGAACACTGGTATTTGAATGCTCGGTTAAAAATAAAACATACGTGTTTCATTGTTTTTGGAATTGAACCCCAAAGGGGGTGAAATAGGGAATGAGATTTTTTATGAAAGCATTTTTAAAGCTAAATTTATGAAAATTTGAATTTGGCTTCTCAGTTAGAAATAAAAATATATGTTTCACTGTTTTTGGAAATTTAACTCCTATGGGGGTGAAATGGGGAGGAAAGTTTTTATGGAAATATTTCATTGTCCAAACATTTTTAAGCAGAATCTATGAAAATTTGTATTTTTGCTCCCTGTTAGAAATAAAACATACACGTAACAGTTGTTAGAAATTCAACCCCTAACAGGGGTGAAATGTTTTATGAAAATATTTCATTGTGGAGGTGTTTTAAAACCCAATCTTTGAAAACAGTGTTTGGTTTCTCTGTTAGAAATGATGAAATACGTGTTTCACTGTTTGTGGAAATTCAACCTAGGGTCACCCAGCCCAAACTGCTAAGTATAGAAACTTGGAAGTTTGGAGAGTGTGTGGATCTTATACTGTAGGCATTGTTTAAGAAGGGACTGTCTGAAAATTCCACTCTTAAGGGGGGTGAAATTGGGGTGAAAGGCTTTTTTAAAGTACATTGATACTAAGAAAATTTTGAAGCTAGAACTACGAAAACTTGGATTTGGTTGCCCATTTGGCGAAAGTGTTTCAGCATTTTTGGAAATTCAACCACTAGGGAGGTAAAATAGTGGGTGAAAGTTTCTTTGAAAATAAATAATTACTAAAGAACTACTGAAGGTTTTTAAGGTTACATCTATGGCAATTGGCATTTGACTTCTTGATTACAAATAAAAAAAAGTGTTTATTTCATTGTTTCTGGAATCAACCCATAAGGGAGTGCCTATAAAGGAAATATTTTGTTACATTAAAAAGAATTTGAAGCTAAATTTATGAAAATTGGTATTTCACTTCTCAGTTAGATACAAAGAAATATTTGTTAGGGAATGAAAGTTGCTATGGAAATATCTCCACAAGAATGCAAAAAGCATTACCAACAAAAACTTTGGACTTCAGCAGTCATAATCGCTTTTTGGTCAGAAATACATTCAGAAAAGTCCATGCTTGTATGGTCAATGAAAAGCTTAGAAGGTGTTGCAATTAGTGGAACAACATAAAAATTCGATTGAATAAAAACAAGAAAATCTCTGCAGGCCATACAGTCAATGTGAGCGAAGCACAGGGTGCTAACTAGTTCTGATATAATAATTATGCAGCAGTGGTGTTTTAAGTAAATAACTTAGTTTGTTGCTACTATATTTTATAATTACAGTTCTAATTATGTTATTCTTTGCCAATCTCATTGTGTTCCTCAGCCAGAAGTCTACCTTCCAATTGCTCTAGTTCATGAATTCTTTCCACCTTACTTACTTCATACTATAAACTAATTTAACTTCAGATGGTGCTTGTAAATTAATATAAATCAAAAGACTGTACCAGAGGCTATTTTCTGGTCACTAAAAGAACACACTATTTCCCTTGAGTTGCTAGTTTAATTACCTATGCTATAAGTCTTACGTTAATTCTGTTGCATGTGCTGAGAATGAAGCTGACTTAAGTTTTATCTTTTTTCAGACCCTAACTAGGTGCTATAATCTCATGATTCACCAAAAAAAAAAAAAACTTCCTTTGTTGTAGTACTTCTTAAACTCTTTCTTCAGCTGAGTAGGTAAGTCATAAATGTAACACACAAAATTGAATGACTTACTGTTCATTTACTACACTTCAATTTCTGTTATAGTGTGATTTTCTTATGGGCATTAATACTTGCCGGTAGACAAGAATGAAATACAGCTGTTCACATAACATTGGTGAGACAAAAATAATGGCAAGTGAAATTTTTCAAGCACATGACTGACAATTCTCATTCTACTGCGAACTTCATTGACTCAAACAAAACAGTAATTCTGCACTGCCCAATATGCACAACTTTCCTGCTGTTGGGCATTTATTTTGTTTATGAGGAGTATGGTAGCCTGATGTGAAACAATTTTTTCATCTATCAGAATTCTGCCACAGTTTATAAAGTAGTGGGTGTTAATAAAATCATCCAAACTTTTTGCCATTGTTTTTTTTCTGGACTGTATGTGCAAGTTTCAGAAATTAACACTAGCACAGAACCATTATTTGACGTGAGACCACAGAATATCTTAAGAAAAGATTATATTTTAGTTGTTTCAACATATCAAGAGTGAGTTCATTTTTGATGAGGGTAGAGGAAGGAATCAGTTGGGCCTTGTCAAAGACATTCTACGTCTGCTTGCATACTCTGAAAGCAGCTGTATTGTTGGCGGTGGAGGGAATCTTGTACCACTAATCAGTCATTTTCTTTCCTGTTCCACTTCCCAATAGACCGAGGGTGAAGAAAAGACTGTCTCTGTACAAGTTCCAGTTTTCCTTATCTTTGTGGTCCTTATGTGAAATGTACATTGATGGCAGGAGAATCATTCTGCAGTCTGCTTCAAATTCCAATTCTCTAAATTTTCTCAATAGCATTCCATGAAAAGAACGTTGTTTTCCCCTCCAGGAATTCCCACTCGAGTTCACAAAGCACCTCTGTAACACTCGCATGTTGATCGAGTCTACGGGTGACAACAACAGCAATCACCAAGTCATTCATCGATATTATAATAAAATGTGTGTTAATCAGTCATGGCATTTCATTCAGCTACATATCCTCATTGGCACCACTGAACCATTGGGGTACAAAAAATTACACAAGTACAACCAGATGTGAAATACTATGTCTTCATAGAAAAATACTACACCAATCATCGTTTATTGATTGTGCTTGGTCCTAAATGAGACAAAGTTAAGTTTTATCACACAAAGTCATACCATAAAAACAAACTATTAAGAGTATAGCAGCTGACTCTGGGATGAAGCTCTTTTTGTTATCACAAACTCTGTTACCACATAGAAAACATGTTAATTTACCTGAGAATACGATGTCTGGTGTGCCTGCTCCTGTCCAGCACACATTCTTCCAAATAACTAACACATATTTCTTCACCTGGAGCAATATCTTCCAGGGCACACATTGCCAATTCAAAATTGCTGTATGGGAATGTTGGTTGTGCATTAGGTGTGCAGCTATGATTACAAGCACTCTGGAGAGTATAAAGTGCAGATCCTTCATTGTTTAGAAAGCCACCACATTCTGCAATTATACAGAATATTACAGCCACACTACACTAAAAGCAAGTAGATTTATAATGATGTCATACTGTGGTAGCAACATTTTCCTGCTTGCGTAAGTTTATGCTAGACAATGTGTTGTTATTCGCTGTTTTCCTCTGTTAAAGAACAGAAATGGCAGAAGGAAAAATTGTTTATTACTATGTAATCTGCTCTTCTGTGTTAGTAAATAACTTATATGAACCTGAGGAAAACATTAAGAGAAAACATTACACTTAATCACTCAGCAGGAAATGACACTCATGTGATAAAGGATTCAATTAACCTTTACATCCAGGGCTTCAGTCTCTTTTACTAAGTATTTAGTCTTAGTTTCATATGTTCAGAATGACAAGTTTTATCTGTTTCTAATACACAGCTCTGCTCTGCTGTTCCTTATATTAGATTTCATCATCATCCACAAGCATATGACCTTTATGGTTATTAAAGAAACTCAGAACTCATGACATTAATGAACAATATGTTTGCAAGGGTAATTTACCCAGATGAACTGATTATTGTTCTCTAGTGGAAACAGTCATTTCCATCTGAACTAGATAATCCAGGAAATCACTGTACTACAGGGGTACAACATAATAGAGAATTGAAATCACACTTTATACTAGTTTATCCATTCATATGATCATCACATTTTGTAGATCCCATCTCGAATGAGGTGTGGAATGAGTCAAGGTAGCTATGAAGACAGTAAAATATCTTTTAAAAGCTTCATTAATGATGCCATGTAGGCCAACCTATGTCAGCCATCATCAGGCAGCAAAATAACTGATGATGGCCAAAGTAGAGAGAATATAAAACACAAACTGGAATTAGCAAGAAAAGCATTTCTCAAAAAGAGAAAATTGTTAATATCAAATATAAATTAAATATCAGGAAGGTTTTTCTTAACATGTTGGTCTGGTGTGTAGCCTTGTATGGAAGTGAAACACAGATGATAGTCCAAGCAAGAAGAGAACAGAAGTTTTTGAGATGAGACATAAAAGAATGATGAAGATTAGATTTGTAGGCGTGCGCACACACACACACACACACACACACACACACACACACACACACACACACACCTCCCCATGCTGCACCTGTCAGTTTCATCAGGCTCATGACAGTTGGCCACCAGGCAGAGCTGCCGGTGGTAGCGGTCACAAGTGCCTGAGGTGTGCTTCCTTATGTAAATGCGTGTGTTTGTTTTCTTTACTGAAGAAGCCTTTTGCCTAAAGCTATAAAGCTTTTTGTTGTGCCAGTCTGCAACTCAACTGGTCATCTTTATGATGAGCAGCAATTTATCCTTTCCCTAATACTGTTGATAGTCCAACCTGGAGTTTCCATTGTTTGAGAGGAGAAAGGCTGACAGACACATCCTGAGGCATCCAGAAAGAATCCATTTGGTAAATAAAGTTAAGTGTATGGGGAAAAACTTCAGTACGACACCAAGAGTGGAAGCATGTTAAAATGGCAGTAGTTATGCAGACATGACAAGACTTGCACAGGATGTACCAGCATGGGAGAGCTGTATGAAACCGGTTTCTGGACTGAAAATTACTGCTGCTACAGTGACTGCGACATCAGCATTTCTTTAACCTTTGGCAATGATTTTTGAACATGGAAAATGTCAAGTTGCACTGTGTTCAAAATCCATGTTAAAACTGTACTCCATAACTGGCTGGTTAAGTTAACTCATGGGTCAGTGGAAGGTAAGTGCATAAATATTGCAGTAGGACTATGTCTAGGACACTTGTTGAAGGCAGATTTACCATAAAGAAAGTTGTTCTATCATTCAGTTAAGAAAAATAAAAGGCATATGTCAGTATTAATTAAATTCACAGGTACATACTGGCATCATGGGACAAGAATTAAAGGCTGTCCAGAAAGTTCAAAACTTAATGCTTTGTCATCTATCCATCTGATAAATTACCTGAACAATAGCAATGTGGCAATGACAGTAACCATTCATTCATCCATCAGTCCATCTTTTATAGACATACTGTGAAGGAGAATCGTCAGGGAAGCCGAATGAATCAGTAATATTAAAAGTGGCTGCTAGAAGTGGTAAGAATTCCTGAATCTTTGAAGAGATGTCTGCAAGATGAGCTATGATCTTTACATAGTATCCTACTGCTGAATATTACGTAATGGGTACTCTTTCTTCACTAAACTTCCACAGAAAATAGTCCTTAATATGAAATGTAGGATCTTTATCAAATATCATAGAAAAACCAAGTGAGATAAGCAATAGCAAATCATTATTATTGGGAAAATAATTGCTTTTTCCATAATAGTATCTTTCAGGCTAACTGACCAGGATACCTGTAAAGATAATGTTAAGCATATGTACAAATATGCTCCTCAGAAGTGATATAAGCAGAACATTATTAATGACAACAGTAAATTCATTTTGCAAGAACAGTTGGTAAGTGATGATTCAGTTAGATAAAAACCCACATTGACCTTTTTGTTAACAGCCTGGCAACTAAAAATCGTATGATAAACAATACCAACTTTTTCAAACAATGGAAAATCCAGGATGGAATGTAACACTTTATGAAAAGGAAAGTTGCTGCTCACCATATAGTGGAGATGCTGAGTCGCAGGTAGGCACAACAAAAAGACTGTCACAAATAGAGCTTTAGGCATGTAATGCCTTTGTCAAAAATACACACACACACACACACACACAACTGCAGTCTCAGGTGACTAGTGTGGCTACAGTTGCTTGAGACTGCAGTCATTTGTGCGTGAGAGTTGCATTTGTGAGAGTACGGAAGGAAAACGTGTAATAGATAAGAATTGTTATGAACTAAAACATGTTCTGATTAAAATTTTATTTAGCATGTTAAAGAACATTGCATTAAGGTGTTTCTTAAGATTTATCATTTGTTGTATTATTTGTAGCATTAATTAAAAAAAAACCTTATGACAAGCATTTGATAATATGTACATGTACTATGAGTATCTCAAACAAATCCCAGAAATACTGTTGTACATATACAGTGTAGTTATTTTTATTTTTTCTTAGAGGTCTTGCAAAATAGAGCACTCTCATTTGTTGGTACACATAACAAGAGAAGAAAGAACTCAACAGTTGTATAAACCTCATTAGTTCAGACTTCATTAAACCACACTGGCTATTTTTTGGTCCCTTGAAATTTGGTTAAGCGACATTCCACTGTACGCAAGATTATGTTCCATGGAATGAAAGTGACTGTGCTGAAGGTTGCAAATGGGAAATATGTCCAATTGATAGAAAAATGTATTGCAACAATAACTATTAGTAGCAATACACAGCCTTTCAAATTTGTCATTTTACTAAAATGTAGCCAAAATGTTACTTTCAGTTGGAAGTTCTTTTAAGGTATCATAAGTGGTCATAGACAGGAGAAAATCAGAGAGCTCCATATTGACGAAGCTATTCCAGTAAAGACACTTACAATGAAGAGTGCTCTGGGCATTTGTCTGCCATTGAAGACACTGTTATCACACTGTCACCAATGAGATGAGTTCTAGTCATCAATCTAGACAGTCACACCTAAACCTCTAGATGTCAGACACTCAGATCAGTACGGAACGTTTTATGTCGATAGTGTGTCAATCAAAACACCGATTTAGTTCCTGCTATATCCTACCATCTAGTAGAACATGCATAAACAGTAATTAAAAGTAACACCAGAACTATGGAGGACAGGAAAATCTTATCTGTGGGTGTTTGTATTGTAGATGTCAGTGTGAGTAAGTTGGTAGAGCATGTATGTTGTTGTACTTTAGGTCCAGTGTTTTAATCTTACTAATGATTTTTTTTTTTTTTTTAACTGTTGACATGTGAAACAGTTACCAACATTTTCCTGTCGTGTAAAATGACTTTTCAAGAGTTAAAAGACCTGTTTGGAGTGTACATCACTGTTCTTTTGGCAGTCTGCTTTCGCTTTGTTAGTTGAAAGTAGCAAACCTATAGACAACATTTGTATAGGTAGGTGAGGTGTTCTGTTGGACATGTGAGACGGAACAGACATTACTCATGATGAAGCAGTTAGTGCATTTGTAGTTTCACAGAATAAACATAAAAAATCAGAACAGTAGAACACAGAAACAATTGCAGCACACTTCCTCACACGTGTTGCAATTGTTTCTTTATTTTTCTGTTCTGACTGTATATTCTGTAAAACTACAAATGTAATCTACAGGTTTACTACTTTCAAAGAAAGCAAAAGCAGACAGCCAAGAGGAGATTCCTGTAAATTCCAAACAGCATGTCATAAACATGATGTCCCATGTAACACTTTCATGCAAAATGCGGCGAGAAAAAGTTGTCATTGAACCCAGGACTTTAGGTACAGTGATCTAATGCTCTACCAACTTCCTCACAGACGTTATATACAATACATCCTCACAGATACGCTTTCCCTGTGCTCCATAGTTATGGTGTTACTTTTAATTAACATTTACACACATTCTGTAGGATGACAGTACATAGTATGAACTAAATCAGAGCTTTGGTTCATACTGTATTGACATGCATCGTTTGGTACTGACCTGAGTATCTGAAATCTGGAGATTTGGGTATCAGTTAAACTATGAAGCTTTTGTTGATTGCCAGTAGGATCTCACCCAACCAAGGAACAATTTTGTCAAGTATTAGCCATTCTGCACTAATTTTTGGATACTTTCAAATCCAGATTGGAGAAGAGGTAGTCTGACTGAACAGCACGTAATTTTGGAAGAAGTGGAGAAAATGCTGCAGGTCGTCACTGAATCTTCAGAGTGTGCTCTGTCCTCTCCTGTAGTCCTTGTGAAGGAGGAGGACAGCACATGGCATTTCTGTACCAACTATTGATGACTAAATAAAATCACAAAAAAATGTGTTTAGATGTCTAATCATTATCACGTATTGAGGACATCCCAGACTTCTTAAAAGGAATGAAGTATATAACAGCTGTGGACCTGCACACATGCTGCTGGCAAATCCAGGGTGACCAGGAAGAGACTACTTCGTAACACGTAACGGGCTCTACGATTTCCATGTTAGGCTGTTTGGACTATGTAATGTTCCAAACATCTTAGACAGTATGATGGAAAACTTGCTTTGACACCTTAAATAGATAATATATATTTGCTATTTGGATGACAGTGCCATTTTTTGAAGGTAACTAAAGAACGTCTAAGCCATTTGACAACCATGTGAACTGTGATCAGACTACAGGCTTGCACCTGAACCCAAGAAGTACCTCTTTGTCACCAAAGAAATAAAAATTGCAAGGCATCTAGTAAATGATGATGGCGTCAGTTCCGATTCAGAGAAAGTAAGAGCAATCACTGATTTTCTGATTACTTGGCACATTTGTGATGTGAGTTTTCTCATATGTGCTCGTACTACTGGTGATTCAAAAAGGACTCTGCACCAAGGTACAGCCCCTAGAACTGTTGCAGGAAGTCATGACATTTTCCTGGAGCAAGGTGCAATAAAGATCTTTCTTCGTCCTTAAGGAGGTAGTAACATCTTCTCCAGTCCTAGCACTGCATGACAAGAATCCCAAGACAGAACTCCACACTGATGCTGGCAGTTATGTGATAGGTGCAGTTCTAGTGCAAATTCAGGAAGGTGCTGAAAAGATTATTGCTTATGCTTCCAGAGTACTCATGAAGTCCCAGATGACTTACTCCACAAAAAAAGAAAGAGTTCTTTGCAGTTGTTTGGGCCATCAACAAGTTCCAACCGTGCTTATTTGGCAAACCATTCATCACACTCTACACTGGTTTGATTATCCCTAACAACCTATTGGATCGACTGGTGAGATGGGCATTGAGGATTCGGGAGTATGTCACTGCGGTATACAAAATTCGATGCAAACTCAAGATCACTGACTGCCTAACAAGGGATCTTTTGGCAGAACACAGCAGCATGGATGATGTTTTACTCATTGCTGCAATAAAAAAAATCCAGCTGAACAGCAGAAAGATGGGTTGTTGTGCACTGGACTGTTTAAAGTATTTGTATTATGAGTGTCTTTTCATAACTGACAGTTTTGTTTTATTGATGGCAACAAGTAAGGAAATTAATGCAAAAGTGAGAAATATGTGACTTTCAAAGAAGACATGAAACATTAACACCCAGCAAGGGTCAGTCTCATCTCTGATACCCATGAGATTGAGCCCTTCATCAAGGCCAAAGGTAGCTCAAAGGCAGGACCGATTTAAAAAATCATCCAAGAAATTACAGCTGAAAAAATCATTAGTTGAAATAACCAGTATCAGTCAGCCAAAGCAAGAGAGCATCCCAGCAGTTTGTACCCAACAATGAGCAGCAAAACTAGCAATATAAGTGAACCTCCACATAAATATGCTGTCCCAGAGCTGTACACAACTTTATGCTTGGCAAATTAAATCCGTAAAAGTCTCAGTTCTGTTTGTATGTTGGTACTTATAATACATGTACTTTCAGTGTTAACTGTTGTAAATTACTGATGACCCTTTCGGACATGGACTTGATTGTGTTTACTATGTCAAAATATGAATGTTTACTATGTCACAAGATGAACGTTTACTATGTCACAATATGAACAATATTTACGATAGAAGATGATCAGCTTACCAACCACTAAAGGAACAAATAATTAGAACACAGTGGCAACACAAACAAATTAATTATAAAATAAAGGTTGGACACGTAGGTTTCAGGTTTTTTTAATGTCCTTTCAACGGGATAAAGGGGAGGATAGAGAACAAGAGAAGATAGGTTTGTGTGTGCAACACATATCTTGATCAATAATTTCAAAATCTTTTCTTTTTCTCATACAGTAATACATTTTCTCAGCCCATTTCTTATCTTTCCCTTTGTCTTCAAAAATAAATTTTCATACTTTCCACTGCTGGTGATTCACCACATTTGTAATTGTGTATTTTCAACAATTAGAAAATGATAACAAATTTAAAAAATGAACGGCAAGTCATATATTCTCGTATGAAATCCCATAAAAACATGGGAAAAGGTGCAACCAATTATCGTTTTTCTCTTAAATATCTTTTTCTGACTATATTATCTGTTCTGTTACATATTTATGTTGAAAACCTGCATTCTGCTGCTTCCTTTACAGTAAAGTTAATTTAATGGTAACATTTGCAACGATAGTCACAGGTCTAGTTATAAATTGCGAAATATTTATTCACAAACACATTAATTCATCATTTTGTGAAAGATCATATTTCTTTTATTGCTTTTCTATTTTATTATGTACAAGGGTTGGATGAAAAATAATTTCTGCACCTTCATTAATTGTGTTTGGATGGGAATATTTTAATAAATCGAATGCACAAATAAGCCTTAGAATGTGATCTTCAATTACTAATATTTACTTTTCCACATAATCACCAGACAATTGGATATGTTTCTGCCAACAATGAACAAGTTTTCTGAAGCTATCATGGAAGAAGTCGACACTCTGTTTCCGCAACCACAGTCTCACAGTTCTCTCAACATCTTCATCAGAAGCATAATGATGTCCCCGCAGATTGTCTTTCATTATCGGGAACGGATGGAGTCAGATGGTACTAAATCTGGACTTTATGGAGGATGCCGTACAGTGGTGAGATTCAGTCTCTTTAAGTTCTGCTGTGGTGGCACGTGAAGTGTATGGTTTGGCATTGTCATGCTGCAGGAAAACATTTCCCTTTTCCTTGTGGACCCTTGTTAGCCATTGTTTCACAGTTTGCAGTGTTGTGATGTCACACTCTGAATTTACTGTTGTTCCACGATCAAGGAAATCAACATAGGTAACACCAACTGCGCCCCAGAACGCTGTGGCCATGATTTTTTTGAGGGCTGTGTCTTGAATTTCTTTTTCTGGGTTGAGTGTTTGTGTCGATATTCCATAGACTGACGTTTTGTCTCTGGGTCGTAATGGTATACCCACGTTTCGTCTCCTGTTACAACTGAATGGAGACAGACGTCACCTTCATTCTCGTAATGCGAGAAAAGTTCCTGGCAAATTTCAAGTCTGTACACTTTCATTTCAGGAGTCAGTATCTGGAGTACCCATTGTGCATAGATCTTCTGATAGCCAAGCAAAGCAATAATGTGATCCACACATTCTTGTGAAATGCCAATTGTGCTTGAAATTTCTCTCTGAGTGATACAACGATCGTCCTGAATCAAACTGTCAACGTTTTGCTTGTGGAACTCAGTGGCTGCTGTCACAGGAAACTGTTTGTTTATCATTCAGGTCTGATGTTCCTGCCTCAACATCTTTAAACTTATTTGCCCAATGACGCACAGTACTCACATCAACACAATCACCATAAACTGCTTTCATTCTCTGATGAGTCTCCTTTCAGGTGACACCTTCTGCTGTCAAGAATTCAATGACTCCATGTTGCTTAAATCGCATTGCAGGTTCCATGCGCAGGGTTCCATACTTTACACTGAAACAACACAACTGTTCAATGCTAAGGCTTCCTGCCAACTGGGGCTGTAGAGAAGAGGCTACGGAACAAGCCAGTACCTGCCACATACCAATGCTGCCAACTTTGAAGAGTTACGAAGGTGGAGACATTACTTTTCAGTCAACCCTCGTAATTAAAAATAGAGATAGAAAGAGTAAGTCTGGATTTCTCCTTTCTGTTTTGTTACATTAATAACAACAGAGAAAGCAATTAGTTTGAATTGTCCTGGCACCAATTTTTTGATCGCCTTTACAGCTGTAACATCCTCTCTTACTTTAAACAGTTGGTCTTCCAAGGCAGAGAACACTTCTGGCTGTACCACTGAACTGAAAATATCTGACAAATTCAACGAATTTAGGCTTGCCTTTTCAAAACTGATATTAGCACGATTACTGACTGAAAACTAAGGAGTAGTAATTACAACTGCAATTACGTGTTCTCACTCCTTCCTTATGCAGTAGAAACTACTTCATTGTAATGTTCTCACAGAATATCCGTATCTCTCACGCTGTGCTTGTCTTTCCAGTCTGACCTTTTAGTATCATAACTGTTCCTTTCATATAAGAAGGCCAAAAGGTTACAACTGAGTTAAAATTTGTCCATCTTTCCCATATTTTACCAGATAAGCACCAGGTATTTCCTGAATAAATTAATGATAACATTCTTCCACTGGAAAGAAACAAGGAAAGGCTCACACAAATTACACTGATGTGCAAAACGTAAGGACAAAACTAACTTTAGTGCGATGTATCACTGGCAAATAACACAGATCGATGAAACTTGGACCATGCATAGACTGAGTTGCTACAGTTTAGTACAGTAGACAACTGAAACAGGTGTGCAATCAGACTAACAGAAATGACACTTTTATTCCTAGACAACATGTACACTAAAGTCATTGTGATTTATGTCCGTCCTGTGGACTTTACAAAAGATGGGACATGGTTCTTAATTGGGTATGTGATAACCATGGACAGCAATACATGCTCTGCAACGTACTCCCATGCTGGTCACAAGATTGGTGAGCAGTTCAAACAATGATAGGGAATTCCATTTCTCGACCAGTGTGTTTGACAAGTGCTGGCGGCTGTTGGTTCATACGGGCTTGCTGCAGTACATCTTCCCATTGCGTCCCACATATGCTCAATTGGATTTAAGGTGAGGAAACCGACAGGTGGGTCCATTCACTGAATATCCTCTCCTTCCAAGAGCTGCTCTACCTGCACTGATTGATGCAGTTGTACACTGTCATCCATAAAAATGAAGCCAGGGTCAAATGCACCCCTGGAGAGATGCATATGGGGAAGAAATACAGTGTCACAATAAAACTGACAGGAGAGTGTACCATGTTCAAAGATATGGAGTTCACTATGCCTACACAACATTATTTCTCCGCACACTATAACACCTGGACCACCACAACAATTGTGTTCGACAGTGTTCCTGGGTTCATTAAATGTTCCCACTTCTCACCATATGAGGGTACATAATGCATCCAGGTGTTATGATGTGGGGAGGGCATGCATGTGCATACTGATCACCAAATCTTAGAGAATGACTGTATCGTACAGTGCAGGTGGAGCAGCTCTTGGAACTAGAGGATACTTGGCATTTGGACTGGCTTGCTCGTTTCCTGACTTAAATCCCATTAAGCACATGTGGTTGCACTGGGGAGACATACTGTAGCATGTCCAGATGCACCTTTGTAATGTCTAGGGAGTCATAAATAGGAGTGACTTCTGTGTAGTTATTGTCTTTGAATGAAAGTGTCTTTTCTGTTCATTTCAGTGTGTATTTATTTCAGTTACCTTCTGTACTACAGTGTAGCAGTTCTTTCTAAGCATGGTTGAAGTTTCATTAATCTATGCTACTTGGCATCATGTGAATGTTACTTCTGTCCTTAAGATTTGCACAGCAGTCTATTTATTAGAACAGAAATCTTTACAAGAGCAGAGTGGACATTCATTTCAGCCATATACTGCATTGATTTCTAATATTCCAGTGCCAAAAAGAGAAATAAGAAAATGAACTTTGGAAATCAGCCAGTTTGAAGATATAATTACCATAATGTGATTTTGCACCACAATTTTTAGTAATTATAAGAAAGTTCTGCAGACATAACACTATTAATCTCCTTGTTGGTCTTTTGCAGACAGTAGCCCCTTCATTTTGACTGTCAGAAATTAGTCTTAGAATCTCTCTCTCAAAAATAATTCACACTTTGTCAGTGATACAAGAAATGTATGTGTATATATACATCTTGGACAGTTTCCAGCCTCTGGCTGCGTCTGTATGGAACATAGGCCTCTCCATCATCTTCTGTCTTGCCACCATCTCTCCATCTTCACCTTGGTCCAGTCTTCGCCTTTCTTCTGGACGCATTCCTCTACTCCTATCAGCCATTTGTCTCTCCGTCTTCCTCTTGGTCTCTTTCCTTCCAGCTTCATCTCGTGTATCCTCCTTGGTACCCTCTTCTCCTTCATTCTCTTAATGTGTCCATACCATCTCGGCCTTGATTTCTCTCCCCCCTCCTATAATGGTTCCACCTTCATTAACTCTCTGATCCTATATTTCTTAACCAGTCTATCTTTGTCACTCCAATAATGTTTCTCAAGAATTTCATCTCACTAGCCTGTACTTTGCTTTTCTCTCTTCCTTTTATAACCCAAGTTTCTGATGCATATGTAAGGATCTGGACATAGTATGACTGGTATATATCCTTTTTACTGATTTGGGGTACATCCTTGCTCCATATCAGGCTTCTGATGCTCTCTGAAATGCTCCTGCTTTTCTCCCCTGCTTGTTTATTTCTCTGTCGTGTATGAGGCTTCCTAGGTACTTGAAACTCTCCACTTTCCTCAATCTTCCCCCACCATACCAAAAGTACTAGGACGGAAAGAAAATTTATCTCACATTTGTAGGAACTGAATAGATCAATTCTTGAATCGATTGTAGCACCATTTTGCATGACAATTTAGATATTATAAAGTAATGTGCCTGTGGATATTGCATTCACTGACAGAGTAAGGAAGCTGTGCAAGTGAATTGCTGTTGATTCATGCTTGAAAAATCGAATGGGGCATACAGTAAGGAAACACAGGATACAATGACTGGTGGCAAGATGTAATAATACAACTATGAAACCGAAAACAAATGACAATACATTTTTTTGTTGCTGCTTCAATGAAAGTTCACTTTATTCTTCATTAAGACTGGTCATCGCTTCCTCTTGACAGTAAATGCTTAGTAACCACTGAACGCTTTGTAAAACCCAGTACGCCTATTGTAATTCTTTCTTGGAATTTAAAGTAACTGAAATAAAGTATAAGTCATTTCATTTTGTGTTGCGACAACACACCACATCACATACCAATGAACTGTCAATATTTTGTGAACGGAAAATGTGAGAGTGCTGGTTCATTCACTCTAGTTACTTGACCTTGCATTCCATGGCTTCTTGTTGTCTTAAGAACAAAGGAAACATATAATAGCACCATTTATATTGTATAAAAATGTAGCAACCTGCATCACTGTTTTGAATGGGGTTCTCTGAATGTAAGTGTCGACTAGTGCACTCCATACAACTCACAGTTTGAGAGAACAGCAGTTATTTAGCAGCATCAATAGTGCCACAAGAAAGTCCATTATGTCATATTTTCTCAGTGCACAATTTGAAACATCATGTTCTTTTTCATCTTCTGCTACAATTCTGTGCGACAGAGAATAAATGAGTGGGAGTGATGACTCTATTGTATCTTGCATGCTCCTTGATGAAGAGAAAGGAAAAAAAAAAACATAAAAGATTTTGGGTTTGCAACACCCACAGCGAAAGATATGGCCATTCCTGGCCTCCTCGACAATACAGGCAACATTATTTGCTGGTTGGCTTGGATGGTGTGGCCTAGCACACATATCCTCATTGTAAACACTGCAGAGAATATGAGAATGTGTATTTTTCGACTGCCCTAGTGAATGCACCCTTAAGAAAGGGGAGACTAACATCTTTTGCAAGTGGTTCTAAGGAATGGAAAAGTGTGTTTGTGCCCATAGGCATATTGATAACTGTAATTTCTAATCATTGCAAAAATTCATTACAACTATAATTGATATTACAAAAACTTTCATGGTCTATAAGATTTTTTACTACCTCAAGTTAATGTGTAATGTTAAATCTGACAGTTTGTTGTTGTTTTCAAAGCCTTAATGTTTCTCACCTATCCTGGCACAGCATAGTATCATAGTTTTGCCTTCTTATATGAGCAGGCCTGTAAACATAAGCATATTTGGGATCTCCCATTGCCAATAAAACACAGCACTAATAAATTAGAAGTGCTGCAGGCTAATAAATTTGATGTAGTGCAGGCAATAAAAACCAAGTTCTGAAAGGATCACTTTCACTACCACAACAATCAAAAGGTATACTAGAGAAGTGAAATTATAGAGCATCAATAATTATGGCACTATGTAATATCTTAATAAGAAATCTTGAAAGAAATTACCCAATTATAATACTGTGCTGTGTTCTAAAATGATTAAAATTAAAAATGCTTACCATCATCAAGATTTGTATAGAGTTCATCAATGAAAGTATCAAGGTTGTCCCTTTCTTCTTCAGAAATATCCAGCATGCCAGTATTCTTAACCCATTCAGTAAGAGGACTTGTACCAACTCCCTGGCTGTTTGTACCCACAAGTGCAAACAATGATCGAAAGCCTTCTGGTGTAAACCACTGTGGTGCATGAAAAGACGAACTGATTTCAGTATTTAATTTTTGTTCTTAATGACATCTGTGTTAATATGAAACATACAAGGAAAGGAACAACTGTTATTTAGTTAAATTAATATTCTTCATAATGACACTGCATACATTACCATGTACTTTGA
The DNA here is from genome assembly GCF_023864275.1 of Schistocerca cancellata. Lineage (NCBI taxonomy): Eukaryota > Metazoa > Arthropoda > Insecta > Orthoptera > Acrididae > Schistocerca > Schistocerca cancellata. Next base: position 481,143,492 of record NC_064626.1, on the reverse strand, counting down.
AGGAGAAAGAGGTTTTCTCATGGGTTTTCCATTTTAAACATTGAATCAAGTTTTACACACATGTATAATATGGAAAGTTCTGGCCGCTAGTCACCATACAGAGGGGGCATTGAGTTGCAGATAGGCACAATGGAAAAGAATGCTAGAAATATTGCAGCTTTCAGGCAAGTCATTCTTCACACACACACACACACACACACACACAGCAACTGCCTCCAGGTGCTAAGGCCCAGCTGCATTCTTTTTCATTGTGCCTGTCTGTGACTTGATGCCTCTTCTTTGTGGGGAGTAACAATCTATCCTTTCCATATTGTTGTTATTCTCTTCTGGACTTTTAGATTTAAAAATAAAATAATCAAAAGTCCATCTGAATATTATTTGAGGCTGCAGAGGAATACCTAATTACTCATTGGCAAATCAAGCAACCTCAACAAGTAGTAACAAATAAATTTCTAGTTTCCAGCTTACAGATCTGTAAAAATAGTTCCCTAACCCTTTCCCTCCACATTTTTACTCATACCTCTAGTTTCTGTTTAGACTATCTTTTCTGTTATTAATTTACTGATTGCCTATAGCACAACCTAACTACTTCAAAGGTGAATTTTAGCTGTTTGAGGCTTGGAAACACAAATTTGCATTCAACAAACTTATATATAAAATGTTTTTCCACATTTTCCAGCCATTAGACTAGTTTTCATAAGTTTTTCTAATGGAATGAATCCACAACAATGGGGAGTGCCCAGTGATGTAGGTCCATTAACAAATATAATTTTGACAACAACAATCATATGGAATTTAGCTGTGTAAGATATGAGTGAAGTTTTGTACACTCTAATGGGAAAAAAGACACACCATGAAGAATTATCCAAACAGGATGGTAATCGGTAGGTGTGATGTACAAGTACAGACAAACAAATGATTACAGTTTCAGAAAAATTAGGTGATTTATTCAAGAGAATGAATTTCACAAACTGAGCAAGTCAGTAACACATTGGTTCACTTTTCGCCCCTATGCAAACTTGGCTTGGCACTGATCAATAGAGTTGCAAATCCTCTTGAGGGATACTGTGCCAACTTCTGTCCAATGGGCACATTATATCATTAAAATCCTGAGCTGTCTGGAGGGCCGTGCTGCCCATAATCCTCCACAGGTCTCATTTGAGGAGAAATCTGGTGACCTTACTTTCCAAAATAGGATTTGGCAAGTCTGAAGACAAACATTAGAATCTCTCACTGGCTGCATTATCTTGCTGAAATGTAAGCCCAGGATGGCTTGCCATGAAGGGCAAGAAAAAGGGGCATAGAATACATTGATGAACTACTGTGCTGTAAGGGTGCTTGAACTACAGGTGACAGTCAAGTCCGTATCCCACTGCTGTATGGGACATCTCCAGATGTGTTTGCTGGTCATTGGAACTCAGTTCAAAATGGGACTCATCACTGAAGACAACTGTACTCCAGTCAATGAGATTCCAGGCTAAATGTGTCCAACACTGGCAAATGGGCTTGTTGGTGTACAGTGGCAAATGATAGATGGCGCAAGGGGTGCTATGAGCTTAGCCCCCCTTTCTGTGAGCCACCTATTAATGGTCCTTGTGGTCACTGAAGCACAAGTTGCACATCCAATCAGTGGTAATGACAAATCCGTGGCTCTGCGTGCCTCTCTGACAACTCCTCAGTCCTCGTACTGTGTTGTCTCTGTAGGTTGATGGCTTCCTTCTTGATGCTGTGTTCGGCTATGGTTCACCCATTCCTGCCAAAACTGTTGAACAGTGGCATTTATCCTGTTCAAATGTTGAGCGAATTGCCAATTACTCCAACCAGCTTCTTTGACCCCAATTACACCACGTCCCTCTCAGATCCTGATGTCTGGGTACATTGCTGATGTGTCTATTGGCAAGGTGCAGTTACTGTCCAACTGTGTATATGGAATGAAATTCACAAAGACTTTATGCCCTGATATCAATATGTCCACTGTTTACTATCCTTGCCTGCTATGCGCTAAAACGGCACTTTAGCATCACACATTTATCCATCAGCCAACAAAGTACAGAATTTTGCATTTTCCGTTGTTATGTTTATAAATATCGATTTGTTGCCACTTTGCATAGCTCCTTTGTGGTTCATCTTTCTTTTGTCTTATAGTGTATTAGAATCTATTAAAATGGTGACCTATCAAATCTCAATGAAGTATTGTAAGTAAAGAAACAATATTTACAATGCACACATGAATGTAAACATTTGAAGGAATGTACTCTCAAAAAGGTGTGTTTTGAGGCAACATTTTGTTGGCTGGCATGTCATAGAAGGGACACCATTCATGTCAGTGTGTTGCCCCATTAACATTAGCATCATGGGCGCCATAGTTTTGACTTTATGCACTAGGAGTGCATAAAGTGACAAGCCGGCCTGCAAGTTAAGTAAGTATATTAATCAGGCCCGCAGGTCACCAAAGACTGCCCATGCCTGTCCTAAAGAATGAAATTCCCATGTACAAGACAGCCTCAAATGTCTTATTACTTTACGTATGAGTTAATATGTGAGAAAAAGCTCACAAAGGGTCTGAAATTATTCTTGAAGTTTGCTGAAAGTGGCTAAGTGTTCTCAATATGAAACACTGGGTAATTTTCACTCTATTTTAAGCGAAAGCTAGTTTTTTACACACCTCAATGCTTACACCATAATCTCTCCTGAACGATATGTCATAGAATGCTATAATTTTGCAGCGACATTCAGTGGTATTGAGGATACTGTCTGCAGACTATGTCACACGTAAAATTGGTATTAAAGAAATAATAAACTGCTGTATGTCTGATGCTGAAGTTTTACTGCTTGAACAGCAAAAATATAGTAAGGGGTAAATTTACTTCTTTCATCACTTTCTGAGCAGTGTTAGTGAGAAAAAGTTTCATAGAGGCTTGAGATTGTGTGCAAAGTTTGCTGGAAGTTGCCAAGTGCTCTCACCCTCAAATGTGAGATGAATAAAATCTGGCCATTTGCGTTCCATCAGTTATGCTGCCTGAAGACAAACAAACAGTTTCTAAGTGTAATATTTGCCTTATTGTGTTAAACTTTTAACATAACAGTATGATCAGAGTATACGAGAACTCTAAATTTGGTCAAAATTATGTGAATTATTGAAAATAAAATTTTCATTGCCCCTGGAAGGCATTAAATACACAAACTGAAACAGTTAAGAAACATTAGCTGTTTCCACTCCAGTGTTGGATATCACCTAAAATAATGATTTTGCACTGTGGCTCCAATACCTGTTAATATCCAACATGTTCTATTTGTTCCTTTTTCACCTGCTCTGGTGTCACAGGTAGTTCAACACATTTGATCACACAGTACTGACAGAACAGATAAAAAATCTATTCACCAAGCGGCAGCAGGACACGCACGTATGTTACACTTATGCAAGATTTTGGAGCCACTGGCTCCTTCTTCCAGTAGAAGGGGAAGGAATAGGGGTGAAGGAAAAGGACTGGAGAGATTTAGCAAAAGGGGTAGATTTCAGAAAAGCCACCCAGAACTGTGGGGCAGGGGAGACTTACCGGACGGGATAAGGAGGAAAGATTGATTGTTGGGGAGAAGGCTCCAGACAAGATTTGGAAACCTCTGAACTTTTACGGTAGAAGACGATGTAATATGCAAGACAGACATTCCTGTTAAAACATCGTGCACGAATTAACATGAGTCAAAAGTTAAGTGCATTGCACATAACATGTGGGAGGGGAACAGCAAAAAATAGACAGGTCAGAAAATGAAAGATGTAGAAAACTAACCCACCTCACCTTAATTTACATTAATTTTTGACTCTCTGCATTTCTTCACAGTAATTACTCCATTTTAGTTTTCTTCATCTTTCATTTTCTGACCTGTCTATTTTTCACCATCCCCCTCCCACCTTTGTTAAGCACAATGCACTTAACTTTTGAGTCTTATTAATTTATGCACAGTGTTTCAGCAGTAATCTCTGTCTTGCATATTATCCTGTCTTCCACTTTTTAACAGGTTTTCAAATCTCGTACGGTGCAGTCCCAACAATCAGTCTTTCCATCTCATCCCGTCTGCTAAGTCTCCCATGATCCATGGTACTGGGTGACTTTTCCGAAATCAACCCATTTTCCTAAACCTCTCCAGTCCTTTTCCTTCACCCCTCTTCCTTCCCCTTCTGCTGGAAGAAGGAGCCACTGGCTCCAAAAGCTCACATAAGTGTAACTTTCTTTTATGTGCATAATCTTCCACCGCTTGCTTGTTGAGTTAAATTTTTTTTATCTATCCAATTACATAGTATTGAGTGAACAATAGATACAACAAGTAGTCAGCTCTGTTTAGAAAAGGTACATACTTACAACTGTGCAAGTGATCGTGTCCTTTTCACACAGTTTTCACTTATGTGAAGATGGCAAGCAGGAGTATAAATTAGGATAGTACTTTGGAGTGGCTCCTGGAGGATACAGGGAATGAAGGAGAGTTTACTGATGAAAAGTAGTAACAAGAATTCCTTCCTCTATGCAGTGATAAAAGAGTCCCAGTGACTCTGAAGTTCCTGCTGCTGAACAAAGTAAAAATAATGTACTGTCTATTGCATATAGCTGGTAGCTTTATCATGATGGTGACAGTCTGACAACTGGAATCCACAGTTCTTCAAATAGCTTTGCCAACAAAAGAACTTGTAC